>NC_080031.1:682916-1320833 GCF_030020395.1 Manis pentadactyla
TTTGGATGGCAGCCATCCTTACTGGTGTGAGGTGATACCTCATTGTAGTTTTAATTTGCATTTCTCTGATAATTAGCGATGTGGAGCATCTTTTCATGTGTCTGTTGGCCATCTGTATTTCTTTTTTGGAGAACCGTCTGTTCAGTTCCTTTGCCCATTTTTTAATTGGGTTATTTGTTTTTTGTTTGTTGAGGCGTGTGAGCTCTTTATATATTCTGGACGTCAAGCCTTTATCGGATGTGTCATTTTCAAAGATATTCTCCCATACTGTAGGGATCCTTCTTGTTCTATTGATGGTGTCTTTTGCTGTACAGAAGCTTTTCAGCTTAATATAGTCCCACTTGTTCATTTTTGCTGTTGTTTTCCTTGCCTGGGGAGATATGTTCAAGAAGAGGTCACTCATGTTTATGTCTAAGAGGTTTGTGCCTATGTTTTCTTCCAAGAGTTTAATGGTTTCATGACTTACATTCAGGTCTTTGATCCATTTTGAGTTTACTTTTGTATATGGGGTTAGACGATGGTCCAGTTTCATTCTCCTACATGTAGCTGTCCAGTTTTGCCAGTACCATCTGTTGAAGAGACTGTCATTTCGCCATTGTATGTCCATGGCTCCTTTATCAAATATTAATTGACCATATATGTCTGAGTTAATGTCTGGATTGTCTAGTCTGTTCCATTGGTCTGTGGCTCTGTTCTTGTGCCAGTACCAAATTGTCTTGATTACTATGGCTTTATAATAGAGCTTGAAGTTGGGGAGTGAGATCCCCCCTACTTTATGCTTCTTTCTCAGGATTGCTTTGGCTATTCGGGGTCTTTGGTGGTTCCATATGAATTTTTGAATTATCTGTTCCAGTTCATTGAAGAATGTTGCTGGTAGTTTCATAGGGATTGCATCAAATCTGTATATTGCTTTGGGCAGGATGGCCATTTTGACGATATTAATTCTTCCTAGCCACGAGCATGGGATGCGTTTCCATCTGTTAGTGTCCCCTTTAATTTCTTTTAAGAGTGACTTGTAGTTTTCAGAATATAAGTCTTTCACTTCTTTGGTTAGGTTTATTCCTAGGTATTTTATTTTTTTTGATGCAATTGTGAATGGAGTTGTTTTCCTGATTTCTCTTTCTGTTGGTTCATTGTTGGTATATAGGAAAGCCACAGATTTCTGTGTGTTGATTTTGTATCCTGCAACTTTGCTGTATTCCGATATCAGTTCTAGTAGTTCTGGGGTGGAGTCTTTAGGGTTTTTTATGTACAGTATCATGTCATCTGCAAATAGTGACAGTTTAACTTCTTCTTTACCAATCTGGATTCCTTGTATTTCTTTGTTTTGTCTGACTGCCATGGCTAGGACCTCCAGTACTATGTTAAATAACAGTGGAGAGAGTGGGCATCCCTGTCTAGTTCCCGATCTCAGCGGAAATGCTTTCAGCTTCTCACTATTCAATATAATGTTGGCTGTGGGTTTTTCATAGATGGCCTTTATTATGTTGAGGTACTTGCCCTCTATTCCCATTTTGCTGAGAGTTTTTATCATGAATGGATGTTGAACTTTGTCAAATGCTTTTTCAGCATCTATGGAGATGATCATGTGGTTTTTGTCTTTCTTTTTGTTGATGTGGTGGATGATGTTGATGGACTTTCGAATGTTGTACCATCCTTGCATCCCTGGGATGAATCCCACTTGGTCATGGTGTATGATCCTTTTGATGTATTTTTGAATTCGGTTTGCTAAAATTTTGTTGAGTATTTTTGCGTCTACGTTCATCAGGGATATTGGTCTGTAGTTTTCTTTTTTGGTGGCATCTTTGCCTGGTTTTGGTATTAGGGTGATGTTAGCTTCATAGAATGAGTTTGGGAGTATCCCCTCCTCTTCTATTTCTTGGAAAACTTTAAGGAGAATGGGTATTATGTCTTCCCGGTATGTCTGATAAAATTCCGAGGTAAATCCATCTGGCCCGGGGGTTTTGTTCTTTGGTAGTTTTTTGATTACCGCTTCAATTTCGTTGCTGGTAATTGGTCTGTTTAGATTTTCTGTTTCTTTTTGGGTCAGTCTTGGAAGGTTGTATTTTTCTAGGAAGTTGTCCATTTCTCCTAGGTTTCCCAGCTTGTTAGCATATAGGTTTTCATAGTAGTCTCTAATAATTCTTTGTATTTCTGCGGGGTCCGTCATGATTTTTCCTTTCTCATTTCTGATACTGTTGATTTGTGTTGACTCTCTTTTCCTCTTAATAAGTCTGGCTAGAGGCTTATCTATTTTGTTTATTTTCTCGAAGAACCAGCTCTTGGTTTCATTGATTTTTGCTATTGTTTTATTCTTCTCAATTTTATTTATTTCTTCTCTGATCTTTATTATGTCCCTCCTTCTGCTGACCTTAGGCCTCATCTGTTCTTCTTTTTCCAATTTTGATAGTTGTGACATTAGACCGTTCATTTGGGATTGCTCTTCCTTTTTTAAATATGCTTGGAGTGCTATATACTTTCCTCTTAAGACTGTTTTTGCTGCATCCCACAGAAGTTGGGGCTTAGTGTTGTTGTTGTCATTTGTTTCCATATATTGCTGGATCTCCATTTTGATTTGGTCATTGATCCATTGATTATTTAGGAGCGTGTTGTTTAGCCTCCATGTGTTTGTGAGCCTTTTTGCTTTCTTTGAACAGTTTATTTCTAGTTTAATGCCTTTGTGGTCTGAAAAGTTGGTTGGTAGGGTTTCAATCTTTTGGAATTTACTGAGGCTCTTTTTGTGTCCTAGTATGTGGTCTATTCTGGAGAATGTTCCATGTGCACTTGAGAAGAACGTGTATCCTGTTGCTTTTGGATGTAGAGTTCTGTAGATGTCTATTAGGTCCATCTGTTCTAGTGTGTTGTTCAGTGCCTCTGTGTCCTTACTTATTTTCTGTCTGGTGGATCTGTCCTTTGGAGTGAGTGGTGTGTTGAAGTCTCCTAGAATGAATGCATTGCATTCTATTTCCTCCTTTAGTTCTGTTAATATTTGTTTCAGGTATGTTGGTGCTCCTGTATTGGGTGCATATATATTTATAATGGTTATATCCTCTTGATGGACTGAGCCCTTTATCATTATGTAATGTCCTTCTTTGTCTTTTGTTACTTTCTTTATTTTGAAGTCTGTTTTGTCTGATACCAGAATTGCAACACCTGCTTTCTTCTCTCTGTTGTTTGCTTGAAATATCTTTTTCCATCCCTTGACTTTAACTCTGTGCGCGTCTTTGGGTTTGAGATGAGTCTCTTGTAAGCAGCATATGGATGGATCTTGCTTTTTTATCCATTCTATTACTCTGTGTCTTTTGATTGGTGCATTCAGTCCATTTACATTTAGGGTGATTATTGAAAGGTATGAATTTATTGCCATTGCAGGCTTTAAGTTTGTGGTTACCAAAGGTTTAGGGTTAGCTTCTTTACTGTCTTACTGTCTAACTTAACTCACTTGTTGAGCTATTATAAACACAGTCTGATGATTCTTTATTTCTCTCCCTTCTTATTCCTCCTCCTCCCTTCTTCATATGTTGGGTGTTTTGTTGTGTGCTCTTTTTAGGAGTGCTCCCATCTAGAGCAGTCCCTGTAGGATGCCCTGTAGAGGTGGTTTGTGGGAGGCAAATTCCCTCAACTTTTGCTACTCTGGGAATTGTTTAATCCCTCCTTCATATTTAAATGATATTCGTGCTGGATACAGTAGTCTTGGTTCGAGGCCCTTCTGTTTCATTGCATTAAGTATATCATGCCATTCTCTTCTGGCCTGTAGGGTTTCTGTTGAGAAGTCTGATGATAGCCTGATGGGTTTTCCTTTGTAGGTAACCTTTTTTTTCTCTCTGGCTGCTTGTAATACTTTGTCCTTGTCTTTGATCTTTGCCATTTTAATTATTATGTGTGTTGGTGTTGCCCTCCTTGGATCCCTTGTCATGGGAGTTCTGTGTACCTCTGTGGTCTGAGAGGCCATTTCTTCCCCTAGTTTGTGGAAATTTTCAGCAATTATTTCTTCAAAGACATTTTCTATCCCCTTTTCTCTCTCTACTTCTTCTGGAATGCCTATGATTCTTATATTATTCCTTTTATATTGATCACTAAGCTCTCTTAAAATTCTTTCATTCCTGGAGATCCTTTTCTCTCTCTCTGCATCAGCTTCTCTGCGTTCCTGTTCTCTGTTTTCTAGTCCATTAATGGTCTCTTGCCTCTCGTCCATTCTGTTTTGAAGTCCTTCCAGAGCTTGTTTTATTTCTGAATTCTCCTTCCTTAGTTCTTGCATATTTCTCTGCAAGTCCATCAGCATGGTTATGACTTTTGTTTTGAATTCTTTTTCAGGTAGACTGGCTAAATCTATCTCCCCAGATTCCTTCTCAGGGGAAGATGTAGCAGATGCCGAAGCTGTCTGGGTTAGTCTTGTCTGGATCATATTTTTTTGCCTTTTCATGTTGACAGGTGCTATTGACTGTCAGCTGGGAGGGCCAAAATTTTCACTTGCTACTGGCCTTTCTTTACTGGGGCAACTGCGACCCCTAGTGGCTTGTGTTGGGTAATTGCGTGTAGACTGGGTCTTTGTGTCTTGCCCGGCCGGGAGGGAGGAATTTCCCTTTCTGTGGGCGGAGTTTGTCTCAGGCTGCTTCTCTGCTTTCGCAGCGCCCGGTGGGGTGATGGATGGGGGGGCTGCTTGACTGTTTGCCTCCGTGAGGGGTCTCAGAGCTGTTGCCCAGGGGGTTAGTGCGCCCGGTTTTCCCTGTAATTTCCAGGTGCTGTTCTGTGACCTGGGTTGTTTCCGTCAAGCTGTTAAGTCCCTGTCCCTTTAAGACTTTCAAAAAGCCCCCGCTTTTCTTTGTCACAGGGGCATCAGCTTCGGCACCCGCTCAGAGGTCTTACTCCCTGTTCCCCCAGTATCCAGGGCCCCCTGGGCACGCACTGTGTCTGCGCTCTGGCCCGGATGGCGGGGGCTGGGTGCTTGGCAGTCCTGGGCTCCGTCTCCCTCCCGCTCTGCCTATTGTTCTCCCGCCGGGAGCTGGGGGGAGGGGCGCTCGGGTCCCGCAGGGCCGGGGCTTGTATCTTACCCCCTTCGCAAGGCGCTGGGTTCTCGCTGGTGTAGCTGCAGTCTGGCCACTGTCCTGCGTCTTCTGGTCTCTCTTTTAGGGCTAGTTGTGTTTGTTGTATTTTCAAAAGTATATATGTTTTTGGGAGGAGATTCCCACTGTCCTACTCACGCTGCCATGTTGGCTCCGCCTTCCAGATTCTTTTTCTTAACACCACCAAGAAGTCTCAGCGACCGAAGTGGCTGAATATTGGCATCAGACATTGATGCATCCATCTTCCAGGTGCTTTTCCAGCAAAACCAGTCCCTGCTGACTGGGAGGAATCCTGGCTTCCATGTTTTTCATGGTGTCCATGGTCCTTCCTTGACAATGGTGACCTTTGCTGTCAGCCTCCATGAAAACCGCCTCTCGGCAGTGGCTCCACCTGACAGTGAACTGGAAGGAGTCGGTTCTGATCACATGCTGCTCAACTTCAGCTTAAGCTGGGTTAAATCTGGGTTGTGGGAGGAAAAAAGGATGCGGAGCCCAACTGGATTCTCACCGGAGGACTCGGGGGCGCCGGGCACTGTAGCTGGACTATCAGACCTGGTCACTTGGACCCTTAAAGGACCTGATTGGAGCTGCACTGAAATAAAGCAGGAGACGCTGAGGGAGGCCCCGTCCGCAGCCTGGCCTGTGGCCCCAATGTCAGCTGGAGGACAAGGGAGTCGGGTCTCTAGGATACATGCAGGAATGAGATTTTTCCTGTGGAAATGAGGAGGCACATAACCCGTCTCTGAAACCCTTGTTGGTGACCTTATTCTCAGGTCTGTGCAGCATGGAACTGGCTGCTGAGCTATTTTAGGGCTGGAAAGCTTCCCACGCATCTGACAAAGGTCCTGGACTCTTCTAAGATCTCCTGTCTCTATTAGCCAGGTTTAAGCTTGATGGGAGTGACAGAAAATCTGACACAACAGTGGTTTAAGCTAAATTGAAGTTTACTTCTCAAGTAAATACAGGCTGTCCCGCAGTCACTGGGAACCTGGGCTCCTTATTCTCTGTTGTCCTCCACCTTCAACATCAAGTTTCCACCTGCTGGTCCAAAACAGCTGCTCACGCTCCAGCATTATGTCCACATTCTAGGCAGCAGGAAAAAGGAAAGTGAAATCAGAATCTTTAAGAGCTTCACAGAAATCACACTTAACCATTGCCCCTACCCTATCCTCTTTTCTTTGGCTAGGACTTAGTTAGCTACAACTGGCAAGGGAGTTTGTGAAATGTAGTCATTATTCCACATAGGCATTTGCCCAGCCAAAGATCAGAGAATGTGTACGGTACAAGGCAGGCTTTGCTGCACCTGCTAGGGGAACCTCAAAGCTTCCAGTGGAGAAGAGTTATAAAAATAAGCTATCTGGTGGGAGTAGAACAGAAAGAGCCTGCGCCTGAGGCTCATGTCCTGTGAGTGCTGTCATACTTTGACTCACCCCACCCCACCCAGGGCTCAGAACCTGAAGTTTAGATCCAGGAAGCACACCCTCTCCTTTCCTGCTTTGTTCCTAGCATCAGTGGGGTTGCCCAGCGTGTCCAAAGATCATTGTTAAGTACTCTGGAGTGAAAAGAAGAAAGTAAACAGAATGCCAGATGCTCAGAGACTTTCAGCTTCCAGGTGGATCTTAAGGTGACTGCTTCCCTTCCCCCAGAGGCACAAATATGCAAAAACTGAGCCCGCCTGGTTTCTCCAAGTTGCCCTCAGGTCTCCATGCAGAGGAGAAGAGCTTGATTTTGTCCTGGGACAAGGCACAGACCATCTTCAAACACTGCCACCCCACGGTGTTTGACCGTTTGGGCTTGGCTTTCTGCAGAATCTGGGTGTAATCAGTGGTCATTTCCGGTGATGAACAGGCGAGTGTCCTCCCCTCCACGCAGGGACTGAATTTGTCCACTGGGCAGCCAGGCCCTCGCCACACTGTGGACAGAGCCTCTGAATCCCGACTTCTTCAAAATAGGAAGAAGGGAAGGAATGTTAGCCACACATGCCCAGGGATATAACGAGAGCAGTGCTGAAGGGTTTGGGTGAGAGCACACCCCCGCCCCCACACCTCCACTGCCGGCCCAGCTGTCATTTGGCTTTTTTTGGGGGGTGGTGGCTTCTTCCGTAACTCACATAATATGCTCACATTTCTATTTCTCGATTCATCGGTTTGAAGCAATAGTATTTGACTCCCCACCATGGTAGATGAGGCATGTGTCTACCCCTAACTTGTTCTATTTTGTTGTTTTTGTTCTTTTATCTCTCTCCTTTATGATTTAAAGTACGGAGCTTAAACCTTCATTCTTCGATTCATTAACTTGGCGTCTCTTGTCTCTCTACCGTGTAATGAGGAAGTTGGCCGCGCACTCGTCCTCCTCCCAGCATTGGCCAGAGCTGACTTTGCTTTTACTTTGTCAAAGTTCAGAACATTTACGTTTCATGTTGGAACCGTAACTAGTCCTTTCATGTTTTGTTCATATGTACATTGATGCTGACAAGTGAAAACCAATACGCAGCGTTAACTGTGCTGTGATTGTGTAAACATTGTTCACTGAGGAATCCGCAAGTACTGGGATCCACAGGGGCCGTGACCTCCTATCACCACATCTCCGCAGCTCACAGGAGGCTGCTCCGAGCTTCAAGGTCAAATGGCTTCCTGCTGTACCTTGTCAGTTATTCAGGATAGGGACTCATTTTTAGTTCTATCATATCTGGAACATGGCTCTCATCCTGGGACTTCTAATTGCATGTGTTTCTTATTGACTGAAATAACACATACCTTCTTCACCATATTACTAACCATCCTGTGAGTAGAATGGCCAGTTTTGGAGCAGACTTCTGTCTGCATCATCTGGAGCTTCACCAGTCCACTTCTTAAGTCCACTTTGCTGCATCTCATACGGTCTCCCAGGTTTGGGAAATAGTAGATAAGCGGACCTTGGCCACATGATACTAAAAAAACAGGGTTCTGATCCACAGCTGCGGCCAGCCGAGAACACACCCACGATCTGCAGTGACTGGCCTGGGAAGCCACCTGAAAGGCAGTGGTGGCAGTCAGGCCATGGTCTCATGTAACCAGCCCAGGAAGCCAGGGGACACCCCCCGTAACAGAGCGACAGGAGGCCCCAAAGGGCCGGGACCTGACGGGTGTCTGACAGACTCCCGATTTTCCTGCTTCTGGCTAACTATCAACCCAAAAAAGCACACTGAGCGCCCCTAACCAGTCACACAGGAAGCCCGCTTCTAGTTATTCCACCCCCACGCCGACAGCCTCCGCTCAGGGTGCCCGGGCCCTTCCTGTTTTCCGCCAGAGCTTTCCTGTTCCTCTGCTGCCGCAGAGCCTCTGCCGAAGTGCCAAGTGATGGTGGCTGACTCCCCTGCAAGCTCTGAATAAGTAACCGACTCATTCTTATTTGGCTGGCCTTTGATTTTGCACAGCAATATATCCACAAGTAATTTTTTTCCAGTCAAATGTCTAGGTCTTTGTAGGTCTGAAAACATCTTTATTTTGCCTTCTCACTTGGCTGGCTTCTGGGTTCAAAAGAACTTCACTCAGAATTCTGGAGGAATTACCCCACTGTCCTCTATGATTCGGAGCTGTCGGGAGGGTCGTCTGAAAGTGCGCGGGGCACACCCAGGACCGGGCCTTTTTGGGGTCGTCTTGCTCAGTGCTTGGTGGGCCTCACAGCAGCAGGACCTCAGAAACACTTGACTCTCCCTTCCCTTTTCTTGGTTCTCTCTCTGGACTTCTATGGAATGGATATCGGCTCTGATCCATCTTCCATGTCTCTCAATTTTTCTCTCATGTTGTCTCTCTCCTTTTGCTTTGGAGTGTTTTCTTGTATTTCTGTTTCAACAATTTTATTTTCATAGCACCCTCTTTTTTATGCAGTTTCTTCTCAAATCTCTTTGGGGTCACTAAATTGAATTCTTTGAGTTGTCCATGTTTCTTCTGCTCTGTTTCTCCAGGGGCATGTCTGTTCCAGGGGCATGTCCATTCCATTGTGTTCTCCTTGAGGGTCTACGGATCCCTGCTGTTCCTGCATATTTTGAGGGGAGAACCAGGTTGATTAGTAGGTAGCCTGTGTGCAGATTTCCTGCTATTACTCTTTCCAGGGAGGAGAGAACCCGTGGATGGGCCATTTGTTCTGGAGGCTTCGTTTTAGGGTGCCTGCATAGGGGGCAGTATGCAAAGTCGGGATGGCCCTAGGTTGGGATACCAGTTCCACTGTGAAATTCTATACTTTTCCAGAAAGAACACCCAATTTCCTCTGATTTTTCAGTTTTAGCCTGGGGCAAAATGTGGGGTGCCAGCCCTTGAAGACCTCCCTTCTCAGTGACCTCTGCGGCAGTTCTCCGGCCCTCTCGGTGTTGATGTGGGGGGAGGAGGAGTTTTGCCCCATCACAGCACCCCCACCCCCACCCCCTGTCCCCGTCACGACTGATCGCAGCCCATGTGGCCTGGTCCCCTTCGGCTTCTTCGGTCTTTTCCTTCGCTGTCCCTGTTTTGAGCACTTCAATGAATTGGTTCCCCTCTGTACTTTTTAAATTATCATTTTGGTAGGATTTTTGAAGGCTTTTTTTTTCTACCATATTTTAATGGACTCAAGTATTGTTTTGTTAGACTTAGGACTGAGGTCCTGAGAACAAAGATTCTATGATCAAAGGCAAATCAATTTAATTTTGTACTTTATTGCCATCACCCCGAAGCCCCTCCCAGCCACAGAGAGACAATGACTTTGGGTAAAGAGGAAACGACGAACAGGGCTGGAAGGCCTTTTGCTCTCTATCATTAACTGGGGTTAAACGCCCGCCTGTGTCCCAGGGAGATGGGCTGGGCTGTCAGTCTCACTGCTCTGAGGATGGTGGAGTAATATCGGGCGGAGCTGGTGGAATCTGTCTGCAAGGGCATCCCACGCCTACTTCACTCACACAGTCAGTTACGGTGACTTAGCTTTGGAATAACAAGAACAATTAAAAAATCTGCTCATGAACAACCTGGGAGGCGCTGCACAGATGCCGTCCCGTACGTACATGGCGCTCAGATTCCGAGGAGAGACGTTGCTACCCGTGTCCCGCCTAGAAAACAGCTGCCTGGCGTCCAGGGTCTTCCTCAGACCCTGCCCTGGCAGAAGCCGAGGGACAGAGGTCCTCACGCTGTGAAGGGCCTTGGTGCTGCCTTGGCCTGCAGCAGCTGGAGTCCACGCCCGGGTCACACAGCCAGCAGGAGGCGGAGCTGGCCTTTGAGCCCAGGCCCCTACCCAGGTGCCTGTGTCCCCCCTCCTCTGCCTTGTGTCATTTCTCTAAGGCAGCGTCCAAAGGGCAAGAATGACACGGGGCTCAGCTGTGGCCTGGTGGTTAGGCGCCATAAGCACAGGTGTGGTCGGGGTCGGAGCGGCGGGAGGGGCTCGCTGGGTGTGAGGACGGTGGGGGTCCGTCCTGCCCACGTTCCATCCCAGCCGCCGAGAGGCGGAGGCTGCGGCAGGTCAGCCCGCAAAGCAGCAAAGTCCTGGACGTTAGAAAAAGGGCTTGGAGAGAAAAGGATGAAGGAGTCCGCCAGGAGGGAGATACGAGCTGTGGCAGAGACACTGAGTTCTGGGGTTCCTGAAGATGAATACAGTTCTCTAATTAATGGCTTAACAGTGACAGTTACTTCATTGAGTCCTCACCATTAGCCAGATTCTGCTAAGTGCTTTACATATGTAAGGAGCTGATCCTTACCTGTGGTGAGGTAGATGTCATTAGCCTATTTCTGGAGAAACAGAAGCTCCACGAAACTCAGAGAGGTTAAGAAACTTGCCCCAGGTCACACAGGAGGCCAGGGCAGAGCAGGGCTTTGAAGCAGGGTGTGTCTGTGTCTGAGGCTCTCTTCGGGGCCAGGTCTGGGTGTATCCCAGAGCAGGTGCAGCTGGTCCACGCTGCAACAGTGGGAGCCCCTGGGTGAGCTGGAGGCGCCAGAGCCACCGCAGAGGCAGAACGGAGCCGGCCGGTGGGAAGTGCAGGCTCACTTTGCTGAGGGCTGGGCTGGCACAGTTTGGCGCTGCTGTGCTGGCACAGAGGCAGCCCTCACCCTTGCCCTCAAGGTCAGCTCCAGCCACATTTCTCTGTGCCACTCCTGTTCAAAGACTTGAAAACCACCTCAGGAATAAATAAGTGGGGGGAACAAAGTATTTGCTCTCCCCTGTTAAGCTCGGCTGGGAGTCTGTCTTCCACGCTCTTCATATGCAAAAGGCAGTTTGATGGAACAGATTAACATTTCAAACTGGTTCGTGCAATCAGACTGGAACACCTGGTTTTGCAATAATTCTCATTTTCTGTGTGTACTGAGAAGTTCTTGAACATTCCCATGCTTGGTGGAGTGCCCTAATGACTGGGCACCAGCTGTTAACGTTGGCATGTCACATGACAATCAATCGCTGCTCCCCATTGGCATTTGGCAGCGGCCCCTAGAAGCAGGTAGCAGGGTAGCAAACTGGCATCTCTTCCTTGTGTCATGCGGGCCCAGGCCCCTCCTGGCAAGAAGCAGCCGGGAACAGGCTGGGAAGAGGGGCACCGGGAGCTGCAGACCGCGGAGGCTGGCAAGCACCCTCCCGCTTCAGCGTCTGGGCTGGTCAATCAAAGCCAAAGGTGTACACAGGGAGGCTGAGAGGCAGCCCCTTGAGCCTGCTGCCTCCGCATTGAGTCTTAGGCCAAGTCTAGAGGTGACGGAGTGAGTGTCAGTTAGGATTAGGGTTAGGGTCACAAGCCCCAAGCCCCCCGAATCTGGAGTCTAGTGAAGCACATACACAGCAGACTCTTATGGGCTCCCCGACTCTCTCCCACACCCTGTGCAGGATCAGCAGGGTGGGGGACCTGCCTCCTCCTCAGAAACCAATACGCGAGCTTCACCTCCCCAGGGCCGGACCAGGACAGGACTGTGTGACTTGAGCCAGTCAGCCACTCCCTCCTGCAGCCTTGAATCTGGCACCGAGGCCTCAAAGGCGACGTTAAAAGGCAAAGGAAGGAAAGGGCAGAGTCCATCTGCTCATGCACGGCCACAGCAGAGCCTGGAGGCGGTGGTGTCCTGAGGAGCATGGGGTCCTGACGAAAGGTTTACCAGGCCGTGAACTCATCACCTGTTCCCACCTGCGTGGTCTGGGCACCTCTGATGCGAGTTGAGTTTTAGAATACAGTTGTTGAGTCTGATTGCCTCTGAGTCTCCCAGGCCAGCATCAGTCCCTGTTGCCTGCAGTTGTCAAATAAAACACAATCCGGGTTAAGTGAGAAGACAGTTTGCTTGGAAGCTTTATTCCAGGGTTGGGGGATGGGGACTGTTGGACCAGGGAGAAGCTGACCACAGTATCTGCAAGAGTCTCTAAGGATAGGGGCTTCCCTTATACGGGAGGTAAGCCTGCTTCCAAGAAGCCAGAGGGAGGAAGTGGAGTAGAAGGGCCAGGGCAGCGGTTCACCCCGAGGCCAGCCTGGCCAGGACGCCTGGGTGAGTGAGAAACGTAAGGACTTGGCTAACAAGCGTTTTGTTCCTGGTGTTCCAGTTGTTCCGGCTGAACTTCTGGGGACAAAACAGGCCAGCTAATCATTGATTAGGTGAAGAATGGGAATCTGGATAGGGCTGTATCTCGCCTCACCACAGATAAACAAGCATGGCTTCTGTGAGTCGTGTCTAGTAAGGAAAGGAGGCTCTTTGCAATAAACCATTTCCGGGAACACAAAGTGGGGGGGGTTTCACCATGATCAGGAGCCCAGGGCTCAGGTGGGATTCAGTCTGTCAGCCTGCACGACTGCTGGGGACTCACACGCTATCTCGGTGATAACCCTTGAGGTAGGTGTCATCAGCATTTTACAGAGAGGGGCAGCATGGAGCAGAGACAGAAATTTCCCAGGAAGTGGATGAGCTGGGACTCGAACCCGATTTCTCCAGGTCTGTACATGTTTCTTTGCACGGCGCTGTCTCTCTCTGCTCAGGCTTGGTGACTTACCCACCACCACAGGCCTGGTCTGTTTTTGAGACACTAGCACAATTGTTTGGTGCATAAATGATCCATATGCATTCATGGAATTTTTCATAATTATTTTACATCAATATCCAACAGAATATGAAAATGGAGATCAATTACAATCTCAATTCTCCAGGCTGAGGTTTTGCTCTATGATTTCCGTGCAGTCGTCAGCATTTACCCGGTTAACAGGCTTGTCTACTGCAAACGGACCATATTAGCGCCGCCATCACACCCGGCCTACCTCCAGCACAGCGATCAATGCTGCTACAAGCCTCTGTTCCAAAGCAGCAACTCTCCTTAAGGAATAAAAAACAGACATAAACCTTATACCTTTGTATGTTTTCAGAGTCCCTACCAAATAACCCCCTGAACAAAAACCGTGGAGATGGAGCGCTTGCGTGGACACAGGATGGAACGCAGGGCGGGCTTTGTTTTGGTCCCAAGAACACCCAGCTCTGAGAAGACTGGCCGCCACTCTGGGCCACTGTTCAAGGGACTCTTCCCGCTGGAAGGCGGGTGGATGGCTTTTAGGCGTCACAATGCTGCCGATAGGCGGTGGAAGGGCCCCGGAACTCTGTGCGGCTGGTGGCGCAGCCGCCTCCACGCCGGGTTCGTGTGTGGTGTGCGGTGCTGCCTCCCGCCTCCCGCTCCGGCTCCCCATGGCTGCCCAGGGCTGCCAGGTGACCGCTCCTCCTGCTCACACAGCCCTGCCCCTCTACCCTCCAGAGGGCGGCTGCCCTGATGCCCACCGCAGGCCCATGCCACTCCCCGGGCCTGCGCTGGGACAAACCCGGGAGTGGGGGGATGGCTGGCAGGGCGCTGGCGGGCCGTGGCTTTGCCGTGGCTCTTCCCCGTGGAACCCTGCTGGGCAGCTGGGACGCTGCGGTGCGGCCCTCTGCCCAGTCTCCTCGTCTGTTAAGAGGGGCTGTTAGCCCCCAGCTCATGGGGCAGCTGTGAGGGGTACACGAGATAATGCGATCGGGTAGGCAGCCTAAAAGACGCACTTCACGAACGTGAGTCCATGATGTCAGTGTGACGGTGGGAACGGCGAGGAGGCCGGCTGCTCCCTTCCCCTCTTTCTGGCAGGAAGAGGACGGTCACTTTCAAAGCTCACTGCTGGGGCTTTCCAACCCCTGCTCTCCATTACGCTTTCTCTCGGGGGAGCTCAGGGTCTCATGATGGTCATGAAGACCTGGCTCTCCCTCAATGTGCCGTTTGACCTTAATGCGATATGTCTCCCCCTGCTGTTGGCCAGAAGGACCCAGTTTATAGTTGGGTCAAGCTTTCCTTTGCATGGGGACTGGCCGAGTCACCTCAGGAGACAGCAGGGCACGGGGAAGATAACCAGCTGCCGCACAAGACACGGGTGGGCTCGGATCCCAGCTCCCCCACGTCCTGTCGGCAAGGTCTCGGGCACGATTAGGCAGGATACTTAGTCTCTCCAAGACTCTGTTTCCCGTTCTGTAAAATAGGCATAATAATGGTGGCCTGCCTGCTAGAGTTATTGTGAGGATTCGCTGAGATAAGAGGTCTAAGGTGCCTGGCGTATGGTAGGCGCTCAGTGAAGACACTTTTTAGAGGGATTATATTAAAAAGCCACTTAGGGTTTTCCTGTTGCCCCATCTGCAAAGAATAGCTAAGAGTGGGGGCTGGATGTAGAGTATGAAGTGGGAGAAGCCCTGCACGAACCCATTACTGCTGCCAGCAGTGGGCTTTGGGGCGGGAGGCGGTGGGGAGGGTCCCGGAGTTGGGCGGCAGGCGCCCGGTCCCACTGCGATCTCCCGGCTGGTCCTGAGGCCGCTGCTCATTCTGGTTTGGGGTCTGGCTGTGCGCCTTCACGCCCACGCGCCCCGCCCCTCAGCTCTGGTCCCCGCTCAGGTCAAAGGCCTTGGAGTCCTCCAGGCAGTGGCCCATTTTACCTGGAGCCGGAGGTGGGCGGAGGCCTGAGCTCCTCACCCCGCCACCTTCTCGCAGGACGTTGGAGGCGCTCCGGGATCAGGCTGGCTTCTTACTCCTCCTGTCTCAGGCAGGCGGGCACATTTATTAGGCGTCTCTCTGTGGAAAACGCTGCATGAGATGCTGCAGGGAGGGGAAGGGAACAGAGCCACGGCTGGCCTCCCGGAAGCCAGGGCACACCAGAAAAAATGCAACACGGGATTCACGAGACTGAGTGAATTTTCATGAGCTTCGTCTCTGCAGAGAAGGGCTGGAGGTGCAGGTCAGAGCTGGGTGAGGCTCATCTGGAGAGCTTTCTGGAGAATGAATTCGAATGAGTCTGGGGCACCCGGACTCGCCGTGTGGGAGAAGGGGGCCTAGGGCATTGTGGCATTTGCAAAGGTGAGAAGCAGGGCCTGTGTGACAGATGAGCCCACTGATGTGGCAGGAGCAGGTCACCTTTGAGGCAATAAAAGAGATGATGTCTGCAATCATCCTGGGGAGGCGGTGGGCGGGGGCAAGGAGCTCCGAGAGGGAGTTCAGTCATAGGTGACCGGGACATCCACGTGAGTCTTCCGGCGAGGCAGACTCTTATGGGGGCTCGAGATGGGGGGTCCTCCACCCCGTGTAGGTGCGTTTTGTTTCAGGTCAGTGGCAAATTGCTCAGGACTCTGACTGCAAGCGGCAGAAACCACAGGGAGGCAGCTTAGAGCAGAATCTCACTGGGCCCGGAGCCCCTTGAAGCTGCTTGCATGGCAAGCCCAGGTTTCACTCAGGTTGTTTCTTTAGGGATGGATAATGGCAGAGATGAAGCCACCAGTCCCTTCCTGATGGCCTCTATCTCCCTGTCATCTCTGTTCCTTGCATATTTTTGTGTGACTCTGCTGTCTGCCTCCCTTTTCACGTAGGACACGGGCGAGGTGCCAGGCCACCTTAAAGAGACTTATCCAGATGGAATCACAGCTTCTTTATCCCTAATTCCCAGTATCAGGAGGAAAAAACCTGGCTGGCTCAGTGAGTCCAGTGAGCTCCTGGGTGTGGGTCACAAGGTGTAGGGAGACGGGCGGCGGGGGGGTCATCTGAAATGGGCAGATACCCCTAGTTTCTTGGTAAGTGGCTACAAGGGCAGGTGAAGGCAGGCAGGTTGCTGGCAGGCAGTGATCTGTGGCATGGAAGGGCAAGGGGCCGCCAGGAGACCTGGGTGCCAGTCCTGCCTCTAGACGGCTGGTGACCCTGGCCATGCGTCCCTCTTCCTAAGCCTTTGTCTCCTTGTCTGTCATCTGAGGGCTGCTTAAGTAATTCTTGCAGCTCTGAAAGTGCATTTCTCCTGACTGTGTGTGAGATGGCGAGGGTCTGGTCTGCAGTGGGGCCGAGGGAGTGGCGCGGACGTGAGAAGAACATCCCAGGAGCAGCTGGCAGGGGACGGTGCAGGCTGCCACGGAGTGTGAATAACGGGGATTCTGAGGACTTCGAGGCTGGAGGGTGGTGGTGCCCCTCGTGGTGTAGTGACGCCAGGAAAGAAGGCCCCTTTGCAAAGACAAGTCTGGAGTTAGGTGCTGGGCACCCAGCTGCAGAGACCAGATGATAACCAGAGGGTCACTTAGCAAGAGCCAGGTGGTCGGAGTAGAAATGCAGACTGGAGAGTCTTTTTCATTGGTGTGTTTGAAACCAGGAGGAGGTGGTGGTGCTTGGGGGAAGAGGAGAGAGGTCGGATGCCTGGGGCCAGAGAAGGCGAGCCTCAGGAAGCGGGCCAGGGGCAGAGGCAGTGCCCAGGAGCATGGGAAGCGCGCGGGCGGACAGGAGGGTGCTGGCTCCTCAGACTGAACGAAGGCAGGGGGCTCGGAAACGGGAAGCAGTGGAGGCAGGAAGGACGGCCCACGTTTCACAGGATGACCTGGGCTATGAAGGCAAGAAAAGGCAGCGTAGCAGCTTAAGGGACAAATGGGGTCAATGGATTCCGAGGAATGCCCGCCCGCCCTCCCTCGCTTTCTCTCTCCCTCTGCTCTAGACCCAATTCTGAGTCCCCTCAACCCTCACACGTTGAAACCCCCACCCTGTCTGATGGTGTTAGGAGGGGGGCTTTGGGGAGGTTATCAGGTCACAAGGGCACAAATGAGATTCGTGTTCCTGTAAGAGACCCCGAGAGCTCCCTCGCCCCTTGGCCATCTGGGAGTCAGGAAGAGGGTCCTCGCCGAATCGGTCGGCATCTGTGGGCGCCTCCGTCTTCCAGCCTCCAGAACCAGAAGAAAGAGGTTTCTGCTATTTGAGCTGTCCAGCCTGGCATGTTTGATGTATCAGCCCGAATGGACTTAGACATCCTCCCGCCCTTTCACCTTTCAGAACGGGAGGTAGGTCTCAGCTGTGACCCTGAAGGAGGACTGCGGGGCCAGGGTAGCCAGTCCCCTTCGCCCTGCACCCTTGGTGACCTTGACAGTCCAGGGGGGAAACTGGGTGGATGGAGGGCTGTTCTGGCGAGAGACTTTGCTAAAGCTGTTGGCCGAGATCGTCAAGACTGGGAGGCTGAGCCTGGGAGGCTCAAAGACTGTCCCCGACCACCGTGTGTGATTCTATTATGTCTTCACCACTGGCCACCAGGGTGCCTCGGTGAAGGCCTGTGCATAGGGTCCTGGCGGCGTCTGGGGAGCATGGCTACAGGGCTGAGGGCAGTCCCCAGGCTCGGTGCTGGCGAGCTCGTGGTCTCGTGGGCCCTCCGGGGCCACCCGTGAGGGCCACCTCGGTGCTGAGCCAAGAAATCAGGGTCCCCGGTTGTTGGGCGAGCAGAAGCCTTAAGCTCGCAGCCTATGCATGACTGGTGCTGGCCGTGCATGGCCTGTCACCTCACAACCCTTTTGCGTCCCACACTGCTGAGCTTCCGGGAGGGTCCTGGGCCTCCTAGAGCCTGTGATGTCACCTGGAGGGCTTGTCACAGCATTTTGCTAATCTTCTCTTGCTTAACCTCACGTCACTGATCTCACTGGAGCAGCGGCTTTAAAAGCACAGGACCTCCTGTAACAGGTGGCTGATGACACCTCCACTGGGAAGTCCGGGGCTCTGATGTTGCCTTCACTCTCCATCCTGGGGGGCCCTGCAGAGGACCCCAGGGTTTTAAGCTTGCCCCTCGGATCAACCTGCCCTTCACGTCCCCTCGGGAGCGGGCTCCCGATGGAGGACAGAGCGGGTTCTGTGTGGGAACCCAGGGATGCAGCTGCAGCAGACGCCCTCCGTGGTGAGGAGAGCCTGAGGCTGGCCAGGGTGCCCTGTGGGTCCCCCGCCTGGAGCCCCCCGGCCTCTCTGGAAGCCTGGCTGTGCTGTGGAGATGGGGAGAGGCCAGTGGCTTTGAGAGCTGCCGGTCCCTCCCGCTGGAACCAGAGGAGGCAGGTCTTCTCAGACAACGAGGGCCTGTCCCGGCCTCCTGGGAGCCCACTGGCTGACTGCCAACCTGGGAGGAGTCCCTCCAACATGGGGCACCTTCGCGGCTGGGTGCCGACTTGGGTACTTGTCAAAAACAATCCCTTCCTGCCAGTCTACCCGTTCTTCTGCTCACAGGACTGATTTTCTAGTGAAATTCTCCTACTGCATGATTTAGTTCATTTATATAAATTATACAGTGATTTATTTAATGACCTACTGGGAGCACTATAAATTCTACAGCATCCATGCAATTTATTATTTAAGCCCCATATAAATCATGCAAGATGAGGAGACAGAATTGTGTGTGAGGATCATGGGCTTGGTTCAAACTGCCTCATGGAAGCCAAGAGTGGGCCTTGTTTCGAGTACGGAAAGAATACAGGAACACTTCAGCTCTTCTGTGTCTGTGTGCGTGCATGAGTGCGTGTGCACCAGCAACCTCTGTTTTTCCTCGCAGAGGGTGGGCCCCTGTGGGGTTCACTGCTGCTCCACTTCAGGCTGGCCTGCTCTTAGCAGGGCCCTGGGCTCTGGAGGGACCACATCCCAGCTATTCCAATGCTGCTGAGCTTCGAGGAGCGAGACATGCTTCGTGCAGAAGTGTCGGAATAGGCCTGCAGGCTCTTGTCTGAACGCCAGTGCACCTGGCTTAAAAAATATCCTCCTGTGGAACCATCCGCCTCTTCATCTTCCTGATCATTTCTTCTCCATATTTCCCTCCAGGCCGCAGTGGGGAAAGGAAACCTGTGGCTGTTCACAAGGAGGCCTGCGTGTGAATAATGACAACACAATAGGAAAATAAGACCGTCATGAAAGGTACAGAGGGAGTGCTAAGCTAAGCTCTTCTTTTTTATCTTTTGAATATTTTGCAATAAGTAAATCGTATGCTTGGTGCAAGTTCAAGAGGCACAAAAAAGAAATAAAGACTAATTCTCCCCCCCGACAGCTGTGTCCGGCCACAAAACTCCTCCCTGCACGCGGCCATCGTTCAGTCTTTTGTGTAGCCTTCCGAACGGATGCCTTTGCACATCGAATGTATGTGTGTATGTGCTCTTTCTTTTCACACAAATAGCAACACACCAGCGCCGTCCTGGATGTTTTGCCCTATTTTACTTAGCAATGTATGTTGGGGTTTATTCCCCGCCCTGGTTCACGGACATGGGAAATGTACACTCCAGTCCCTTCTGCGGGGGGAACATTGCTGAGTTAACCAGCTCTGAATGAGTCGACTTTTAGGTTGCTTCCAATATTTTGCTATGACAAAAAAATACTGCAATAAACATAATTTCTTATTGAGTATTTCTTGAGGTTAAATAACTGGATATGGAATTGTTGGGACAAAGTATATGCATTTGTAATTCTTATAGCTGTTGCCAAACTGTGCTTCATAGAGCCTGTGCCCACCTTCACTCCTGCCAGTGATGAATGAGGGGCTTCCCACGTGGAGCCAGCACGGTGTGCTCCCAAACTTTTGGCCTTCCAGGTCAACCATCTTTTTGTCTTTAAGAGCTATTCTTATTCTTTTAAATGAGCTGTCTATTCATTTTTCCATTGAATCTGATGGAGCTGTTTTTTCTTGTGGATTTGAAGGAGCTCTTTACATATTAAGGAAACTAACACACTATCAATAATGTGTGTCATTTGCACCACCTCCAGTATCTGCCCTTAGACCCAGTCTTGCCCTGACTCCCTTCTGGCTCAACAGATGTGCATTTTCACAAGGGTGAGGAGTCTGTCTGGCACTAAGGGAGGTGCCTGTCTTCACGACCGCTCTGTGGGTACAGCACTCTGGGTTTCTGGCTCAAACAAGCCAACGCCCATTCCCAGGCCCGTCTTCTGGAGAGTGGACTGTGTTGCTGGTGTACAACCCCCTGGGCCCACTGGTGTCTGTGTGCAGAGCATGGACATGTGGGCTGGGCTGTTCACAAATGTGAGTCCAAGACCCCTTCACGGTGAGGCGGAGCCGAGAGTAGGAAGAAAATGGGTAAGGCTGAGGTTCCCTGCCAGGCTGTGGTGTGGAACTCTGAGTTGTTCAAGAACATCTAAAGTCCAGTCTGGCCTTTCAGGTAATTCTGAAGGCATATTTGTCAGGGCAGGGGAAGAAAACAAATTTAACAGTTTATTAGCTTGATTTATAGCTTTTAAATATCATGACATTTACTCTGTGGGCCTCCATTTGTAACCTCGCCCTGGGAACCTGTCCTGGCAAATGTCAGGGCGGCCTGACCACACCTCTGGGGTCAGCAGGGGCCACGAGCACGCTGGTGTTTATTTGCTCATGATTTGGGCGTGGAAGCAGAGGTCTCCGGTTCATGGCGGATTTCAGGGCTTGAAGGAATGAGGTCAGCCTGCCTGTGGGTGGCCGATGTCTCACCCCCATTGTGAAGATGGGGCAACTGAGGCCCGCAGTGTTCAGCGACTTGCCCCAAGTCGGCGGCTGCTTTTCTTTCACAGGCCCTGTGAAATCTTTGCTAAATGATTCTGTGAAAAACTGCTCACACATCCAGCTTTTCATTTTGTCATCAAATCAGAGGGTGATCAAGTCTCAAGCAAGAGAGAATAAATTAGCTTGAAATGCAGGAATTTCACAGGACAGGATTTTGCAGCCAATTGGAAATGTCTGTCTTCAGACACAGCTTCCTGATGGTTCTGTGTGGCCGAGGGTGGATCCCTCCGTGGGTCCCTCCTGTGGGTCCCTCCCTGGCTGTCTCCTGCATGGCCATCTGGGATTGTGAGCCCGATGTGGGGATGCTGCCCCAGAGATGCTCACTTTGCTGTGCAGTGGACACCTTACCTGCGCTGGTCTGATGGCAGGCGTGACATTTTCCCGGGGTAGTTACAGAGGCCAGCGGACCCTGGGAGGGTCGGCTGGCTGCTGATGTGGGAGGCACAGCGGCACAGTTGGGGTTCTGGGATCAGGGCTGTGGCTTTTAAACCCGTCTGTGCTCCTTCCCAGAAAGGAGCAGAGGCCCTGCACACAGCCGGGTGCTAGGCTCAGGCCTGAGAAGCGCCAGCCCGAGAGCCGCTCACGGCCTTACCAAGTGAATCAGGAGGTCTGTGCACCCGCTCTTCCCACCTCCGCCCTGTGCTGGATGGCATGTGCATGTCTCTGACTGTCTGCAGGGCCTCAGCAGGTGTTGCCCCCTCCCCAGGACAGGAGGTCAGTCTCCCGTCATAGTCACGGGCCAGGCCTCCTGCTGCCTCTGAAGTTCCCCCTGCCCAGAGAGGCCAAGGGGCCGAGGAGCAGGTCCAGGGCTGACCAGCTGAGCCGCATCTCGGCCCCTCCATGCTGGTCACGGGTGCACTTCCTCCATGACCATTCATTCGGGTGGAGACAGTCTCTGCTAAATCCAGATGTCCCGTGTCGTGCTGGCATCCAGGTCATTTTCAGCAGCGGCGGACAGTGTTCTGAGCCTGGAGCCAGGGCTTGAGCCGGGCTCTCCCTCCACTAACCTGCTGGCCACACCAGCCAATCACCAAACTTCCCTGAGCCTCAGCATTCTCCTCTGCTAAGAGAATGATAAATCCTGCCTCCAACAGTTGGATTTTAAAAGAAAACAGTGCGGAAGGTGCCGATCCGTTTGTCTTGCTATTAGCTGTTATTCTAGAACTCGTGTGGCCAAAATGTTTTTAACTTTAAAAATGCTTTCACCTTGCTTCTCAATCTCCAGAACAATGCCGTAAAGGGAAACAGGTGAGTGCCACTCCCCTTAGCACATCAGTAGAGTAAGGCACAGAGAGGTTCTTACCACTCAATTCAGGAAATATTCTTGATCATCTGTTGTGTTCAGACCACTAAGTTTATAAACTAATGAGCAAGACTGCAGTGAAATGTAGACGTGATGAGGGGTGGATTTGGCTTTGTTGTTCACGGCTGAATCCCCAGGGCTCCACAAATGTTTGTTGATTGAATGAATGACATTATTTTGATGCAAGACACAGGGAAGGGAGACAGCAGATTTACAAAGTCCTTGGAATTCCAAAGTGGGGAGAGGAATCCTAGCCAGGAGGCATGAGGACTGCTTCAAGGAAGTGGTCACTTTGGGCTTTGAAGAGGCTCTTGGATCTTGACAGGCTGAGGGGAGGGGAGGAGATTCCCATGAGCAGGGAAAATGGACTGTGGCACCCGCCTGCCCCGTGGCAGCCACATTAAGGGAACACGAGCTATGTGGGTTGGCTGGAGGTCGGAACGTGTGATGCCCAAGCTGGGGACGATGGTTTGGGCAACCAAACACCCAGATTTGCCAGAAGAATCCCAGTTTGAGCCTGTTGGGATTAATGGACGCCTCTTAATTATTTCTGGTGACACTCTTTGCTTTCAAAAGTGTCCCAGTTTCGAAGAGACATCATTTGCTCACTACATCTGTCATCAGAGATGAAGCTGCTTCGAAGGCTTGCGGCAGGATTAAGAAAAGGGGCCAAAGAGTACGGACTTTAGGTTCTTGGCTAGGATCTCAGACCCTAGTGTCCACAGGGCCTGGTGTGAGTGAACGAGAGAGGCTGGTAAAGGGGCAGCGGCTATGCCCAGCTCAGCTGATGGCTGCCACATGCTTATGTAGACCCAGGTAATTAGTAAGGGTCCTCCACCTAGACAGACCCAGTAGGATGTACACAGATGCACAAAGAAAGAGATTACAGGATTGGCTCATGCATACGGAGACCCAGAAGTTCCACCATTTGCTGTCTGCAAGGAGAGTGTCTCCCCACTATGCTGTCATTGACCTGCCTGTGGGCTGGGTGCCTCTCCTTGGTGCATTCACTGTGCCCTTTTCTTATGATCTCTGAGGGCTCCGCAAATATTTGTTCAGCGCCGACCATGTGCCAAGCCCTGGTCTATGATGCGTTCTAAAATCCAGGCTCTGTCAAAGCACTTAGATTATTGTTTTGTGGTTGTCTTCCTCAAGAGACACCAGGTGAATGACAGACATTAAAAAAGAAGTACTCATATTTTTAGCTTGGCTACAATTCTGTGTGTGTTCTGGGAGCCCGTGTCTTATTATTATTTTAAACATTATTTAAAGAAGCCTTTGAAGCCTAGTGCATTGCACGTTACCAGCAAATGTCAGGTATTCAATACGCGTTCACAGAATGAACAAGTAGACACGGCATTTGGTAACTGTCTATTAAATAAGCTTCCTTGACAGGCTTGCTTTTTATTGGAAAGGGAGGAAACCAAGCCAGTCAGGTGCTGTTTGGTGAGACGCCCAAGGCCGTGGGCAGAGGGCAGATTGACGCAGAGCTGTGGAGCTCCTGCATCTCTCCTTGGTGGTCCTGGGTGTCCTGCCTGCGAGGCCAGCACGTGAGACAGCTGTGAGGGAGGATTTCCTGCTTCCGAGTTCTGTGGAGGTGCCCCAGAATGCTGAGAGATCGTGGGGCCTCACTGTTACCTCTGCATGCTCCACATGAGGCCATTGAGGCCCAGAGCAGGTGGCACCCCCCAGACGGCCACACCCGTGGAGAGCTGGGAGAGAAATGAAGGCCATTGCCTTTGAGCCACACGTGCTGAGGTTTAGCGAGGGGCCTGGCCTGGATGGTGTCCTGTCTACGTTCTGCCTTGTGGGTTGGGAGGTACTGACGTTCATGTGCTGATGACTGGGAGCAGTCAGTTCATGCCACAGGGCCCGCATGGGTGTGTGTGGGGATGTGGCCTCAGGAAGCTTACAACAATGCTGAGCAACATTAGCAACAGTGTGTATGACCCTGCACGGGTCTCTAAGTGCTTCACACGCATTGTATCATTTCATGTACCTGCTCTCATCTGGAACCGTTGCAGGGAGCAGGCATGTTATTAAGGCATCAGTTAAGCAGGTTCTGAAATAAATCAGGCTTTGCTTGAGCATTATTTAAATAAAACAATGACAACTCCCCGATCTAGGACTAATTCCCAGGTATGACCCACCACTCGCCTGCCCTGCTCCCCACTTCTCCCTGACTGTGCCCTTCGTGTGCCCTCTGTCAGGGGCTCTGCTCCTCACTTTCTGTGGAAGGTCTTCCCGAGTCTTGCAAGGCCTGGCTATAGACTCTGGTTTACTTGTCTGCTTCCTCCTGGAAGCTCCTGCTGGTCCTGTCACTTCTTGGGTGGTATTATAGTGAGAAGCTTGCGTTCACTCCCCCTCACCTGACGGAGCATCCGGAGGGCAGAGCTGTTTTATTTTCTCTGATGCCTGGTACTCTGCAGGTGTTGGTGTATGTGACCTGAATGTGCCCAGGGTATTTGGTGGCCGGGTGGGGCCCCGGTGGACTGGCATTTATTAAACCTGTTGTTCCCCATGTGCCCAGCCCAACACCAAACAGAGCAGGTTCCTGGGGGTGAGGCGACCTAATCACTCCCTTAGCGCAGCTCCGCCTCTGCAAGAAGCTGCTTGCCAGGAAAGGATAAATCTCAAGTTTTACAACTTGTTTACTCTATTTTATAACCAGATTTCTCATTAAAATATAACAAAACAAAACAAAACAAAAGCATTGCAAAAATCCATTCTCTTTTGCAAACAATAATATGCCCAGGAGGGATTATGGAAGATTTGGCTTCTCTGAACACATCTGGCAATGTGTTATATGTTACTTTTTCCAAAAAATAATTGCATCTGTAGAAAGTAGATAAGGGGCATGCGTGCATGTGTGTGTGTGCATGTGTGCATGCACCCCATGTGTGAGCTCACATGCACACACACGCACTGATGACAGGGCACAGTTGAAGGTGTGTGGGTTTTGAAGGTCAGGCGGGCAGAGGCTCAGATCAGCTCGACTGCCCACTGACTGCCGATGTAGGACATCTGTAGACTGGGTCTGGGGCCGCCTACACTGTGAGGCCCCTGTGAGGACCAGAGGGAGCCAGAGAGCGAGCACAGGGATGCCCTGCATCCCTGGAAAGCTCTCTCTCCTTGGAGCCCATGCCTGCGCACTGGCCCATTTCTGTGGCATTTGGCAGGATTGCCTGTTGTCACTCATCTTTTCCTGGGTGCCTGGCTGTCTTTCTGACTGCACTGGAACTACCTGGTAGCAGGGCCAGCTCTCTCTGATCTTTCTGTCTTGCAGAGCATTCGCTCATTAGGTGGGCTGGCCAGGTGGCCACGGCCCCATGGGGAGGACCCTGAGAGGGTCTGCGTCTCCATGGGGACTCTGCTCTGCCTCTGGGGCTCATCAGAGTGTCACTGCTGGGCTGGTAGGGGGTCCTGACACTAAAAGGTCATTTCAGAAGCTGCTCCTCAGCCCTTCCTCCTGGTCAGAAATGTGAGATCGGGTAGCACGGTGGGCCGGCCTCAGGGCATCAGCTGCTGGTACAGAGGGGAGCAGGGGCACTTCCCTTGCAGGACTGCTGCCCTGGTGCAGCGGCAGGCGAGGGCCGTACTCAGGTTTCCTGTTAATACCCAGATCCTTCCAGGAGGGCAGACCCAGGCCATTGAGCAGGACACACAGTATGGATAACAGCTTTTCGGAAAAATTTGAGTGTCTGTTAGCAACTCAATTCATACATCTCGATCTCTGGCACATTTAAAAGTACACAAATAGCTGTAAATTGTCTCAGTTTTGGTTGCAGGGATGACTGGCCAAGGGAGAAGTGTGTGAGGTTGGAAGCAGTAATGGTCAGTGCAGTAAGATGACCGCCTCCGCAGCCAGCCTGCATGCACGTGCTGTGAGGAGGCCCTGCAGGCCCTCCTGGGCCTGGGCCGCAGTGTGTGGAGGACACAGGCCCTTCCCCTTCCCCAGCATCTCTTGGCTGGACCCTACATGTGGTTCAGGCCTTCGGACCCACGCTTGACTGGGGCAGGTACTCAGTGTCTGCCCCGCTGTTGAATGGGGTCAGCCTTCGGCTGCATCTGGCCACCAGTCTCCACTGCTGGGCTTCCCGCTGTTCTTGAAGCTTCCTTGCTGCTCAGAGTTGAGAAGGGGAGGGCGGCTGCTGTCAGCATCTTCCCTGTTGTCTGCATTGGCCCAGTCCAGGGGGCTGTGATTGTGCCTGTCGCCCCCTCCCAAGTTCATTGTATCTGCCAGGATTTTGTCAGGAAAGCAGAGGCTGTGCTAAGGGACATCGAACAGAGGGAATTTAATATAGGCTAGAGGATGTGCAGGTGCTGAAAGGCTGGGACAGCGAAAGGGAGGCTGTGAGTGACCTGGACCCTTAGTAACTGCCCGAGGAAGCTACCACAGCCCAGGCTGGGAGCACAGATGGAAGGAGCGGGTGTCACCATCCAGAGGAGGGGCTGCAGCCTCAGGAACAGCCAGCACGGGAGGTCTTGCTGCAGCTAGAGTCGGGCTGACGGAAACCACACAGCACGTTAGAGACATCATGAAAAGCAGGAGAGAGAGGAGGGATGGAGTGTGGGGGGGAGGGAAGGACAGTGACGTCTCCTCACCTCCTGCCCCTGGGACAGAGAAAGCTTCTGAGGGACTCAGCCGGCAGGGGGCCTTGGCATTGCAGGGGAGTGGGGGGCTGCAGGCTGAGAGATGTGGGGAATCAATAAGCTCGTCTGGGCAGTTGACAGATGTCTGTACGTGCCTTCTGAATGCCAAGTGTTGTCGGTGTGGGCGAGTCAGCAGTGAACAAAACAGACATCCCTGCCTGCTCGGAGTTGCATTTTAGTTGGGAGAAACAGCCAGCAGACATACTGAAAAGCAAAGTCTATAGTGTCTTTATACAGTGGAAGGTAGTGGGAGACCTACAGAACAGTAACACAGGGAAGGGGCAGGGAGAGGGAGTGGGTGGTGGTCAGGAAAGGTTTCATCGAGAAGGGGTGTTGCACTGAAGGTAGTAAGGGAGTGGGGCCTGATGTTATCTGGGGGGGGGTGCAGCATGTGCAAAGGCCCTGGGCCACATTCAAGGAGCAACACAAGGCCTGTGCAGGGTGTGCAAGGGGAGAGTAATAGGAAGGAAGCCAGGGAGACATGCTGTCAAAGCAGTGGGTCTCTTGAAGAGAAAAGCAACGACACTTCAGAAGAGGTGCCTTAAAGTCCCACATGGGCTCTATCAGGCCCTGGCTCCCTTCTGGCTGCAGGCCTGGGTTGTTGCTCCGGCTTCCCCTCCTCTTGTGGGCTCGGGAGGTAAAAAGGGGCTCAGGGACAGACCCCACAGGACCTTTGTGATGGCACGGAAGGCCCGTGTCACCTTCTACCCTGCTCGGCCCCCACCTTCCCCTCCCTGCTCCAAACCAGGGGTGGAGGTCCACCGTGAGCCCCAGCTCAGTGCGGGGGATTCAGTAACTGCCACCTATTGTCTGTGGACTGTCAGCCTCCTTTAAAGAAGACCTGCCTGGGATGTACCTGTACATCTAACCAGTGTGTGGCACTCAGTAGGGGTGCAGTAAATGCCTGCTGGATGGGTGCATGGTTAGGTGGGTCCTCATAGCCCGCATCCGTCACCAGTGTTGACCAGGTTCACGCTGTGACTCGGTCACAGCTCAGCCAAAGCCAGTGTCAGCTGGGTGCACAGAATCAGTCCTCCTAGTCGGTTGGAGTCACTGCTGAATAACAGAGCAGTTGCTTGATTGAATTTTTTAACTGGTTGCATGAAACTTGTGGGGTTATAGTCCCAGTCTCTATGAAAACTTTGGGGCCAACTTTGGGACACAGAAGGTATGTCCACCCCACTGCTTTCTGCTAATGACAGAGCTGTTCTTTTCCCTCCTTTTATTAGTGATGAGGGTTTTGTTGGAGATAATTGTATTTTTAGCAGCACGGTTAATGAACTAGCTAAGCATCAGTAGATGGAATCATAAAGCCATTAAACACCAAGAGCAATAATGGGAAACTGCGTCTGGCAGTAATGAAATTAAGTGTCTTTATGGGGTCACTTTATTCCCTTTCTCCTCGTCTCTCTTGCCCTCCTGAGTCCGTGGTGAGCGCCGCTCCTAATTGCTGTTTCATTGAAATGCACAATGCTATCCATTTTGTGTTTTAATTCAGTGTATTTCTGGGGCCTTCAGGATCCTTAAACCTCCACCAAGAGAGCGGCAGTTACGCAGCTCCTGGAAGTGGCCCAGGAGTGGGAAGAGGGGACTGAGGGAAGGCGGGCTTGTCCCTCCCATGAGTGCCAGGGCCAGGGCTGAGCACACCCGGGCCTTTGGCACAAACTGTAGAGTCAGGACAGGGCCGCTCGGCGAGGGTTGGGACCCACGTTGCATGGGTCCTGGGACCGTGTCCTCAGTCTGGGAGCACAGCCTGGCGCGTCGTTGCCTTTGAGCATTGTGACAACCCCACTTCATAAAACGTATTCCCACTTTTCAGATGCGGAGGCCGAGGCTCACGGAGTTTGAGTGGCATCACGCAGGCCCCACTGCTGGTTAGAGGCCAGAGCTGGCGTTCTTTCCCTTCCCCGGGATGCCCCCCGGGCCTTGAGCCAAATCACGTGCCAGTGCTGTAAAACATGCCCAACTGAGGTCATGGCGGCCGCCACGTCATTCAGTGACTGAAGAAGTGCTCGGTGAGCACCTGCGGTGGGGGCAGCACCGCCTGCCTGTAACCTCTGTCCCAGAGCAGCGAGGGCTCCCCGGGCCCCCCTGGGGCGTTTGCTAAGTAGCATGTTAGTGGCCGGGTCTGCCTTACGGTGGGCAGCCTTCCTGGAAGGGGCGACAGTTAAGCTGAGGGTGGAACTTGGATGGATGAAGGGGAGGAATGTACGAAAGTGTAAGGGGTGCGGCGGCCGAGCGGCTGTTTAGGAGGCAGCATCAACTGGTAGGAATAAGGGGTCGATCCCATGTGGGGGCTGAAGGCGACGAGCATGAGGGGTTCCTCCCAGCAACTGGCTTGGCCACCTGGGTGGGTGGGGCGACGCTGGTGGCCTTTCCTGAGCCAGGGAGCACGGTGGGAGGAGCCCAAGGGCGAAGGTAGGGCGGGAAAAGGTGGTTATTATCGGCAGGCCCGAGGCTTACAAATTGCGAGGCCTGAAGGGCGGTTCAGCTGGGCAGCCTGGCGGCATCCCGGGCCAGGGCAGACCTGGCGTCAGCTCCTCCCCTGGGGCCCAGAAAGCCCGTGCGCCCCCTTTCTACCCTGCAGAGGGACTGAACGGAGTGGGGCCTCAGAACAGCCACCAGAGGGAGTCACTTGTGCTGAGCCCACGTCCCCGGGCGGCTGACCCCTCGCGGGGGCTGCAGCCCCTCCCAGGAAGTGAGCTTCACGGTGAGTCCGGAGTCGCCCGGTCGGCACTGGTGAGGGGTGTGCCTGATGGACGCGCCGGCCCCTCAGGAAGGTGACCTTGCCGGACACCACGCCTTCTTTGCCTCGCCCCTTCCTGCCTGTGAAAGCTTTCCATCTTTCCCGGCTCTTTCCACCTGCCAGACGGGATGCTGCCGGTTGGAGCTTCACGTTTACTCAGTTGAATTTGTTTTTCTAACAACGTGAAGGACCGACACGCTGACTTCATGTCGGCAGCTCATGTCCACAGAACCCAAGGGAGTCGGCCGGCTGCGACGTCCCCGGAGGCCAGCAGCGCCCTACAGCTGCCGCCTCCCGCCTCTGACGCCGTCCTGAGGCTTAGAGTGCCGCGGGGGGCCCGACCGCGGCTGTCGGCCAGAACGGAGGGGAACCTCCAAGGCGGTGCACAGCCACGGAGAGAGGCCAGTTCAGGATGCCCGGGGGGGCCTGCGCTTCGGGGGCCGCTTGGAGGGCGGCGTGCGATGCTCCCCCGACCGGGGGCCTCGGGGAGGAGCGTTAGCTGGGCCTGGAAGTAGAAGGAAGGGCAGACGAGGAAACGGAAGAGGGCGAGGAGTCTGGGGGAGCTAATGTGGTTCAACCACGAGTTTGAGCTCTGATGGCGGACGTGCTTAGCCGCTTGCTCTGGGGAGGCCACGCACAGCGTCCACGGGAGGAAGACTGCTGCTTGGTCCGGCTCAGGTGGCACGTGCTGTGCAGATGGCGCTGAAGTCTCTGAGGGCAGGTGGGCCGCGGAGCTGGCGTGGGGAGCTGCGGGCCAGGGCAGGCGTCACGGGTGTGGCCTGCATTGTGGAGAACGAGAAGAGCAGCTGACTGGAGTCCTGGGAAGCAGACGGGGTAGATGAGAGTAAGTCCCGGGCTCGGCACACTCGGGGAGCTGAGATGCGGTTTCACGAAGGGTCTCCTGGCTGGTGGAGCTGAACTGAAGGAGGCTGGACTCCGGCTTTGCTCGCCGCTGGGCTTCCCCGTCCACGCGCCCTTGGTGGCGGGCTCCCTTTCCGTTGCGGAGGGTCGTAGGAGGGAGGCACTAAGGAAGACCCGCGGGGGAGCCCCGGTGCCCTCTGATTTGGGAAATCAGACTCGATAAGGGTGGGATGCGAAGCTGCTTGGTAAGATGTAGAGTATAAGAGGTTTATTTCCCCACCTCCCTTCCTTTCTCCCTCCTGCCGTCCTCCCTCCAACATGCATTGAGCAGTAGCTGCACGGCAGGCATAGTGCAGAGGGAGACACCGAGAGGACCAGATGTAAGTCCTGCTCCTGTAGTTCACAGTGGAGAGCAGAAGACAGACACATTACTAATAAGTAACATTACTTCTTTGATTTTAAGATGCACTCTCAAATAACCAGAGCTATTCAGAAGAAAAAAACTAGAAACGGTACCACACCAAATGTACACGTTGTTTGCAAAACATCCTGATTTTAGAAACATTCAAATGTGAAAAGTGTGTTTTAGAATCGAGCAGTGTGAGCAGGGGAACCGCTATCACTGTGGGAAAGGCTGCAGTGACCCACCACGGCATGGAAGAGTGGGGAAAAGGGGTCTTAGGAGTAGAGGTCACAGCAGCGTGATCGCTGTCACAGCAGGGTGGGCACGAGGGGCCGCCGGGGCCCAGGAGGAGGCTCTCGAAGGTGCCTGGGGACAGCACTTCTGCAGGAGATGGTGTTGGAAGGCTGCCTTCCAGGCGGACGATGGTGGACAAGGCGGGTCATGGGGCCAGAGGAGGGGTCCCGGCAGAGGGAGCAGCGTCCCCAGAGGAAAGAGGCAGTTGTGGGGTGTTCCGGGAGCAGCTGCCTATCACTGCTGCCTGCGGAGGGGTCAGGGCCCTCTGTCCGCAGGCCCGGCCGCATCTCCTCACGGGGAAGATGGGCCTTGCAGCAAAAAAGGGCGCAGCACCTGTACTCTGGCCCATCTCGAAGAGTCTGTCTGATTTATGTAAGTCATAGATCGATTGCCCACTACAGAAATGATGTGTTCTCAACTAGTAGGAAAATACCACACTTTCAATCAATAGATGCAGAATTTTTCATTAAGTCCACTTGCTTATTTCCTTAAACCTTGTTCTCCGGGGGAAGTACGGCCTTTAGAAGTGACTGGTGGTATTGCCACCGGGGACAGGGGCCTCTTACGGCTCTTGTCTCTTTGTCTCTGTGTGTCTCTCTTCTCTCCAGTTGTTGCCAAGACACTGTTGAGCAGCTGCAGCACCAGGCAGGCATCAGGGGATGTGTTTTTGTTCAGATGTGTGTGTGTGTGTGTGTGTGTGTGTGTGTGTGTGTGTGTGTGTGGCTGTCCCCGAACTGCGTCCTCACAGAATGACCTCTGGGAACTGCAGGGTGAGGCTGTCACCAGCAGGAAACGCATTGTGTTGGTGGGAGGACGGGAGGAAGCCGCACAGCACTGGGGGAAAGCCCAGTAAGTGGGTATGCGATGGGCCAGAGGGCAGGGAAGAGGGGCAGGGAGGCCAGGCCCTGCAGGGCTCTGCAGGTGACCTAGGTCATTCCAAGGGCTGCAGGAAATCACGGCAAGGCTTTAAACAGGAAGTGATGTGAGCAGATTTGCATTAAGACAAGTCACTCTAGCTACTGTTTGGACGAGGCCCGGGGAGCAGGAGATCAGAAGGTGGGCTGAGCCCACCAGTCTTGTGGGCTGGACGAGAGCAAGCAGGAGCTTGGCCACAGAGGCAGTGGAAATGGAAGGAATAGGAGGAATCAGGGGGTATTTAGGAGGTAAAATTGGCAAGATACAGGGGGTCTTGCTGGTGAGAGAATCTACGTGAACAGGGACAGGCTCATTTAGTACCCAGACCCACAGTTTGTTTCCAAGAGGTGACCCCTTCCCAAAGCGTCCCCAAGTGTCCAGCGGGGCCATTTAGCATGACTTTACCTGCACGTTAGAGAAATCCCCCAACCCAAGGGCTGTAAACAAATGGTGTGAGGCACCTCCTTGCTGCAGAAGCCCACGGTCTCGTGTCCGGGACCCTGCTTCTCTCTTCTCTGCGCTCTGACTTTATCCTAGGCTGGCGGCCTTGTGGTGCCGGGATGACCTCTGCACTTCCAGACACCAGACTCATGGGCGCGACCACAGCCTTTCCAGGTTCAACCAGCTAGATGGAGGCGGGTCTCTGCCCCGTAAGTCAGCCTCTGCAGGGACAGCGGGCTCACCACGGGGCTCGCTCTGGCCCAGGAAGGGGGCTGCCTTCCTGAGGAGCGGATGGGGAGCCACCCTGGAGTTCCAGGGAGATGGGGTGTCAGGGCTCTGGACTAATGAGCGCAGGGCTTTGGATTTCTTAGGCTGATAAAAACGATAAAAAGAGTTGGGGAGGGAGCAGGTGTGGGACTGCCAGCTTTTCATTTTGACCTGTAAAGACATTTAAAGATTTATCATCAACTGCCTCTCTCATGTCATCAAAAGGGTATTTCAAAAGCAAAGAAGAAAAAAATCTTTTAATTTTAGTAAGTTTAGCATTATAAAACTAGCTCTTTTTTTCTCACTTATCTCAAATTCAGATCACTTTTGGATGACTATGAACCTTATGAAAGAGAAGCTCTTAATGGCAGCCACGGGCCCATGGGGTCTGTGGACTAGGAGCCCGGGGGAGCCTGGGGAAGATCACAGCTTCATTTCCATTGCCCTCTGCAATGCAGCATCTCCTTCCATCATGACGGTGGCAACAAACCAGTGTATCTGGGTGGCCTGTGATTTCTGTTGTCAACAGAAATCATGAGTATTTTCTGTCACATTGCAGCTGTGGAGACCTTAAGGGTCACTTACACCCACCACTGTCTTGGACTCACAGAAGCTTTTTGTGGACCGGTCACTGGAAGCGAGGGATCAGCGTCCTGGAGCGAGCTGGCCGCTGCATGGCCACTCTGCACACGGGCAGGCAGGCAGGCCGGCCGCCGGGCAGTGCCCTCGTGTTCTCACGGGGGTGACCCAGACGCTTCAACATGCTCTCGCCGTAATCGGTGAATATGCAGAAGGAGTCGACTCGTTCTCATAGCTTGCTTAGAATTTTGTGAGTCTAAATTGCTCTGATGCAAGTTTTTCACTCTGTTGGCCACGCGGCCTTTGGCAACACAGGTGAGCCCCACAGCCCCGACTGCCGGGCTGACTGCCCGTGGCTGAAGTTCAAGGGGGCTTCTCGTGACGGCTGACGGGTTGCAGGTGACACGGTCACGCACAGCGCACTGAGCTCTGTGAGCAGCAGGGGTCCTTCTCTCGATTTGTTTTTCTTATTTTACTCAAGTTTGTACAATGTGCTCTGAAGTGAAACCTTACATGTGCAGTATGTTACTCACGAATTGTTCTTGTACAATTATTCTGTGAAAATGTCACGCATTAGAAAAAAAATGTCTTTCTGGGAAACAGTGACAATTTGAGAAATGAGAACCATTATTTCTAGAAAGTCACGGAGAGTCACATGAAGTTAGGGCTGAATTCCAGGGTGAACAGGACTCCCGAGCAGCTTCTGTAATTTCCCGTCTGCGCAAAGCTTAAAAGATGTTATTAGACAAACTCCTTGGCTGATCATAAAACCTGCCTTGTTTGACTTGTCATAAAATCTAATGAATATTTAATTCTTTACTTAATTAACATACAACTTTTTCCCTTCTATGTAGGTTTATCAAACAAATTACTTAGGAACCACAAACAAACATTACATTTTGAAGAATGTCAGTGGACCAAAAATACTCTAGTTTAGCTTTATTTATTAATATTTTATAGACCCAATTGATCTCAAGCTGGCAAAGAAAAGGAAGGCCTGAAGGAAACTTGTACCTGGTTTCATTTGCATTAATGAAGTGATGGGATGTAAAAGCCACAACGATTTTTCTTTCCTTTTTGGAAAAGTCCTTGTGGCGTTTTGAAGTCAGGAAGGCTGAAAGAGTTCCTCGCGTGTCACTCTAGAATTTCTAAATGCACCCAGAGAAAATGAAGGTTTCTGTGCATGGAGGAGAAAAGCTCAATTTGAAAAAGCTGGGGTATTGGAACATGTGGACCTGTGCCTTTGTGAGTACCTTTCCTGGAGGCATTCCTGACGTTCCCTGGGGGCAAACAGAAGAAGCCCGGCCTGCTGCAGGAAACTCACCCAGGGCCGCACACCCTGGGAAGGTGGAGCTGACGTGGCAGGAGGGCTCTCTGGTCTACGAGGTGCCTCTGCACAGGGCCGTCAGCGGGCTTGGGGTGGTTACGGGGTAATCAGGCAGTCTTCTCCTCAGTAGGTGCTGGAAACGGCAGACGCCTGTCAATAGAGCTGCCTCCTGGTTTTGTACCCGGTGACCTGGCTAATGTCAACGGCGAATTCTTGTTCTGTGGGTGCCTTGGAAACTGCAGGACTGCCGATGCTCGGGAGTGGTGCTGGGTGGTTTCTGTTTGTCATTTTCTTTGTGCAACACACCTGACTGGGCAGGAAAGCGTCTCCTTGCATAGGGGTGCCCGCGATGCCCGGTGATAAAGGGGGTAATTCATGTTGTATTCACTCGCTGCGTTTCACACAGACATTTTCTGGCTTTTCCCCAAATCCAGAGAGTTTTGTTGACAGACATAAAAGTCATCAACTTGATCAAAAGCTGGTCTCTGAACCACAGTAGTTTTAAGGTTCTGTTGAGAAACTGGAGCAGAGAAAGAGGGGCTTCTCTGCCACGGCGGGGCTCACTGGCTTTCAAGAGCAAAGCTTCACTTTTCTAAAAGAAAAAGGAAATCCATTCTTGGAACACTCGGAAAAAAAGAACTTTGTGGGTTCGTTGAATTACCTGGCAGATATTTTTAACCATGTGACTGAATGACTCCTTCAATTCAAGGCCCCAGTATCACCATCACGGATGCAGAAGACACCACGAGTTTTCTTGGCTGAGCTGCTGCAGAGGATTTTTGCAAACTTCCAAATGCTGGAGGAAGTGCTGTACCTCAGTGGAGTCCAGTTATAAAATTATGTCAATTTATTTGAAAACAGTAATCTACAAGCAGCTGGAAACACTTGAGGGCTCCTTCAAAGTTATTTTTATTTTGATGGTAACAGAAGTGAACCCTGCAGTCTGTTTTTAATTTCTGATACAAACTGTATCAGATGTGTTGACCTAGACAAAGAAATTCACTGATCTTAGGGCAAAAAACCCTATAACTAGAGTTACACTAAAAAAAACCTTGGAGAGCTTTGGTTCTCTCTGGGAGACACCGTTACGGTGAGGGAGCCGTGGAAGCTTTAATTCCATTTTCAACACTGGACCTTTGACCATCAGACTGTGACATACATAAAAACTGACTGGATTCTAGCAGGACGGGTGTTATCTTGTCAGAGACCGTTGCACCATTTTATGTTCTCATTCAAGCTCAGCAAAAGCAGTGTCTATATGGATGTGTCTTTAAAAATTAAAATTTAACTTTAACGTGACTATATCTCAAATGTAATGTTTTTTTTAACCACAGTGCAAAGAAGCAAATCTCTTACTATATAATAAATATATTTTAAAATTAATACTTTGGTAATTGTATTTTAGTATATTTCCTTATTGTTTGTAATCCTCTTGTATGTGTTTTATGCTTTGAAAAACATTCTGAAACAGGTTCATAGGTTTCATCAGACTGCACAAAGGATCCGTGTAAGAACAGTAAAGATCTTCTCATCTAAGAGAAGATGACCCGCTGCCACGCTCTGCAAGCTGGCTGATGTACACCCAGGGGAGGCGGGGAAGTAGGAGTTCTGCTCACGGACAGCTGGGCCGGCTGCAAGGAAAGCCGATCCGAGGGGCTGGCCCTGCATGTTTGGCTGCATCACACCGAGGACCAGGCAGGAAGGGGAAGGTATCAGCCCAAAATGAGAAGACACTTCTTCCTTTCTTCCTATAATAACTGATTTTTAGGAAACTGGCTATTTTCAATCAACCCCAGGTATCAAAGTGGATGGCGTTACTGGCTCTTCCTGTGCGCGCGGATGGTGGTGGAGGGCTGCCGCAGAGAGGACCACACGATCCCTTCTCTTGAGGAGTTAATGGTTTATTTATGGAGACACAGCTAGGGCATGAAACAATCAAGGAAAATTAAATACAAGGCTAGATGGTGTCATAAGAAAAACCTGCCTGGTGCCTTTCTCACCACCATATCCCCAGAGTCCAGAATATTGCTTGGTGCTAGAAAAACCTCTGTGGAATGAAAAAAATTGGTGACGGAATTTTAAAAATAGCATCTATGGTTATGAGAGTAATACATGGTCATCAGAGAGAACCTGAAAATACAGAAGAATACTAAGAAGTAAAAAAGAAAAAAGCAGCCAACATCTTCTATACGTTTCCTTTGTTTCTAAAGACACACAACACACACACACACTCACTCACTCACTCACTCACTCATACTTTTTTGAAGAATAGAATTAGGACCTGAATTTTACAGTCCAATTTTTTTTCTCTTAAAATTATATTGTGAACATTTTTCTGTGCCATTAAATATTCTTCAGAACATTATTTTTAATGGCTCCATTATACAGTGTTCTATAAATGAATCATGGTGCAGCCTGACTATTAACCACTTCCCTGCTGTTGATCATTATTGTTGGGAGCATAACATAAAGAGCTGACATGCTTGTTGACTGTTCTGTTTGAAGTATCGTGCCGACTTTCCCCTCTGTACATAATCTCATTTAATTTGGTTTTCACAGCAATCCAATGAGGTGGGGTTTATTATTCCCCTCTTACAAAGGCACCACCCGAAGGTCAAAGCAGTCATGTGCTCCTTTGTAAAGGTCCTGCTGCTAGGAAGTCACAGGCTGGGATTCGAACCCAGGTCCTGTTCAGTGTTGAGTCCAGACCCTCCACTGTTTCTCTAGACTTCTCCCGGAGCAAGGACGGGGAAGGCACGTGCTTCGTAGGCAAGAGGTCGAGAAGCACGTATCGGGAAGGTAGGAGGAGGTCCGGAAGAGAGGGTTTGGTGTCAGCCAAGGGGACACGCTACGCGGGAGGCGTCCAGGGGGGTGAGAGCCCAGCAAAAGCCAGAGTCTCTTTCAAGAGAGGCACCGCCAAAGTGAGGTGGGCAGCAAAGATGCACCCACAGCTCATGCTTCCGACTGCCCGGCAAGGAGGGCCCACACCGCTCTATTTCTTCCTGATATCAGGAGCCATCAGCCTCCATGCAAGTGGCTGATGGGCAGGTGTCACGAGCAGAGGCCGAGTGCCGCCCTGTTCTTAGGCCTTCCCGCACTCCCTCCGTGTGCGGGCAGATCGGAAAGGAGCTCAGAGCCCGAAAGGGCGGAAGGCAGAGACACCAGCCCACAGGGATGGCAGAACTGCAGGGGGACGGGAGGGCTGCTGGGCTTTGAACTGAGCACAGCACTTCAGCGGGGGCTGGTCCGGGCTTAGGAGACCGAGTGTCCTGGTGTGCCCGGGGGGACTGAGGTCACCGTGGATGTAGGACTTCTGGTGTAAAAAAACCTGGGAAAGGCCTGGGAAACAGGGCTGCTTGGCCACCCCAGGCGACCAGTCTCGTGGGACGGGTCCAAGCAGGTTTCTTGAAAGAGGACCCAGGAGCCAGGACCCAGTGCTGCCTGCAAGCACTGGCCTCCACTGCTCACTGTTACAGCCTGTGTCCCTTTGCCCGTCGTTGGAGCCATCCACAGGGTCACTGGTGGCCTCGTACTGACAGACTCTAAAGCCATTTTCAGTCCCCCCACTGTGTCTCTCACCTGTGCTCCCCATGGCTTCCCTGCCTCCAGCCCTGCCCCCAGCCACAGTGAGCCTTGTCTACACTTTCCTGTTAAGAAGTAATGTATACGCAGTAAAATTCACCTGTATCAGTGTAAAGCTCTGCATGTGCTGACAAACACATCCAGTGGTCTGACCATGACCGTGGTCCAGGCAGGGAGCAGGTCTATCAGTGCAAGTGACTCCCGGGCAGCCCCTCGCCTCCCCAGCCCCTGGTAACTGCTGTTTGCTTTCTGACGCCCTCTCAGGACGTCACATCAATACAGTCCTGCGGTGCGTAGGCTTTTGGTCTGTGCTGTCACTTAGCACCATGCATTTGGGGTACGTTCATCTTGTGTGTTAGTTTTGTTTTTAAAGACTGGGTACGATTCCATTTTTCAGACATTTCACGGTTATTTATCCTTATCCATTCCCCAGGTGGGGGACATTTGGTACTTTCTAATTTTGGGGAAACATGTAGTTGCTCTAAAAATTCACATACAGGTTTTCTGGTCAGTGTAAGTTTCCATTACATGTGGGTGAGTATCTGGGAATGGGGTTGTGAGGTTGTGGGGTAGGACTATGTTCCACTTTTTAAGAAACTGCTAAACTGCTTTGCAAAGTGCTATACGATTTTGCATTCCCACCAGCAGTGAATCAGAGTTCCAGCTGTTCCACACTGTCACCAACTTTTGATATAATCAAATAAAAAATTACTTCGACCATTCTGCTAGATAGGCAGGGACATCTCATTGTGGCTTTGATTTACATTTTCCTAGTGGCTGAGGACGTTGAGCATCTTTTCATGTTCTTATTGCCATGGAAGGTGACTATTCACTTCTGCACACATAAAAAATTGGATTGTTTGCTTTCTTATTTTTGAGTTTTGAGAACCCTTTATATATTCTGTATTAAGTCCTTTATCAAATACTTGATTTGTAAATATTTTCTCCCAGTTCCTGGCTTGTCTTCTCATTCTTATAATAGTGTCTTATGAAGAGCAGAAGTTCTTAATTTTGGTTAAGTCTCATTTATCTGGTATCATGTCTAAGAAATATTTGCCTAGCCCAAGTTCACAAAGAGTTCCTCCTGTGTTTTAATTTAACCTACTCTATTTCATTTAATTTTACAGTTTTTGGATTTTATTTCTAGATCTATGATCCATTTTGAGTTGTTTTATATATGATGTAAGCAATAGATAGAGCTTCATTTTTTTTTTTGCATATGGATGTCCAATTGTTCCAGAACTCTTTGTGGGAAAAACTATATTTTCTCCATTTTACTGCCTTTGTAACTTGTTGAAAATAAATTGCCCAAATACGTGTATTTTTGAATTCTGTGTTCTGTTGGCCTGAAGAGATGCAGAGGTGTACTCGTGAATGTTTAAGAACTGGCTCTTAGGAGAAGGGTGTGTGTGGGGGTCCTGCTTTGTAGTGTTTGCTGGAGCTTGTTTTGTAAATGCTCTCACAGCAGACAATTTTAAGCAGCTGCTTGGTATCAGCCCCCCTGTAAAATTCCTGCAAACGTAATAGCCGGCTCTCTGAGCTGGAAGAACTCCTCCAGCCCGCTGCTCTGTTTATTCTGGTTTCCAGCACCACGCTGCCTTGATTACTGAGGCTTCATCATAAGTCTTGAAATCAAGTGATTTCTCAAACTTTGTTCTTCTTCAGAATGGTTTTGTCTATTCCTTTTTATTTCCAAAAACATTTTATAACCAGAGTATTGATTTCCACAAAAATTCCTGTAGAGACTAACTGAAATTGTGTTGAGTCTGTGACTCACTCTAGGGACAACTGGTATCTTAACACCAGGTCTTCAAATCCGTGAATCATGTATCTCTCCGTTTATTTACATCTTGTTTTGATTTTGTTTCATCAGTGCTGTTTAGTTTTCAGTGTCCTGATCCTGCACATACTTTGTTAGACTTATCTGGAAGTGCTTCATGGTTTCAGGGAGCGATTATAAACTGCATTTTTGCAAATTTCAATGTCCAATGGCTGATTGCTAGTAAATACAAATACAATTGCCTTTTGTATGTTTACTTTGTAGCCTGTGACTCTGCTAAACCCAATTATATTGACTCTAGTAAATTGTTTTGTATGGATTCTTTCGGATTTTCTACATAGACAATCATGTTGTATACAAACAGAGGCCGTTTACTCTTTCTTTCCAATCTTCACTCATTTCACTGGATAAGCTTCCAGGGTGATGGTGACTACAAGGAGCACGAGTGGCCGTCCTTGATTATTTCCCATCCAAGGGAAAAAGCCCTCAGTCTTTCACCATTAAGGGTGAAATTAGGGGGCGGTTTTCTGTAGTTGTCTTCTGTCAGGCTGAGAAACTGCTTCTATTTCTAGTTGACTGAGAGTTTTTATCATGAGTGGGTGATGGATACTCCAAATGGTTTTTCTGCATTTATTGAGGTGATTATATGGTGTTTGCTGTGGGTCTCACTGCAGGCGCCCCCCACCCCCCAGTGTATGCTGAGGTCTTAAGCCCCAGTTCCTGTGAAAGTGGCCTTACTGGGAAATAGGGTCACCGCCCGTGTCATCAGGTTAAGATGAGGTGTTTTTGGATCAGGGTGGACCTTAAACCCGGTGGCTGGGGTCCTCATAAGGACAGAGACGTGCAGGCAGGAGGCTCTGTTCCGAGGGTTTCTCTCGCTGTCTGTCTTGTCGGTGAATCTTCAGTCTGTGCCCCCATCTCCACATGGTCTCCCCAGAATGTGTTTCAAACGTCCCTTTCTTTTTTCATATAAGGACAGCGGTCATTAGATTCACGGCTCGGTCTAATCCCGGATAATTTAATCTCCAGATCCTTAATTACACTGCGAATACTCGGTTTCCAAGTAAGAACACCTTCGGGTGCCAGAGGCTAGGACGTGGACATACCTTTCTTGGGACCACTAGTTATCCCACAACATGATCTTGATGAATTTACTTATTTATTGGCTTAAGTTTGGTCTCTCTCCAACTAGTTTGGGAGTTTTGTTGTCTTCACTGCTGAATGCTTGGTACCCAGAATGGTGCCAGGCACAGAGTAGGCGTTCAGTAAATCTCTGCTGAGTGAATTGCCCTCCCCATGCCAGCAGCGGGCATGGCTGTGCGCCTCTCATTCCAAGCTCTTCCTTGGTCTCTGAGACCTGCCCCCCCTACCTCTGTTTCCCCTTTGTTTTCTTGGTAATTCTTCCTGCACCCCCTAATGAGCAGGTCCCTGACCCCCCGCAAGGAGCGTCCCTGATCTTTTCTACTACACGACTACTTCTCCCCAGAGGTGTCAGTCGCCCCTCAGATGCAGGTGAATCACATTTCTCTCTTTTCTGAGCCGTGTCTCCCCTTTAATCTGAACCATCCTCAAAGTTAATGTGCCCAGCACTCCGACACACTGTCTTTTTCCTCCAAACCTCCTTTGCCCCCTCCCAGGGTTTGGCCTCTCCAACCTCAAAGCCTGGGCATCGTCACTCACTTTTCTACCCCATCACTCACCGGGGCCTGTCAGTTCCTCTGAGGTACCTCTTGGACCTGCTCACCCTCCCCATCTCCACAGCCTCTGTTCAGCCACTGTCACCCTCTGCTTGTCTCTCTGCTTCTTTCTGAAATGCAGAGTGGCCCAGCTCCTTCTCCTCACAAACCCCCTGCAGGCAAGACCGACCCTTCGCCTCCCCAGGCCACCTCTTGGGGCCTGCTCCTTGCTGCTCCTGGTCCAGGCACTGACCCTTCTGTTCCCCTCACTCAGCAATTCCACGGGCCAGACCAGAGGGACTGGGAGCCGGCCACCCAACAGAGAACTTGCCGGTACCTCCGTCTCCACTTGCTGTCTTACACTGTATCTTAGGGAAACTGTGTTGAAAATTGTGTGGACAGAACACATTTCCAAAGAAAGCCTGAACATGTGGAGGAGGGCGAGCTGCCTCCAGGAGGGATGGGGGTTTGGTTTTGCTCGCGGGCGTGGCAGTCGCCTGGAGGACTTGCGCTCTGTCTCTGCTTTTTGGCAGCAATTGTTGGGATCAGGCGCAGCACTTACAGTGTCCACTGTGGCCGCCGTTTACCTGAGGCCCGAGTGTTGCTGAATGTCTCTCCTCTGCTCCCCGGTGTGGGGTGTAGTTATGACCAGCTCACCGCTCTCTTTGTGAAAGAGCCTGTAAAGGAGAATAAAATGCACTTTCTCTAACCTTAGAAGAACATTCATTTCCTGAGAGACAGGCATGGGACACAGGCCCTTCATCAAACATGTTGCCTGCTGGGAGCTCTAACAGCATCTCCTAAAATGTGCAGGACCCTCGACCCCTCTGTGCTGCCAAGCTGTGGGGGCTTCTGGGAGCCTGAGCTCAAATCCAGAGGCAAAAGACAGAAGAACGGGCATCAGAGTGACAGCGAGGCAGCTAGGAAACAGTGTCACTGGGCATAGAAGCGTGACCTTGGGGAAAGAGCTGTGGGCACCACGAGCTCCAGGTCTGCATTTAACTGAGTGACTTCGGATAAGTCGCTTTGACTCTCTGATATCATTTTTGTCATCAGACTGATGAGTAACAAATCCTGCCTGGCCTCCCTCAGGTCAGTTCAGTTCCAAACCAGGTATCGAGGGCCCGCTATGCTCCAGGTATCAGAGGGTACGGGGTCCACATGCTGTGCAGGGTTCCTGCCTCAGTGAGCTTATGGTCTGTGCCTGCTTTTCTACAGCCTGTCCCCTAAGAGTGAATTTTACATTTTTAAAGGGTTAAAAAAAAAAAGAAAAAAAGAAAAGCAAGCACACAACAGAGCACGATGTGGCCTGTGAGGACCAGGATGTTTCTCTGACCCCTTCAGAGGGATTTGCTGACCCCAAGGTCTAGAGGTGTTCAGTGATGGTCAGTAGCCCTCGAGCACTTGGGGGGTTCATGGATGGAAATGTACTCTAAGCATAAAACGGACATTGGATTTCAAAGGCTCTATGAAGAAAAGAATGAAAGACATCCCATTAAAATTTTTTAATACTGATCACATGTTAAAATAATACCATGTTGGATATATTGGGATAAATATTGGGATACGATTAAAGCAAATCACACGAGTTTCTTCTTACATCTTAAAAATGGGGCTATTCGAGAACTAAAAACCATGTAAGTGGCTCATGCTGTATCTCTGCTGGTAGCGCTGGTCTAGGTGGAGGTCAGCTCGTGAGTCTAGATCCAGATCTGTCGCTTCCTAGCGTGTTACCTGGGCAGGTGATGGAACTGAGTCCCAACGTTTCCTTTCTAAAACTTGGGGAGTAGTAACAGCTACCGGGTGTTTTGTAGCTCAAGTGCAGCATCCTGTGGAACGCGCTGCGGGGCGCAGGTTGTCACGCAGTATGACCGGTTGCTGGGGTCCAGCACCCCGAGGACTCAGAAGCCCATCAGCGCCCTGCCCCCTCCTCACTGGCTCGCGGGCCCTCCTCGGGCAGCTGCGCTCGCAGGCCCCTGGGGTGCTGCTGGTGCCCTGGGAGCTGCTGCTTCCTCCTGCTGCAGGGCCTGCATTTGGTCTTGGACCCACAGAGAGGTCAGAATCCTGGCAGAAAGGCTGTAGGGGAACATGTGTTAGGGGCCAGGGGCTGGAGGAATGGAGCGAAGCCTCAGAGGGACCAACACTGAGGACTTGCTAAGGGTTCCACGTGTATTATTTCATGTAATCAAAAGGCAATAGTGTGAGGACCTAGGGTCTTGGTTTTAGAAATGAGAAAACCGAAGGGCGGAGACGTGAAGTGAGTTTTCCAGACGACTCAGCCTCTAGGAGGCACCCACGTCTGCCCCCGAGCGACTCCGAGGACATTAGGGGCCCTTTGCCTGTCCTTGCATGAGGAGCGACACAGGCGAGCATGTGGCACTGCCAGGAGGAGCGGCCTGGGGTGGCGGACGCAGCCTGGACCCAGGAGTCAGGTCCTGATTCTGACCATAGTGCCGCCCCCTGCAACCTGGGCAGAAGCACTGCCCACGAGCCTTGACATCTTCATCTCGTGGGGCATGGCACGGTCCTCACTGCTCGGAGGCTCGCGCCCCAGGATCGTGATGTGAGGCCGCAGTGCCAGGGACCTCCAGTGCCCAGGGACCTCCAGTGCCCGGGGACCAGCTGCCTCAGGATCACCAGGGAGGTGCTTTCAAAGTGCAGGTTCTTGGCCCCTGGATGACTGATTCCCTCAGAGCTGGTGGTGAGGCCCCAGGATCTGTTGGTGAAAAATCTGCCTAATCTCCAGGCTGACAGGCGCTGGGCTGGAGGTGCCCGCGGCTCTTCTAGGACCTGGAATCAGCACTTGGGTTCCCGACTGTATTTTCTTCATTCCTCCCATCTAGTTAAGATGCTCATCTTGTCAGCACTGATTTCTAAATGTTCCTGGGGTCCAGCCATTTCTCTCCACCTCTCCCACCTTTGTGCGAGCCACCGGCCCTCTCACCTAGACCACGGCCAGGAAGCGGGGCGGCCTGGGAGATCACGGCAGAGGACCTGGGTTCACACCTGCCCCACCCCTTACTTAACCTCTCTGTGCCTGGGGGCCTCCTCTGTGAAGTGGGGAAATAGAACCACGTTTGTGCCGTAAGGATTATATGAGTTAACATGTGATAAAATACGACAGAATAAGTCCTCATTTAATATTACTTATCCTGCAATGGCTTCTAACTGACGTCTCTGCATTTCTTGTCTATCACGATCTGTTTTCCACCCAGCAACTAGCAACATTTTAAAATGTAAGTCAGGTTACATCACTGTCCTACATAAAACCCTTGAACAGCTTCAAACCCCTTCGCTACATCCAGGATGAAAGCCTGACTCTCCTGTGCCCTGTACGGCGCCCTGGGTCCAGCCCATATACCTGTCAACTGCTTTCCCTTACACATCGGGTTCAAGCCACCTTTCCTGCTGTTTCTCAGACATACCAATGACATTCTGGCCGCAGGACCTTTGCACTAGCTCTCCCTGTCTATGGCCTGACTCTATATATTATGTATTTGTTTCCACTGTTGCCTCGCCTGCTAGACTGGAAACTTCACGAGTGTGTATGTGTATGTCAAGCATTCACTTCCGTATACCCAGTACCTAGGACAGTGGTTGGCATGTTGTAGGTGCTCCATTGAGTATTTGCCTTGTGAGAGGCTGAGTCAGTGAAGGGCCCAGCCCCTCCTGCTCCTGGGTGCCCACCATCTACCCAGTGAGGGGCCTGCTTCCATTCTGCCTCAGCTCCTCCCACTCAGAGAGCAGGTGGTCTGCACGTTTAGCTGGGGTTTATCCAGGCAAAGTAAATGATTCTCTGGGAAACCGTAACTTGAAATACCCATGGCTTTAGCCCCACATTGCTGTGCATGAATGAATCATGTGGAGGAATAAATGCTTCTAGAGACCTACATTGCCTGGCCAGGCCTTTCATCTTCCCTGTCAGGAGGCATGGAGGCCATTTATCACCCCCCACCCACCGTGCCCCAAGCCACAAGCAGGGGAGGCTGCTGCATGAGCTCCTGAAACCCATATCATCACCCGATTTTTTGTTTGATCAATAATCTTCTCTTGAACATGGCCATTGCATTTGATGTATCCAGGGAGTGGGCTAATTGAGCACCTAGTTAGATGGCCTCTGCATGGGCTTATTGCCTAGCACGCTCCCTGCAGCCCGTGGAATTGGTGCCCACAGGAAATAAATCCAAGCTCAGTTCCTTGAGCCATGAAAGCAGATGCCAGCCATTCGTTTTCCTGGTTCTGCCTTAGCGTGTGCTGGCTTCTTAGCCCTTCTTTGCCAAGGACACTTCCTTAGGCTGTGGCTTAATTTCTCAAAGCCTGTGTCAGTCAGATTGATGCCATCCACCCCGTGGCTGTGGTCAGGGTTCAGGGTCACCCTCATCAGTCCTCATCACAGTGTAAGGGGCGACGTGCAAACACATTTGCCCCCTGAGGTGGTCCAGGCTGGCAGATGGCAACAATGCTGGGGCTGGGGCTGGTGTCAGCTCTGTAGATGCTGGCATGTGGGGAGTGCTGAGGGGTCTTAGAGTTGGGATGGGGGCCAGGGTGATGGGAGCCTTGCAAGGTTCAGGGGATCAGCTGGGCATAAGCAATATGACACTTAACACTGAGCTCTGCAGAGCGCTGGTCGGTAGTCAGCTGGAAGCTCCTTACGGCCGTCCACCTGTGCTGGAGCATACCCGCCACGGCAGCCGGCCTCACTTCGCTTCTCCTCCTTGCTCCTGGCTGACCGACTTGCCTGCTCTCCACCTGCCCACCTCCTTCCCCACTGCTGCCCTTCCTGCATCGTTGGGTCTGACAGTTGGCGCCACTCACCTGACCTCCTGGGCAAGTGGGTCTGCCCCTCTGGGTAGCCTGCGGGGCTTCAGGCTGCCTCAGGCAAATACCCCTGATGTTTGTCCTTGTCCGGGGCCCCCAGCCCCAGCTCTACATTTCAGGCTCATCCAGTCTTGGGAGCAAGAAGGGGCCTGTTCAAACCTTGTCCAAGCCAAGCCCTGTCCTGAAGTTCGTCACCTCTGGAAAGTTTTCTCTGCTACCTCAGTTGTCCAGCTGAAAACACTAATGAGCCAGCCAGCTGGGTACCAAGTGGTACCCAGTCCGAGCAGGTTGTAACACACGGTACCGATGCTACTTGCAGTGGGGTGGGCGGCAGGGGCAGAGGACTGGGGTGCTAAAGGGTTACCAGGCCTGGGGCTGAGTCTCCGTTTTGCTCATCCTGGGCACGTTGAGCATTGTGAGCACTGTGGTCCCCTTCTCTGTGACACAGAGGGTCCCTGGGAGACCAGGTCAGATGTGTTTGCAAGTGTGTAGCATGGGCCCGGCATACAGCAGGTGCTCAGAAGGGGTACCTCGCTGCCATCGTCCATGTCACATTTTGGTTTCTTCCATGCAAAGAAGTGTGACATGGTGGCAAGAGTGTGTACTTTGGAATCCAGACAGATCTGAGTTCAGGTGCTTGTTTAGCACAAATCGTTGTGAGACCCTGTGAATTACGAATCTTGCTGGTTCCCCCATTGGTCGGACGGGCCGGTCATGTCTTCTTTGTGGAAGCCGTGCAGGTAGTAACTGAGGCGAAGGGTGCGAAGTGCCCAGGAGTGGCTGGGGTCCAGCAGGAGTTGTGCGGTGTCTGTCTCCTGCGTCCCTTTCTACACTGGGGCTGATCTGTGGCCACAGCGCTGGCAGGGAAGCTTGGATCCCTTTACTTGATAAGCGGTGACTTTGTTTCAAACTCATTTTGTTTTTTAACCTGGAATAATGGCACTAGAGGAATCAGAATATGGAGCAGGGTCTTGTTTTCAGAAACATCAGATAAATGAGGTTGCGCATCTTATTGTGCCTAATACCGCGCCGTAATTTATTTCCCTCCTTTGAAGGTGCCTGTCCCACACCCCAAAGCTTTATGTTGTTCATGTTTGATGTGATCGTCTCACCCGATTTACACCTTGTTCAAATGAACTTGCTTTTATACAACTTTAATTGTTCCTAATGCTCTAAATTAATTATAGCCGTTTCGGGGATCCTCTGTGTCTGCCTTCAGTTTCATCTCCATGGCAACCTTCTTACAGAGAGGAGGGTGGGTGTGCGTGCCCACAGGGTCCGCTGTGGATGGCGACGTCAGTCGGTCTTTAAACGCCAGTGTTGCTCCAGGGAGAGGGTTTCTGGGGCTCCCTAGGAAGCAGCTTCTCGTTTTCCACTCGGGAGCAGTGCCTGGCCTGGAACGGCGGTGGTGAACTCCGCCCGCGCCCACCGTCCCTGTGTCCTGGGCCTGGGAGCTGCTCAGCAGGCCTGTGCCGGGTTAGTGTCCACAGGAGCCAATGCGGTGCTCAGAACTGACGAATCAACGTTCACAGAGTGCGTTTGTGCACCGGATGGGCTCTTCACAGATGCTGGGGGATGGGAGCCTCGTGGCCACCCTGAGGCCGAAGTGTCACCCCCATGCTAGAGACACAGAAGGGGCACAGCCAGGCCAGGTCCCTGGGCTGAAAGAGCTCGGCCGGCGGGTGGTGCGACCAGGCTCCCATCTCCGGGCCTGCTGACGTCATGTGACAAGCTCTTTTCACTGGGTTGGTGTCTCCCCTCCCCCCTCTGGGGGCCGGGGTCCCCCAAGCACCCTCCCCTTGCAGCCTCCCGGGTCAGCCCGCCGGCCCATCTGTCCCCCACCGACCCGCTGTGGCTCTTGGGCCCCTTCCCTTGATCACTGTTTCTGATCATCGCTTGCGGGCCTGATGCAACTTGAGGGCAGGCTGGGCACCCTCATCACCCTTTCATGCCCTTTGTACCTGGCACGATGCTCTCCACAGGTGGGCACTTAGTGAATATTGAACGGATTCGGGGAAACCCACAGAAGGAAAGAGCAGCGTCTGGACGATCATGCTTGCGGCCCTTCCTCGCCTCCGTGGCTGGCTTGTGTGGCCGGCTTGTGTGGACGCTGGGCTCTGGGGTCAGGCGTGCATGTGAAGCAGGGAAAACTGTCAGGCACACTGTGAAATGAACTGACCTCCCGCCTGTGGGGATTGTGTCCCTGCCTTCGGAGGCCCTGGAATGTCACCTGCACATTGATTAGCGCTGGCAGCCGTGATGTCAGAATGTGGTCTGAGTCAGGAAATGGCGGGATGTCCAGGCCTCCAGGTTTGCTGTCCAGGCAGAAAGGAGGTGGGTGGTTAACGGGAAGCGCTATCGGAGTGGGGGGCGGGATGCCTGCACCCGGTGTAGTCCCCCTTTCCTCCTTCTGGGACTCAGTGGGTTGGCACTTCAGAGATCCCGAAGGGAAGTAGGAGAATATTAGCGGTGAGCAGAGTGACAGGAGCAGACGAAGCTGTGAAGCTGGTTTTGAACGTTACTCCAGCTCACATCCTGTGCCCACAGGCCGAGTGCCCCCTCCCAGCCTGAGGCTGCATGGATTCCAGGAGGTGGTCTGGCTCAGAAGGGCACTTAGAGCTTCTTTGTGGGAACAGCCCTGGTTGCGTTATGAACCGTGGAGCAGTCTTGCTTCCCTGGTCCCACACCTCATAAAGCTTCCGGCTCCCTCAGTGTGCAGGGCGTCAGCTGCCCTCCACTCCCTAGTAAACTTTCTCACTGGCTCACCTGCATTCAGCCTGAATGCGTGCCCCACGTTGGCCTCCTGCCAGGCTTTGCCATGGCTGTGGCCTTGGTGGCAAAGAATCCTTTGGGTTCTCAGCAACGGTGGAATTTGGGGGGCTGACATTTGTTGGTTTCAGTCTGTGGTGACCTGCCTGTCCCCAGTGAGTCAGGTTGATTATCAGTTCTATTTCCTTGGAGGCAGGGCTGACCAGTGCCTCCTGCCCTTGTCACCAGATGTTTTTTACTGGGCTCATGGCCAGTGACGCTGCCAGTCCAGCAATCCAGGCATCTGGGCAGGTGATTAAGGTTTTTAACCCAGTAGCTTTGCCTGGAAGGTGTGGGAGACACTCCCTCCTAAATAGACGTCTGCAGCAGCTGGGGGCACGGCGTACACGTCTAATTCTGTCACCTACCGACCCACCTTCAAGTATCTACTCTGCCCAGTGCTGCTGTAGCAGTGCCTCGGTCAGCTGGCTGTGCCCGGATGCTGCTTGTGGAATGATGTGGGCCGTCTTCTCAGCCTTGGGGCCCTTCGCAAGTGGCAGGAGGGAGGGTTTCAGGAAGACCCCCCTGAGGCTGTGCGAGGGGTAGAAAGGGGTGTTCTGTTGGTGTTCTGCTCCTCCCTGTCTCTAGAAGCACTCAAAGAGAAAACTTTGCTCCCATCAGGCTGCTTAAAAGCACACTGTTATTCCAGCACAAATCTAAGCAAGTGTGGGTGTGCGTGCACGCACACACACACACACACACACTCGTGCCTCAGCATCCAAGGCTCAGCACCCACTCTCCCCTAGGGTGGCCTCTGGCCTCTTTACTCCTGTGAAGATCCAATCCTCTTCCATCCCGGGTGACCAGCAAGTAGAAGCTTGGAGGGAAGAACTGCTTCCCCAGCCCCTGAACACAGAGGCAGCCAGGCCAGGGCAGACGTGGGATTTTGCCCTGTTTGACTCGGGGTTTGATTTGGGCTTCCCCCCAACCTCGCCTTTCAGAACCTTCCTCCCCAAAATACTCTGTTCTGGGCTGGGCGCCAGGTGGCTGCAGGAGGGAGCGCGCTGAATGGAAACCGGTGCCTGGTCATTTTGTCACAGGATTTCAAATGAAAATGACCTTTAAAATTCCCGGGAAATATGCACCACCCCCATATTTGGTCCTCATCCCTTCCTTGGGCCCTCATCCTGTCCTTGGCCTGCACGTCATCCGGGTGCCTCGCCACCCTCAGCCCTTGCGCCTGGGGTGAGGCTCAGGGCCTGGTGATGCTTGGAGTGGGACGGAAGAGTCTAAACCAGCAACAGTCACAGTTTATGCTCCGGGCTTTTTCTTGCAATGTAATTGATACACAACATTATATTAGTTTCAGGTGTGCAACATAATGATCTGACGTTTGTATCTCTTGCTGCTAAATGACTAACCTCACTGACTTCTGCTCTCACAAGTGTCCCATTTGGATGATAAGTTACATGGTCACCTAGTTTAAAGCCACCTTGTTCACCACTGACTTGCACACAGTGTCTCAAGGGTCCCGGCATCTATGGCTGCCTTGGACTGTCTCATGTCCAGTGGCAGGGCCAGGGCAGGTGGGGAGGTGGGGATAGCCCAGCCCTGCGGACCACACCTGGCTCTTCTCTGGAAGCTTCCTGCCCATTCATAAAGGAAGTTCTTGAAGAGCCCTCCCCAGACATCAAGTCTGCAGGGCGCACAGCTGGTGCCCCAGGACCCAGGCTGGCCGTGAGCCATGTTAGGGCCCCGTCTCCCGCAGCTCTGAGCATCCCAGGCAGCTAGAAGCTGAGGGTTTGGGCCCCTGGGCTGGGAGCAGCCTGCAGGGGAGGATGTGCAGGGGCTGGGGCTCCCTGCGAGTGGAGCTCTGCATCAGCCAGAGAGGAAGGCTGGTTTCTGCCCAATAATTCAGGGCCTTGTTGCAGTGGGACTCCCTGCTCTACCAGATTAATAGGAAACAAACACATTGTTTTGTTGTGTGTGATTTCCGTGTGAAGTCAGAGTCTTCGAGGGCTGTTTAAAATTTAATAAGTGAGAATAAGGAGAAAAAATATTCCTGTGGGGTGTCTGGCTGCATCAGACTTGTTAATTCTGCCTCTGCATTTCCAGCAGCAGGTGGCAGATCCAGCCAGCAGGTCCGAGTGTGCAGGCCTGTCCCTCCAGGGCTCAGGGAGGGCCCCACCTCTGTGCTGGGAACAGACCCACCCCCAGGAGCACCATAGGGTTGTGGCACAGGTAAACAATTCCATTCCCTGGAAGGTCCTGATGTTCATGTTTGGTCCCTCCAAGTCATGCAACAGACTTTTGTTGAGCACCTACTATATGCCAAGTGCTGGGCTAGAGAGATGAAAGAGGTGTGAACCTGTGCTCAGTTCAGAGACTAGAACTGTGCAATTACAGATCTCCGTCGACTTATGATGGGATCACATCCTGATTAACCATCATAAGTCGAAAATATCCTAAGTGCAAACCGCTTTTAAGACACCTAACCTACTGGTTAGCGTTCTTAGCCCACCTTAAACATGCTCAGAACAGTACATGAGCCCACAGTTGGGCAAAATCACCTCACATGAAGCCTGTTCTAGAATGAAGTGCTGACTGTCTCATGTAATGTATGAATTCTGTCCTGAAAGTGAGAAATGGAAGGGCTGCACAGGTGCCCAGGGGTTGAACATCCAGCTGTCTGCCCTTGTCACCGTGTGGCTGACTGGGAGCTGTGGCTTGCTGCCCTGCCTGCCTCACAAGAGGGGACAGTACCAGATGGGGAAAATGTCACAATCCAAAACTCAAAGTATGACTTCTATTGAATGAGCATGGCTTTTGCACCATCCTGAAGTGGAAAAACCATAGGTCCAGCCCCTGTAAGTTGGGGACGCCTGCACAATGCAGTGTGTGGGTGCAGGGCATGTAGTCTTTCATTGATCTACCCTCAGAAGTCACACACCATAGCTTCCACCGTACCCTACTGGCCACACAGACTGACCTTGGTACGCGGATGGAGGGGCTACGTGAGGGTGTGACCAGCGGACTTCAAGGAGCACTGCTGCCATCCCAGGGGCTGGCTACTGTACTTGGCGATACAGATTTGAAAATCATTAGCATTTAGATGATACTGGAAGTCTTGGTGATGGGGAGATCACCTAAGAGAAGTGTGCGGCATGCGGAGGAGGGCTTACGGACAGAGCCTCGAGAAACACTGGCCTTGAGGATAAGGACGGAAGCCAGTAAAGCAGACGGGTGACCGGTGGGATCCCATGTCCCCCTTGGCCTGCAGCTTGTTCTGGGTTAGGCCTGTTGGGCCCACGTGATTCTTAAGTGTCTTGGATTAGATGGAAACCCCATGATCGCCCACGGTAAAGAACAGCCAGAGCAGCAGGGAGAACCAGGAGCGGCCACTGCCGTCATCGCTGTGGCTGATCCTGGCAAGGAGGTCCCTGGACTTAGCAGCAGGGGTCTGGCTTGTGGGCGGCCAGGACAGGTTTCCATGGGGAGGAGAGAGGGAAGTGAATGAAGTAAGTGTGCTGTTATTTCTACCAGGCTGACCAGGGAACAGAGAGGGAAAATGGGGTTTTGAGAGTATGTGGAGAAGTGGGAGAATTTTTCTTTTAAGATGCTGGACTCTGGAATCTGTGTTATTGATGAAGGAAAGACTTTAGTAGAGAGAGACTGGATTTTACCATCCAGGTGCCCTGGTGCAGAGGAGCCGCCGGGCAGGTAACTCTGGGGGTATCAGTGTCTCCAGACCTCAGCCCAAGATGAAGGAGCAGAAGCTGGTGAGGAAGGAATGAGAGCTGCGTGAGGCCCCCGAGTCCCCAGGCTTTCAGTGGCCCCGCCTAGTTCTCCCCGTCTGGAAATCCATGTGCCCTGGCACCGGAGGTGCGCCTGGGTCTCGGTGCGGCCCACCTCCCCTCCTCCGCAGGAAGCTGCCTCTCTGGGCCCCTCCTGGGGCTGCTCTGGCTTCCTCAGCTGGCAGTGGAGCAGCAGATTGACCTAGGGATGTCGGGTGCCTCTGTACACACCGTGGAATGCACTCAAAAGCTCCCCGTCTTGTTCCCAATCATGATGCTAGGAGGTGAGAAGCATGGCTCTGTGGTCTGGGACAGCACAGGCATTTGGGGACCCTTTGCAATTCATCGGCTTCAGAAGGAGAGAGAGATTCTTCATCACAAAAAGGCCATCACAAGGAATAGGGTCCAAGTCGTACAACAAAATTAATATATGGGCTTAAACAGCAGATGAGTTCTTGTGGTAATGACATATGTTTGCACCTCAGAGAATCAGGAGGATGCTGGTTGTAGGTGGCTCTGGGGGAGAGCCGCCTCCGTGCACCTTCAGAACAGCATCTCTCCCTGCACCCAGGGACAGTGGCTGCTCTTGGCGGCTGGCCTCTCTCAACTCACCAGCACCTGGTCTGCAGACCTCTGACATGGGCACAGTTGCTAGAGGCATCCTCCCAGAACCCGGCACTTACCCCTGTGTCCTTGGTGGGAGAGGTGCTTCTCTTGCCCTTGTGTGTGTGTTTGCACCTGTGCAGAGATGGACAGGGGAGAGGATGCGAGGAGGTGGCCTCAGGCTCTCCTGTGTCACCCACCCTCCCTCCTCATCCACGATACTGGAAAGCACTCAGCCCCCCACGGAGAACAGAAGCCGGATGGGAATGACGTCACTGACATCAGCCGATCTCAGAGGACCCACAGATGGGATCCAGGGCTGGGGCACCCCTCCCATGCGGAAGGGTGAAGTGCCCCCAGGGAGGAGAGGAGGGACCCTGGATGGTGAGGGCTTCCAGAAGAGGGGGCTGGAGGAGGGTAAGGGTGCAGCTAGCTGAACCTGGGAGGCAGAGCTGCCTTTACCCTCACCACGTGGTACAAGGGGCAAAGAAGTGAGGGGGAAATCTCACCTTCTCCTCTGACTCTACCGGGATAACTCCTGGAGTTTTTCATCAGAGGAGAGCTTGACTCTGTTGGGACAGAAGCTATTTGGTTTGTGAATGGCCATGACAGTCCTCCAGGGGAGGGCTGACACCCATCTGCATTGCCTGAAAACGCCGTGCCCTTCCGAGTGGATGAGGAGGGAGGGTGGGTGGCACACAGGAGAGCCCGGGGGACGCCTCCTCGGATCTTCTCCCCTGTTCATCTCTGCACGGGTGCAAACACACACACACAAGGGGAAGAGAAGCACCTCCCCCCACCAAGGACACATAGGTAAGTGTTGGGTTCTGGGAGGAGGATACCTCTAGTAACTTTTGCCTGTTAGATGTTTGCAGACCCGGTGCTGGTGAGGTGAGAGGGGTCAGCTCCGAGCTTGCCCACCGCCGTGGCCTGGCTGGGGCTGCCCATGCAGGTGCAGAAATTCTGTCTGGCAGATTGGTGATCTCACCACATTGCACAGCAGCTGCCCCAAAGCATCATGCAGCCTATTTCCTGCAAGGAGTCAACGCTTCCTGGCAGCCTGGTAATTTAAAAACAAACTGATGGGCTGTAATTGTCAATGTCTGGATTGTCTGGCCCTGGCAGGAATCGTCTGAAGGCAGTCTGGTCCAGCTGGGGGACGTTGTTTTCTAACCAATGTGCTCTGCTAATACAGGGACCCCTTTTCATCCTGAGTCCTTCCCCATTTTATGGCAGGGTGTAAATTCTGCATAGGGTTTTTTTTTTTTTTTATGATACCTTTTCTTGACACTTGAATTCTGAATTTCATTTCTCCCTAGAGAGGCTCTGGAATCATCCGGCCATCCTTCTTGTCAAATTTATGGGCAATCTGACCTGTCATTTAGCCATTTCCTGGAGCTGGCTGAGTGGTTCTTTGGGACATTTCTGCCTAGAAGACAACACAGGGTGTGTTATTGCCCATGCAGATGAGGGCCCCAGCCGGCTGGCTTGAGACCCTTGCCCTTGTGAATGTTAATTCCGTCTCCTCTGACTGCTTAAGGTTTCGCCAAGTTCACAGACCGTAAGTGGGGTGAGCCCGGGCCTCCTCCTTCAGTGACTAATTAAATTTCAAAGGGCAGGGGGTCGAATAGGCCAATCGGGGAGAGAAAAAACCACACAGAATATCACGTGGCAGAGAAACTTGCAGAAGCCTGAGTAGGTTCCATGGGTCTCCTCTGGGTCCACAGTGAAGGGAAAACACGAGCTGGCCCACTGTGTACACGCTCCTGTAACACTGTGCTCGGTAGTAATAAACACACATGCGGCCTCCATCCTGTCCCCACCCGGACCTCCTAAAACCCTGGGAAGTTCCTGCGGGATGAGAGCAGTAAAGGTCAAAGGGGAGTCTTGTTAGTTGTAACGGGTCCCTGTCACTCACACCTGGGCTCCGCTAATGAGGGTTTCGTTCCGCCCTCTGGATCCCTCCGTGGGAGCGCGTCCCCAGGGAAGCCGGGCGTGTGACTGGAGGGCTGGCCTCGCAGCCGCACCCAGGGAGCATCGGGGACAGAGCGGCTGCAGTGGACTCAGTTGCCGGTGGCCAGGGACTTCGTCAGCCATGTGCCGATGCGGGTAGAAGCTGGGGCGCTGGGCTGGGGGAGCCCCGGTCAGCGAAGGTGCGGAGGTGCGGGAGTCCTCGCCCGGCTCTCCCACTCGGCTGCACGAGGGTAGCCGGGAAGCCCTCATCCGGGTTCCACCGCCCACAGCCAACCACCGTCCAAGCTGCCGATCCTCCGGACCAATCGGCAGGAGGCCAGCGGCCTTTAACTGGATGTCACAGTGTCTGCGTCATCTTTCTGCGCCATCTCATCAGGGTGGGTCTCGTCGCCTCACGTCACCCTCGTTGCGAGAACAGTGAGTCCGCGGCAAGCTCGAAGCTGGAGGCAGAGACGGCTGAGGTGGGAGGGCTCTGGGCCTGGCGGGGGCGGCGGGACGGGCCCTGAGCCTCGCCAGAGCAGGGCTGAGCGGGGGCCACTGGTGCGCCAGCCTCAAGGAGCGGCTCTCGGGGTTCCTTAAATGCACATGGGCCCTGGGAAGGGGGCGGGTGACCGCAGGGGCGAGGCCCTCTCGTGGCCTGGGGCTCGGCTCTGACGGTCAGACAGGGCCTCGCACATGGGGTGTGCAGGGTCCCGGGACCCTGGTTGGTGGCTGGCACGACCTTATCCAGGATGGGGAGCCCCCGGGCAGCCACAGCCTGTGGCCCCCAGCGGGCCTTCCCTGCGCTCTCTGCCTCATTTGCCAGCCCCGTGCCAGTGCAGGGCACTCCCGAATGTGTGCCGTGTCAACAGAACGGTAAGATAATTTGAGAGAGAAGGAAGCCCACACTCACGTAACTTCTGTTACAGTGGCATATACTGTGCCTGATTTATAAGTTAAACTCTCACAGGAAGGTACGGATAGGAAACGCAGTAAATGTAGGGTTCAGTACTAACCACAGTTTCTGGAGTCCGTTCGGGGTCTTGAAACATGTACCTCACGGATGAGGGGGCTAGTGTACATCCTTTCATACATGGAGATATAGCAAGTAAACTGTTTTCCTTAGTTCCAGCAGCCACTCCAGCAAGTTAATTGAACTGGAGGATTAGTTCCAGTCACGGGATCCTCTGATTTATAACCGTTAGGTCAGAAGCGCAGGTGACAATGATTGGCATCTAAGCGGGGTGGGGGGGCCAGGGGGGCAGTCTTGTGGGACTGAGCCCTTTATCTGTGGCATCTGATGCAAACTCATGGTAGACAGCCTCCAAACTGAGCTGTAGGACACCCAGCTGGTGTCTAAGAATTGCCTGCCGGGGGTGGGGGGCGGGGAGAGGGGGAACCCCACACCGTTGGTGGCCAGAAAGAAGTGTTGAGAGTAGAAGGTGATGGGGAAAAACAGAATTTGCCTTTACACTTCCTAACGTTGTTCATTTGCCAAACATTTGGGAGCACCCCTGGTGTGATAGGTGCAGGAGATGGACAGTGGGCGTTTTTCCGTGTAATTGGATCATTTCAGCCTTTTGGTTGAGTGCCCAGAGGCATGTCTCAGCATTTTGTGGGGCTGGGGTAGAAGCTGATGTTCGCTGGATACTTGCCACATGACACGCATTGTGCTGAATGCACTTCCCGGAACAGTCACATGTAACAGTGATTCTGTGTGGCAGGTATAATTCAGCCCATTTTATGGCAATCAAGCTGGAGCTTAGAGAGGCTAAATAACTGGTTGAACCACAGGGCAGTTCAGTAGCAGAGCTGGGATTCCAAGCCGGGGCTTGACACCAGCTCTGTGCTTTTAACCACACGCTGCATTTCCCATCTTCTGGCCTGCAAGCTTAGAGAAGGTTTAGGACCCCTGAGGTGAGCCTTGAAGGCAGGGTAAGGCCACCTTGGTGATGGCCAGGGAGGGATCCATGTCTTGGACGTCTGCTCCAGAGGGGCTGGACTTGACCTTTGCCCCCAGAGCTGCTGTCCTGTCTTGGCCACTCCTCCTGGCTCCTGCATCAGCGAGAAGCCTGACAGGAGGCTGCAAATTGGTGGCGATTTAATCGAGGGTGTTTGCAGAGATTGGAACCAGCTGGAGAGGAGAGAGAAAGGAGACCGAGGAGGCCATGTTTGAGTTGGGTCTAAATATAGCATTGCAGGCGTGCTTAAGCTTTTTCCCTCGCCATTTTGTTGTTGATTTTCAAGGAGCCTGGCTCTCCGGAGGAAATGTTGAAGGCTGGAGAAATAGTTTTTCTTCAGTTTGTCTACTGTGGGAATAAGAGGAACATGAAGCTCAAATGTTATACTTGTTCTTACCAATTTAAGTCCTAACAAGTTAAAAGGTTTTACAGTTGGTCATCTCAGCATCTTCTCAGAACTGCTCTGCAGCTGATTTTGGGGAGGCCAGGCCTTAGGCCACAAACCTGGCCTGTGTCCTATTCCCAAGAGTCTCTTTTTGTTTCGTCCCTCTGTTTATTGTTACCTTTTTCTGTTCTCTTTGTAATCTTGTCTTTCTCTTCATCTACGTCTTTTCCCTCTCACATCTCCACTGACCTTTCCCTCCTGCTCTGTTTTGACTTGGGCTGAGACAGTTCACAGAGCAGACATGGGCCCAGCCCTTGTGGAGTTTACGGTCTGGTCTCCCCATATGGTTCTGTGTCTGTCAGTGGCTGGTGCAGCTGGGGGTTGTCACCCAAGGATTTGAGAAGGAAAAAGAAGCTGCTTTTTCTGACCCAGGTTCCTCAGGAGCACATTGCTGGCTTAGCTGTTTGTGAATTGTGGTGACTATTTCTTGCTCAGCCAGGGCCCCTCAACTTGAGGTCTGAGCATGAGCTCCAGGGAGGTGAGTGAGTCTCTGAAACAGTAAACAGATCTAAATACATGTGTTTCTGTGCATTTTCTTGGGGGAAGTTTCACAACTTTGATTGTATTTTCAAGGACCATGAGCCAAATAATGTTAAGAGCAGCTACCCTACCCATGTGTGTGTAGACCAGTCACTTAAAAGAGAGTCAGAATTCAGCACTGGACATGGGTTCTTAGTGGTTCTTTGGCTCAATCAGGGGCCTTATTTACCTTTCTAGGGCATCAGTGAAGGCAGAAACCAGTAGCTACATCATTCCCTTTTTGATTTGGTCTTGTTTGGGGTTGATTCCTAAATAAAAAACCTAAATTATTGGACTTTATTATCCACTTGAAGAAGCACAATGTTTCCATTCTGGGGAAGGATGGAGTTACTATTGCTTAATTCTTTGCTATATCCTAAAATTCTAGAGTTGAAACAGAGCTAAAAGTTCCTATAGTTCCACCCTAAAGCACAAGCCCTGTTGCCTTATCCAGAATCTTCTCTGAAACTCCCATGAAGTGGCCTTGCAGCCACTTTCAGGGACAGAGAGTGCTCTGGGCACCCACCCATCCATCCAGCTGCAGCCTCCTGTATGCCATGTACTCTGCTAGGTTCTAGGATCTGGATGATGAAGACGACAGATGACACCCTTGTCCTCAAGGAGCTTGTAATCCAGCAGTCTGGAAAGGCAGATATTGAACAAGTATGAAGGATGTTGGAGCAGGGCCAGCTGTGAGGCTAGTGGGGACTAGTCTGGCTTGTGGGTGATAGTGATCATGGAAGGCTTCTCAGAGGAAGTGGCATCCAAGCTGAGCTGAAGGAGGAGTAGAAACTTGCAAGATGAAGGGAGAGTGGGTAGAGGGAGTGTCCCCAGGAAAGGAAGGAAATGGCACATTCGAGGACCCAAGAATGAGGAAGGAACAAGGCTGAGGGGAGAAAGGGAGGCATTAGCATGGCTGGAACAGAAAAAGAGAATGAAAGAAGAATGGTTTCCATGGCAACCCACTTTTTGGCAGCTCTGAGCTAGAAAGTTCTCCCTGACCTTTAACCTTTCCACTACGGCCCTCTGGTGCTCCCATGTAGACAAAAATCTTCATGGGATTTTAACACAGTCAACATAAGTTTCCTCTTTTATTTACTTTTATTTGGGCAGAATTACTAAACAAGAAACAAGTTTCGGCTCTGCTGCATCCTTGCATCACCCACCACCTGGAAGCCTGTCCACAACCCCATCCACTGGGCCTGAAGGTTTCATATGTGCTCACTCGCTCACCTCCCCCGCCAGACTGCTCTGAAGGCGGGGGGACCAGGAGCAAGTCTCTGAGGTGCCGGGTGCAGGGCTTACACCCAGCAGGTGCTCAGTTAGTGCTCTGTGGCTGACCCGTAGATGGATGAATGGCCTAGATGCTAACCAGCGAGTCTTATGGACAGAAGTCAGTAGGGAGGACAGACAAGCAGGACGGCTGGAAAATCACAGCCGGAGCTGTCAGTGTCACCCGGGGAAGTGAGGTTCCCTCAACGCCATGAATTTCACGGATGTCATGGTAACATTTCTCGGCATGTATCTTGCTCCCCCAAACCACAGTCACTCCCCCAGTTATGCAGTACTTGACTCACACACATTTTATACCATGAAAATGGTCACATGACAATCACAATAAAATCTTATAGACTTTGGAAAGTTTGTGTTACCAATCAACAAAGCAGTCCAGCGTGTCAGTGAGTTACTGTGAAGCCAGCATGTGAAATCAGCAATAACTGTCACGAAGAGGAGGCTTTTACTCCCTGCTCTGTGTCTTCACTGTGTGACGTCTCAGTGTTTGGCTCATACTGCCTTGCTAAGTACTGTATCAGCAATGTGGTGTCAGCCTCCAGAGGGCCGCCAGTGATCCTGGCTTCTGATTCAAGCTCTTGTGCAGTCTAATCTCTCTCGAGTGTGGACTGGATTTAGTGTCTCACAGCTGATCAGTGGACTATGGGAAAAGTGGGGGCATGTCACTTCTCAGATTAGGTATAAAAAAGATTGTGGTTCTACCTTAGGCTTCCATCTCTCACTTTCTCACCCATTTGCTCTGGGGGATGCCAACTGCCGTGTTGTGAGCTGCCCTATGGAGAGGCCCGCATGGCAGAGATCCAAGGGAAGCTTCAGCCAACAATAGGCAGAGCACTGAGGCCTTCAGTCCGTGCCCTGAGTCCTGCCAACAGCTTGTGTAACAGCCTGGAACTGGGTCCTCCCCCAGTCAGGTTTTCAGTTGAGAGCACAGCCTCAGCTGTGGCCCTTTGACTGCAAGCTCGTGAAAGATTCTGAGGCCAAGACACTCACCTAGGCCACACCTGGATTCTAGACCCATAAGAACAAAGATAATAAAAATTTTAAGCTGCTAAGTTTTGGATTATTTGTTATGTAGCAACAGGTGCCTAATATATATTTTGGTACCGTCAGTGGTATGGTACTGTAACAATTACCTAAAAATATGGAGTGGCTTTCTGACTATCCAGTGGATGAAGCCTGGGAAGATCTTTGATTTGTGTATTAGAGAAAACCAAAATTGAGTCGAGCAAACAGAATATATCTGAACTTTGCTGCTGCTGGTAAGGTCTCAAAGGGATGTGAGAAACATATTATGGGAACTGGAGGGGATCTCTGTGATGAAGTGGCAGAAATTTAACATTACTGCCTGCAGTGATGTGGAAAGTGGATAAGGAGCCTAATGAACTAAGTGATCTGGCTAAGGAGGTTTTCAGGCAAATTATTGAAGGTGCTGCCTGGTTTTCTTTCTTACTGCTTATAGTAAAATGCAGGAGGACAGAGATTTGAAAAAAGAGCCAAGACTTGATGAATTTGAAATTTTTCAGTCTCTCCAGATGGCAAACAATTCTAAAATTAAGAAATCTCTTCTGAGCAAAGATCAAGTCTAGGACACTGTCAAGATCTTCCCCCAGCTGGGCCTTCAGATAAGATTACAGCCCGGTTGACATCTTGTTGCAGCTTTGTGAGAGACCTTGAGGCAGAGGCATGCAGCTGAGATATGTCTAAATTTCTGACTCACAGACACTGTGAGATAATGTTTGTTGTTTTAAGTTGCTGAATTTTGGAATAAACTGTTATGCAGCAACAGATAACGAATATGTAATCATCATCATCATGTCTGTGCAGCCAGAAGAATGTCCATCTCCCACAATGGCAGCTAAGATAGAGTCTCTGGGCCAAGACCTGGGGCAATTAAAGGTGAGATTCCTGTAAATCAGGACATTGGGTTAAAGTTAATATACTGAAAGTTGTTGTGATATATCTGAGAATTGTTAGTCCAAAAGGAAGGACCTGAAGAGACTAAAATCAGGGTTCTGCAAGGATAGGTTAGCCAGACCTAGTTACCATTTGTGAAAACCAAGGTTAATAGGCCCCAGCCACACACACAGAGCTTCTGTGTTTCAGCATGCCGCTTTTAAACAGATACTCGAATACTTGAGGAAAGCATCTGTTATGAAAGATGTAAAACAAACCAACCAAGGCAACTCTGAGGAAATGGAAACTGTGTAGGAAAAGAACTTCAGGGAAATTTATCAAAATGCTCAGAGAGATAAGAGTGTAGCCAAAAACCACAGTAAGATCTTATGAAGAAGGAACAGTCAGAAATCTCAATCAGCTCTTGGAAATTTAAAGTTTGGTAGTGGAAACAAAAACTCAGGGTGTAAAGGCTGTCTGATCAATGATGACAGGGTTTTTTTTTCTCCCCACAGCAGAATTTCTAGCACCTTAAACATTGCTTTTAACATAGTAGACACTCAACAAAAATTTCTTGAGAGAATGAAAGAGTGACTGATGATAAAGTTGGGTAGATCTCTCTCGAGTGGAACAAGAAGACAGAGACAGAGCAGAAAAGTAAAGCAAAAGAACCCCAGGAGATCCAACATATAAGTAATGGAAACTCCAGCAAGAATAAATCAGTTGGGAAAAAGTAATCTCTAAACAAAATCATTCAGTAAACTTACTCAAAATGAAGGACATGAACTTCCAGAACCAGCACAGTGGATGGAAATGGAGCTAACCCACCAAGGGGCACTGTACTATCTCAGGGCATTGAGGACAGACACGCTGGAGGCTGGCAGATGGCGGAGCGATGCTTTCACAGTCTGCGGGGAAGAGAGTTTCCAACCAAGAATTCTATGCTCAGCCCATTAACTACGAGGGTGGGATAAGACAGCTGGGCAGCAGGCCTGGGGAGCACGCAGTCCAGGCTGCAGCAGGCCAGAAGGCTCCAGAGGGGTTTCCTCAGGAATATGAAATGGACGGAGCATCTGATGCATGGGTACTGAGAGGAGGTTCGTGCAACTGGGGGAGACCTTGGGAGTAAATTAGTGATGAAAAACCCAACAGAACCACTATTAAATACAAGGGGAACAAAGTGTTACATGGGAATAATAGAAAAACAATAATGGTAAACAAATGGCCTTACTGTGAAGAGCATTTATATCATTACAATAATGTAGAAACTAAATAAGGACCTAATCAAATTTATGTCTGGCTAGATGAGGAGAATGGGGACAGTGAGGTGGGAAAATGTATGAGCATGTGTTGTGGGATCTGGAGGAGGAAGGGGAGTTAAATCTTAATTTTCCAGATGAGTCAATAGATCTGAAAGTTTTTTAAAAGTAGCACTCCAAGCATGTTACTTATGACAGAGAAATAAATTCCAAAGAAAGTTAGGTCAGAGAGTTGAAAGTGACTGCCTCCAGGAAGTGGGAAATGGAATGGAGATTGTGGTGGGGGGACCACAGCCCCCATTACAATAAGCCTTACAAAAACCTATCACTCCTTATACTACGTGCATGCGAACCTTTGGTAAAAAGATAAACTAAGTTAATAAGGAAAGTAACCAGGCAGAAGCAGAAGAAGGGGACTGGCTTGCAGCTGGCCGACACTGGTCCAGGACAGAACATAAAAACTGAACAGCTGTGGAGGTGATCAGTGCCTGCCTTCCATTCCACATGGAGTAGAATTTTATGGCTTCAACTGAGGAAATTGCTGTGGATGACAGTTTATAGGTGAGCCAGTGAGAGTGACCTATCTGTTGTGTTCCAAAAGCAGTGATTTTGACTTGGGTAAAATGTAGAGGACCTAGAACAAAAGACAGTGTTGGTCGAGGGTGTCTGCCTACTGGCAGAATGCTTTTAAGGAGGACCCTAAACTTCCTTTGCAGAGAAATGATCCTTCAAATGATTCTCATCATGACTCAAACCCAATTTAAGATGTTTATTTATTAAGCACCTAATGCTTGCCAAACTCTTGTTAAGAACCTCAACATAGACCACATTACCTATTTTCACATGATCGTTGAGAGAAGGTTATCAGATCCCTAGTATACAATGAAGAATTTGAGGCTCAGAGAGCTTAACTCGGGTACCTGACTAGTGGGTGCTTCCAACTGGATTTAAGCCTGGGCCTGCATCCAAGGCCGGAGCTGGGAAGAAAGCAGCAGGAGTTCCTTCCTGTGACATCTGGGTGTATGCGCCTGATCCCAGTCCTGTGGATTTGAAGAAGTCCAGGGTAGGGACCTCCTGCCTCCAACATCACGAGAGGCCCTGGGTACAGAAGGAGAGACAGATCAGGAGGGAGGAGAGGGGAATCTAGAGTTTGGACTTGGCCCCTCGCTTGCTGGGTGACCCGACAACTTGCTGCTGCTCTGTGCTTCTAGTCCTTCAAATTTTAGGTGAGGAAGAAGGACCATATAAGTGCTTAATATCCTCTCTTTTTGGAATATTGGGTGATTCTGTAATCCATCCCTGATGCACAGGAAATGTGACAGCCACCTAAAGGGTCAGGGAGGTGGGCTCTGGCTCCAGCACCTTCACTGCTGCTGGAGCACATACTGTAGACACAGGTGGGCACCAGGGCGGGGCAGCAACAGGTGACCACTGTGTACCCTCCCCAGCCCCTCTGACAGCCCACTTGTGGGTTTGCCTGTTGTTAGGGCAGCCCTGGTTGGTGTGGTGGAAAGACCATGGTTAGAGTCCTGGCTTAGCCAGTTCCATTCACTTTCTTGATTTTATTTATTGGGCAACTATTTATCAGGCACTTACTATGTGTCAGTCACTGTCAAAGGGTGTGAAGATGAAAGAGATATGACATGTCCCTCTTGAAGCTCCTAGTGCAGTTGGGAGAGAGGTATATAAACAAGTGACTCTAAGTAAATGTTTAATGTGTCTATGAAAAACCTGTACAGAGCAGTCATGACAGGAGATGGTCAGAAAAGGCAACCCAGAGAAGAGACATGACTTACTCTTTCTGGGCAGGAAGATGGGTGGGGAGTGAGGGTGGCAGAGTGACAGGAAGAGGCGACAGCATGAGCAAAGGCAAGGAGGTGTGAAGCAGCAGGTCCCGTCCAGAAAACCAGTGGAAAAAGTGGGCCTCTGCCCCTGAGATGCAGGGGTCCGCTTCCTGGGAGAGAGAAATTCCCCTGCCATTAAGGCTGGAGATGGAGGGCACGTCGTGAGAAAGGGCAGAGAGTATAGTGGCATATATTCTTACGATGGACAAGGGTTCCCCTGAGCTCGGAGGGCTGGGCTGGGCGGGAGGGCTGCAGGGAATGGAGGGTAAAGGAGAGAGAAGCCCAGAGCAGTGTGGGAATGAGGATGAGGGTTACATTTTGAGGTTACGGGTTACATTTTGAGGTTACAGGCTACATTTTGGCCGGAAGCAGAATATGGTGGATGGGATTCAGTGGTGTTGATCTTCCAGGGGAGCAGAAGCAGTCACCTGGGGTAGGGTTGAGGCGGCCAGGGCCACTGGTCTGTGGTCCTGCTGCTGCAGACTTTGAGTAGGGTCCAGCTAGAACCTAAGTGGGAACAGGTTCCGGACTGGAGGGGCTGGGCTTTGAGGAGTATTCTGCTATGTGGCTGGCATTAAGGATACCCTTTGCTAACGGAAAGTCTTTCGATCTCTGAACTCGTTTCCTCCACTATAAAATGGAGATGAGGATAGTAACAGCATCTAATTCTTGGGGTGGTACTGAGGACTGACATGTGTGAGACAGGATTATGAGCTGTAAGAACTGCACACTGGAGTTATGGTGATCTTCCCCCAGCTCCTGTCCTCGGCTCCAGGCTGCCAGTGCCTCTCTGAAGGAGGTTGCTTACTTGCTAATTTTGAAATTAAGTTTGAGTTGACCATGTGCCTTCCAGTTGCCAAATCTACTGACAGGTCTTCCGTTGAATTGCACAGCAGTGCTTCGATGAAACATACTCATTCTCTGGAGCACTTAACACCTAGTTGCCTTTTTTTTTTTTTAACAAGACATTGCTTAGAATGATTGGGATATTTGATAATTCAGGCTTTTAAGCTCAAGTATATTCATATGTAATGTTTCATTTAAAAATGTGTGCTTAAGTGTGTATGGTGAGTGCACATTTGTGGAGGTGTTTGCCCTTTATTGGTAGCAGGCTGAAAGAGCAGTTATTCTGATAGTATTGGGGGCTAGACCTGGTCAGAGTACCTTTACCTCCCTCTGCTCCCTTTCAACATGTGGATCTCTGCCTTCAAACACAGCAGTGTGGCCAGAGCCTCCCAAGGGTGATATTGTAATGTCAGGGGAATGAGTGATGTCGTCAGTGCCTTCAGACCCTGGTTTTGCTGCATCAGATATCCACCCACTCCGGTTACAATGCTCACCCCTGGTTGAGAGGCAGTGTTGTACATTTTAGCCCTTTCCTTCCATGCTAAGGTCCTTTGTGAAGCCTGGCATTGGGGTGAGGCTCCCATAGACTGGCACCCGTCGATGTATTCCAGGCAGGGTGTGAGGGCGATACCCTCTGGTATGGCATACCAGGGGTACCTGTTTGATGAACGGTTTAGTGTGAACACTACTCACTCCTCTGCGTCTCCCACATATCTCCACTGCCCTGCTTTAGTCCTTTGACCGGTCCCCCTGTGCCTGCATAGTGTTTGCAAGAAAGACCCACTCCAGCTTCCTCAAGTGAAGGGCGTTTTATTCTAAGACTGTAAATTGGAATAGAGCTTGGGAGATCCTTCTGGAATGGAGGCTGCTCTAGAGATGGGGTGGATTCCCAACTCTCTCACAAGCCACTACTGTCTCTTCTTGGTTCCCACTGACTTCTTCCTGCCCTGCTCTGTCTTGTCTACCTCAAAGCCTTGTCCACGTGTAGCCGGCTTGCCCACACATGTAATGCAGATGCTGCATGACTGGACGGTGCTTTTCCACCTCCAGCTCCCACGTAACTGGCCTGTCTATCAGCATTCCCGGTTCTGGTCTTGGGAGATGGAATGTGATTGGCCCAGCTTATCACTTTATGCCAGGATCAGTTGTCATGTCCCCTCCTATCCAGTCACCTCTGTTTGTGAGGGCATGGGCTCTGATTAGCCAGACATCACCCTGTGTGTCACATGAACTGTGGGCAGGTCCTGTGATTGGCTCCCCCAGTATGGGCCGTCTTTCCCTGCGACAGAGAAGTGTATAAGAACGGCAGTGTCCTTCTGGCCAGAGGGCTGTGCTTAAACATCTTATAAATCTAGACCACTGGTAGGACTGGAGGTAATGGCTTTTGTATTTATCTTGTATTAAAACATTTTAGCTCTAGATTATATTTCTGGTCCTGATAGTCTCCCAGGTAATTAGGCAGGAATGAAGCATCTCCGAAAATCAGGTCAGTGATTGTCTTCCCCAAGTATGTGTCTGGGTCCTCAGAGACATACTCCTCTGCTACAGGGCAACTGGTCCAACTCTGACCCAGTTGCAGATTTGGAAGTCCTTAATGGAAGTTCCTGCTAATTGAGGAAATCTATCAGTCAACTACCCCAAGATACCGAGGTAATTTCTAGCAAAGGTTTTGCAGCATTAATTTGTTTTGCTCTGACAACTTGATTAATCAGTTTTATTGTGACAACTTGTTTTGCTGCAATGCTGCCTAATCAGGGAGCTGTCACCAAAATACTTTATGGCTTCCCTGTTTTCCATCACAAATCAAAACTCCAGTGACAGCTCACCAGCCTAAGAAGCAGTGATAATTAAAGTGCATTCCGACAGAATTAGGAGGCATTCAGTTGGGTGATGCTATTAGGAGAGATTGCGCTTGCAGAGAAAGGAACAATCAGATGGCATTCTTTCTCAGTAATTATGCAGCCTCCCTGGTAAATCCCAAACACCACACCTGTGTGAAAGCCCCCGGTGAACCTAGAGTACTGCACAAATAACCTCTCCTGGATGCCTGGGCTCTTCCCTGCTGGATTTGGGAAAAGCAGAGCCTCTGCTCTTGGCTGGTCTTCAGAAGTAGAGCCATTAGGGTGCATCCAAGAGGCAGCAGGAAGTAGAGCTTGTCAGAAATGGAGACTAAGGGGGAGCTCAGGAAACTCACTCCCACCTGCCTGCTAGGAGCTGGGCAGGGAGCAGTGGGAGAGGCTGGTGGGGGGCGCAGGGCCCTCAGCTTGTTGTTACACCTGTAGCAGAGGTGGTGATGTGATCCCCTGAAAGCACAAATCTAGATCATTAATATTAAAAAAACAACTGCCTACTGTTTCTCAAGCGCTTACACTTTACTGGGTACCATGTAAGTATATACATTATGTTAGTTAATCATCACAACTAGGCATCATTAGCTCCATTTTCCAGGGAAGAGAGCTTAGAGAAGTTAAGTAACTTGTTCAAAGTCTCACAGCAAGTAAGGGAGAGATTCTTGATGCAAATGCAGGTTGCTCGAGTTTCCCAGTTGGCTTCACCAGGGCTTCCGCCAGCATCCCCCTGCCTGGGACAACTCCTCGGCGGCCCGGTTTCCTTTCCCCGGGAACAGCACTGCCTGCGTGGTTCTGTTTGCCGTGGGTTCAGACGCAGGTGGAGAGGCTTCCTGACTTGTGGCAGGTGGCTGGGTGCAGCAGGCCCAGCGGGACGTGCAGAAGTGCAGGCAGCGGAAAGCAGCTCCACTCACAGGCAGCCTGTCTCCTTGCAGCCTGAGTCATGAATGGGTGAGGTGTGCTCTCCTGGGGAGGGTCCTCATTTGCAAGAGCGATGGAGACAAGTGTTATGATAAGCAGGGCATTTATGGCCCCAGCTGCCACGGGACACAGAAGGCAATATGTTACTTGCTCATTTAGCATGTCTGATTCTAATGGAACAGGTTGGAAATAACTGGCTTTTTAAGAAATGCTGCATTTCATTTCATTTCATTCAGAAGGCAAATACTCGCTGGGTGGCCGTAATTCCAGGCTTCTTAAGTTGACCTCATTCCAAGATTGGCAGGTGGGGAAATAGAGGTACATGTGTAGGAGGGAGATGGCAGAGGAGGTGCCCTGTACACCATGCGCAGCAGGCACGTTTTGTGACTGTGTGGGGTTCCTGTGTTCTTTGGCAGTTGGACGTTCTCCATGGTGGCATTTTCTCAGATGTGTAATCAGTTGTGTCCCTACCAGCTGATCAAGGTCTAGCATTCCTGGCCTGGGCTGGTTGGAAATAATTTTTCTTCTCCTTAATTGATTCCTGGTTGAAGTCTATGAAATGGTGAGTGGCACAATGTTTGAAAGTGGTAAGTGTTAGAATCAACAAAATGGTGTACGTTTATGTCAGTCAGAGTCTAGCTGGTAAAGTGAAAATATACCAGTAGCTTTTACAGGGAGAACTGGATATAAGTAATTGATCAAACAGATGGAAGACTGAAAAAGCAGCAAGACAATATGGAGGGAACGTGGAGGCAGAAACGACGACATGAAGCAGCCAAAATCCTGGGGTGGGGCACTAAGCGTGGAGTCAGTTTATTAGAATCAGAAGCTCTGAGGAGCTTCCCACATTACTGTGACTTGGGCCTTTGGAGGAGAGGACTCAGCCTGCCTGGTGCTGGTGGCCCTGAGGAGTCAGTGGGGGTGATTCTGGGAGGGTGATTCTGCTGGGTGAGGCACTACCGTGGGGGTGACACTGGCAGGAAATGGAAGTAGGAAGGAGCCCCCTCCCTCTGCTAACCTTCCAGAGCCACTCTAGTCCCCCTTTTGGTAAAAGCCTCACAGGGCACCTGCTGGTAAAGCAGAGGTGTGGTTTGCTGGGTCCCAGCCCCATCGCAAAGCTGAGCATGAAAGAGCGGGCATGAAACTGAGACAGCAGCTTAGTAACGAGCACAGGGCATGTGCGAGAAATAAGCTTCTGCAGCTGGTAAGACCCTGGCTCGTGTGCTTCACGTCGCTGCCCATCAAGGGCTCTGGAGGGTGAAGAGAGTCAAGCAGCAAATTGGCCGCATCTGCTCAGCTGGAGGCGCCATGTGGGTCCTTCTCTGGTGAGTCTGTATCCTTGGCCAGTCATATCCATCCTTTAACCTGTGTGTTTCCTTCTTGCTCATGTAGAGTCCTCAGAAACGTTGCTTTTGGTGCCAGAAGTATGATTGGCACCAGCCCTCCAGCACCATGGCTGGATTTTGGAAGAAGTGTCAGGAAAGGGACGGAGGAAACGGAGCCCTCAGAGCATCTGCGTGAGAGCCGTGGGGACAGCTTCAGGGAGGGAGGCTCCCTTCAGAGAGGAAGTGGGGGAGCTACGGTTATGCTGTTACTTCAACGTGTGTGAGCTGGTCTTTGTTTTTACAGAAAAGTCTTCTGTGAGCTATGACCTTGGCTCTCACTGTCTTGTGCAAGCCAAGCAAGTTTTTAAAAGTGGCTTTTGGAAGATAAGCATCCCAGAAATAATTTAATACTCCAGAAAGGTGACTTTTAAGTAGAATATTAAAAATACCAAATTGAAATGGTCTCATGATAGTTCAGCCAAACTGGTAAATAAATAACTTTGGCCATGATTTGGTTGAGGTAGATGCTCATTCTGAAATGGAGCTAAGAAAAGAGGAGTTGTCCACAACCTTGGACAATTACCAACAACAAGTTCATCTCCAGGGTTACTGGTCTGAGGCAGGTAACGCCCTCTGCCACTTCGTCTGGGTCACTTTAGGTCCGAGGCAATGGCTCCTGCTCCTTCTTCACTTAGAGAGGACGACTGCTTCTCCTGGGCAGTTTCTGTCTGGCCTGGGGCAGATTCACATCACCTGGCTTAGCTGAGCTGGAAGAGGCCAGGAGATGGGTGGTGGGGGAATCAGAAGGAACAGGATGAAGAAGCCATGTTCTCTGGCTTCTGGAGGAGTGTGACATGAGCACACGATTTGGGTTGAGTCTGCAGCATGGAACACAGACTTGGATGAAGGCAAAACCAGTCAAAGCGGAGGCACGTGGACAAAGGTGGAGGCACGGGGACAAAGGTAAAGAGTCACAGCGGAGGTGCCTGGAGACGCCGCAGTCCTTCCTGCAGTGGCTCCGCTCTCCTGGTGCAGTTGTCCGCAGTCAAGTGCGGGTGGATGCAGATCAGGAGTAGCTTAGCGCTCCTTCAAGGTGCCTGCACCTCGCCCCTCACTGCGTCTCATCGTGTGGGTGTTTTATCATCTCACGTCATCACTCACAGGAGGAAGGGTGAGTGCGTGACATCATTCTGAGGGAGAGGCCATGTTCACATCACTTCATTACAGTGTATTGTGACTGCTCTTATTGTTAATCTCTTACTGAGCCTAATTTATAGATTAGACTTCATTGTAAGTATGTATGTACAGGAAGAAATGTATATGTCAGGTTCAGTACTATCAGTGGCTTCAGGCATCCGCTGGGGGTCTTGGAAAGTAACCCCTGCAGATAAGGGAGGCTATTGTATCAACAGGAACACACACTTTTTGAATAAAAGATAATTTCTGATCTCACTAAACCACTTCATGTGCTTATGTAAAACAATATGCTTCTCTAGTCAGCACATTTGTGTCTTTACTCTCAATTCCACAAAAGCCAACTTCTCTTGGACAACAGTCAATTCTGTGTTTGGGTCATGAGAATGCGAGATGTACGACACTGTAATAAGGTGAGCTTCAAAGAAGTAAATAATGACCAAGATGCATAATAACGAGCTCAGTTTATGAAAGGCCCCAGGTCCACGGTGATACTCACATGGGACAGATAACAGGACTGTGCTGACACGAGCCAGCGATGGGTGCCAGATTCCAGGAATCACAAATGTACCAACCTGTGTGGCGCCAGCTCGATGGCTTCCATGGTCGGAGAGGGCTGTGCAGAGAGAACCGGTCACGGCGGCTCCCACCTCTTACTCGGGGTCAGAATTGCCCGCATAAGGGGGCGTTAAATCAGAGCCAGAACTTCTCTGCGAGAAATGGACTTTGGATGCTGGAAAGCTGCAGGCAGAGACATTATTCAGGGACACCTGGGCATGCCTTACCTTTCTCCCCTGGGAACAGTGTGTCCCCGCTGGCAGTGGGCTTGCTCTGGGAGACGGGGGTCCTGCACATCTTAACTATTTCTTAGGAAGAGCCTGATGGAAGCTCTTCCCCCGGTGCCCTGGTGGTAGGCTCAGAATTTTTCCTCCTGCACTTCCTCTCTTAACTATATTTTCAATCTTTTCCTCCCTACTGGTTACTTCTCTTCAGCCTAGAAACTCTGAACTCTCCTGTAAACAGAAAGCAGGCAGGCAGAGAAAACCAGATCGAACAGCAATAAACACCAACTAAAAGCAATGTCCCCAGACCAAAGCCCACAGACCCTCCTTCAGGTCCGCAGCTCCCTTTAGTTACTGTCCAGATCTCCTCTCTCATCTGAACCTTTTTCCCCTTAAAAATCTTTTTTTGGTGCCATTTTGTCAAAATTCTAATTCTGACTTAAAAAACCCCACAGGCCCCATGAAAACTCCTATAAACTTAGACAATATTTATTTATATTTAATAGAGAGAATTATTTATATTTATCAGCTCTTTGCTTCTAAATAATTATTTCATCTCAGGTCATTTTTGGGGGAGTAGTTTTTCCTCTAGATTTTATTTATGATTTAAAAATAATTTTTCATTGTAAAATACACTTAAAATTTGTCATTTTAACCATTTTTAAGTGTAGGGTTTAGTAGTGGTCTTGGAATTCTTGCCATAAATTGACCATATAACGTGAGGGTTTATTTCTGGGTTATTTTATCTCATTGGTTTATATATCTGTCTTTATGCTAATACTACACTTTTAATTACTGTAGCTTCATAAGAAGTTTGAAATCAGTGTGAGACATCCAACTGTGTTCTTTTTCAAGACTGTTTTGGCTATTTAGAGTCAGTTGAGATTCCACTTGAATTTTGGAATGGGTTTTTTATTTCTGCAAAATATGCCATTGGGGTGTTGATAGGGATTGCATTGAATGTGTATTTTTTGGGTAGTATATACTTTGGGTAGTATTGAAATTTTAACAATATTAAGTCTTCCAAATCATGAACATGGGATGTTCTTTCCATTTACTGGTGTCTTTAATTTCTTTTAGGAATAATTTGTGGTTTTCAGTGTCTAGTCTTTTGCCTCCTTGGTTAAGTTTATTCCTAAGTTATTTTATATTTTTTGATGCTCTTGTAAATGGAATTATTTTCATAATTTCGTTTTCAGATTGTTTATTGTTAGTGTATAAAAATGCAGCTGATTTTTGTAGGTTGATTTTGTTTTAATCCTGCAACTTTGCTGAATTAGTTTATTAATTCTAGTTTTAATTATTCTAATAATTAGTTTATTCTAAGTTTTATTGTGCATGTAATCTTTAGTTAACTTTCTTCATGTAAGATTGTGCCATCTATGAAGATAATCTTACTTCTTTTCCAATTTGGAGGCTTTTAAGAAGATAGGAAAATGAAAAAAATGTTTAGTTTCTCAGATTTACAATTTCTGGCATTCTTTGTTCCTTTGTGTAGATCAGAGTTCCATCAGCATTTTGTCCTCCTATCTGAAGACCTACATCTAACATTCCTTGTGAAGATCTCTCAGGTTTTGTTTCTCCAAAAAAGTCTAGTTTGCCTTCATTTTGATAATTTTTGCTGGGTTTAGAAATGTAGATCAACAGTTTTTCTCTTTCTATATTAGATGTTGCTGTTTTATCTGGCTTCCAGTGAGAAGCTTGTGAATTTCCCTAGTTTTCTTTCTGTGTATGTAACACCCCTTGTTATGTCTCCTTTCCTGCTTCTAAGACTTCCTCCTCATCCCTCGCTCTCGGAGGCTTGTGCATCAGTGTCCTCCTCTGCGTGCTGGTTCTTCTAGGACTTCGAGCTTCTCTGACCTGTGGACTTACCATTTTCTTCAGCTATAGAAATACTTTGCTATTAATTCTTCCAATAGTTTTTTTAAAATTTCCCTTTCTTTCTCAAACTTAAATTACACAAATTTTAGCCTATTTGGTATTTTTTCACTGGCAACCTGCTCTGTTCTTTCTCTCTTTTGCCCTCCATGCTTCATTTTGGTTGTTTTTCCATTAGTACCTAATCTGCTGCTAATCCCATCCAGCGAATTTCTCATTTCAGCTATTGTACTTTATGACTTGAGAAGTTCCATTTGGATCTTTTTATGTTTTCCATTTATTTCCTCACCATGTTCATGTTTTCGTCTGCATTCTTACACATATGGTGTATGTCTGTGCTAGCTGTTCTTGAAATCCTTGTCTGCTAATCCCATCAATTCTGTACTTTCCGAGTCTGCTTCTAATAGCTGATTTTTTCTCTCAGTTATAGATGACATTTTCCTGCTTCTCTCTGTGCTTGCAGATTTTGGACTGGATGCCAGACCTCATGATTTTATGCGGTTGACGCCTGGACTTTGTTGTATTCCTTTAGAAAGTGCTGGACTTTCTTCTGTCACATAGTTATTGGGAGTTAGCTCAGTCCTTTTAAGGCTTACTTTCATGCTTTATTAGGGTAGCTCCAGAACAGCCTTTAGCCAGGGTTAGTCAGCCTCACTGAGTGCGTACGTTGCTGAGCGCTCTCTCCAAAGCCCCATGAACTAATGAGCTTTCCTCACTCTGGCTGGTGAGTACATGCATGATTCCCAGCCCAAGGTGAGCTCCCAGAATGTGGGTTTCCTTGTAGAGTTTCAGGTCCTGCGCATGTGGCCCACTTTCACCCCAGTCCGGGAACCTCATGCATCGTTTTCTCGTGCCCTTGCCCTGTACAGTCACCCTCTCTCTGGTATGCATCCCAGCTGCCTGGGTCCCCCTGGACTGCAGTCTCACTCCCCTCGACTCGGCATGTCGGGATCTATTTGGGTTCCTCCTCTGCTCTGTGGCCTGGAAACTGCCTCCAGTCAAAGGTCTGGGCAACCGGAGGACTCGCTTCGTTTGTTTGTTTCTTTTCTCGAGGATCACTGCCCTCTGCTGCCTGTTGTCCAGTGTCAGAAAACCATTGTTTCACATTCATTGTCTGTTTCCAGTTAATTTAGAGTGGAGGGTAATTGTAGACCCAGTTATTACATCCTGACTAAAAGTGGAAGTTTTCATCTCAACTTTTAGAATATTGTGTTTTTGGGGGATAAAGTATTTGTTTTCTCCTTTTAGCTAAATTCTATACATCTTAAGGATCGTTTTTTTGAGTACTTAAAAAAATACCCAGAAATGTAGAGACCAAGATTATAAATCTCTATATAAAACTCTTAAAGAGAATATTGTTAATTTGCTTCAAATCTTTTCCCCCCAAAATATAATAAATTTATAGAATTACAATTTGTATGCTTTGTAACAGACATTATTCTGAATGTTTTACATATATTGACTCATTTAATCCCTACAGCATTTCTGATTTCAATACAATGAATGATACTGTTTAGTCTAAATGACGGTAGTAGGTAATACAGTGGTTAAGTAGCACGCTTAAGGTCAACTAGTAAGTGGAGCAGTACGAATCCAGAGATTGGCTACAGAATTTGAGCTCATAAACACTGTACTATACAGTCTATCCTAATTACTGAAATGGATAAAAAACAGATCAAGTAGAAATTCTCTGTCTTTGATCTCCAGGCCTATTTTCTTTACTCCTTACTCACAGGCAAATAAATGGTGAAATTTTATATCCTTTCAGTCCATTTTCAAGGCTTTAATCTTCATTTACACGTATTCATAATAGTAGGTAGTATTTCTATGTTTTAAAAACTTATGCAAAAGTTACCACATTCTACATATAGTTCTATGACTTACTTTTTAGTATTTTATTCTTGAAAATAATTCATGTTGAGATATGTAATTGTATTTTTGTTTATGTGGTTGCCTGTGTTACAGATCACTGATTCTACTTAAACACTTGAGAAAATAGTAAACTCCATTCAGGTAGCGACCTGCACCGGGTGACCCACACCTGGTCCTGTCCCCTCCCCTGGAGCCCCTCCTCTCCTGCCCCCCTGGGAGCCGCCCTCTGGCCCTGCCAGGAAGCTGCCCTCCTGGCCCTCAGCCTCCCTCTGAAGGAGCCTCCATCCCGTCCATGTTGTATATTCCTTTTGTTGGTTTGCTGCTGCTTTTTGATGGACATGTTCTCTTGTTACTCCTAAGAAAGGGTGCATGGAAAATATATTTTTTGAAGCAGTACTTTCTGCAATGATTTGTATTCTACTATTTTCCATACGTGTTGGAGTATTTGTCTCAGTCTAGGTTGCAGGGTGAGCCAGGTTCCCCTCTGAATCGTGAAGACAGTGTTCTTTTGTGTTCTAGTTGCCAGGGGGGCTGATTCCAGATGGGTTGTATGTGAGCGGTTTTTTTTCCTTTGTGTAGGTTTTTGAGAACTTTTAGCCATGGCATTCTAAGATTTCAAAATTTGTATGTATAGTTTTGTTTGTTTTTAACCTTATTAGACACAGCTTGTAACTTTTTAATCTGGAAACTTCTATTCTTCATTTTGGGGAATCGAAAAATACTATTTCTAAAAAATAGCTTTATCCCCTCTGCTTTTCTCTCCTCTCTTTCTGGATATTTTGATGTTGAACTTCCTGAACTCATCTTCTTTCTCCTGCTTTTAAAAAATTTCTTTGTCTTTTTGTTCTATTTTTGGGGACAAGTACTCAACTTCTATCTTTCAATCTTTCTATTGATTTTTCTCCTATTTCAGTTGCTACATGTTTCAACAATTTTCAAGACTTTTAAATTCTGTTTCTTTTTATAGCGACTGATCTTTGTCTGTTCTTGTGTCATGAATATAATCTCTTCTTTCACTGAGAATATTCATTTTAAAAGAATTCGTCCTCCTCTCTTCATTGTCTCCATTTGTTTTTCTTTTTTTCCCGGCTGATTTGTTCTCCTTTTTCGTCCTGGAGGGTCCTTCGAAGGCCTGGGTAACTGGCCGGCTCTTCTGTCCATGAGCAAGGCACTCAGGAGAGCCCGTGATGAGGGGCGCTGCCGATGGGGGAGCGAGGCCACTGCTGCTGCAGTCTGAAACCCACAGGTGTCAGTGGCCGCAGGTCCGTTCTCTGGGGGTGCTCAGTTCCCCAGAGAAGAATCCGTCACTTTCCTGTCTGGAATCTACATCTAGGACCATTGGAATGAAGCCATGAAAGGAGGCCGGCAGTCTTACTTACCCAAGTGTCCCCCACTCCTGTTGTCTCCCTCAGTATGGGGCCCCTTTGGTTTTGTTTCACCACAAAATGAGCCATTCATTTCATCCTGGGTTGGGGAGGGCTGTTGCTTGGCTCTGTAGGAGGGGAGGAGAATACTTGGAGCTCTACTTTTAAAACCTCCATCTAGGGCATCTTTTTCAGCCCCAGTCCCCACCCTGCCTTCCCCAGCTCCTGGTGCACTAGGACGCGGAGACTTTCCGGTGTTCTCATCATGGCTTGACATGGCGTTCTCCTCTGCATGCACTGGTATGAACTTTCTCGGGTCTGTTAATGCCCTGTTCTCTTCTGTCATCCATCACTTGGTGCCGTCTCTCATACTCTGTTCTCTTTGTCCTTGTGGCTTTATAGCATTTTAAATTCTTTAGTCTCATTTTATTGGGATATTGGGAAGAAGACATAAATTTATATGTTCAATCAGCCATATTTAACAGATAGTTGGCATATCTGTTTCTGTCCTTTAATTTTCACACTTTTTTCTCATTATCTGTGTTATATGAAAAAGCAGCTCATTTTGACCACAGTCCAAGCCCTCCATTTGCAGGGAGACAGACTTCAGTCCTTCACCGTCTTATAGGCATACATGGTTCCTATTCTATAGGATCGAAACCCCAGCCTCCACTGTCTGATTCTGTCCTGTCCCTGAGGACCCAGTGAACTTCATGACTTTAGCCCACTGTAGTTTCTACTCCATTTTCATAGAGAATTTTAATATTTAAAATTGTAATTTTTGATCAGTTTTTTAGAAATACACTCATACAGTCACATCTCCCCCAACCTGGAGTTTGTAGGGAAGGTCTCTGAAGATACTGGTGCTGTCAGGATCACAGTCTGTTCTTTGACATTTTGACATGAGGCTGCATGTCTGTTGCAGCTGCAAGGAGATTGCATTTATCACGGTCTTCCTTCCATCCTACGTCTCTGGACGCAACTGGAAGTACTTCTGTTGTAGGCTCCTGAGTTCCAGGCCTAGGGGACCCTCTTAAACCTTGCTAACTTCCTTGTTCTGTTTGCCTCTTCAGATTGTGTCCTCCTTGAAACTGTCCTTTGGCCCTTGTGTGCCGTGCTTTCCATTCCCCCCCCACACCTGACCAATCCTGCTGTGGCCCATCTGTGGCCTTCCTTTCTCCATCTGCAGTGAGGGAAGAAGATGCAAGGGCAGGGGGAGGAAGACGAGCACCATGTCGTTGCCATGGGGTCTGTGCAAGAAGATGAGGAGTTGAACCAAGACACTGACTTTAAGAACAGAGAGAGGGACACGGGATTGAAACTGTTTTAAATTTGACAGGACTTGATAATATATTGAATAAGGAATATACTGTGTCAATCACAGTGTTTTCTGTGCCAGCCTCCTCTGCGAAGGCAACTGTCCAGTCCACCTGATTCAGGGGAAAAGCTAAGTGGTGGTATTCCCTATCACATTCATCTGCTCCTCCTGTTACAGGTGACTGGGGTCCGCTGAGCGCCTGTCCTAAGGGAAGGTTTTCGGTAGGCTGACCAGTACCTGTAATGTGACCCTGTATGAGAAACGAGCTGGTCTGGTCTGATTCCTGATCGTAGGCATCGAAACCATTGAACACAGAGAAAATCAGCTGTGAAAAGTAGGAGCAGAGGTCCAAATGGAATAGAGTTGGGACTGTCTGAAGGTTCAGGTAGGATTGGAACCATGAGGAATCATACAAGCCAAAGTTCTGAGGATGCTGGATAGAAAAGCAGCTCATTTTGACCACAGTCCAAGCCTCTGTTTGTAGTTCTGTGCTTGTTGAGGAAAGATACAGAATGGATGAAGGAAGTTAGCTGTGAGAGGAGACGCTCAGACATGTCCGAGTCACACGAATGTCCAGGAAGCTCTGCAAACTGTGGCTCCAGGACTAGAAGCAGATTCAGGCAGCAAGGAAATGTCTCTGGGTAGAGAGACGTAAAACTCCTGCACCGGACAGGGACTACCATTCAACCTGATGCTTGAAATAAGGGGTTGTGGTGGGACATCCCTGTCTGAGGAAGGAGCCAAAAAGAGCTGTTGCCAGGCTGGCTCATTTGAATTACAGCCAACACGAGTTGAGCACTTACTGTGTGCCATGCATGGTTCTAAGCTTCTTGCTTGGATTAATCTACTTAATTCTTAAATCCCTATGAACTAGACCCAATTATTACCCCCAATTTAGAGATAAGGTAAAGAAAGGTGGTTGTGTTTCCACACAGCTAGTAATTCACAGAGCTGGAGTTTCAGTTCCCAGCATGCGCTCCCCCATCACCCCAGGTGGTCATGGGGAGTGCAGTCCAAGGAGAGGTGAATGAAGCAGATGGTCTTCAGACTCTGCACAAAGCCACATATCATTGCAGGGCATGTGACCCTGTGTCACTGCAGGGTGTGTGACTTCATATCACTGCAGGACCTGTGGCCCCGTTTCACTGCAGGGTGGAATCACTGATGGGCATGGATTCTGTTCTGTAGGCCAAACTAACACTTCTGCAAAGGAGGGAGACGGTAAGGGAGCAAGAACAACAGTGACTGGGCAGATGAGCAAGAGGAGAGAGAGAACTTGCACTGGAAATCAGCCGGCAGATGGAGATTCTAACACATGACGAGACTAACACTGAGACAACAGCAAAGCACGTAGCATGTGAGCTCACGTCAGGTGTAAGCAGAGTGAGTGAAAGTGATTTTGAAATAAGCCTGTGTATGATCTTTAAAGGAACAACGATAACCGTTAAAGAGTGTAAACATTTTGAAACAAAAGGGCAGAAATTAGAATAGCTTTGAAAAAGGATCAAGTAGAAATTCCATGAATCAGAATCTTGATTAAAGTAAAAAATACAGTGACAAGATAAACTATTTCTTGAATCAGTTAAAGGGAGAATTAGTGGATTGGAAGTTTATACTGAAGGATTCACCTAGAATACACATTTTAGGTGGTACTGAGGCAGCGGCCCAATGAAAAGCTTAGCAGGGTGTAGAGATGCTGTCAGTTCTTAGCTTTTCTCCAACACTGAGTAAGAGATTCCAAAACTGCTTCTGAGCCAGAAACACTTCCAGACAGTCTGAGGTACAGAAAATACCAGATCTGATTTGTAGGGTCTGGCTTTGCAGGCTGACTTTGTCATTGCTGTAACCTCTCTCGGCTTCAGTCTTCTAATTTTTGAAATGGCTATAATGGTCTTTCTTGTAGCACAGATGTGATAGGGGTTAAGTGAGAAAGTTTAATGGAAAGCTATATCTATATATATAAATATATAAAATGTTTTTAAAAATATATTTTAACTCTCCCTGCCTCCCCAAATCTTTTTCAGGCAAAGGAGAGCAAAAAATTCTCTTCTATCATCTAAGTTCTCAAGTCTTTGGCTTCTGAGTAATTTTTAATTGACCAAATGGGGGCCGATTCAGCCTTTTCTTGGAAGATGGTACAGTCTTTTTCTTACTGTTGTTTACTATACATATGCCTACTCTAAATAAGAAGGTCACACATATTCATGATAGAGAACAAAAAGTCTGCAGACATTGCCTGCAGCCCCACAGCCCAGCAGCACCTAGCAGGCTAGGATTCCACTGCATCTCCTCCAGGCTGTGTGGTCCTGGTCTGCTTGGATTGCTGTAAAAAATCCACCAGACTGGGTGGCTCAAAAACAGAAGTTTTATTTTTTCACAGTCCTGGAGGTTGGATGTCCAAGGCCAAAATGCAGTAGGGCTGGTGTCTGCTGAGAGTGCCTCCCTGGGGCTGCAGACGGACGCCCTGACACCGTGTCCTCACAGGGTCCTCACTGGGTGTCCACCCCTGTGCATGTGGGGTGGGGAGGACGGAGAGGGAGCAGGTCTTCCGGTGCCTTATAAGACTGAGCCTGTTGGATCAGGCCCCCTATTATGACCTCACTTAATTTTAATTCCTTTTAGAGGCCGCTTCTCCAAACACAGCCACACTGGGGCTCAGGGCTTTGCATGGGGATTCTGCAGGACACGAACATTCAGCCCATAATCCGTCTCGTGCACATATGCAGATACACTCAGTGTTGTCTATAATAATCATGTAATATACAAAATTCAGTACCATTCCGTAACCATTAATGCAATCTTTCAATGTTATTAAAATTCTTAGAAAAATTTCCTATCAGCTGCCTAATAGAAGTAGCATAATATTTTTCATGATACCTGTTCTTGAGTTTTAACTCAAATATTCTATGAATATAAATAACACTTTACATATGCACCTGAGTATCTCTGATTGTTTACTTTCATTTTTCCCTCTGAGATATTTAATTTAGGAAAATTTTTAAGTTTTTAGTTTATCTAAACATTTTTGTTATTAATTTCTAGTTTTATGTTGTCAAAGAATGTTGCTTATATGACGTATGCATTGAGGAACTTATGAAGCTTTCTTTGTAGCTCACTATCAATTTTTATAAATGTTTCATGGGCAGATTAATTTGGTGATTGTAGGGTACATCATTTGATGTATTTCCATTAATTCTATCCTATTCATTTTATTATTCAAATCTTCTGTCATCTTATTTTTCTGTCAAGAAAGAGTTGGTGTTTAAGTATGCCATGATTATGTGTTTATCAGTTTTCCTGTGTATTACCAACAGTTTTTGCTTTTTATAGTCTGACACTGAATTATTTGACACATAAAAACTTATGACTATTATATTTTCACTGTGGATTGTAACTTTTGTAAATATAAGGTGACATTTGTGTCTTGCTGAACACTCTTTGCCTGGAACAAAACCTTTCCAGAATTTAACATTGCCATTTCTGGGCTGCATTGTTTTGCCCTTGCTGAAAAATCTTTACTCATTCTTTTATTGCCACCATTTTTTTTTCTATTGTGCTTTATGTCTATTTCCGGTAGACAGTGTAGAGTAATATTTGAATTTGTAGGGCAATTGGAGAATATTTTATTTTAATAGGGTAGTTAAATGCCTTACATTTATTTCACGATTGATTCATTTGTTTTTATATTTATCATCCATTTTGCGCCTCCTGTTTTTATGCTGCTTTGCTTTTTCTATCTTGAGCTCCATGGAGTATGTTTTATATCCTTCTGTATTCTTCAGTGATTTGGGAGAAAGGTTCTGTTTTAAATTATGTTACTGATTACCTTTGATTGTTAGAAACATTTGAATATGTACTTCTAGAAGTTTTTATTGTGGTACTAAATAAAATGCAAACATAGATGTGTTTGGTATCAAACACAGTCCCTGAGCTACTGTGCTTGATGTTAGGACTTTTCAGCTTTAGGATGGTGCAGGAGTGACGTGCATTCAGTGGAAACTGTCCTTTTGGGTTGTGAATTTTGATCTTTTCCTGGGCTTGAGATGCACGGTATGATCTTCTATCAGGGGGCTGGACAGCGATATCTGTTTCTCACTTTAGGTACAGTATTCAATCAATCACACAGGATAGTCAGCACTTTACTGTAAAACAGGCTTTGTGTAGGTGACTTTGCCCAGCTGTGGACTAATGTAAGCTTCCTGAGCACACTTAAGGTGGCTGGGCTAAGCTGTGATGTTTGGTAAGTGAGGCGTATTAAGTGCATTGTTGACTTACGATGTTTTCAGCCGTGATGGGTTTAGCAGGACATGACCCCATTGTAAGTTGAGGAAGATCCGTAATTAGGCATATAAGCATATAAATATGATCTTTTGCTTTCAGTTTTCGTGTATCCTCATGGTTTTGGTGTGCTTCCTGCAAGAATGATACAGCAAGGCTTTAGTTTCTAACCCAGGGAGCCTGTCTTCGCTTCTTGTTTTGGGGCATTCAGTCCGTCTAGATTTATTGCTTTTAAATCTACCCTTTTTGTTGTGGGTTCCATGTGTTCAACTTGTTCATTTCTTTTTCCTCCTTTATTGAATTTGTTTGGATTTATGGGTATTTAAAAAAATGATTTTATCTTTCTTTCAGCCAGTGTAGGAATACTTACTCTGCTTCTGTTCCTTTGGTGGTTACCTGAGAAATTATTATAAGTGTAGTTAATTTATCAAAGTCTGAAGTTAATTGATACCTTTCATCTCCTGATAATGCAAGAACCTTAGACTATTTCAAGTGTTTCATCACCCTCCTGGTTTATATATTATTGTTGTCATATATTTTAATTCTTTGTCTTTGCAATCCCTTGAGGCATTTGATACTGTTACGTTATATGGTTGACACTTGGATTCACCCACAGTCACCATGTCCTGAGTTCCTCCTTCCTTCTTTGATCTCTGTCCCTCTCCCAGGACTACTTTCCTTCTCTGAAGCGTGTCATGTAGAATTTCCTTTGGTTGAAGTTGCTCACGCTGATTTCTCAGTTACTGTCATTCTGAAATACCAGCAGCGCAACGGGGGTTCCAGTCTCACTCACACTTGGGCCTGGCGTTTCCCTGGTACGCTGTCAGGTCTTCTCTGCTTTTAAAGAGATTTAGTAAGTACTGTTCTGGGACTTTTGGTTGTTTCCAGCAGGAGTGTTGATCCAAATTATTAGTCTAACATAACCTCATATATAAAAGTATATATATATATATATATATATATATATATATATATTTAGGAGAAACAGAAAAAAAATAAAATCATATTTTTGACTGTGGACATATAAATAAGGAATTTGACATGCGTTTACTTTACTATCACCATTCTTATATTTGTCTGTTCTTTCACCAACACCACATTGTCTTGATTACTGTATCTTTATAGTAAGTCTTGAAGTTGGGTGGTGTCAGTTCTCCAGCTTTGTTCTTTTCCTTCAGCAGTGGGTTGGCTCTTCTAGGTCTTTTTCATATTCATATAAACTTTAGAATCAAAATAACTTGCTGGGATTTTGATTGGTATTGCGTTGAGTCTATAGATCAAGTTGGGAAGAACGAACATCTTGACAATATTGAGTGTTCCTATCCACGAACATCTCTCCACTTATTCTTCTTTGATACCTCTCATAAGAGTTTTTTAGTTTTCCCCATATAGTTCTTGCACACATTTTGTTATATTTGTACCTAAGAATTTCTTTGGGGTGCAAATGTAAATGGTATTTTTTAGTTTCGAATTCCACTTGTTCGTTGCAGATGTACAGGAAGGCAACTGACTTTTGTATGTTGACTTTGTGGCCTACAGTGTTGCTCTAATAGCTGATTAGTTCCACAAGGTCTTTTTTGTTTTCCTCGATTCTTCTGGATTTTATGCATAGATCATCTGTGAACAAAGGCTGTTTACTTCTACCCTTTCATTTTCTGGTCTTACTGCATTTGGTAAGATGTTACCTATCTTTAACATATATATATTTTTTAGGAAAGGGAAATAAGGAAATGTATTTTTAAATTCTTGCCTATCTCAAATTGTCTTTATAATTCCTTTATGTATTAAAGAATATTTGGGTAGGTATAGAATCACACAGAATATTTTCTTTTCCTTTGTGGTTGATACTCCTCTGTGAAAGAAGTTGAAATGAGCCTATTAGCTTTTTCAGCCAGTTCTCATTTCCACCCTACTTTGCAATTTTCATTGTAGTTTTTTTTTTTTTTTTTTTTACTGGCAAGAATATTTTGTTTTTAAAATCCTATTCTATTTTGCCAGTCAGAGTTGAAATGAAGTCTGAAGTTAGCTCAATTGTCTATTCCTTGAAGGCAACATTTTTTTTTTTTTGTCTAGATGATCATCTGGTTTTAAAGTACACATTTAAGTAATTAGTATGTCTGTACTTTACTCACTGGTGAGTTTTGACATGTTGCATGCATGAGAGCACCCCAAATTTTCAATGCACTGTGCCTCAACATACAGGCAGGAAGCTTAGACTTAATATTCAAAGCTCCCCTGTGACACTAATCTCCAGGTCACTTGCATGTCCAGCCTCTGTGTCCCCACCAACTTCTGAGTCCAAAATTGGAAGCTCTAGGGCTCCAGGTGTTGGTCTCACATTCCATCAGAGCCAGTTCCTGTGGCTCTGGCTGCCTCTCTCTTCCATTGCTGCTGGTATGCCTGCCTGTGCAGCAGCCAGTCTCAAACTGCTTGTAAGAGTGCTGCCAAAAGGCGCTCTGGGGCTTTGCCAGCGATGTCCTCTGGCTGCCAGCCCCCTTGGCCCCTTCTCTTTCTGGCCAGGTGGAGTCACCTTCCTCTGTTTCTGTCAGCAAGAGTCTCTGAAGCAGAACTGCCTGAGCGTTAACACCTTGTCTCTCCCGCCGGGATCCCAAGCTCACCCCCCCGTCACAGTCCCTGTCCATCAGTGTGGTAGGGTGCTGTAGAGTCACTGCTCGTCTGCTCTGTGCTGTACTGCCCTCCCCGTGCCCCCCTACATTATGTCTGCGAATCGTGATGCCCCTTATTCCCCTTGTCCCTCCCTTCCTACCCATCCTCCCCAGTCCCTTTCCCTTTGGTACCTGTAAGTCCATTCTTGGGTTCTGTGCTTCTGCTGCTGTTTTGTTTCTTCAGTTTTTGCTTTGTTCTTATACTCCACATATGAGGGAAATCATTTGGTACTTGTCTTTCTCTGCCTGGCTTATTTCACTGAGCATAATGCCCTCTAGCTCCATCCATGTTGTTGCAAATGGTAGGATTTGTTTTCTTCTTATGGCTGAATAATATTCCATCGTGTATATGTACCACCTCTTCTTCATTCATGTACTGATGGACACTTAGGTTGCTTCCATTTCTGGCCACCTATTTTAAGTGTTCTTGAGCATTCTGCAACAAGTGAGAATCTCTTAGAACATTCTGCGACCAGCAGTTAGGAGCCTGATCTGCCTGGAGGATGAAGTCTTCGGGGGGTGGGGTGGGGCTCCAGGAAGGGTGTGTGCCAACTTCATATGTCAGCTTAGGTTTTTTTCTGACCCGATAAAATGCCCCATGATAGTTCCAATCTAAAAGTCATGTCATGATGTATTTAGGTGAGAACCTTTATTACTGATTCTGCTCATTATGGCTTTGTGCACTGTCTCCTGAGCATTTCTGTAGGGCTGGGCTGGGAACTGAGTGGGTATTTCTTCTATCTGAGAACCTGGTTTCAAAAGTTTTGAGCAGATGGAATCGAGAATGCATTCCTCCCTGTCACTGCCTCCTGCTTCCACATCTCAGGGCACCATGTACCTCTGCCAGGTCCATCCATTGAGGAAGTCTAGTCCCTGGAGGAGGAGGCAAGGAGGGACCATACACCTGTTGCCCCAACAGCACCGTCGGTGTGGGTTTCTACCAATTCAGGTGCTGCATCTCTAGCCCAGGGAAAGGGTGGAAGGTGTGTCAGAGAGAGTGGGCTGCTCTGCCCTGAGCTCCTTGGGGATGAAGGGTGTATCCCCCACTGCTTTACGTGCAGTGTGCAGACAGCCCACAACTATCAGCCCTCCTTGGAACTCATCCACTATTGTGCTCCCCTCTGGGAACAGCCTGCTTCCAATGGCTGGCTGACAGGGAGATGATGCCCAGCTGGGCCAATTTGGAGGGCCATTGCAGCCTCGGGGGTCCCTGTGGGGAAGGGGGCTGCCTCACAGTGCATCTTCTCTCTTTGCCGTTCTGCTTCCCTCTTTCCCCTGGGGATGCTCCTGGGAGCACTCTCTAGTAACAGTCCTGCTCCCTAATCCCCACCCCAAGGCCTGCTTTCTGGAGAGCAAGCCTGCAGCCCTGAAGAAGTGGGGAGACCTGTTTCCTCTGGGGCGGTGGCCTGGCCTCACCACCCATTTCACATTCCATACCCCCTGGTAGGTAGCAGAGGCTCCTCCTGAACTCATGCAACAGGGCATTACTTAACTAAGTAAGCCTTAGTTTTTATGATTTTTGGGTGTCCTTGATTTTTCACTGTGATTTTTATATTTTAGGGGTAAAGACTGCTTACTTTAGGATAGCCAGCCGGACATATTTTCAACAAGAAACCCTCCCTCTGTACCCCTTTGGTCATTTTCCTTTGTCCCTTCTCGGTTCTTCTGGCTAGTTAAGTACACATAAGACAGCTGAACAGGAGGGAAACAAATCAAATTTCTTATGTATGGGATCCCCAAAGATGTGAGGCTCTCTGACAGGCAGCTGAGGCTCATATGCCATCCTGAGCTAGAAGGGGGTAGAGGTCTGGGGCTCCAAAGAGAGGAAGACAGTTCACAGCAAGACGGAAGAGTGAATGCTTGGTAAACAGATGTTTGCATGCAGGTAAATCTTTCTGATGGTTAAAAAGTTATCTCCCATGATAGCTCTTTTCCTGCCATAGGCCCCCTGCTTAAGTTCTTAGAGGCAGCGAAGGGGAAGGGAAAAAGCTCTTCTTGAGTCTTTTGAGCCTCACTTGTCTTAAGATCAGAATAATCCACGTGCAGAGTGGCACATTCTGGGGCAGCCTGCCCTGAACTCCATCACACTCTGTCTTTAAACGTAACAGTAAGTGACAATGATTTATCATAAAAAGAAGAACATGATTTACTAAGCTCTCTCTGCACTTGGGGTCCAAAACCGAAAAAGAAAAGGAAAACCTACCACGTGAAGGCAGCAGCGCAGAGCTGGGCATCGGCGCTTCCTTTCCTGGTCCTGCTCCGTCGCGCAGCAGGAGAAACCTGTTTGGCGGTAATGGGGCGACGTTCAGCCTTGAGTCCGTTCTCCTTTGTAAAGTTGGTGACCCCTCTGTCTCCATGGCTGGGCAGAAAGGGCAGGGGCTGTTGCTGTAAATATGGTGGTGGGTGGTCAGAGTTCAGGCAACTCGTCAGGCAACTGGGGAATTGCCTTCCATGGACCTGGGGTCATTAACCTCCCGGGTCGCCTGTTCTCTCCATCCTGAGGAAGTGAGGCAGACACTCTGAGCGCTCCATGCTCCATCCTCCATGCCTGGAGCGGGACCTCCCTCCAGGAGCAGTCGGGGTCTGGGGCAGCGCTCTGGCCTGTGGCTCCTGGAAGCCAGACATTCAGCCTGGAACCAAGAACCAAGAGGAGCCAGTGTCTGGGCTTTGGCCAAGATGGGGCAGCTGCAGGGTTTGATCCCCTGAGCCCTGGGGAGTGGCAGATGCAAGAAAGGGGTTCAGAGCAGGTGTCAGCAGCTGCGAGCTGGGAGGCGGAGACCAGAAGCCGGAGAGAGCCACTGAGACAAGGCACGGAGAGGAGCTTTCTGAGGGGCCTTGTGCTGGAGGGAACCTCGGTGTGCCAAGTGGATTTGGGGAGGAAGGAGGGAAGGCAGGCAAGCTGAATGGGGCCTTGACAAGAACAGAGGTACCAGCACGTGGAAGCCCAGGGAAAAACGTGTGACGATTTAAAGTGCATGTGCTCACCAGCATGTCCGCCTGAGGGTGGAAGGGGCTGTAACTGAAGCTCCAGAAGCACGGGGACACTTCATGGAAGACTAACTCGGGGGAGCAGCGAGGCAACTAGCTTGGGGTGCGGATGGAGATGGCTAGGAACTGGGTAGCATGTCTTTGCTTCATGCTCACAGCCTGGGCTCTGCCTTAGCATCCTCAGAGTAACACTGAGTCCCAGCTCACGGTGAGTAGGGGTGCAGCCACTGAGGACCAGGGTCCCACTTTGGGGAAGTTGTCGGCTGTGTCCTGGAGTGGGGCTGCCTTTGCATGTAAACAGTGAGTAATTGCATGAGTGGAAGGGTGCATGGGCAAGTGTTGGAGGTCCCCGAGGTCACCAGAAGCTTGGCAGACTGGGTCCTTGCAGGAGCAGCCCCTCCCTGTCTGCTGTTTGGTCTGGGTGTCCAGGCCGTTCTGGGCTCCTCTGGCCATAATCCTGCCGTGTCCCCGTATTTGCTGCCTCTGGAGCAGTGAGGCTCAGCCTCTCCATCCTGGGCTGGGAGGGTAGGTGATAAGCATCTGGAAAAGCAGGAGGCTAGACTGTGCTTCCTTCATAGACCAAGGGAAGCTCAGGGACATTGGGGGAGCTGCTCTTTGGGCCTCGGCCACCCTATCTGTACCAGGAGCTCAGAGGCAGCTGGAGGAGGCCTCTCCTGGCACCTTTCTGCTTGGCACCCAGACCACACAGAAGGCCCTGCAGTGGCCTAGGCGGGGCTGCCAGCCCTGGGCAGAGGTCTCTGCTGGTGAACGGCAGGTGCTACCCTTCCTCTCTGCCATCACCAGGGAACTCGTGTTCCTGGTGCAGGAGAGGATATGCGGCCAGCCACATCACAGATATGTTTTGAATGCACAGAAGACTCATCTGCATGTAGTAGGGTAATACAGGCAATAGCCAAGTGCATTTATAAGCATATTTTCTTAAGATAGAAGTCTGGTTTTAGAGAAAGAGGTGACATGGGTGCCTCCAGCCTGGGCAGTACTCGACCAGCACTGCAGATGGAACCTTCCATGTCTGACCTCAGAGGGGCCCAGAGAGGTGCTGCTGTCCCCAAAGCCTCTCCTGCCTCCCACCGGCTTGGCATTCCCACAGTGCTCACTTTTCAGATGTAAGGACAGAAGCTACTTTAAAATGTAAATGTTGTCTGGGAAGGGTATCATGTTAAGCTATAATTTGCATTACCTTGAATTAATCTATCAGGTTAGCGCTGGTTTCCAATGAGTGCTTGGAGGAAGTGGAGGGCGGGGAGAGGTGGAGGGGGCTGCCTGGGAAGGCAGGGCTGGCGTGGCCCCACGGGGGCCTGGCCTCGGGGCATTGGCCCGTGGGGTCATGATGAATGCAGAATAAAGAGCAGGGGCGCCAGAGCCCACCTGTGCGGTTGCCTTTTGGGGACCAGCCTACCAGTCACGCGTGCAACCCCAGCCTTGCTGGCTGTCCTATAAATCCCCATATGGGTTTTCTCTCTTGTGCCAAAGCCAAGCCTCAGCGGTCCTGGCCAGCTCTTCTGATTCTTTTCTGAACACATACAGTGGCATCTCTGAGCCAAGGCCTGTGTCGTTTTTCAGTCCCAGGGTGTCTGCCTTGTTGAATTCTGTTGAAATGAAGAGTACACCCCAAGTTTCTGTGAGCTCTACCCGGTGGGGGGATTTGTTTTGTTTTTCACTGTCTCATGTTTCCACCCACCACTGTGGGGCTCTAGCCCACCCCAGTGGCACACTCAGTGTGGGGCGGGTGGAGAAAGATGCTCCTGATTCTCAGGGGGAGCATCTTCTTGAAGGGCCCCTCCTTGCTTGGGGCTGGGGGGTGACCCAGCCTTTGTGAGGAATGTTCTCCCTTTTCCACACTCCTTGGTGGGTAGAGGTGCCCCTGGGAAGAGTTGGCTGCTAAAGGGCCAGGGATCATCCTGGGGAAAGAGCCCTATGTTCCACCAAAAGAGCGGTCCGTATTCAGTGTGCCGATCCCTCAGCCCGTCCTCCATTGGACCTGTTCCTGTCCTAATCAGAGAGGTGTCCAGTTGCCAAATCCAGTGGGTTAACTCTCTCCTTTGTTTTCCTTGGTCTCACAGCAGCCTTTGAAATAGTTAATCATGCCTTTCTTTGTTATATCTTATAATAAAAGATTTCATTCCTGTGAAAGGGGTGAAAAGGCCAGGATGCTGCCACCGTGTTTGCAATTGAAGATGCTACCGACCCCGTTGAGGCCCCCAGCATCACTCTCCTGGAATTACTGTAAAAAAAACTTGCTTCCAACACACCACTGCATTTTCTCCCACTTCACGGGCAGCTCAGCACCTTTTCTGTCTCGTTTGCTTCTTGACCTCCAACTTGACTCAGCCTTTGGACTTTTATGTCTGTCCTCCAGGGTCTCATGCAGTCCACAGCTCTAGTGTTTGTGGAGGGCCGGATGTGAGGTCACTTCTGGAAATAAGATCACTGGATTGGGAAGGGACAACACCGGATATGCAGTCAGCGTGGAAATGACATCATTATGAGCCTGTGTGTATAAGCTGTGCTCAGAAATAAAACTGCGTCACTTGTCCACCACCAGAGGTCAGTGAGCCTCCTGATCCCAACTTTAGTTTCTGTGTCTTTCTTGTATCTATCTATATGTTTTTCTTAATCTCTCATGCACTCCCCTCAGGTTCTGCTGGTTTGCGGTGCTGGTCTCCGCACGTGCTCTGTGTGTGCTGACAGCTCCCAGATCTGCCTCTGTCATGGACGGTTCACCGCAGCTGGTTGGAAGTGAGTCTTTTGTAGGCAGCATATAGAAGGGTCTTGTTTTTCGTCCATTCAGCCACCCTGTGTCTTTTGATGGAAGGATTTAGTCCATTTACATTTAAAGTAATTATTGGTAGGGGTGTACTTATTGTCATTTTGATAATTGTTTTCTGGATGTTTGTGTAATTTCTCTCTGTTCCTTTCTTCTCTGGCTCTCTTCCTTGTAGTTTCCTTGTTCTTGTTATGTTTAGATTCCTTCCTCTTTCTTTTATGTATTTACTATATTTTTTCTTTGGTTACTATGAGGTTCACATGTAACATGTATATAACAGTGTCTTTTGAGTTGATAGTAAGTTAATTTTGAATACTTTTCAAAGCTTTATATTTTTGCTCTTCCCTACCCCATTTTATTGTTGATGACACATTTTGCATATTTTCATTTTATGTATCTCTTAACTAATTATTGTATTTTAAATTAATTTACTACTTTCATCTTTTACACTTCATATTTGCTTTATACATGGTTGATCCACTACCTTTATTATTTGTTTACCTTTTCTGGTGACATTTTGACTTTTGTACATTTTATTATTATTAATTAGTGCCTTTTCTTATTAGCTTAGAGAAGTCCCTTTAACATTTCTCATAAGGATGGTTTAGTGGTAAACTCCTTTAGCTTTTGCTTATCTGGAAAACTCTTAATCTCTCCTTCAATTCTGAATGATAACCTTGCAGGGTGGAGAATTCTCAGTTGGCGATTTTTCCCTTTTAGCACTTAGTTTAAGTGTTTCTGGATTGTGAGCATAACTTTGGGCTTCTGGTCATTTATTATTTACATTTACAGATAGGAAACCTGTGTTCCAGAAAGGCTAATAAGCAACTTATTTTAGTGCACACAGAAAGTCTCAGGGCTGCTATTTGAATCTTGCTCTGCTGGGTGGCAGAGCCCATGTGTTTTCTATCATGGCACCCGAGCTAGGAACTTCTGACAGATGAGAGTCAATGTATGATTGCTTTCTGAAAATCAAAGGGAAAGTCATAGTTTCTTCTAAGCGATTTTTCTTCTCTACTCCTAAAACAGAACTATAGGAATCACCTGTATTTGCCAGAATGAAGAAACTCTCATTTCCAGTTTGCTAGTAGTTTCCCTTCCACCTGGCTTTCTCCTGCTTCCATGAGATTGTTTTTGTTGCCGTTTGATGAAAACTTGCTCTACGCTTAATCTTTTCCAAAGCTAGTTCTTTGAATTTATCTGCTAGAGTAGTCATAGGAACCAACCCATTTTGGCAGTTATAAGACCTTGGTTTTTAGTGACCACCAGCAATTTCTAGAAGGGCCAGAACCCTTCTAGATCAATATTTGGACAGCACATTCAGCCAGGCCCTAACAAGGGCATCAAGAAATCACTCAATAGTAAGTGTGCACTACCATGTCCCAAGCATTATGCTTCCAAGTAGATTTCACATCAGTACAGAGTTGCAGTGACTGTTTTTGGAAAGTTTGTGGAGGCATAAATCAAGTAAATATAAAAAGTAAATTTAAACAAGTAAATAAAAAACAGATTTTTAAGAGTTAGTTTTTCCAGTGGGTCAGGTATCTCAGGCTCCAAAAGGATCCATGAATTCTGAGGGTCTCATCAGCCTCTGGAGAATCACAGGGGCCTGTAAGAACAGTCTCCTCATGGCTTTTTGGGGTTTATGGATGTCCATCCTTCACAATGACATTGAGACCTCGGCCAGGGACTTGTGCTTTTTCATCAGTGTGCATGGATTTGGTTCTTAATAACCCAAGCATGTATGTAATGCTGTCTAAAGAGCACTGTTCACTGCCAGGCACTTCGCATGCATACACCTCCCCACACCCCTGTGAGCTGTATTTATCTTTCCTTTGGAGGTGAGGAAACTGAGGCGCAGAGGTTAAATAATCTGCTAAAGGTCACATGTAAGTGGCAAGGCTGGATTCAGCTGGGTCATCTTCACTTCCCCTAACTACCTTCCTTCTTTCAGGTGCCCAGATCACCAACTTGAAGAGCTATAGGGCTGCCTGCTGTTGATGCTCACAACCGGTCTCAGCTCCCCTGGGAACTCTGGTGAAAGCAGGCACACGGTCCCTCCTGGTCTGCTGGTCCACATGGAAGGGGGCAGTTTAGGGCCTTATTGTCTCCAGACAGAGACCCCTCCAGGGCTCTGTTATTGGGGCAGCTCCCCTGGGCTGGCTGTGTGCTTTCCTGTGACTGTGAAAGCTGTAAGACGTGCAGCCGCCCAAGGCCAGGGGCTTCCTGGCCAGAGAGAATACGGGGGCGGGGAGGGACTGGTAACAGGAACAGATTACGCTGCTTCCTGCAGAGCCCACTGCTCTCTCTTCCTCCTGTCTCAGCTGAGTGACGTTTGTGCCAGCTGCTCCCAGCGGGAGTCACTTTGGCGAAATGTCACAGGCTTTAGCATGAATGATCCTTCCCCATTCTTCATTTCTCTCCCTGCTGCCTCCCTTTCAGCCCTCAAGTGCCTTTTTATTTTGAAAGGACACCGCCTTGAAATTCAAGTGCATGAAAAAGTAATTACATTTTCTCTTCAGGTCTGCCTCTCAGAGAGCCTCCAGATCATCTCTGGCTGAAACACAGAGATTATTCCGGAGGGAAGTGTTATTGGCTGCAGTCTGGTGCTTCCCTGCCTGGGTCTCCCCCGCCACTCTGCTGCCATGAGGGGCAGTGGTGACCCTGTGGCGCTTGCTGCGGCCTCCTTCCCCCTCCGCCACCTTGGGCGGGTGGAGGCCCCTCTCCCAGCAGCGGCCAGTCGTCTCATTCAGGGTCACACCGGCCGTAAGTGGAGGCTTACCTGGGCTCACAGCACAGTAACTCTGCCATGTAATTGCAGTGACTGTATTTGCAGAACCAAAATTGAGACCAAAATTCATCTGACAATCGAATTGCTTTTGCTGACTTAGGCTTTCGTCAAATTTTTAATACGAAAAGTTATTTGAAGTCACTGAAACCATCCCTTTTGGAAGAATATATTATGCATTATGGGAATTACCCAGAAAAGCCAGCACACAGAGTTGTTGTTTGGTGGGAACTGCACTTGACCGGGAGCTCTGAGTCCTAGATTCTGGTTCAGGGTGAGCACTTGACGGGCTGTGTGATCTTGGCTAATTTACTTTGCCTCTCTGGCCTTTTCTCGGCAGTAGGAGAGGCTGGGTCGTTGATGTCTCAGGGCCTCTAGCACTGGTGTCAGCGACCTTGTAGCAGCAGAGCAGCCTCCATTATTTGGGTTGTCAGCGGTATATTCAGGAGAGACTAACTTTAGAAATGATTTCACTTCCCTCTAACTTCGGGCAAATCTCGGCAACATCTGAATTCAGTCCTTCCCATCTGGGACCCTCTCCTGTTCCCTGGGGACTCTACTTTCTTTTTTGCCAGACTGAACCCCAGAACTTATTTTCCTGATGTTTCCAGTAAAATGGTGTTTTGGATTCACCTCCCTCCCTGTTCCTTTCCCCTACTTTGTGCTGAACTCCCACCGGTGCCTCCTCTCAGCCTCCGCTGGCCTTCCCGGCCCACTGCCTCCGTGTCAGGTCCCACCAGCGCCTTCTCTTTCATGTTTCAGTCTATTTCGGCAGCGGCTCATTCCTCTTCGTGTAACATACGGGCTGAGCCGTCCGTGCACTGAAAGGGACAGATAAACAAGTCTTGGCTCTTCTGGCCCTGCCGCAGAGAATAAAATTCTTTCCCTCCCACGGCTGCTTCTCTCTGCTCCCTACCCCATTTAAAATTTCCTCCCCTTTCCACAGCTCTGAACTGTCCTTTTAAAGATAACTAGAAACAGCCTATTCTGGAAATCCAGCAGCCGCATCCAGCTCTGTCTCCTTCCCTTCCAGAGGTCTGACTTTCATGCATTTCCTAGTCTTTCCCAGAGATCACGTCTGTTCTCTGGCTGCCAGTGTAACTCTGAGATTTTGAGACCAAGTCTGTAACTGCCCCATGTTCCTCTTTACTCGGGTTTTCCACTGTCACCGCACTTCACCTTGCTTACGGTGGAACTTACATCCTTGTCAAAGCCTGCTCTGAGCCCAGATCTCCCACTGCGGCCAAGTTAAGTGGTGTGGGTAAAATTGCAACTTTTCCAGAATCTCTGACCTGGCCTTAGTGCATCTCCACATCAATAGGTATTTCCAAGGGGTAGAGAGAGGTAGTCCATCCCCATATCAATGGGTAAATTACGGGGAAGCGTGGGGGTGGGGGCGGAGGAAGGGCATATCTGGACCAGAGAGGTTGGGTGGGGGCCCTTTTACTGCAGCCGGGTTGAGAGAGACATGGGTGAGCAGAAGTGGATGACTGCTTGTAAGCAATAAATGAGTTTCTCCTACTTTATTTCTCTCTGACTGATTTCGGTTCAAAGGTATTTTGCGTCGGGGTGGGAAAATATTTTCCCCCGGAGTTACTAGTGGGTCTCACATCCAGTCAGTGTGCCCGTCCCTCCTTGTCCCTTGCCCAGAGCCTCCCTCCTTTCTGCTGCAGCTACCCTGCTTATGACTTACACCAAGAATCTCTTAACTAGTTTGTAATTTCTGGTTCTCCAACCCATCTTATTTTTCCTCTATGCCAATAATCTTTATAAAACATCATTTTGCATATTTCACTGCGTTCTTCAGCGCCCAGCATTCCCAGTCACTCTGAAATCCCACCTTCAGAGCTTCCCAGAATACACCCAAAACCATCGGGTCGCTGTTCAGAGGCACCCACAATTTGGCCCTAACTTACTCCACTTTACCCCCCCTGGGCACTCTTCTCCGCAGACAGCACCCACTCTGTTTGCCCCTGTGTGTCCAGAGCAGGTGCTTGAGCCACTGGGAGACCCGGTTTTCCTCACCTGTGAAGTGATACTAATACCTTCTTTGATTCCCTCAGGGGGTTGTTAGGATAAAATGAGCTTATTCAACAAACATTTATTGGAGAGGTACTTGGAATTTTCTAAATATTTATGTGCCAGGTTCTGGGAATTTGCAAAGATAAATATGTTACAGGGCCCCTCCCTTGAGTTGCTCGGTTAACTGGGGAAACACATTTTGATGACCTGCTGTATCAGGGGATGGGATGAGTGAGAACTCCTGGCTGGGTGCACACTGGGCCAAGCCTGGCCCCATCCCTGTGCCCTGCGCCCTGGGACCTCCGCATCCTCCTAAGTCACCCTCAGCAATCCTGCCTGCCCTGCTTCCATTCCCTCAGGGCCCAGCTCTCTCTACTGTGAAAATGAGTGAGAATGGATGCTAATTTAATGTGTTACTTCTTCCAGGTGACATATTTACATTTTAATAGACAATTCAAAGGAGAATATTTTAAGCCTAGTGGCAGGTGGGTGGAATCATGTTTTGTGTTAAGATTTGGGGGCCTCCTATCACACCCTGTAGACACCCACTGATTCTACTGGTAGAATCACGCTGCTCTCAGAGTGCAGAGATGAGGGCCCCTCCCTGTCTGTGCTGCCTCCCGTCCTAGCTGTGCAAGTCCTCTGGAGTGGAGTGCGGTGTCTCTGTGCTGTGATGGGTGAGACATCTGTTCCACGATGGGCCATTACCAACAATTCATTACTGCCAAATGGACTTACCCTCATTAGCCCAGGGGCTCCGAGTTTAATGTGGCATCTGCAATCTCGCAGATTCTGCTGTGCCACTGAAGACATGCATCACATTTTATAGAGCCAGGACCTGAACTTGAGAAAACATTGGGGATTTAGCATGCCTCTTGAATTAGTTCGCATATTTACTCTTCATGAATAGGCCTGTTTTGTAGACAAAAGGTGTAGCTTATAGCCTCATTGTTCTGTGTACCCAGGCTTTGCCCAAGGACGCAGTGCTCCTTGGGGAGCAGTTTTGCCCTTATCTTCCAGAGCTTGCAGTAGGTGAATAGGCTTCTAAATTCCGTCCTGGGAATGTTTCTCCTGGGGCAGTTCTGGGGAAGGGCCTTGGGCTGGGTCTCCAGTGGGTACTTCATTGTGACTTGGGTGTAAAATGTGCCCATGGGGCCACTTGGGAAGGTTTATTCTCTCCTTGGTAGTGCCTTCCAGAAGAAGAATGTGGTCATATAGCTACATGTTTTTTAAGAGTGAATTATCCAGAACCAGTAATTGGTTCAAATAATGTGCAGCAGACACGGTGTCAAGCTCCTGAACTTATGGGGTTGGAGGCCCCGCCTGTGTGTGTGTGTGTGTGAACTAACCCCCCGCCACCCCTGGGGCTCCCTCTGCCCCTCACACCCCCGCAAGATGGCGGTTTTCCTTCCAGGCTCTGTTTCTTCCGTAGTTCAGGGATCTTTAAGGGGCCTGCTGGCTAGAAAAGTCTGTGTTGTCATTTACTGAACTGCCCATCAGAATTGGGAGATTCTTTAAAACCCACGCCCCAAGTTCCAGATTTCATGGTTATTGGTGGTGGTGGTGGTGGAGGAGGAAACATTTTGGGGCCAAATCAGGTCTGTTACCTAGTTTACTCCTTCAGGGGTTAAACTTGGTGGTGCACTTTACTCATCTGGTATGTCCCACAGGTGCGCAGTAGCCTGCCTCCCAGCCTAGTGGATCCGTGTTCACCCAGCCAGCCATCCCTTCCACAAATACGAATGTGCATCGCGTGCAAAATGTGGTGGCAGGTGCCGCGGCCGTGCGGGCCTGGGGTTCCTGAACTATTTAGCCCCAGCACAGGCAGGATTCCCTTAGATTCGTCAAGTACTCGTGGAGGGTTTGTGTGGCTCAGGCCCCGGGCTTCCAGGAAACCCAGGTGCTTCCTGGAGGCACACACACAAGGTCCCTGCGGGTTCACCTGAGATGGAGGCCTCCTGGGCAGCGCTCCTTCGGCACCAGCTGCCTCCCTCCTGCTCCGTGAAGGGCCTCCCACCAGGGACGCCGCTGCCGCTGACTCTCACCTCAGATGGGACGATCTCCTGTGTGGACTGGGCGGAAATACCGGGAGAGTGTCTTAGGTTTCAGCAGAACCGTCTTACCCACTGCCTTACCAGCTTAAGCTCCTTTCCGTACCATGAACTCTAAGCATTTCTTCATTGCCATGCTTATCTTGATGGAAAATCAAGGGTTCTTCCTGATTTCCGTGCACTCGGAAGAGGCTGTGTGACTCGGGGCGAGTGTCTGCCCACTCTCAGTTGAGGACACTTGGGTGGTTTTTACTTTTGACTATTATGGGTAAGGCTGCTGTGAATGCTCGTGTAGGAGCTTTTGTGTGGCTGTTTGATTTCTCTTGGGCATATGCCGAGGAGTGGAACTGCTGGACGACATGCCAAGTCCATGTCTGCCCTTTAGTGGACCTGCTGGCTGTTTCCCAAAGCAGCCACTCCATTTGCCATTCCCACCAGCAGCGTCTGAGGGCTTGTTTCCCCCCATCCTGGCCATACTAGTCACTCTCCCTTTTTATCACATGCATCCTGGTGGGTTTGAAGTGGCATCTCATGGTGCATTTTCTTGATGAATGACATTGAGCCATTTTTCGTGTGCTTGTGGGCTATTTGTATATCTTACCCAGAACAAGTGACTATTCAGATCCTTTGCTCATTTTAAATCGAGTTTTTAAAAAATTATTGAGTTGTAATGCATTACATATTCCAGATAAAAGTTCCTTATCAGATATGTGATTTGCAAATATTTTTTTCCATTCTCTATGTTGGGTAAGATTTTAAACTCTGAGCCACAGTTTACTATTTGTAAAGTTGAGGTAATAATGGTATCCAGCTCTTAGATTAAGATTAAGTGAAATGATGGGCAAAAATATGTAACATAGAGCCTGGACCACAGTGAGCCTCACTCTAGGTTGGTATTTTACAGCATTTTTGTTCATTTCTTCCTCAGGACAAGAGCCTTGGTTACATATCCCTACTTTTCCCCGGAGGCCCCTGGTGTAGGAAGTGCCTCTGGAGCCCCAGGTTCGGGCAGAAGCCTTCTGGTGCAGGCAGCGTAGTAACGAGGACCAGGGTCACGTGGGGCTTCCCGCTCACCAGCCCTGGTCCAGTGCTCTGCGAGCTGGGCCGGGGCTTCTGTACGGGCAGCCACCACCTGTCTCCCCACTGTGCACCGGAAGGCAGCTAGTCCACTGGGAGTCCAGGGGCACTATGCAGCCCCCGTGGAGTCAGGACTTGGCCTGAGGAAGTCAGAGGCCAGAGGCTAAGTGCTGGTCTGGTGTGTTTTAAAGTAGAACCTGGAGGTCCCTTGAGCGTGGTCACCATCAGTCACTGCCAGGAACTTGAAGGGGGGAGGGAAGATACCTTTATGGTGGGGGCTTTGTGCGTGGTGGTCCCACTGTGCATGACACCTGCCAGGTGACCAGACCCAGTCTGAGGAGATGTTACCCCACTGCCGTGAGTGGTGTTTGGGAAACAAATACACACATGGTTTCAAGGCTGGTGAATGTCGGTTGTTTATTTGCAAGCTGGTGTTAAACCAAAGCCGGGACAGCACAGCAACTTCTAGCATCCTGTCCCTCTTCCGAATCCCTAACCACTGGTGCTGGGATTCCTCACAGACCCCCCACGTGGGAGTGCTCCAGGTGCTCGCCAGCCTTCCTTCCCTCCTCTCTAGGTGAGTCTCTCCCACCCCAAGTAGTTCTGACTTGGCATGAGCCACCAGCCAGGTGCCCCTGAGAAGGAAGGTTAAACATCAAAGGCGTCACAGCCAAGGAAACAAAGCCGGGGCAGCACAGCGGCCTCTAGTGTCCTGCCCTCAGCACGGTGGTTAGGGATTTGGAAGAGGGACAGATGCCTGCTAACATTTACTGGGGAGTGAGAACTAAGGAAGTGAGGAAGAAAAGGGGAGCCAGGCAGGGGAGGGGGTGAGACACGAGGTACGTCCCAGGCCAGTCGCTGCCTGGTACCAGCAGCAGGGTGGCTCAGCCTCATGATGCCGCTTCAGAGGCTGTCTGAGCTCCTAACCTAAGACAGTTTGCCAAAGGGTGGGGCGCAGAGAGGGGTCGCTTTTCCACCTCTTGCTTCTGTTCAGACGTTGCCGGAGGAGTTAGCTAGTTTGCATGACATGGTGCTCCTGGGAGGACCGTGTGGAAGGCAGCTCACACCGCACTCAGTGGTCTGGTGGTCATCTGAGTCTGGAAGAGGTGCTGGGTGCTAGCTGGTGGTGACACAGTCAGCAGCTGGTGTGGGGCAGGGGGCCAAGGACCCAAGGCAGGTGAGGCTAGCAGGACCGAGGGGATGTGGGTGCAGTTCAGGCTGGCACCACTCAGCTCTGCTAACTGTCTGCCTCATCCAGCCCCCAGCCTTTTTGTGAGAAAAGATACCCCAGCTTTTCCCCTGTGGGGGGATATAAACGCAGCCAGTCAGTCATGAATTCTCTGCCAAGGCTGTAAGCAGCCATGCTCTCTGAGAGGAGGAAAGTGTAAGAATGTAGTTCCTGCCTCTGGTTTGAGGACATAGGCACGTTCTTCCAGGTTCACCTCACCCTCAGCTAAAGTAGGTGGCTCGCCCAGTAGGCTTCTTCTTTCACTGTGCATCTGAGTCACCTGGGGGCCGTGTTAAGCTGCAGAATGGGATTGAAAGGCTTGGGGCGGGGCCTGAATTCTGCGTGTCTCACCGGCTCCCAGGTCCAGCTGAAGCTCCTGGTCATGGGCCAGCCTGGCCACAAAGACCAGATTGCCTGTGTCCCCTACTGGCCCAGGTGCCGTCCCCTTGCTGGAAGGCCATAACCGCAGCTGCCTGTTCAGTTTTATTGGGTTTCAAGCACCTTGACTTGCTGCGCTGGGCCCGTTGCGGGGAACCAGCCCAGCCCCCTCTGGAACCTGGGTTGTTAATCCCACCAGTCTAGTACCTGCCTTTGCCTATTTGTCCCCTGGCCTGGGGAGGCCCAGTGACTCAGTTATGGTCTCAGCCCCGAGCTCAGTGGAACCTGGCTGACAGAGTTGTCTCTCCCTGCCAAGCTGTCCTCCTTTGACCTGGCAAGGCCGAGGTTGCAGACGGAGCATGAACGCAGGCTGTGGGGAGAAAGGCGTGTTGAGAGGGCACATCCTCCACCCACCCTGTGACTCCCTCATGGTCGCTGGGGCCGTGGAGCCTACAGGGTGTTGGCTCGGTGCGTATGCCGCCTCCCAGAGGACGGGCCCTAGCCCTTCGGGGTGTGCTGCCGAGCGATGCCTCTGTTCATCGTGCCAGGCTTTCGAGCTTCTGCTTTTGGATGACGGGGAACACAGTCAGATCAGGGAGCCCCGTGATCATGCACCCAGGGCGTCTCTCCTTTGAGGCAAAGTGGCTCCTGGGAGCCGACATGGTGACTGGGCAGTGGTTGGAGGGGTCACACAGACGTGTCACCGTATGGCAGTGGAGGTGGACAGTGGTGAGGGCCTGACAGGATCTGAGAGGATGCACAGGAAGTGTCCAATAGAGTTTAGCAGCACCAGACACCTAAACCCCCAAGGCAGAAGGGACTGGGCACCACGGGAGGCTGGTTGTGGTCCTGGTGAGGGCGTGACCATGGCCTGTGGTTGTTGGGGGCCTTTAGGAACAAGTGTGAGTGCACCTGCTTGGGGGCCACACAGACACGAGACTCTGGGGGAGGGGGTTCCAGGAGTCAAGGACAGGGTAACTGTGACCCAGATGTGAGAGCACGTGCGGTTTATCCAGGGTCCAGGGCGCAGACCAGTTTGAGCTGGTGTGCATGTAGTGGGGGTAATGTAATTATTGTAGTACTAACAGGTGAGCACCTGCTGTATGCTAGGCACCATTCCGAACTTTTACATGTTACATGCCAGGCCAGGCTGGCACTGGATTTTGGGGTGCCTTGAATGACCAACCCTTTGGAGTTGGGCCATTGCCCTCGCCACACTGGCATTGGATAGGTGTGTAAAGGGCCCCGTGAGGAATGGGCCAACTTCCTGCTGACCTTTATAGTCTTAATTCCTTCTCCAAGGCCTGGCACATGGGAAGTTCCCATGACTTCATGGAATGTTAAAAACAGCTGTCCTTAATAAAGGCAGTTGACATGGAGTAGATTATTTAATTTGCACACATCCTGGGAGGTAGGCACTGTTAATAGTCCCATTTTACAGATGAGGATGTTGAGGCCCAGAGAGGTTAAGTTAGTTGTCCAAGGTAATAGAACAAGAAAGGGCTAGAACTAGGTTCTAGACCCAGGCAGTCGACGTCAGAGTCCACACATGTGATTTCTACAGTCCGTAGCCCCTGGAAAACTGTTATAGGGAAGGATTTAGAAATCATACTGGAAATTAGGTAGTGGTGGAGGTTTGAAGGCAGGGGAGTGGGAAGTCGGGTGGGCAGCTCCTGCAGGGGACAAGGGAAGACATGCTTTGTTAGGTCACTAGGTCCTGCACAGCTCCTGGCCTGCCCCCTCTGGAGGTTTAAGGTGTATTCTCCAGGCCTCAGGTACCAGCAGACGTGCGAGGCTGCACATCAGTGGGTGGCCTGTGTGTGTGTTTTCTTTTCCCCCCACAGTGTATTTACACTCAAGATTGAGATAAACATCCATTTGCTCTAACACATGTTAAAATACCTAAGCAACTTCCCGCAGCTCTGGCCTGTTGCTAAGCAGTGACCCTGGTGTTACCATGGCAACACCATCCGAGACTGCGGCTCTGCTGGTCCCAGCCTGCTGCTCCTGACACGGCTTTGGGAATCCAGGTTTGCAGGGCTTCAGGAGCACATGCGCTGTCCTGGCACAGCCTTGCTCTTCCTGTCCTGCCCCCTTCAAAGGCCCTGTTTCCTGAGGGAAGCTGGCTCGGCGGGGGGACCTCTCCATGCCTGGCCAACAGGACCTCTGGTCATCTCTGCTGGGCTTCACCTTGCTGCTCTCCACATACCACTGGGGAGCCCTGTGGCGTGGTGGATGCCCAAGAGGTATCAGGAGTTAACTCTCCACCCTGTTACTGAGAGAGCCCTCTCTGCAGCCCTGGGCTGCAGCCAAGCAAGCGGGGCTATGATTCAGGGTCCCAGCAGGACACAGGATCCAACTCAGAGGCTCAAGGGGCTTCAGTGAAGGGACGGCTTACAGAGGTGTGGGCCAGCCCTGGGACAGGCAGAGGTCCTTGTGCCCCAGAATCAATAGCGGTGAGCCTTACCACCACCCTGAGAGCTAAGGCAGGAGTGGAGGAGATTGTTAGGGAAAGTTTCCCAGTTTTAAATCTGGAACCACAGAAGAAGCCACCCTGCAGTAAGTAGTGGTAGACAGGGCAGGATGCAAATACCGTGAGAGATGTAGCCCGAGGGGGAGGAAGGGCATGAAAGGAACACCGGGGTCTCCCCCACCCCCGAGTGCATGTCTGCACTTCCCATTGGTCAGACCTAACTGGAAAGAGGTGGCCTGGGTGTTGAAGTCTGTCAGGGCATCGCCTCAGGGGCACAGAGCAGAGACAGGGGAAGGTTGAAATTGGTGGGTTGGAATTAGGGGCTGCAAAGGGGCAAACAGACTAACTAGCTGGGCTAACTGGGTTAACTCTGAGTCTCCAACTAGACCTACTGTGGGGTAGGATGACACCCCGAGAGCAGGGCCCACTGCAGACACTGGGAGGAGGCATGTGGCACGCATGTGGGTGGGTAGCACCCAGTTACCGTCAGGAGGCCCAGTGTAGCTCTGCCCTGAATCTCAGCACCCTCCCTGCCTCCGGTCAAGGCTGAGGGAGTTTTATAAAAGTCTCCTGCTCTGGATCCAGGCCTGAAGGACGCCCCCCCGCTCCCTAACATCTCCTGTGCCTCCTTCGCTCTTGCTGCCTTCTCGCAGACCCCTGGTTCTCAGTCCCGTGGTCCGTCTTCAGCTCCGATGCTTTGGGTCAGTGAGGCTAGGCCAGCAGTGCCTGGGTGCCTATGAGAAATGCAAAGGCCCACTTGGACCTGGTCAGAGGTGGGGTGGGCAGTCTGTGCTCAACAAGCCCGGCAGGTGGTTCTGTGCACACGAGTGGGGGACTGTGGGCTCAGACTGTGATCAGTGTGCAGCCCCCCTCTGCCCTCGTGCTGCTCCTTCCTTCTCCGGCTCCCTGCTCTGCAGCCTCGGGCCGTCTCCGTCCCGTCCCCATGTTCTGTCCCACCTCAGAGCTCTCACCAGGGGCCAAAGCCCTGGGACCTATTTGCCTGGAGAGGAAGTTTGGAGACAATCTGGGAGATTGTGGCAGTTCAGGTGGGAGGCTATAGGTAGTTGGTATTAGGGAAGCAGGTTCCAGCTGCAGAACTGGGGTTCAGAGCAAGTCATGAGGAGCTTCAGTGCCACCCAGCCTCACACACGGGAAAGCCGGTCACTGAAGCACTGGTCTTTTGCAGAGAGAAAGTTTTATTGCAAGGTAGCTGGACAAGAAGATAGGAGGCTGCTCAAATCTGTCTCCCCAAGCTCCACTGGAATACAGAATTTATACAGAAGGTTTGTGCATATGCAGCAGAGGCTGGTGTAATTAGCAAGGCTGGGGAAGGATTTTATGTTCCCGCATAGCATGTTAATGTGTTTAGTACACACATTGTATGTTCAAGAAGTGGCATCTCAGCCCCACTGTGGAGGAGATTGTAGTGTGGTCAGAAAGGGAAGGTGACATTAGGCCATCTGTCCCCATGCTGGCTCGGGGGAGGTCTGTGGGCCCAACGAGCTTGGATAGGTCAGCACTGGGTGAAGCTCTAAGTGTCCTGTAACATATCTTAGCTAGACACCTGGTGACTTGTGTGTCAGGTTATCTAAGGAAAACCCCCCACCAGATTTTCAATCAAAAGGCCACTGGTTTCACCCATTTCTGTACAAATTAGCTATGTGATACATGGTTTCACCAGCACAGGATGTTAGACCTAGGGTGCTGGTGGGAGGCAGTTCTCCACGGGGCTGTCACATTTCTGTGCATTTTGCAAGCAGGCCAGTGGGCTATCTTTTTGAGGATGTTTGTGTAGTGACAGCTTGGAAGATAGGGATTTGCTCTTTCTAATGACGAGGGTGGCTATACTTATTGCCCATTATAGAATATTTGAGTTTCCTAAAACTCAAAGCTTCCTATCTGCCTCACCAGAGGCTTTCAGCCCCAGGCAGGTTCACTCTGGATTCAGTGAGACCAAATAACAACAATGGAACATTGCAGGTAAAAGACCCAGGTGGCAGGTCAGGTGCTGGAATCATGTCGGCATGTGGCAAGTCCACAAAGCTGGGGAGAGCACTGGGCAGAGCTCTTTAGTAGCAACACAGAGAATAATGTCTCATTGCCTTCACGTGTATAAGTGTGCACCTAGGCAGTAGGCTAATTACATCATTGCCCCTATGTAGTGGGCTAGTAGATTAGGGTCAGGTGAGGATCCTGGCCATGGGAACTTCCATTTTCCCTCCACTATCCTATAAGACAACCCACTTTGTGGGCCAGTGCCATCTGGCCCTTTGCATGTTGCCATATGGATACTGGGGCTTGGAGAACTGGCGCAAACATAACCACGCCTTACTAGTGCTGTAAGTAACGAACTGTCCCCTGTCTCTGACCCAGGAAAATCCTGTTGGATGTTCCAATATCCAGCACATGAAAACGCAGCAGGCTAAGTTCTTCCCTTGCTCATATTGTAAAATCTCAGACTCTTCCCTGATCTTGGCAGGCACAAGGTAGGTCTGAGCCGCAAGAAACTAGGAGCTGGGCAGTGGCTGGGCCAACAGCAGAGATGGCTGAGCTTGGACTGAAAGGCCAGGGCTCAGTCAAGGGTGGTCCCATGGGTGTGGCAGAACTGAGTGTGGATAAAATGAAAGCTCCTGTGGCCAGGATTCTCCCTGGCCCTGGTTGGCTAGTTCACTGCACACGTGTGGGCAATACATCAGACAAAGGTTCTGGTGCCTCACAGGCCTTGGCATTAGAGAGCTGGGGCTTGGCTGCTCCTGGTGGCTGGGGAGCTTATCCTGAAGCAGGGGTGACAGCCTGAAGGCTATTTAATAATTTTTTAAAATTTGGAAATGATTTTAAACAGGTTACAAAATAAGAATGGTACAAAATACCCCCAGATTCCTCTATTTTTAACATTTAATCTGTTTGCTTTATTATTTGTCATCTCTTTCTCTCTGTGTAAATAATATTTTTTTCTTAACCATATGAGAATAAGCTGGGTTAAATCATGGCCCTTTATCCCCAAATATTTTAGTGTGTATGTCCCCAAAATAGGGGTATTTGCTTTCTCTTAGAACCACAGGACACTTACCAACTTCAGTGAGTTTAACATTAATACAATATGTTTGCCTAAATCGCTGTGTCCCAGTGTTGTCGCTTCCCCAGTGATGATCTTCGGAACATGTTTCCTTCCAGTGCAGGATCCAGTCCAGGATACTGTGTTTACGTTTTACCGTCGTGCCTCTTTAATCTGGAACCCTTGACGGTTTTGGGTGTGGAGCCCTCCCCTTCCTCCCCGCTCTCTCTAAGGAGCGTCTGTCGCGTCACTGCGTCTGGGCCGTGCGCTCCGGGCCCGCGCTCTCCTTGAGTGACACGGCGTCCTTGGTGTTGCGTCTGGACTTCTACAGGATCACTTGGCCTCTTAATTTTCATCACAGGGGCGTTGAGTTTCTCCATTATATTGTTATACTATTTTATCTTTTGCAACTAATAAGCAGTCTGTGGGGAAACATTTTTTAAATTGAAGTATAGTAGACATATCACATTATATTAGTTTCAGGTGTACAACATAATGATTCGCTATTTGTATACATTGCAAAGTGACCACCACAATAAGTCTAGTTACCAAAATTTTTTTTTTCTTGTGGTAACAACTTTCAAGACATCCTCACTTAGCGACTTTCAAGTATGCGGTACAATATTACATGTAGTCATCATTGCATAACGTGACTCATAACTAGAGGTTGTATCTCTTGATGCCCCTTCACCCCTTTAGCCCACCTCCAAGTCCCCTCCCCACTGGCAACCACCATTTTATTCTCTGTATCTGTGAGTTTCTTTCTTTCTTTTTGTTTGTTCATTTTTTGGATTCCACATGGAAGTGATTTCATATGGTATTTGTCTTTCTCTGACTTTTCACTTAGCATAAAACCCTCAGTGTCTATCCATGTTGTCACAAATAGCAAGATTTCATTCTATTTTTATGGCTGAGTAATACTCCATTATATATAATGTATGTATATATATATATGTAGTAAAAACAGCACACACTGCATCTTTATCCATCCATTGATGGACACTTAGGTTGCTTCCACATCATGGCTACTGTAAATAATGCTGCAGTGAACATAGGAGTGCATATATCTTTTCAATTAGTGTTTGTGTTTTCTTTGGATAAATATCCCAAAGTAGAATTTCTGGATCACATGGTAGTTCTATTTAAAATTTTTCAAGTGCCTCCATACTGCTTCCCACAGTGGCTGCACCAATTAACATTCCCACCACCAGTCACGAGGATTCCCTCTTCTCCACACCCTCACCAACGCTTGTAAGCTTGTTTTTTCTTGTCTTTTGATACTGGCCATTCTGATAAGTGTGAGATGATATCTCACTGTAGTTTCGATTTGCATTTCCTTGATGATTAGTGATGTGGAGCATCTTGTATCTGCTGGCATCTGTATGTCTTCTTTGGAAAAATGTCTATTCCAATCTTCTGCCTATATATATATATATTTTTTTTTGAGAGGGCATCTCTCATATTTATTGATCAAAAGGTTGTTAACAACAATAAAATTCTGTATAGGGGACTCAAAGCACAGTCATTAATCTGCCCCAAGCCTAATTCTCAACAGTCTCCAATCTTCTGAAGCATAACAAACAAGTTCTTACATGGTGAACAAGTTCTTACCTAGTGAATAAGTTCTTACATGGTGAACAGTTCAAGGGCAGTCATCACAGAAACTTTTGGTTTTGATCACGCATCATGAACTATAAACAGGTCAAATATGAATATTCGTTTGATTTTTATACTTGATTTATATGTGAATCCCACATTTCTCCCTTATTATTTTTATTATTATTATTATTTTTTAATAAAATGCTGAAGTGGTAGGTAGATGCAAGATAAAGGCAGAAAACATAATTTAGTGCTGTAAGAGTCTTCTGCCTATATTTTAATCAGATTTTGTTGTCATTGAGTTGTATGAATTCTTTGTATGTTTTGGATATTAACCCTCATTGGCTATATGGTTTGCAAATATCTTCTCCCATTTAGTAGGCTGATTTTTATTTTGCTGATGGTTTCCTTCTTTGTGTGGCTCTTGGTTTAAATCAGTCCCATTTGTTGTTTATACTTTGTCATCACCTTTGGTGTCAGATCCAAAAAAAAATCACCAAGAGCCCCATCAGGGAGCTTCCACCTACGTTTTCTTCTAGGAGTTTTTTGGTTTCTAGTCTTACATTCAGGTCTTCAATCCAGTTTTAGTTAATTTTTGTACATGGTATAAGATAGTGGTCCTGTGTTATTCTGTTGCCTATTGTGGGAAAACATTTTAAGTCCATGCAAACATGAGAGTGTCCCCCTAGATTCAGCGTCCTATTGATGACTCTTGCCTGAAGCAGTCTTTACTCTGATGGTTTCAAAATGATGATTTCCCCAATCCGGCATTCTAAGGTCTCTTTTTTAGAAGACTGTGAAAGGGACTTCCTGGCAAGATTCACTTCTGACCTTAGCAGGCAGTTCGAGGCTGCTGGAAGCTTCCCGTTTCCTCATCTCCAGGGGGGGGACGGGCACTGTCTGCCCTTGAAGTTGCTCTCCCTCCAAGTGTGCTGGACCTTCCTGATTCGGGTTTAAACGCCACTGTAGCAGCTGTGCTTCATCTCTAACTTGTAGATGATTACAGGCAGTCATTCCATATTGCAATCAGTGCCATTAGCTCTGTATTTCTGGGTTTTGGGGACGATTCATCCATGTATTTATTCATTCATACAGTTAACAAGGTTTTGAGCACTTGTAATTATCACACACTGTACCTTGTGCTGGGATGAAGTGGGAAATAAGACAGGCATGGAGACTAGTGGGGAAGACCAACAGTGTGCAGATAACTAAGTGTCCCAGACTTTACAGAAGAGGCAAGCATAGAGTGCCTTATGAGCATGCATGAGCAGAAGCTGACCTGATCTGGGGAGGCCCCTCCTGAGGAAATGAAGTTAAAGATGAGTCTGAATGGTCTCGTCTCAGTGGGTAAGATAGGAGCAGCTACTGCAAATTCACAGAAGAGAGGGTGCAGGCTGGTCCTGTCTCCATGGCGAGAGGGTGCAGGGCAGCCCCATCTCCATGGCAGCGTGTGGGGAGCAAGTGGCTCATGATGAGGCTGAGGAGTGGGTGGGATCCAAATCATGGAAAGCCTTTGGGGCCCTGAAAGGATTTTGTTTTTCATCCTAAGAGCCAAGAGAGGTCTCTGAAGGACTTTACACCAGAGAGGTAAAATCTTATTTGTAAATTAAGAAGATCACTCTGACTCTCATGTGGGAGATGGATGTGAACAGGTGAAGGAAGAAAGCCAGCGTGGAGGTGAGGAAATGAGGTCGGAGGCTGGAGGGGAGTCCCGTGGACGGGGGCCTGACTCGGGCGGCCGCGGAAGGGACGGAGAGGAGAGGCCTTGGTTCCTCTGATTTCCCGCATCCCCAGGGGGACCACGAAGCTGTGAACAGCTTAGGGAAGAACCGCAGCTGCTCTGTTCAGCCACAGGACAGTGCCCGTTAGAGAAACCACGCACGCAACTATCAGAGAAGCAGGGTTTCTAAGAAGGAAGTTGACTGACATGTACGGAAAGGAGCCAACCACGGGCCAGGGTCTCGCCTATAGTAAATGACTCAGGTTTGCTGCGTAATCTCTCATTTGCTCCTTTCTATTTTTATAAAAGGAGAGGATCCTAGTAGTAAGTATTCCACAGCTGAATTTGATTTGTGTTCCCTTGCATTCAGAAGTGCTGTGGACAGGGCTGGTGCTGGCCCGCGGACAGCATAGAATCATGGTGGAGTCGTATCCCCACCCCAGCATTTGCTTTGACTGCAGTTTTTATGGCACATGATACTTCTCCATTAACTTTTATTAGATCCATAATTTTTTTTATTAACATTGAGTAATAACTGTTTTCAATGGCATCACTCTTCCAAAGAGTCCCCGATTTGTAGTCCATGATAACAGTTGCTAAATTGAAGTTTCTTCTGCCAGTTTTTTACCCACAGTAAATCCGACCATTCAACCTCATCTTGCTTAAAAAGCCATGAAATTCCTGGACATTATCAGAAAAATGACCACAGTCAAAGTGCTCTAAATGGAGTTGGAAATTGAGCTCTGGCCTATTTGAGTCAAGATGTTTCATAGTTACAGGGTGGGAGTGGGAACTTTCAACCTCAAGTTAAAACTCTCCTCTCTGTGGGATTTCTCTTACTAGGGAGGTCGTTAGCTGATGCACAGCTCCAGACTGGGACTGTGTCTGGTGGAAGTGAAGGACAGACTTTAACGGCAGCAGCCGGAGTGAGCTTCAGGCGGGCACCTGCCCAGAGCAAAGTGGGAAGGGCCGGAGTCTAGCTGCTCTCAGGGATGTGCTGTCAGGCTTAAACGTCTCTTACCTTGCACCTCCAGTGGAGTTTCTCTTACCTAAAAAGAGTAAGGCTTTCATGTGCCCAGCACCAGTTTGGTTAGTTTGACTGATGATTCTTGGTGTTTCTCATGCTGTGTTCAGCAGATGCCCATATTCATTAGGATTAGTTAGGTTGCAGGTGACAGAAAACCCCAAATTTCTCTCATGTAAAAGAAATATAGACCCTGAGAGTCCAGGGCTCACGGGGCAGGCCACAAAGGGGTCAGGAGCCTAAGCTGACAGCTAGCTGCCCTCATGGCCTCAGCATGTGGCTTTCAGCCTATGGCTCAGGGTGGCTGCCTGAGATCCAACCAACTTACCTGCATTTGCATCTTATCATGTAGAAGAAGGAAGAGAAGAAGGCCACGCCCCCTTCCTTTGAGGATACTTCCAGGCAGTTGCATGTGACCCTTTCACTTAAGTCCCATAGGCAGAATTTAGTCATATGATCACACATATTTGTAAGGAAGGCTGGAAAATTATGCTATTCCAGGCACCTTATGCAGAGCTAAAATTTGGTAATTTTATTACTGAGGAAGAATGGCAGGATGCATACCAGGAACATCTGACAGCTCCAACAGAAACACGAAGCTGTTCTCTCTGGGTCAGCTCTTTTAGGGCTCTCCGGTTGTTCTAGAAGAATTCAGGAAACACATTTTAAAAGCAGATGCTACCTATCTTTGGAAAAATAAAGCTTAAAGTCTAAAATGCAAAGGCTAGGGGCTGAAAGGGGGGAATGCTTTTAGTGTTTACGTAGCTGCCTACTTTTAGAAATGCCAAGAAGCTTCAAGCAATCAACCATCCATCTTCACAACCTTCATCCTGTCAACACGTTTATTGAGTATCTGCTCTGTGCCAGGCACTGTGCTCATAGCCAAGGAATGGACATGGATGAGATACAGTCCTCGTGCACAAAGGACTCATGATCAGGTGGAGGAAAACGTGTAAGTCAGTAATTTCAAGCGATGAATGCTGTAACAATCATTGATTTTTTTCATCAGTAAATACTTATATCTACTACATCCTAGGTGTTCTTCTAGATACCAGGGATAGAAAAATGAAAGGTCAAGTTTTCTACCAGAAAAATTAAAGTGTAGAGTGATAAGGTCTAACAAGGTACATGGAGGAAAGTGGAAGCCTGCCTGGCTGAGTCAGAAGATGCTTCCTGGAGGAGGTGACTCTTGAGCTGAAACATGAAGGAAGAGTGGGACATTTCCAGTACAACTTTGGGCCTCCTCCTGCTTATTAAATATTGAGGGAACTAACTGCCTTTCTTCTTATGCTCATATGTAATTCAGTAATTCAGTATGTCATGGATGGTGGTATTTGCCAGTAATCTATACCGAAGACTTTTGAATAATTCTCTCTGCTACCCAATGGACGCACAAAGGTATTTACTTGGTAATAATTCTTTTGTAACTGAGTAATAGGAGATGTTTACGCTTTTCCTTGATTTTAAGCAGAGTTGTGATGGCAATATTTTAAATCCAGCTTGGGGCTGGAGGGCCTGACATACGCATTGCCACCACGGCAGGAGGGGAAACTAAGCCGATGTGTCTCAAACAAAATGAAGAGTTTGACAAAGTACATCCTCTCAGTGGAATGAAGTTAGATATCTGTCAGAATGCATTTGTCCTCTAAATAACCATCCATATGTTTTATGTTTTGGTATAAATAGACATTTCATCAGTTTATCACAATTGTTCTGTCAGAGACCAGCAATTTGAAACAGAATTTTAAAGATCTTTCTCAAGCAATAACCTAAGACTTTTGGGGGGTTGTTTTTCTTTTTTCTTATTTCTTTTCTTCTTTTGATTCTGTCTGGCTCCCTTCAGAGCCCACAGTTCATTACTAAAGAGAAGCGAAGCATCTATTTAAACTTAATCCAATAATACTATGTTCCAGAGCATTAATTCTTGCCTGCAATGGCCTCCTTTGAAAAGAATGTTGTTTGCACCCTAGTCTGCCTCCTTCAGGTGTGGCCTGTTGAGGGGAGGGGTGCTGTGTGGGTTTGTGACCACTGGTCACCTGGGGTGTGGGTTCCCTCTGGCCCTGTGGCCTCCGTACGCCTGCAGAGTGTGGCCTTGGTTCAGGCCCGAGCCGGGGAATGGGAGAGGAGGCTCACTGTGAGCTCCCCAACCCTGTCCCCCTGATCTGTACAGGCAGGGGCTGCAGGTGCTGGGAGCTTTGAGGCGGAGGGCCAGAGGACTGACAGGCGCGGAGCCTCAGTGGGCCTCCAGCCTGGCTCTGAGCAGGTTGCTGAAGCAGTTACCATCTTGTCAAACATTCTGTCCAGTGAAAAAAATTAATATGCTAACTTTGCAGACAAAAGCACTTTCTGACCAATGTCCAAAGCTATGGGATTAGATAAACCTTGGGATTAATGCTGTGATTAGCATTATAGTTCCAAGATCATAAATTCATTATAAAATAAATGGTTTGAGAGTCAAGCCAACCAAAGCTGCCCGGGAGGAAGAAAGAACAATGTGGGATTTCAGTCAGGGGCTCGCTCTGGGCAGCTTCCACCACCCCAACTCAGGGTGGGTCACCAGCCCCCCTCTCGGAGCCGCCCCCCTAGGTCAGCTCCCCAGCCTCTGCTGCCTGGTGCTTTGCTCTCAAGCCCTGCTGGAGGCAGGTGGACCGCGATGTCGGTCATGGAGGGACACAGGAAGGACAGTCAGGTCTAGAATCTGCAGGAGCTCTAGCCGAGCAGAAGAAGCCTATCACAGAAGGCCAGGAAATGCAGCTTTAGTTGTCTGCACAAGAGTCCCTGGATCCTGGATTTGTCTGATCTTCACTTTCCTGTTTTATCTGCCTCTGGCCCAGCACACCTGGTGATATGAGGAGAACAAAGTTCCCTGCAGGACAGAGCTCAGCGCTTCAGACTCCATCAGCTCACGGTGCAAAATCCATTCCTATTCTGAGGGGCCCAAGCATGCAAAATTCCTTTATGATATTCATAGCATATCACTGCTGGTACTTACTCATTATAATATCTTTATTTTTTGGATATCTGAATTTCCCATAAGATAATGCATTTTTGAAGGAAAGGTGTTGCTCTTTTCATCTTTACAACCCAAGCCCCTAGGACAGAGCCTGCTTGGGATGTTATGACCCTGTCTTGGCTCCGCAGTAATGGTACATCATTAGGTGTCATGTAATGTGATTTGATACTACCCATCAGAGTGAGAGCTGATGAGACCACAGTGTGATGAGAGGTTTGTTCTTGGCTTTCTCAGTGGGTTGGAGAAATAGTGTATGTTCTTTAGGGTGTTCAGAAGGATGCCAAAGAATTGGCTCCAAAATCCAACAGACCAATCTTGGACCACAGAGTGAGGCTGGGATATTTTAGGAAGAATGTCTGCATTTTCTCATGGATTAACTATAGAGCATTCTAGCCAGATCATAATGGCTGTGGTTAAGATAATACAGAATGAGAGTGACAGCAACTGAAACTGCACATGGATCATTGGTAGAGATGCACAGAGGTATGATTTAGGTGCGTTAAAATTATGTCCAGGAAAAAATGGGGCTTGTTCAAAATGGTTGCAAAGAAAACTTCCTGATGGCAGAAATAGTAACTAATCATTATTTGATATGGACAAAACTTGATCAATGACTCCAATATCTGTTTAAAAAGTAATACAGAAAATAATTCTGATAAAAATTAACTTTTTAAAAGGATATAGATGTGGAAAAATGGAAATGGTTTAATAGTGGCAATATATAAAACTGATTTGAGAATTTAAGTGAAATGTTGTGATTTAAATTTTCATTTTTAAATATGAATAAAATTGAATATCCTTTTACATGATTAAAAGCCAGTTGCTTTTTTTCTGTAATGATGTTTTTCATTAATTATTTTTTTCTATTGAGTTTAAAAAATGTTTCCAATTTATTTAGAAATCTGTATTTGATGGAGATTCTTTGCCATATTTTTGCAATATTTTTCTTTATTGCTTGCTTTTCAACTTGGCTTATGGTATTTTTGTCATGAAGATGTTTTAAATTTTATATAGTCCAATTTATCCATGTTTTTATGTGTTAGGCTTTAAAGCCTGTCCATCAAATTAAGTAAAAAAAAGTGTTTTCTTCTAGTACTTTTATGGCTTAGGTGTTTATTTTTAAATATTTTATCCATCTGGAATTTGTTTTGGTATAAAGAAATGAGGAAAGGAGTTCTTCTTTTTCAGGATGGTCCAGTTAGTTATCACAAACCAGTTATTGAATAGTAGATATTTTCCCTTGCATTGAAAAGCTGTCTCTACATAAACCAAATTTTTGCATATTTGGGGGACTGCTTCTTGTTTTCCTATTCACTTGCATTCACCTGCGTGTTAATTGTTGATCCAGTACAAGAATATTCTAATTACTATGGCTTTATATTTTAATATCTGCTAGAGTGAATTCTCCCATATTCTTACTCAGACATGTCATGGCTTCCTTGTTTTATTTTTTGATATGAATTTTAGAGTCCAACTGAAGACCCTCCAGTCCTTCTGTCCCACCCCATTGTTTTCTTTTGGTGTTCATCATGTTAAATTTATAGGTCGATGCTGGAGGGTGGGCGTCTTTGTAAGGAGTGTTCCTGTCCAAGTAAAGGAATCTTTCTATTTTCCACTGGGTGGTTATTATATTTTTCTTCACATAGATCCTACATATTGCTTGTTTTTCCAGATATTTTTTCTTTCGGATTACAATTCTAAATGGTATCTTTTCTTTATATCTGATTGGTGGTTGCTTCTTGAAAAGATACTTTGATTTTTTTATATTAATTTTGTAAACAGTCCCCCCACTCTTGTTGTTTGTGCTTTTTAGTTAATTTCTTTGGTTTTCCAGATACACAATTATAATATCTACAGATAATCAGTGTTTCCCACATTCTAAATTTCATCTTTTCTGTCATTTCAGAGGGCATAAAAATTACGGGGTCTTACTATATGATGTTTTACAGCCTGATTTGGAGGTTGGTCAGGTCATCTGTGCCAGGAGCTTTGACTTCTGAGCCCCTAGCAAGAGATGGTAGAGTGAATGAGTGATTAGAAAGGCCTCTGGCTTCAAACTGCTGGGTCCAAATCTCAGCTCTACCGTTTATTACCTGTGTGACCCTGTCAAGTTGCTTAACTTTTCTGGGTTCAGTTTCATCTGTAAATTAATAGGATCCACTTCACAGGGTGGGCATGAGGACTGAATGAGTCAGTTCACATAAAAGAAAGAGAAAGCTGCTGTGAGATCTTTCAGGTTATGGGACTAAGCCATGGTGTGGGAAGCTCTTGACCCCCTTAAGGGTTGGGTGGGGCCCCTTTTTGCAACCATGTCATGAGAGACACGGGTAAGCAGAAGTGGACCACTGCTTGTGAGAAATAAACAGGTTTCTCCCACTTTGTTTCTCCCTTTAACTTATTTCTGTTTCAAAGGTGTTTTACCCTGGGATTTTCCCACGAGTTACACGTTTTCTGATGAAAAATTCACTGTAATTCTTACCTTTGTTCCTCTCCAGGTAAAGTTTGTTTTCTCCTCTCTGGCTTCTTTCAAGATTTTCTCTTTGTCTTTGGTTTCTGCAGTTTGAATATGATATGCATAGGTTTTCTGGGTGTTTGTTTTCCATTTTTCAGTGATTTTTTTGGGGTCATACCTGAGTATCATTTTTTCCCTCCAGACTGAGGTTTTTCTTGCCTTTTGGCATGTTGTGGATAAAATTGCAATATTCCAGAACCTCTTGCCTGGCCTCAGTCCATCTCCATATCAATAGGTGATTACAAGGCAGGTGGAGAGGCAAGTGCGCTGGACAGGAGAGGGTTTTTGGCTCCTTCCCAGCCAGCACTGGGAGAGACTCGGGTGAGCGGAGTACATGACTTCTTGTAAGCAATGAAAGGCCTTTTTCTGTCTAGTTTTTCCCTCAACTGATTTCGGTTTCAGTGGTTTGTGGTTTATTTGCCCCAGGCTGGGAACGTATTTCCCCCTGGAGTTACATATGTCTTGTTATTTTTTGGTCTTTGGGAAATAGGATTGATGTCAAATAGGTCTTTTGTGTGAGGATTTGCATCAGCCTGGCTATGGGATTTGGGCTGTTTAATGTTTGCCACAGTTGCAGATGCCAGAGGCTTCAGATCCTCTAGTGTCCTCATTTTTGTCTCCTTGACTTTGGATTTCCCCCAGTCATCCTCCTTGGAGAGGGGCTGGCTGTGTGCTGCGGTCCTTGCAGCTTCACCCACTGTTACTGTGCTGGAGCCCTGTTGGTGGGGCAGCGAGGGGTGGGGAAGGCAGCCATCTGCAATCTCATGCATAAGCCTCAGTCCTTCAGGTGCTTGTGTCTCAGGTCTGTGACCCCTGCGAGCATCCTTCAGTGGTATGGCTTGGTTCCTCCCTGCCCTTGACTGGCTGCACCATTCCCCATCTATGTCCTCGACACAAATGCTGGTGTTGGCTGGAGAGGGAGGCATTTCCTTCCCCCAGGGAAATAAGGCTCAGGCAAACCCTTTCTCTTGGGGAGTAGGCCTTTATTAGGGAGAAGGCTGTGGCTCTGTTCACGATGATCACCCTCCTCTCCTGCCAGAGCCATGAGACTGCTGTTTTTGGATTGTCACCTGTACCTGTTGAAACCTGCTTGTGCTCCTGAAGGTGCTGGGGGCTCCCCTGTGACTGTGCCCCAGGGTTTTCACTCTCATGCTAATTCATGCTCAGCCTCTAACAGTTCATCACGTCTGTTTGATTGTTTCTCCCAGGTTATGGCTCCAGTGGCTTCCATTCCAGGTAAGTGGGTCTCAGCTCTCTCTCCCTGGATGTGTGATCTTTCCAGATTTGGAGATTGTTGTTTGCTCAGCCACCTCAGTTCTCTGATGGGTCTGAGAAAAGTCAGATTTCCCATATTCCAAGGGTTTTCTTGTAAAGGTGGGAGTGATGACTTCTAAGATTTTATAGGTCAGAGCTTAAGCTGGAAGCACCCAACAGTTTTATAAGAATTCATACATGTAAAACATCTTTGTGAACTGCAAACTATTATAATTTATTAATAAGTGGAATTAGATTACGGGTAAGCAGGAGAGAGGGAAAGTGGCCATCACAGGCTTCAAGACCATAATAGCATTAAAAGTGGAGGTGGCAAAATAGACATGAAGGGAGGAAAAAAAAAAATGCGATGGAGGGAGCTGTTCTTTCCCTGGCCCGCCTGCCCTGCCTCTCGTCCCATCTCCACTCCACCAGCCGCTTCCGTGGGTCCCCGCAGCCCAGACCTCTGCTTGGCATCAGGGGGCAATGCCTGGAGTCTATCAGGCTGCCTCTGATCAGATGCTGGGTGCCTTACTGGGTCTGAGCCCGCAGGGATCGGCGAGAGGGGCTGCAGAGGGGCCTCCAGGCCAGCTGTGACCCTGCAGCTCCTCCCTTAGAGGGCACAACGATAGAGCCGCCATCTCTGGCTTGTGCACCTAAAAAGCACTCTCTTTACCAAGTTGGTGGGTAAGAAATAGGGAAGTCTCCATTCCTTACGATGGGACCGTGCCATTAGGAGTGAGTGGTGCCAGTTCACACAGAGAGTGAGTTCCCCCGCTCTTCCAGAAAGCCCAGCCCCTGCTCCTGTGACCAGGCGGTGGGGTGCGGAATCCCTTGGTGCTCGTCTCCTCAAAGGAAAGAATTCAGGCAGGAGACTCGATAGAGAGTCAAAGCTGCAAAGGATTTTTTATTGAGCCGCATGAAAGTGCCAGTACGCTGCAGAGTGGGCCGGGCCAACCCTAGCCCTGGGTAGCCCCCTGCCAGGTTCCGCACTACGTTCTTTTCTGGGGGTTTATTTGGTCTCCTCCCTCCCATTTTGTCATCATCACACCACCCTTTGGATCCGCCTCGGTTTCTCCCCTCTAACCTCTTTGTGCATGTTTGTGTCCACCATCTTCCTAAGAGTGAAACCCATGGGGTAAGGGGGCCTTATCCACAATATAAATGATATTATAATAATATTATAATGACTTCAGGGTTACTAGCAGACAAGGTTTTCCTTAAGTGTGCGTGCATCAAAATTGGGAAAGTGCCTGTGATGGGATCTTTTGCTTATCACTCTGTGCTAAACGGCAAACTGTGGGTGGAGACTGGGTGGTTTGCTGGCTTCCTCTCTCCCTTCTGCTCGCGTCGGTCTGACTGCCAGTCTGACCCTTCCAGAGGAAGAGGCAGGCGGAGGCCCGCTGTCGTCTCAGGACGTTCCCTTACTCTACAGCTGAATGGCTTTAGCGCTTGACATAAAACCCAGAGGGCACTCCAGGGAACACTACAGCTCCGAGTCTAGCCGCTCTCTCACTAGCTGTGTGGCTTGTGCAAGCTACTCACTTCCACTGAGTCTTGGTGCTGTGTGTTAGTGAGACAGCAGCTAACCCTGAAATAGCACTTACGTGTCAGACATCATTTAAGCTCTTTGCATACATCTCATTCAATTCCTATGATAGCTTGAAATGGGTTAGTGTTATTATCCCCATTTTGCAGTTAAGGAAACTAAGGCTCAGTAGATGGAGAGAGGTGCAGAGGTAAAGTGTACTTCTCAGGGTCATTGGGATGATTGTGTGAAGTAATATATGATAAAGTGTTTACCTTAGTGCTTGGCACCCAGTTGATATGCAACATATCACAGTTACTAGAACACCTGACTCTGTCTTTCTTTAAAGTATTTATTTTTTGGTGTGAAATTCAACATAGAAAAGTAAATAAAAATGTGCAGAGCAGTCATTTATCACAAGGTGAGCACCTGTAAAACAACACCTGAGCTAAACAAAACAACATACCCAGCACCCTAGAAGGCACCCACAGGCACTACCCTTCTCTGTCCCCAGAGGGACCAATATCTTGACTTTGGGAATCACTATGTTGTTTCTTTTTGTAATTTTGCCGATAAGTATACATTCCTAAACACTAGTTTTGCAAGCTTTTTGAACTTTATAATAAATTACCATTCTTTTGTGTCTGGCTGCTTTTGCTCCGCATTGTTTGAGGTTCACCCATTGTATTGAGTGTAGCTGTAAGAGTTTATTTTCAGTAGTCCTGGTATCTTCCTTCAATAAAGCCATGTATTGCTTTGTTGTGTGATATGCCACAAGTTTTATGCATCCTGCTGTTGATGGGTATTTACATGGTTTCCAGTTTGGGGCTGTTTCACAGGAAACTGCTGTGAACTTTCTTATACATGGTTGTTGGTGCTCCTGCCTTTGTTGGGTCGCAGGGTGTGTGTTTGTTCAGTTTGAGATACCAGCACTTAGTTCTTGAAAGTTGTACCATAAGGCGTGAGAGGTCCCTTCGCTCCACATCTTCATCAACACTTTATATTGTCCACTTCAAAGCCATTTTGGTGAGTGAATTGTGGAATCTCATTGCGACTTCAGTTTGTATTTTCTTGATTATTAATGAAGGTCAACTTATTGTCCTAATGTTTAGTGCCTGTTCAGATTTCTTGTCCTTCATTCTATTGAATGACTTTTTAATATTAATTGATTTGTAGATACTCTTTAGATGTTGAGAGTTGGAAGTCCTTTGAAAGTAACCTTGTGTTTTCTTTGGCTGGTATTAAGATTTGTGTGTGTATTTAGTTTTAAGCTGCTTAATAATAGTGGGCCTAGTTGTGAATATCTTTTCATTTACTCTTAATGTGAATTCTTAAGTACAGGATTTGATGCCTTGCGCCAGTTTTGAAAAATTCTTAGCCATAGTCTTTTGTCCTATTTTCTATCTTTTCTCCTTTTGGGACTTTGATTAAATTCATATTAGACATTCTCCTCACATCCTCTTTAACTCTTAACCTATTTTTTGTATTTTTCATTCTTTTGTCTCTCCCTGTCCTTTTCCAGAAATTTTCTTCATGAATTATCCCTTCATCTTTGCCAGTATGCTATTTAACCCATAACCTACCTTTCAGGTTTTAACTTTCAAGTATTATAGTATTTAGTTTCATAAATTCCATCTTAGTTTCTAGTTCTTTCCAAAATTTAAAATCTTCTCTTTTGTATTCTTGAACATAGGAAACACAGTTGTTTTAAGGTTTAAGTGTGATAAAACTAATATCTGGAGGCCCTGTGGGCCTGATTTTATTGCTTGGTCTTCTTGCTAGTGTTGTCCACATAGTCTTATTTCCTCATGCGACTAGTTATTTTTGATTGTGTGCTGGATATTGTATTTGCAAAATTACTTGCAGAGATACTTTGAGGTTCAAGATATTATTTCCTTCCAGAGAAGTTTAATATTTGTTTCTGCTAGATGCTTGGGAATACTAACAATCTGAGAGCACCTCGATTCAGTTGCAGGGTTTGAAGTTATTTGAAGTTGAGCCGCAGTCTCTAAGGCAGCAAGTATAATTAAGTGCAAACACAAGAGGTTTCATCAGAATTTTTCCTCCAGTGGTTTCTGGACTACTATTCTCTCTCTTTCTCTTTCTCTCTTTTTTACCCCTCAAGACTTCCAGAGGCATTTATCAACTTCTAAGTCACCCCCTCAGAATTAGCAAATATCCTCAGGGAAAAAGCAGCCCTAACTGCCAGGCTTATCTCTGAAGGGTTCCATTTTCCCCAGTCTTGGAACAGTAATTGTCCCCTATTTTGTCAGCATTCTGATGCTTCAGGCAGATGTTCTTTTTTTTTTTTTGAGAGAACATCTCTCATATTTATTGATCAAATGGTTGTTAACAACAGTAAAATTCTGTATAGGGGACTCAATGCACAATCATTAATCAACCCCAAGCCTAATTCTCAACAGTCTCCAATCTTCTGAAGCACAACGAACAAGTTCTTACATGGTGAACAAGTTCTTACATGGTGAACAGTGCAAGGGCAGTCATATCACAGAAACTTTCGGTTTTGATCAAGCATCATGAACTATAAACAATCAGGTCAAATATGAATATTCGTTTGATTTTTATACTTGATTTATATGTGAATCCCACATTTCCCCCTTATTATTATTATTATTATTATTATTATTTTTTTTTTTTTTTAAATAAAATGCTGAAGTGGTAGGTAGATGCAAGATAAAGGTAGAAAACATAATTTAGTGCTGTAAGAGGGCAAATGTAGATGATCAGGTGTGTGCCTATAGACTAAGTTTTAATCCAAGCTAGACAAGGGCAACAAAACATCCACGGATGCAGAAGATTTCTCTCAGAACGGGGGGGTGAGGTTCTAAGCCTCACCTCTGCTGATCCCCAATTTCTCACCTGATGGCACCCCTGCGACTGTACCTGTCTTAGGTTGTTCCTCCCTTGAGGAATCTTACCCGTCTCTGGCTAACCAGTCATCTTCCGGGGCCATACAGGGAAATGTGAAGTTGGTAAGTGAGAGAGAAGCCTTATTGTTTGAAAAAGTTAGCTTTTTACTTCTTTGCATATTTATGCCCTGTGGCTTCTATGCCCAGCATTTGTCTTGAGGTATCTTTACCACTTGGAAGAATTATGATACTCGGTAAATTTGATATGAGGCACGAATTCTACTAAAGGGTTGTAATTAGGAAGGAAGAAGAAAAGCTATAGAAGTAGCAGACGGAAGAGAACATGGGAAGATTGATTATTTTTTTGACATATCTTCTTGTAGAGTAACTTCAGCATGTATAGGTTTTAACAAACTACTAATTAAATTGCGCACACACATTAACATAATAGGAATACAGCTACATAACAAAAGCAGACCTACAATTACCAGCCATCTCCAGTGAAACCAAGAAAACCAGTTAGGCACCCTAGGCATTTGTGAAAACTTATCAATGATATGATGGATATTGTCTAACTGAATTTGAATAGTTTGAGAAAAATCAGACAAATTAAAACAACACATTCCTGGGAACTGTTCACGTCCCATATGTTCTTTTAACAGTAGATAGTCTATAGTTGCACGATTTTGGAGCGCTGCAACTTGCACTTCTCCTAATTCTTGGTTGAGTTATGACAGTATAGATCCAGTCAAATTTGTTGTTTTACTGTATGCACAGGCCAGCTTAGATATCTCCTTCTTCATTCCAATGGCAAGTCAGGAACCGGCGGGATGAATGCAGCTACAACTGCAACAGCGTTCAGGCAGATGTTCTTAAGTATTTCCCAGACTTTCAGTGTCATGTTTAGCTCTTAATAATGTAGTTTGCTCTTATCAGTACATTAAGTCTTCCATCTCCATTACTCCAAGTTTAAATGCATGTATCTTTCCCCTTTGTTTACACTGGTAAACATAGCTTTAGCAGTGTGATTGCACCAGGTAAAATTTTTAAATGGATGTTCTCAATTTTTTAGTTCTCACTTCTTCAGATTTTGCCTCTCAGCCTAGAGTCAGCATTGCCCTCTGAGTGAGTGGCTCCCACCCCTGCCAGCCACCACCATCCATCTGGGTGTTGATATTTGCTGTCACTCAACCTCTTATCTTCCCTCAAGCTAACAAAATCCCCCTTCTCTGTACAGGCTCCCTTGATCATCAAAGTTCAATATGGTCTTTCCTGTTGAATTCTTCCATCATCTAGTGGGTAAAACAAGTTTAGCTGTTAACCAAGTACATGTTAATGCATCCCTTAACTTTTTTTGTGCATGTGGATTATGAAGTCCTCAAAGGAAGACACATATTATCCTCTTTATAATTTGCTCAACTCCTAGCACCTCACCTTGCACATAGTAGGTGCTCAAAATATATAATTGATTGAGCATCTCAGGTCTGTCCTCCAAAAATTGTGCCATACCTAGGCGTTCCTATCAGCACAATGTCACGTCACATTGCATCCCTGTACTAGAAAGGTTCTAGGGCCTGTCCTGCCTGTGCCAACTGCTGCTGAAGGGTTGTACTTAGCCATGACCCCCATGCCCCTGTTATAGCTGATTTGACAGGGGTGTCTCCTTGATCTAGTCACCAGCCAGTTCTTTGTCCAGACTTCACATAAGGAGATCTGGGGCCTGAAGCTGGAATCTTCAGTAGTGTCACATCTGCAGAAAGGCGGTTGATCCCACACAAGAGTTCTGGAGAGAAGCAAAGTTGCGGAGATGAAGATGCCCAGTGACCAAAGTGGGCTGACTGATGATGCAGAGATGAGCACAGGATTCATGTCGGAGACCAGGAGACAGGAGCATCCCCATGGCCTCTGAGGGGCAGCTTCTGTTCCCAGCCGTTTCCCCGACATCCTCTCCCCCAGGACCACAGTCTCTGAGTTTAGGACTTGCATCTATGCCTGAGATGAGTTGTAGGGGCTTGTGTTCCAGTAGCCAAAGAGCATAGATTAGAAATATATGCCTCCTTAGCCATATCAGGTAGGGCATAAATGGAACCAACTGGTGATATGAAGCAGAAAGGGGGCATATTGAGAAGACAGAGGGATTGGGGGGAGAGGACCAGGCATGGGAGATGGGCAGGAGCCGAGCAGCGCTGGAGGGCCAGGGGCAGGAGGCTCAGCGGTTACACCACGGGGTCTCGTCCGGCCAGAACACCCCACCTGTGCTGCTGGACACGGCACCGTGGCTGCCTGCCCTGCCGGATGGGGCTGCTGCCTGTGGAGGTGCTGCTAGCCGTTCCTCTGTCACGTGGTGCTTCTGCAGGACTGGAGCTGCTGGGCATGAGCTGGTGGTCCCGTGTTTTCACAGCTGCCGGTGACGGGAGGGAAGGACATTGCCCCTCTGGGCCTTGTAGTGGGAAGCAGGCCCTGATCCTGATGGCACAAAAGAAGGATACTGGGTGCTGGGCAGCCAACAGCAAGGGCGTTGTCTCTATAGGGGCTTTTCCAGTTGAGAAGAACATGATAGAAATTTCAGCTCTTATGTGAGGTTGGTGGGATGGTGGGGAGAAAGATAGCAGAGCATTTGGAGCAGCCCTTTGAGGACAGGCTGTCCTGCGGGCACGTGCCTTTTTGTCTTTTCCCCCTTTCTTCTTCCCGACTGGACATGCAGACATTGTAGTTGGGACTCCTGTGAACATCTTGGGATCTTGGAAATGAAACCCATGCGGCCAAGCTGGCTGAGCAGAAAGACAAAGGGATTCTGGGTGTCTGGCGAGGAGGGAGGCACGTTCCAGCCCCCGCAGCCCTTTCACACGAGCAGAGTCCCCGTGTCCCAGCCCCTGTGCTCTGGTCTCTGCCCCTCGCAGCTGGGCGCCCTTCCTGACAGACACAGCCGCTGTTACCAACACTGTGCGCACTGTGCTGGCCGCCTGAGCCAGTATTCAGCGGCGTGGCCATTGTTCACTGATTTCAGAATTCCTGTCACTCTGTTCTCCAAAAAGAACTGAGATTTAGATAATTTTTAACAACAAAAAAGCACAAAAGTGAACTGGGCATAGATTTTTAAAAGGACTTTCACAATGCATTTTGAAAACTAGGCGATTCCCTGACATATTCCTCTTTCCTGGTAATGGAGAGAACGAGCTGTTTTAGAGCAGATCACATGCATTCATTCAGGGCGGAGATGTGGGGTGGGGGCAGGAAGTGAAGAGTGGGATCCAAAGTAGGACCATGAAAGTATTTTTGATTTTCATATTTTTATTTTGTATTAACATTTGAAATAGCTAAACAGGGAAATTAAGAGAAGGCCCTGTGAATGCTCACACCTCGTCCTCTGGGCAGGCCCCCGTGCCGCTGCGCGGCTGTTCCCGCTCCCTTCTGCAGTGGCACGTGGAGCAGACAGCATCTCCCACGCTACCCACGCTGTGACCCAGAGAGGGGCCGTGCGCCTGGAGGTCTGCGTTTCTTGTTTTCCCCTTTGTTAGGCGGGAGTGAGGAAAGAGAGGCAGGGGAGGGCCGCGAGTGCGGAAGCAGCAACTGAAACACTGTTCAAGGATAATTAGGTGTTGTTTTCTTTTTCTCCGACTCTTGCTGGATTCCAGGCTGCATTTAGGAATAAAGCTAAACATGTTGATAATTTTTTGTGGATGTTAAACAAAGGAATTAATTAAGTAGAGGAGGCAGTAACAGCAGAGAACTTTAAGGTGTGTCTCTGCACAGATTATCCCCAAGCAAGGCATTGGCAATATAGACTGCACTCGAACTGGCAGCGATTGTGGTATTAGCAAAAAATTCATATAGACAACAGGCTGTCTGAGACCAAAGTCTAAGCGCTGGGGAATGATGTTATCCCATCTTGCTCAGGAAAAATTTACCTACTTTCTCTTCAAAACAAGCTTTCAAGCTCCCAGAGGGCAAAGAGCCACATCCATATGAGTCCCGAGACAGCACCTGGCAGAGAACTTTAAGCCACAGATCTTAACCGGTGTGCCATGGAGGGGCTGCAAGGACAGACTTGTGTGAGGAGCTGAGTGACCACAGAGGGTCTGAGAGGCCTGGTCCAGGGCCTCTGCGCTGCCAGGCAGGCATCTTCCTCGTGCAGCCATCTCGCCAGGGCAGAGCCTGAGCTGGGGTTTCTGCCATCCCTACACCTCCCAGCCTGGAAGTAAGTGTGCCCCCTGGCATGCAGGCATGTCTGGATATTTCTGAAGACAAGGAGAGAGTGGGTTTCTGGGAGGATCCCTTCCCAGAGCCGAGGAGCTGTGGGCTGAAGGCCAGGATGCCCAGGATTCAGGCATGGGTTCGTCCAGTCCTCAGTCTTAGCCACTTGGCAGGGGACTCAGAACAGGGCCCATTCAGGGCATCTCAGGTGCTGGTGGCATATTCCAGGATACAGGGGCCGTGAGGAGGTGCAGAAGGTGCTGTGGGCGGGAATGTGTCCAGAGGGAGCAGCCCTGAGTCACCCCTTGTCCCGTGGGTCAGCTTCTCCGTGAAGCGTGTTCCTTCGAGGCACGTGGTGACCCTCCTGCTACTCAGCGCCTCTCCCTTCGGGGCTGCTGCCAGTTCTATCCCAGCCCCAGGGGTCCTGCTTTCTGCTTCCTGCCTGACGTTTCTCTGCTTCTGCCTCCTGTACGGCCAAGCTCAGAGGAGCCCCCTGGCCAGCTGGTGGTCGTGCAGGGTGACTTTCTTGGGCCCTGTCGTCCTGCCCAGTCACGTGCCACGAGTCGGCACTCTGTCTGGGTTGCCGGTGGGGTTTTGGTGCCAGGCTCCTGCCATCCACTCCTCCTCACTCAGGCTTCCCTGCTGCGGAGACGCATCAGAAAGGAAAAGCCAAGGGAAAACAAAGCACTATTTTTATTAAGCATTACCTGTCTACCACAGTGGGAAAATTTGTTTTAGGAAAAGGGACTTTACTGGGGAGCTCAGAGAGCTTCCGACCTCAGGCCGCCCCCAGCCCGGCCTACCCACCCAGGCTCGGGTGGAGAAGCGGGATGGAGGGGAGGCCAGGCCTGCAGGAGGGGCCCTGCCCGGTGGCAAACAGCCAGCACCCCCAGGGGCCAGGCCCTCTTGTTGAACCAAGTCATTGGAGGGAAAGAGGCAGCAGAGGAGCCAACGCTGGTCCTGATGGTGAAGACACAGTTGGTTACCCACTGTTGAGCGGATGTCCAGCAGGAGAGCCACGAGCCACGTGGGCTGTCGGGCGCCTGCAAGTATGGCAGGTCCAGAGTGTCTGATACGAACCTGCCTCTGCAGTAGTGAAGGGAAGGACCTTATTAATATTTCGTATATCGCTTGTTTAAACAAAATTTTAGATATATTGACTAAAATAAAATATATTTTAATGCCAATACCACCTGTTTCTTGTTCCATTTTTAAAGTGTGGTTCCTAGATGATTTAAGATTATGTGTGTGGCTCCCGTGATGTTTCTATGGAGCAGCACTATTGTAGCCCGAATGTGTGAGCTGGGCAGGGGGGCAGCGAGGAGGGCGGCAGCGGTGTGCACACAGGGGTGCTGTGGTGGCCGAGTCTCAGCGGGGACCAGCAGTCCAGAACACGGCAGCCTGTGGGTGAGGGACTGCTTGCCTCCTTCCTCTGCTGCAGGCGCTGGGCTGGCAGGCACCTGGCATCGTAGCCTCTACTCCGTTATAGTTAAAGTTACCTTATTTGTTCATCTATTCAACAGACGTCTCTTGAGTTCCCAATGTGGTGCCCCTCTCTGGGAATAGTCTTGGATTAAAAAGAACTTGTAATTTTATGGGGTTGATTCTAGTAAGGGAATAAAGACAATGAACAAATAAGAAACCCAGTTTATCTACGTCATAAAGGGATAATGCTAGGAAGGTCAAGTGCAGAGGGGGTGTGGGAGGTGGTGGGTGCTATCTTAGAGGGTGCTGGGGAGGCCTCACTGACCGCGTGTGGGGGCTAGAAGCAGGTGGGGACCCCAGCCCTGAAGATTCCTGGGCAGAGGTGACCCCGAGGCAGGAGCATGGGCGGAGTGCTCAAGGGAGAGGCAGGAGGTGGCCGGCGGGAACCTAGAGGGGAGGGGGCAGGGGTGCAGGCCTGGGGCAGGGCCTCAGGTGGACGGGAAGCTGTTGGGGGGACTGGAGCCCTGCGTAGGTCTTAAAAAGATAAATCTGACCACTTAATTGGGAATAAAGTGGGCAGATAAGTCGGAAGCAGAGCGCCAGCCAAGAAGTCACTGCAGCAATCGGGAGAGACAGCGAGCCTTCGGCCAGGCGGTAGCAGGGACGGATGTGTCTCGAAGGCAGAGCCAAAGGGATTTGCTGATGGACTGGATGTGCGGGGGGAGGGGCGGGAGTCCAGGAGGACGCCGAGGTCTGGGCCTGAGCAGCTGGAAGCAGCCCCTGCCTCGGTGGGACAGGAAGGGGAGCGGCTCGGTCAGGGAGGGTCCGGGTCCCTTCGGGAGCTGCTGGTGCGGGATTCCCAGTGAGGATCCAGAGGAGGTGACAGTAGGCAGTTGGATACATGTGTCTGGGATACAAGCCTGGGAAAGTCCAGGGCTTGACAAATGCGTTCCTGAAAGCTCAAGGAACAAATGAGAGTCACAACAGAGAGATAATTTCTAAAGCCCTAAGGAGTGAGTATAGATGGAAAGGAGAGCTGCAGCCTGGGGCCCCACCTTTGCTCAAGGGTGGGGAAGGTGGAGGTGAGGGAGAACCAACCAAAGGTGCAGAGGAGATGGCCAGTGAGACGGGAGGGGGGCCTGGACAGGGGCCCTGGGGTGCCGTGATCACACTCGGCCGCCTGGCCTCTGTTTGAACACTTACTGCAAGGACTTGTTCTGATGTCTGTCTCCTTTGTATCCCCAGGTCTAATACAGGTTCTGGCATTCAGTGAACTCAATAAATGTTTGTGGAGTAACCGAATAGGCACTTAAAAAGGAGAAGAGGTAGTCTGGCATTTTTATTCGTTAGTTTTCTTATCATTGAAGTGAAATTGCTTTTGTTTTAAACACTTATATTCTCTGGAGTTGGGGTAGGGAGTGAGGGAGGTGAGGGCAACGGGTTGTGGCTGAGTCTGTGTTCTGTGGTCCTGTCCTGTAGCAGAGGCCGTGGCCTCTGTTCTGAGGGTCCGGCTGTGCTCTGTGCAGGGCGAAGACCGCCATCAACTGCGAGAACAAAAAACCCCAGTGGCGCCGCCAGGCCCAGCGCTCAGCCTGGATCTGCACAAAACGGAGCACCCCTGGGCTTCGCCCTCCACCCCGGCGTCTCTCTGAAATCCCACTGCATTCTCTGCTCAGCCACAGTGGCTGGGTGGCTGTTTTATTACTGATCAGACAGAGTCTACAGAGAGTTACCCTGAGATGAGAAAACCTTAAAAGGCTCCCTGGCTAACTTGGGCAGCTCTGATTCAAGCCGGAGAAACAAGCCCTGAGCTTGACTGTGGACTAGAGGCCCAACTGCTGCGTCAGGTCCTGTGTGTGGCCACCCTCCACCCTGGACCACTTTCACCTCTTTGATCATAGCAGCCACACACACACCACCTCCTAGCCCCTCTTCTGTCCGCAGTACTGGGTTCACATGGAAAACATCAGTCATCGGTTGGTTGCAGATATCTAGGTGTCTGGCACTGTGCAGCTGGAGTCCCCGTGGAACCAGCATGTGGCAACTGCTTCCGGCATTATTTATGGAGGATGTCTCCTGACTTCCTGGTATCTGTTCATGGGGCAGAGGCATATTTCCTTCTAAGATGGCTAAGTAGAAAAGAGGGGAGAGAAGTGGGTATTTTATATTCCTTACTCCACGTACTCTGCATGGATAGGTATGAATTTGACCCATGTGATAGATGCTCACAGATCTCCTGAAAGAGCCCAGCCCATGTGAGGTGGTAACGCCAAGGGCACTGTTGAGGGAATAAAGCAGCTGGATGGGGTCCCCTTCCATCCCCTCTCTGGCTTCCCTCAGACTGGGAAAAAGAATTGCACCTTGCTCAAGAGCTCACATGATCAAGTCCTTGTAAATGGTGACTTCTAGTCATCAGCAGGGTCTTTGTGTAGCCACAGGAACAGCTGTTAAGGAGTAGGAGGTTCGCAGTAGTATCATTTTTCTTCTCAGTGGCCCAAAGGGGTACAGTTGGAAAGGAGCTTGGGGGTTTGGGGCAAATGAATTAAGCTAATGCTGACCTGCATAGTGATGCGGCTATTGACTCCACTGTGGGCTGAGATGGCTTTTCAAATTATGGAATAGTTAGCAGTTTCTTTTCCGTAAGCTCTGAGAATTGCTGTTCATCCTAGGGAGATGTGTGTGTCTGTATGAGACGGAGACTCTGTGTGTTTTGTGTCTGATTCCAAAATTGCTTCTAGACCTGAATTACCTGCTCTGGTAGTCATGAGCCACACAGAACTGATTAGATTTAAATGAATTAAAGTTAAAATTAGAAATCAGTTTCTCAGCTGTCGTAGTGACCAGCGGCTACAGTACTGGGCAGCCCAGATGTGGAACATTCCCATCACTACAGAAAGTTATGGGGCAGCGCCGCTCAAGGCCCCGCAGAGACGCACGGCAGCTCACACCTGTGGGTGACCTCAGAGGGGGCGAGGCCAGACCGCCAAGTCATGTCTGAATTGTCTCGGGCATGGTTCTGATCGGCAGATGGAACAAATGGGTGAATCCGTGGGATTACCAGAGTGAGACGGCTCTCAGGGTGGGCAGCTGAGCTTGGGGGCTATGAGGCCTTCAGGGACTTGGACGGGCAGGAGGAGCTGAAGGCGGTGTGGGTGGGGGTGAAGGCTGCGGGTGAGGGAGGTCGAGCAGTGTGAAGCCACCCTGGGTGACTCGGGGCCTCTCGCCTTTGTTCTGTTGGTTAGAAGAGGAGAGATGAGGACAGAGCCTGTGGATGGTGCCGAGGCGGCCCTCCCTTCCCACTCGGGTCCCAGAAGGAGGCCTGAGCCTGTCTGCTTTCTCACCGCGTTCTCAGTGGGCGTGCTGTCGGCCCCGAGAGGGCCGTCGGACACCTTCCCTGAGGTGCCTGCGTTCAGGCCCGGGGCTGCTGTGACGCCGGGCTGCAGGCTGGGCGGCTTCCACAGCAGACAGTTGTCTTCAGTTCTGGCTGCCAGATGTCCAGGACCACGATGTTGACAGGGCCACACTGCCTCTGAAGCCTGTAGACGAGAGTCTGCCCTGCCTCCTCCGTCTCCTGCCGGCCACTGGCAGTCCTTGGCTTGTAGATGCTTCTCTCCAGCCTGGGCTCTGTTTTTTCATGGCCTTTCACCTGTGTGTGTCTCTGTGTCCAGATATCTGTCTCTCTATCAGGACACCAGTCGTACTGGATTTAGGGCCCATTCTCATCCGGTACGGCCTCATCTTTATCACATTTGCAAAGACCCTATTTCCAATTAAGGTCACATTCACAGGTTTCAACTGGGCATGATTTTTGGGGGGACCCTTAGTCCAGTTCAGTCTCTGACCTGGAGATGCCCCTTACCTGCTGGTTTGATACAGGTAGAAACAGATATCTTGTATTTTCATTTACTCATTTCACTCATTTTAGAAACTTTGCCGAGAATCTGCCATGCAGGGCTGTCATTGGCTTGTGGCGTGCAGAGGAATAGACGCAGCCGACCTTGTGCTCCCTGAGGCCAGTGTGTGGCGAGGTCTGAATTTCAGTTTTGCTCTGGGAAGACAGTATTGAGTCAAGGACTATCTTGTCGGTTTTACATACGGAGTTGGGTGGGCACATGGGGGGGACCCTGAGGCAGCAGCAGAGCCGTGAAGCCTCGGGAAGACCCCTGCTGTGTGCAGAGCCCCACCTCGTTGGAGGCGTGTCTTCTTATCCAGGAAGCCGAGGGAGCCTCACTGTCTGACCGGACAAGATGTTGATAAGATCACCTCCACTGAGCCCTGCACAAATCTCATTTTTGGGTGGTTATTTAAATCATATTAACGGACATCCCTTTGCAAAGGAAATCTATTTTGGTACTATTATAATTTATGGCACTGAACAATTTTAATATGCCCAAGAGTTCTCTGGATGTTATAATGAGCCATCCACACAATGGGATTAAAGAATCATCTCTTTATTAGAATTTGATATTGACTCATCAAACAATAATGAATCTCCCTTAGTCCAGCCCAGGGGATAGGGGTGCAAAGAGGAAAGACCTGGCAACTGTTTCTTCAGATGGAACTGAGGAGCCTCAGATACCCAGTCAGACTCATGCCTGCACACCGCCCCTGCCTCCCACCGTCCCCAGGGCCTGTCCATCCTGTCTTGGCACAGAAGTGGTGCCCCCCATTCCTTAGAATGTGGCCACTTACACATACTTTGTGTAGGAGAAAATGTCTAAAAAAGGCTTCAGAGTTCATGGGTGTGTCAGTGTGCATGGGAACTCTGCCTTAATTGCACCCTGAGTCCAATCAGACGTTTTTCTCTCTCGGTGAAGTGCTTCAGGCCAGTCCCGTTTCCCCTAGGGTGGAAGACCTTTCTGCTGGTACCAGAAGAATACGATAAACGGCCTCACTGTCGGCCACTTAGTCCTTTAGAAAGATCTACAGTGGTCTTTGTGCAAAGCTAATGTGAATGCCGAGTGTACCAGGGCTCTCTTTGGGTGACCTCCAATTACTGTGCCATTATTAATAGCAGCTCTTCTTCTGTTTCTCTCATTATGCAGCTCAATTACAGAGACTCCCTCTCAGCTTGGATGTCCTCTCCATTTATTTACCACTGGTTGGTGAACATTTTCAGGTGGAGCCCATCTACTGGGTGCTAAGGAGTGTGGCCAGTCCTCTGTCTTCTAATCAAAGCATGTGTCACACGATTATTTTTCAAAACAAGAAAATTGCAGTAGGGACAGGAGAACGTTGATTGTAAGTGAAGTGCTACTAGAAGCAATTAAAGGGTTCAGAGGTGCATTTCATTAATGCTGTGTTATTGTGAGAGCTCGGTCCCTTGCTAAAAGCACCCGGAAAATCTCATTTTCTTTCTCCAGTGGCAAGGGTCTGGGGGGCGTCAGCAAGTCTGATGAGGCCATGGAGAAGCTGGGTGCAGACGCAGTCCTCTGCTGTCGGGAATCTCAGACAAGCCTCGTTTAGCTCGGCTGCGACCCGCTTCCTCCAGACCCTGTATTTCAGGGGCAAAACTGCTGTGATGACTGATGTGTGGAAGTGGGGTAACAAAGACCTGCTATGGAGAGAGAAAACATTGTTCTTAGCCCCAAACTTTCCAGGTTTATCTTTTGAAATATACACCTAAATTCCGACTTTCAAATACACTCCAGACAAAACCCTTTATTTGGCCTAGTCTTAACTGTCAGACTGTCTCATTGTACAAGAAAACGTACCTCTAATCTTCTCTAGACACAGACCTGCTGCCACGATCATGGGACATGCAGCCGCCTCAGAGCTGGAGGTCCCTACCTGTGCCGTCTTTTGAGGGTTGGTTGATCCCTCTGTGGAGATACATGAAATTTTAAAAAAGACATTTTGCCTGCTAAGATGGTCCAGCCTGTGGGAAGAGCAGAAAGGCACAAGGAAAAGGCTTGCGGACGTGCTTCTGCCTCTCGCTCGCACTGTGCCCATCACTGCAGGTGCGTCCTGCCGGCCCACATCTCCATCCTGAGATCCCCCAGGGAAGGCCCTCAGCAGGCAGTACGGTGTTTTGTGAATAAACACTGTGGCTTCAGAACAACTTTCCTGATGAAATTCATTTTTCCAGCCATTAGTGTAATAGCCATAATCAGTCTTCATTGCCAGGCATGGGATCCCTGAGCAGCCAGTTCTGTGACTGAAAGTAACTGATACGCCAGTCAGATAAACACTGTGTCAAACTGCCCTGAACAGCAGTGACAATTGGCACATATGCCTCCATTAACTCGTGTTTCTCTTCAGATCCACCTCAGAGTTGGAGGGCACCAGGGGAGGCCCTGGTGGATTTGGCGCGGCCCAAAGGGGTTGTCAGGCCTCGCGACAGGTGTTGCCTAACAACCCCCTGCAAGACTCAGAGGCTTGAATGATGCCAATGTTCTGTGTTTGTGGTTCTGCACTGGGCGCTGGGCTCGGCTGGTGGCTCTTTGTTTCCACGCGTGGCTGCAGGAGCTGGAATATGCAAGGGCATTCTTCACCCCATGGCGTCTGCCTCAGCTGGGATGGCTGGAGGCGTTGGGGGCTGGCTGAGGCATTTTCTCTCTTTCCATCTGGCCTCTCTGGTATGTTGCTGGACCTCTTCTCTCCGTGGCGCAGGGACGACGTGAGGGCATCCAAGGGCACAAGCCTCAGGGTGCCACACTAAAGCCTGGGTCATGCAGCTGATGTCCCCCTGTCCAAGCCCAGCGCCCCTGTGGGAGGGGACTGCATAGGGCGGTGATTACTAGGAGGCACGGCTCATTGCTGGCCACCAGAATAAGCTGTCCTGGGAGTGCATGTGTGCACGCGTGCGCGCACACACACACACACACACACACACACACACACAGTTACAGGGGCGCGCTGTCTGGGGACTAGAGTATGCTGTGCCTGATGCTGGGAAGTTATCCTCTGTGGCTCTAAAATTTGCCTCTTCTCTTCCTCCTCCCTCTGTGATTTTCTTGATATATAATTTATGTACTGTAAAGTCAACCTGTTTAAAGTATACAGTTCAATGGTTTTCAGTTTACAGAGTTGTACGATCATTACAGAAACTCAATGTTAGAATATTTTATCATCACCCAAAAGACCCCTTGGGCCCGTTGGTGCTTCCTCCGCGGCCCAGCCTCACTCCCCTGCCCCCAGCCAGAGGCAACCGTGAATCTCTTTCTTTATGGGTTTGCCCCTTCTGGACACTTCGCGTAAGTGAAGTCATACAGTACGAGGCTTTCTGTGATTTCCAAAGTTAACCGAGGCTGTAGCAGGTGCCGGCCCTTCACTTCTTTCATTGGTGGGGAATAGCCCGTTGCCTGGACAGAGAGACTGCGTTTCGCTCATCCAGCCATCAGACGACGGGGTTTGCGTGGTTTCCACCTTTGCCTCGCACGGGTAATAGGTTTGTGTGGACTTACCTTTTCATTTCTCTTGGGTAGATATCTAGTTGCTGATGGATCAAAATGCCATTTATCAGAGTGAGGAACTGCCAGACGGCTTCCCCAGGTCATTTTACATTCCCACGTTTGTCTCAGGGAAGTAGAGGACAGATACTCCCTGTTCAGGAGGGCTTGGCGAGGAGGTAGGGAAAGGCGAGGTCTGTCCCAGAACCACTCTCGGCCCCAGAGCTCTATGGTTCAGCAGCTGGTCCCCGCGCCAACACAATAATGGACCCAGCAGTGCCATTCGAGCCCTTTGTCAGCCCAGGTTCCGGTTCTGAGACCCCAAGGGCCGCAGCGGTTGTGGGCAGTGCTCTTGGCTCCTGGGAGTGTCTCTGCCGCACGGCCAGGCGGTCCACGCTTGGCTCCGCTCCTGCTGCACCGCCCAGGGCCCCCACCGCTATGGAGCCTCGAGCCCCCAGAACACTCGGCAAGTCGGAGCCCGGAGCCGGTGGGACGTGTGAGGCAGGCTTGAACCACTGGGGGAAGTTCTGCAAACCTGTGTCTCACCAAGTTCACTTCCGGGCCTTGGGCTGACTCCCAGCTCTGCGTCCTGGCCAGCCGGGAAGAGTGTGTCCCCAGTTCCTGAGGTCGACCTGGGAAAGAACCGCCGAAAGCCCGGGGAGTCTCCAGCGTGGGCAGTCGCGGCTGTTAGGTACGTAGTGCCCTGTGGAGCCTGGAGGGACGCTTCCCCTGTAGGAACCGGAGGCTCTGTGGGGCTGGGGGCCTCAGCACACAGATGGGGAAGAGACACGAGCTTCCTTGTAGGCTTGGCCAGGGGGCCGGGGGCCCACTTCCCAACCCTCTTTGGAGAATCAGCAGCAGAGGTAAGAGCTCAGGCTTCCTTCAGATACAAGGAACCGCCTCTTACTCACTGTGTGGGGGTGGCTGGGCCTGAACGGCAGAACCTACCAGCTCGGGGTCCCTCATCCAGCCTGCCGGAGTGCCTGGTTCACACGTGCTGAGTGCCCTCTGACCGTGGTGGCCTGGGATGTAAAGGTTGCCACTAAAACCTTGCACATTAAAAAATATCTTCATAAAAATACAGCGATCTTCATTTTATCTTAAAATGCCCTGGAAGGACGGGCCCTCCTCTCAGTGCTGAGATCGTCATACGCCGTCCATCTCCCCCAGGAAACTGCTGAGGGCCAGGCTGGCGGGCATTGTACTGTCCCGCCGAGGCCCAGTCCCTGCACATCACAGGCAAGGCCTGCAGGAAGCTCTGGGAGGGAACGAGGGAGGGACGCGCACGAGCTGCCTTTGTGCACCTGATGAGCTCCACCCGAGGGGCCGTCTGGGCTGCGTGGCTCCCAGGGACTCCCGGGAAGGCCGTGGCCACAGGGCGAAGTCCTGGGCAGGTTGCTGTCGGTGTGAGGACAGAGTCCCTCAGCGTCAGAACTGCTCCCGAAGGGGTGATCCCTGGTCACTGCATGCTCAGCAGGAGCCAGATGCCGACCTGCGGAAGTAAGTGGGGGCACTCCTGGGGAGGGGCCGATGACCTTCGGGTTGCTTCCGATTCTGAGGAGATCCAGCTGCATCTGGGGCAGCTCCTGTTCTTCCAGACTGAGCTTAACGTAGTCTTGACGCTTCCTCGCCGGGATTCCACAGGGTGTGTGGGAAAGACGGAGCGTCCTTAGGATCTGTGGTGGAAGCTGGAGAAGGCAGCCCAGCTCTGTCTTCAGCTCCGCGTTGGTTGGCGCCGGCGTCTGGCCTCTGGTCTGTCTCCGACCTGTGTCTCTGCCCGTGCTCTCACCCTAGGGTCCGCCGACTGCTCTCAGGGTGTCTGTCCACCCTTCTCCGTTCACTGAACCTCCCTGATCTGTGTGTCTGCACCCCCGCCTCTGCCCCGACAGACACGCTTAATCACGCAGGATCCATTCTGTGGAGAGGGGTCTGTGTGTGTGGGACAACACGGACATCCCTTGGCAATGTTTGGGAGAATTCAACATTTTCAAATTCAGGGGAGAGGGGACAGAAAGAAAGAAAACAAGTGAGCTCCTTTTTCTCTTCCGTTTGTAAGTTCAGAGCCTCATTCTCTCCTGACCCCACTGGGGAGGACGAAGCATGCACCGTTTCCCGGGAAGGCCAGGAGGGCAGGGAGAGTGATGTCAGCCCCTCGGGACACGGGGTCCGTGCCCCTGGGAAGCCTCCCCGGCCCCGGGGAGGACGGCAGCCCCCGGGGCTGCACCTGCCCCTCATCGCCCTTGTCCGTGGTGGTTTTTGTCTTCCCGTGCGAGGGTGTTTGACGTTCTTTAGTCCCCGTGGTATCCTAAGCTCCCTAACACCAGGGACGGTCCATCTGGGTCTGGATTCTTCACTGAGTCCACACGGCCTGGTTCAAATTCTGGATGTGGATTAAGTGTTCAATGTTTGTTAAATGAATAAACGGGTGGGAATTAAAAGAAAGCATGAATATTTTATATGCACATATTTTTAAATACAGATGTGTATGGGACTGCAGAGCAGTCAGGAGGAAAATTAATCCTCATGATTGTGTTTGATTTTGGGTATTTGGGGAAAAGCTAGATGAAGCCCCAGTGCGAGCACCCCCATCCCCAGCCTCACCCCTCTTCACTTCCAAGGGATGAGGACTCGCCCTTCCCTTTCCCAGCCAAGCCTGCCGATGCCCAGACCAGAGCCCAGCCCTCCCTTGCATGGAGCCTGCCAAACAGAACAGAGAATGCCTTTGACAGGCCTGTGGGCCTGTCGTGGGGAGGGATCTGAGGACAAGGACTTCTTTATTCCGTAGGGACGGTGTCCAGTCAACAGGAAAAGGAGCATAGTCAGCAAAATTGGTGCCAAGTAAGAGCTTACAGGGGTAAGGCCAGGGGAAGCAAGGGAGGGAGAGCTGGGCCGGGGGCCTCCCCGTGGGTCGTCTGTGAGCCCTGGGCAGTGAAGTGTGCTCTCTGTGCAGTGCAAGGGGATAAGGTGGCCAGACCAGGGGCCATACTAATAAGGGACTGAGCAGAAGAGGAAAGGGTAGGGGGCAGGGAAGAAGACCAGGGTCAGGGGCGGGCAGGCCTGGCTCATGCATTAGCTTATTCACAGCTGTCACGAGCACTGGGATGAGGGCGAGCTAGAATTTGGAGGTGATTTCACAGACTGCCAGGTGTTACCTCTGTGCCCACCGCAGGCTTCTTCCTGGACCTTAGAGAGAGGGGAGGAGGGTTGAGAGTCTAGCGGGTCCTGGGAAAGGACTCGGGAAGGGAGGCTGGTTCCAGGCGACTCCAGAGGAGGGGTGTGTGTGCGAGTCCACGCCCATGCCCCCCAGCCTGCCCCCGCCGATCTGCCCCGTGATGTTGTTTATTTGACAGGGCCATGTACACATGCCTAGCTGCTGGCACACACTGTTAGTCGGGGGGAGGGTTTCTGGTTTGTGGCCGACCCTGCCCTGCCCTGAGCAGGTCTAGGGCCATGGCCCATGGCTGGCTCTTATGGTTCCCTAGCAACTAAGTGAGGCCGGGAAATGTACAGTTTCATCACCACAAGATGTTAGGTCAATTAATATTCATTAGCAGCGCCCGGGTTGGCTGCTAGGAGACATTCTGCAGTAAACAATCTTTGTTGCCTGAAAGATGGAGGTGGAAGGGGCATAGCGACCAGTGAATATGTATAATATGTTCTGAAGATGCATTTTCTTATACTAGCACACTGGCCTGTTTGCACATGTGCATCGGATATTTAAAAAATTCATCTGTGTATTTATAGTTATCCCTCTAAGTTTATTATATGAGAATAGGTTTCAGAAACAACAGGAAGGCTGTCCCCAAAAATGCCTGTAAGTGGTTTACCATGTCCCATTCAGGTCGCCGAGACTGTATCACGAGTGCCGATCTTATGCTTGTTTCCTCAGGCTGCGTGCTTCATGCCCTTACGGTCTTTAAAAATGACTCTCGCAAAGAGCACATGAATTGCAGAATGCCCAGTGCCTGAGTTTTGTCAGGAACTTTCCCTTTACCAGATCAAGACTGACGCTGTGAGCCTCTTGGAGGGAGAGGGTGCAGATCTAGAAGGGGGGCCTGGGGTGCAGACTGGAGATTCTGCCTCTGCTGGGCTCGGTCTGGGCCGGCAGGTATCAGCCCCCGTGGAGTCCCGGTGGGGGAGACGAGGACATGTCAGAGCAAGTAGGGCAACTGTGGGCTCAGAATGGGCCCAGTCCTGCTCCAACGTGGCAGTTTCCTTCCTGCTCAGCAGAGAACTCCTTCCCCTCAACCTGGGTGGGAGGGGGTGGGGCGGGAGGCGGGTTTGGCCCCTTTCCTGGATCCTGTGTGATAACAGGCCCAGGTCAAATATGACCAAGGACCACAGCTTGAACTTGCAAATCAATGGGACCAACACAGACTGTGCTCACTGGGCCAGACTGGGCCCAGCGCTGTGGGGACAGCTGGTGCACCTTGAGGTCCCCTGGCATGGGACGAGGGCAGGTGGCCACCTGTGGGGTAGTTCAGAGCAGTGGTTCTCAAGGCATGGCCTCTGGACCAGTGCGTGTCAGGTGGGAGCCTGTTAGAGATGCAGCTTATGGGCCCCGCCTCAGTCTAGTGGGTTGAAGTCTCTGGGGGGAGGCCTAGGAATCTGTTTCAGTTTTCAGGTGGTCCTTACGCATGCCCCAGTTTGAAGGGGATAGAGAGTGGAGACACAAGTTTTGAGTCCTGACTTTTTCTGCCGTCCCTGGACACCAGGAAGGGGGGTGCTTCCTCTCTCATGGCTTTAAGGAAATGTGGACTCGATCAGTTTTGCTGCAGTCTCTCTTAGTATATATCAAAGGGGTGTGTGTGGGGTGTCTTGCCAATGGGTTTCAGCCCTGGGCAAGTTCACTGTGACCGAGGAATGACAATGGAACGTTCTTGGAGTGTAAGGGTTATACCCAACTTTATTCTCACAGTGGCAGGTCAATCACTAGAATCCCGTCCACTCAGAGCGAGTCTGCATGCAGCAAGCGGGTCCCTGTCGCTGGGCCTCTCTGCCCCCGCAGCCGTCTCAGTCTCAGTCTCAGTCTCTGTCCTCGGCGCTGCCACCCCTCCAGTCTCATCTCTGCTCTCCTGTAGCCATGCCACTGTGCCACCCAGAGCACTTGGCGGAGCTCTTTATATAGAGTCAATAGCAGCGTATTGCCCACACGTGTGCAGTGAGCAAGCCGACCAGGGCCAGGTGAGAGTCCTGGCCACAGGAACCTTCCCTTTATCCACAGTGGGGCACACATGCGTATGTGTATGAATGGGTAGCCATTGTAGCCCGGTGCTTCTATTCCCTCAGTAAAAACCAAGCCGTTATATGTTCTGCACAGTCCCCTGGGGAAGATCCTGAGACCCTCCCCCGAGGAGCTGCTTGGCAGATCTGAGCAGGGTAACAGGTTCCCATGGAGAATAAAGGGCTGCTTCATTCAGGAGCACATGAAATGCCGGTTTGGATCGGGAGGGATCGGGGCCTAGGAATTTCTGTCTGCTCTGGAGCTTGAGAGAATGTTCAGTTCCAGTGTAAACTGCCTAGAAGTTGGTTTTTCTTTTCCTCTTAGAATTAATTGGTTAAGCTCATGGTTTAATAAAACATTGCTATCTGGATTTGATTAAGAGTCCAGAAAATCAGGTCCATTTGTTTCAGGGTGTCCTCTGGGGCCAGGGTGCCTGGTGTGAGTCCTCGGACAAGCCACTTAACATCTCTGCGTCTCAGTTTCCTCACCCATAAAATGGGCGAAGTAACAGTGACCACCCTGAACAGCTGTGAGGATCACATTGGTTGGTGAGTACCAAGTGCCCAGACTGCAGCGTGGCACCTGCTGGCGCTGCTCACTATTCAGATCCATCTGACTTGGGCTCTTCTGTTCACATTCAGGCCCGTGTGGGGCTAGGGCTGGTGTTAACTTTGTCCATTGTCCCCACTGCGGGGTTCAGCCGCATTTGTTGCTGACCGGGTCTCATTTGTCTCTCTTTTCATCTCCCTCTCTCTTCCCTCCAATTTCCATTTCTTCTGTGAAATGGTTAAAGTGCTTGACATAATTAGCTGTTAATTGTTAGCAGCTGTACCCATTATTGGTTTAATGCCTAATTAATTGCAACAATTAATGCTGCCTATCCTGTCTTAGGAACTGTTGGTGAGAGAAGGCTGGTGTTGTTTAAGTTATATCTTAATTAATTTACCTCCAATTTTTAGCATTTAACAAAAAATCCTAGACTGGGGGAGCTACCTTCCTCTTGTGAGTGATGAGCAGAGGGTTGCTGCGATGTGCAGTGGCCTGGGGCCCGTCCCGTGATGGTTGCACATCTCTCCTAGGGGCTCCAGGCCATCCTGTGCATCACGGGGCCCTGCACACACATGGGCTCTCTGAATTTTTCTTGAGAGAGTGACAAGCTAAGAGCCTCAAGAGCAAATGGGTTCCTCCCGCACCGCTGTGCCCCAATTTGCGGCAAAGCCTTCACTCCCCGGCGGGCGGCCTCTATGGGGATCAGACCTGGGTCTGCGCTCCTGCGGGGTGAGACTGGCTGGGTTGTGGCTGCAGCTCGGGCGTGAGCAGGACGCTCGGGCAGCTTAGGAGGGAACTGCAGGGATGAAGCGTGGCTTCGGTGTTCTTCACGTTTCTCCTGGGAGCTGGGCTTGGTGCTCCTGCCTCACACACATTTAGAAACAGTCTCACAGTGACTCTGCCAGGTGGGCGTTACTAGCCTACCCACTTTACAGGCGAGGGAGCCGCACGGCTAAGTACCTGGCACATGGCGATTAAAGCGCAAACCCGCATACCCGCTCCCAGGCACGGCTTTTCTTTGAATGTGTGACTAGATGTGTCTTTCGGCACCTTCAGGGTTCTCGGTGACTGATTTATTTTTAGGGCCTTGATGCCAGACCTTATCCCTGTGGGCGGTCCTGCTGCCTGCGTCTGAGGAGGGGCCGAGCTGGCACAGGAGCGGTGGTAGGGCGGGCGGGCAGCTGGGCTTCGGCCTTAACACAGCGTGTGAAGCCAGTGATAGAGGCGGGCCTGGGGACCCGACCCCCCTCTCCGGGCCTGCAGGAGTTAGGGACCTATGCCCTGGCTGCGGGAGCCGTGTCCCAGGGTGCCCACTGCAGGACGGTGCGCGCGGCTGCAGGCCAGCAGCTAGGTGGGGAAGCCGCTGGGAGACAGAGCCGCGGCCTTAGGTCTTAAGCTCCAGGAGGAACCACATTTGAGACCAGCTGGGGAAGCCTAAAATAACAGTCCCCAGAAGGTTCCAGCACCCTGACCTCTGGGACCTGTGAAGTTAAGTGGTAGCCCATAAAAGGACTTTGCGTATGTGATTAAGAACCTGGACACGAGGAGATTATCCTGAATTATCTGGGGGACCCCTAAATGCAGCCACGTATGTTTTTGTAAGAGAGGTCGGGGGAGATTTGGGACGTAAGAGAAGCGAGGTGAGCACAGAGCAGAGATTTGAGTGACGTGGCCCCGCCGTGGAGCCCTGGCAGCCACCAGGGCTGAAGGAGGCGAGGAGCCAGCCTCCCGTGGCCCCTGGAGGGAGTGGGGTCCCGCTGACGCCTCCATTTCAGCCCAGGGGTATTGGACTTCCGGCCTCCAGGGCCGTGGGAGGTGCGTCTCTGTTGTTTCTGACGCCAAGGTTGTAGAATTTGTTACATATCAGGTTTAATATTTTCCTTGTTATAATCTCTGTGCTATCCCTGAGTGTTCATCAATAAAGTTGTGTTAAGTGTTAAGAAAAGAAAAGATAAAATAAAAAATGAAAGAACAAGGAGAGCAGAACCTGCTCTCAGAATTATCTGCTGGGGAGGTTGGGGAGGTCCCTGGGGTAAGTGAGAAGCCACGACAGTGACTTTTAGGGTGGTAAATTAGGATTAAGTCTGAGTGCATGTTTAAGAGAACTCTCAAATACTGAACAACAGATAAGCTTATTGTTAAACGAGAGAGGTTTATTTCTTACACAATATAAATCTAGAGTTAGGCAGCCCTGAGCCATTGCGGCAGCTCCACAGCTCTGTCTGGAGTCTGGCCTCTTTCTGTCTACTTGTTCCAGTGTGAGGGCCTCAACCTCACTGTGCAAAATAATTGCCAGAGTTCCGGCCATCCCATCTGAGCTCCAGAAGCCAGAGGGAGAAGAAGGCAGAAAGAAGTGTTTGCTCCCTCACTTTTAGGGAGGCTTCTAGGAAGTTTCTCACACATTTCTGCTTATATCTCTTGTTAGAAATTAGTTTCATGGTGACATGGCTTCAATGGAAATATTCTAGAACTGGAATATTTCACCTGGGTTACAATGGGCCCAGCTGAAAAAGTAGGTTCTGTTAAGAAAAAGAAGGAGAAAAGGATATTTGGAGGCAATTAGCCATTTCTGTCTCACCAACTCTTTAAGTTCTGGAGTTCTGCCAGTGAGGGGGAAGAAGGGAGATCAAATTGCAATTAATTGATGTGGATTTTTTAAAATGTATTTCATCTGGTGTAAGTCTTGGTTCTGATACTATAGATAAGTCCAATGCTTATCAACTAGAAAGTGTCCAGGTGAGAGTGGACAGAATGGCTGTGGGGCTGAAAACCATATGGAAGAAGAGAGAAGTGGGTTGTTTAGCTAGAGGAGAATTTTTTTTTAAGGACAAAATGATCTGTTTTCAGATAAATTCAGTGCTGTATCATGGGTATGAAAGTGAGTGCCATCTATGACACAGAGCAGAAATGGGTGGAAGGGAGGTCGATTTTAGCCCAGTATGAGAAAGAACCTTCTAACAACCTCGAAGCCAGCAGTGGGGCAGCTGCCCCGGGGAACGACTCCCTCACTAGGCTGGGAGCTGCTGGGGGCGGCAGGTCTCGGGTGGGAGGCTGGACTGGACCACCTCCCTCCTGACCCCGTGCGTCTATGGGGCGTCAAGGGAGGCCCTCCAGGGGCTTGTCAAAGACCACAGTGGAGGACAGGGCACTGTGGGGGGTCTGCGTCTTAATAAGAGTCAAACGAATTAGGCTGTCAGGGAGAGAATTTTCTGGGCCTCAGGGTAACAAAGCTGTGACTGTTGCTGGGCTAAGGCTGGAGCTCTGTGCCAGCATCCCAAGGAGAGAATGCAGCGCACGTGGCTTGAGCTTGGAGCTGAGCCCTGAATATGGATGGTCCAGGATGGGAGGGGGCCAGGAAAATGCAACGGTGGGGGCCTCATTTTATTTGAATCCTGCCATGGTGGACAAGGTACGGGCAGGCAGCCGGTGCCCTGCATCTTCTGACACAAGCTGGCAATCTGAGGTTCCCAGGGCTGAGGGCCAGAAGGGAGGAAGAGGCCTGGGTGTTCCTCTAGTAAGTCTTCTGCAGACTTATGCTGAAATGTCTGCAAGAGGCTGGGCCTCAGAGCGTGACTTTGGGCTGGTGTTCTGTCTCTGGATCATGTGGTTCTGTTGTGCGGTGCTCATAGGTGAAGCATGGATGAGAGGCGCCTCTCTGCCCAGAAGCAGCACCATGCTCACTGCCTTGAGACGACGGCTCATCCCGCTAGCATCAGGGGAGAACAGGAAACGTGCCCAGACTCTGTCTTAGGGACTTCTTTTGGTTGCAAGTGACAGAAGCCACTTTGGACTAGCTTGGGCAGAACAGAACCTGCCGTGGCTCCTGAAACCAGGAGGCGACAGGGCCCAGGGAATGCATGGCCTGCACTTTGCCACTGGGGCTGTCATCCCCCTTCAGGGTGGCTTTGGTTCTCCTGCACGTGGGCCAGGAAGCCTCCTGGGTGAGATGGTCCAGGGGGCTCCAGTCCCAAAGCTCACATGCTAGATGCCCCATGTGTTCGTCTCCCCTCTGTCCTTGAGCCTAGAGGCCAGCTTTCTTCTAGACAGTTGTCCTGATGCAAGGGTCTTTAGAGACTGGAGGGCCGGGAGCAGAATGCTTACAGACACGTCCAGCATGGATCCCAGGGCCTGCCAGGTCTTCCTTCTTCAGCTCCCCAGGAGTCTGCGCAGGTTAATTTGTTTATGTTCAACCATGTGCTTCGCCAACACTTGTTAGCAGTGCCAGGGCCCTTTCGGGGCTCAAGGTGGTGGCTGCCCCCAAGCTGTGGATTGGAGGAGATGCAGCTGGGGAGTCACAGACACTTCGCACTGACTGAGACGCCTGAGCGCCTAGAGCCTTTCTGGTCACTCCTCCTGCCTTGGCCTGAAGTCGGACGCCTCAGGCTCCAGATCCAGAGGAATCCACACGCGGGGAGCTGAGCTGCTCTCGGCCTGTAGCTGGGGCCCCTGGGACCTGCTCTTGGAATCAAAATGCTCAGATGCTGTTCATCTCTTCCCAGACTGCAGTGCAGGGCCATACACTGTTCCGCCTGGCTGAAATCCCTTGGAATCGGAGTGTTTCCTCCAGGGCAGGGCTGGGGCCCAAGAATTTAAAGCAACTGAGCAGATTTATTAAGCTGGAGGATCTCAGGGTGCTAAGGAGCTCAACGCAGTGGCCACGTCTTCAGGTTGTGGAGGAGGGGAGGCCTGGGGAGCAGGGGACCACGGGTTCCTGCTGGTGATGGGTAGGCAGGGGCCTGCAGGGGGTGCAGTGACAGTGGGGTTCCCCCGTCTGTGCTGCAGATAGGCGATGTGGTTTCCTGGTGCCATTGGGTTCCTGCTTGCGCTGCAGCCCTGGGCTTCCTGGCTAGGACAGCAGGCCTCCCAGGAGATGTCTTCCCTGGCACTGTTGGGTGTACAGTGCTGGCGGCCACCTGAGATGACCCAGAGGAAGGCAAAGGAGGAAGGAGCCTGAAAGAGGGACCCCCATCAATGCCACCTCCTTGAAAAGTACCTTCCCTTGGGCTCTCCCAGCAAGAGGTGTCACCAGCAGTCTTGCTCAGGGACTGTGCTGCCTAATACCTGAAACAGGTTTCCCCAAATAAAGCTGACATTTATTGAAGGCCATGTGTCAGGCACTATGTGGAGAGCTTTACATAAATTATCTGAGTTAATCCTCATGAAAGTATGAGCTATTATTATCCATATTTTACAGTTGAGGAAACTCAGGCTTAAAGAAGAAAAATAGCTCCGCCAGTGCCCAGCCAGCCAGTAGCAGAGCTGGGGTTTGAACCTTGGTGGTTCGTGCTGCTCGAGGGCTGTGCTGCCAAACTCCCTGTCCAGGGTCTTGTCCCAGAAGGTGCTTTGGCCCCCCAGACACGAGCCTTGGAGTCTTTTCTAGGGTTCAGTCCAGCAAAGATGAGAGAAAGCTCTGTGTAGAGACACCTGCGTTGTCTTCCACTTGGGCAAATACATTTAACAAGCAGGTGAATGTGCAAATACTGAATGTATGAACAGTGAGGACTGACTTGATATGCCCCGGGGGGCTGTGATGGGCGTGACCTGGGCTGGGCTCCTCAGCTGCTGGAGGGGTGACTTTCCTCAGGACGCACCTGCATACTGGGGTGCAGAATGTCCCTGGCAGCTCTGTTTGTACTGTGTAAAGAGCAGCCCCTTGTACTCTGGTTCTTTTTGAAAAGTTGCTAATAATTTTGCACTCAATTTCCATTTAAATGGGAACATTAACCTCTGGGCCTGGAGAGGAGCCTAGAAATGTGGCTCTTCTCTCCACGGTTCAGGGTGCCCTGGGAGTAAATTACTCTCCTCAGCAGATGAGGGTCTCCCCCTGATTTTGAAAGACCCCCCACTCCCCTTCCAGAAAGCCCACTTCCTGGTTTACTCACCTGCTGCAACTTGAGGGTCTTCCTTAAGTCTAGCCCGAAGTGGTCCAGCTGGAACACAGGCCGTCTCTCCCCGGTGCACAGTGGAAACCCGCTCCCTGAGTTGATGGTGAAGCTCCTAAAAGCCTGGGCGAGAGACCCGGGCGGCGGCTGGACAGCGGCCGGGGGTCACTGGGGTAGCGTGTGTCATCCCGAGGAAGCCGGGGCGGTGCTCTCCCAGGGTTCTCCCGAGGCCTCTCACCCTGTGAACACGGCACTTCACTGCCAACCCTGCCGATGAGGAGGCTCGGGAGTGGGGCTGCTCCAGGTCTGTCAGGCCTGCAGGGCTGGGGCCCGCGGCTCCGCCTGCTCAGGGAGTGCCGGGGGCTGGTCAGCTGCCCATCGGGAAAGGAGTGGGGGTGGGGGTGAGCCCAGAGTTCTGTCACTGGTGCCGAAGTGCTCCAGCTTCCTCCTCTAGGATGCCAGTAACGCGGCCTTCACTGCCCTCGCGTGTGTGCAGGCTCCCCAGCCCCGGTCCTGGGGAGGAGGTACCACCAGGCCCTGAATTACTGCCCAGTCCTCGGTTCTCACCTTGAGTTTATTTCCTGCCCCGGGGCTCCCTTTCCTGCAGACTCACGGAGAAAGTGAGGGGAGGTGCGGATGCCAAGTGACACCCGAGTGCCCGCCGTTGGGCACAAAAGCTGCCCCGCTGAGGGAGGCAGGGAGCGTGGAGACGGGCGTGAGTCGGGAACCTGAGGTGTGGCATCCGCCAGAGGGTATCTTCTGTTTATCTGCCCCATAGTCTGGAGCTGAGCCCCAGGAACACATTCAAGGTCACGTATGGAGACAGTCTTGCGGCCCGCGTGGAAAGCCTGCTCAGTTTACGGTCTGTGGTCTGTTCTGTTCCCGGGCGCTTCCTCCCTGCTGGTGCTTACGTCCTGGGGTGGGAGGGGGAGAGGGGGAGGCGGGAGGGGGGGCGGGCGGCCCCACCGACCCAGGGAAGCCCGGCCCCGGTGGCCTCTGTTCCTGTCCCCCCCTCCAGCCTGCCAGGAAGTTTCCCCGCCTGAGGAGGCATGTTCTCTTCTCTGTCATTTAGTGTCTGGTTTCTAAAAATAGTAATAATTAGAGAAGTCTGCTGTCTTTCCACTTTTTCCCCCTTGTCTTAATTTAAATTCTGTTGGTTTTATCTGTAATTTTGGACAGAGCTGGAGAAGTGCCTGCAGACTGTGAATAAGAGTGGACTGTGCATGTATGTATAAGCATGTGTGTATGTGTGCATATAGGGATTATCTCTGTGTAGGTGTGTGTGTGTGTGTGCATGTGGCACGCTTACATTTGTGAGTAGGGGGTTTTGAGATCAGGAGGACGTTGTCCCCCACAGCATCTCTGACACAGGGACCTCTCAGGGATGCTGATGACCAGGTCAGAGACTTGCCGCTTGCTCTGCCAGATTCACTGCCTGGCTCTGCCTGGCTCTCACCCTCAGCGGCTGGCCCGAGGGCTGCATCGATGTACTCGTGCCCACTGGTTCCTGTGGAGTTCAGCCCCTGGGAAGCCCTGTGAGGGAGGGAGAGGGAGGACACGGTCGGCTGTTTGCCCGCAGCCCCTTCCTGCCCACTGCCCGTCTGAAGGCAGCCCTCTCCGCGGGTCCAGTGCTCCTGGGTTCTGGTCGCTGCCCTCCCCTCCCCCCTGGGTTTCTGTGCTCCTCCTTCCCCTGTGCCCTGCCAACATTTGTGTAGTCTTCTTTAAACCCTCCTGCAACCATCCTGATGTGTGTGTACTGCGTGTCGGGACTCTGCTGCATGCAGGGACCCTTGGGGACGGCCACGGGCCAGCTCCACGTTCCGTTTGCAGTGGTCTCCTTTGCGTGTCTCTCCATGCCTGCATCTGGCTGCGCCCCCACAGAGGGAGAGGTTGGGTGTAAGCTTTGCTGTTCTCCAGCTGAGCTGTTCAAGGCCCGTCGGGGCTTCTCCCTGCCAGTGCAGTGGCCCGTCTGCCCAGAAAGAACGCACCCACCCCCTGCCTGTAGCAAGCATTCCCTCCCCTGGTGCTCCTGGAGAACCTCTGCTGGGCCAGGAGGGAGGCTGAGGCACAGCTCTACTCAGGAAACTGGGTGTTCTGGCCCCCGCTTGGCTGCCCAGCTCCCTTCTTCCACACCTTGGGTGACGCCTTCTGCTGAGCTCTCTGTGGCCACCCACTGTGGACGCTCCCGGGCCCCACATGGTTTCCAGCCCGGACCACAGCATTCCTCACTCCTGTCCGTGTCCTTCTGACCCTTTCTCCCCTGGTGTCCTAGCTCCGTTGCTCTTCCCCTCGACATCTCCCCTCCTTACAGGAAGAGCAGAGCCCACGTGAGTCCAGCACCTTCTCCGACTGGCTTCCAGATCTGGGTGTCCACGCAGCTGGGCAGCTGTTCTCTGCGGCCGGCTTCCTGACGGCTCTCTGGTGGAGGCTGGCCTGCGGTCCCCCAGCTCCTCCGCAGGGGCTGGCGGGGAAAGGACCGATTCTGGCGCCCTGAACGGGAGGGAGTGGAGCAATGGCTTGTTCCCGGCCCGGCCCCCACCCCTGCCTATTATCCTTTAGGTTGAACACATTATCTTGCAACAAGAGGTTAATTTCCTTCCACCAATCTTCACTTTTTTTTGGCAATTTGATTTCATCTCCGTTTCTTGTGAAAAATTTCTCCCCTTTTATTCTGTACTACATCACAAGGCTCCTTTATGCTTAATGACAGTTAAGGGTGCTGTTCCCACATACCTTCTTCCACACCTGAGGGTGGGAAAGTCCATTCCACCCACCTGCAAGAGCCAGAGGGCTGAGGGGCTGTGAGGGGGAAACACTTCTATGACGGCTCATTTTGTGTGTTGGGGGGAGTGACCCTAAACTGTGGCCTGTTGGCATATGGATCACTTTGAACTGGAGGCAGTCAGGACCCTGCAGACTCAAAAATCTTGTACCTCTCCCTTGATTGCTTCAAAGAATGTAGGTAGGGGCCTGGACCCAGAAAAAGGCTGCTATCAGAGATGACTTCTATCGGGAAGATGTGTCTGTGTGGCGGGCAGGCATCTGCTCTGCGCGTCGCCCAGTCACCCTCCTCCTCCGAAGCCCAGGCCCCCATCCCGCTCCTTCCCTCAGGATGCATGTAGGCCTCAGCTGACTGATGTGTCCTTGGGTCTCATATTTTAGGGGCTCTCGTGTACACACAACTAAATGTGTTTTTCTCCTGTTAATCTGCCTTTGGTCAATTTAATTAATAGACCAGCCAGAAGAGCCTAGAAGGGCAGAGGAAAATTTTTTCTCCTATACTGTCAGTTTGGCTGGGCTGTGGGGCTCAGTTCAGTCAAATATCAGCCTAGATGTGGCCGTGAAGGTAGTTGTTAGACGCGATTAACACTTTAGTCAGTAGACTCTGAGTAAAGCAGATGCCCCCCTAGTGTGGGCGGGCCTCCTTGACCAGCTGAAGGCCTTAGGAGCAGAGGCAGGTCCCCAGAAGTGGAGCCACTCCTCAGGACAGCAGCGCAGGGACCATGTGTGGGTCCCCAGCCTGCTCTCCTGAGGAACGTGGACTCCAGCCACAGCATCGGCCTTTCCCTGACTCTGCAGGTGGCCTCCCAGCCCTACAGATTTTGGGCTTTACCCCCCACCCTCAGTTGCATGAGCCAATACTTTAAATCGCTCTCCCTTGCCTACCTCCCTCTCTCCTCTCTCCCTCTCCAAATATACAGATGTGTCCTGTTGGTCCTGCTTTTACTGCAGGACCCTAATAAATACACCCTCCCTCTTGAAGGGAGCCTGCAGGGTGGATCTTTCTGGTCAGGGGTTGGGTGTGCACGAATGATTCATTACACAACTCCAACTCCTAAAAATGCCAAAATGGTCCCCTAAGGAATTTGGGATGCCTAGAGGGCAGAGACACACTCCGTACAGTCAGGAGCCCCACGTGAGGGTGGGTGGTGGGCCTGAGGAGAAAGACAGAAGCCGCAGAGACTGGGGAGAGCTTCTGGAGTTGGCCGGCGGCTCAGAGGTGGTGCAGAGCAGAGCGCTCCGCTGTCCGGTGGGGAGCCCAGGTGCCTTCTCAGGGAGGTCGTGGGGGAAAGAGCCCCGAGAGGCAGCCGCAGTCTGGGTTCTAGACCCGGTGCCCACAGTACTTAACCGTGGGGCCGCTTCTGCCTCCCCCTTCTGAAGGGCGTGCCCAGCTCTGGGCATCCAGATGGCACAGGTGATGGCCATCCAGTGACGCTCCAGCTACTTAGGACGTGGGAGAAGCAGCTCCCTGGATTTTTACGGCCCTGCTTTATCATAGACCCAAGATCCTCAGTGCCCTGAGAAAAAAGATCATCTGGTTTCAGCAAATCCCGAGCGATGGAGATCCTCGCTGGTACCCGGCCTCACCAGGTTCTGGTCAGAGGACGAATTAGAGCCCGAGAAAAGAGGATTTAGGGTGCAGCAGTTTGCCGTCTCTGCGGCCTGGTGGGGCTTAGGAAGACTTGGGGGGTGGAAAAGACTTCGAGGCTGTTGATTTTAGAGAGAGAGAGAGGGAAATGTTGGGGATATTCCATTCATTGTTTTTATTATTTAAAAAATTTTATTGAGAGTTGTAGAGCAGTTTTATTGTGTTTTAGAGCAGTTTTAGGTTTACAGCAAAAATTGAGGGGAAAGTACAGAGGTCTCCCCTATGTCCCTGTCCCTTTCCCTGAAAGCGTCTGCCGTCGTCAGCAACGCCCCCCAGAGTGGCACGTTTGTTGCCTGCCTGGCACCTGCACTGACTGACCCACCGTGATCACCCAGAGTCCAGCTTTCATTACAGGTCACTCCTGGTGGTGTACGTGCCATGGGTGTGCACAGACGTATAATGAAATGTGCCCACCACTACGGTATCGCACGAAGGATTTTTCCCTGCCCTAAAAACCTGCCACGCTTCGCCTATTCATCCCTCCCTCAACCCTCTGCCTCTGGCAACCACCGATCTTTTTAACTGTCTCCGTAGTTTCGCCATTTCCAGAATGTCATATAGTTGGAATCATGCAGTGTAGCCTTTTCATCAGTAATATATTTTTAAGTTTCCTTCGTATCTTGTCATGACAGCTCATTTCTTTTTAGCACTGAATGATGTTCCATTATCTGGGTGGACCAGTTTGTTCATCCCTCACCTACTGGAGGACCTCTCAGTTGCTTCCAAGTTTTGGCAGTTATGAGTAAGGCTGCTACAGACGTCTGTGTGCAGGTTTTCATGTGGACATAAGTTTTCAATTCCTTTGGAGAAATACCAGCACGGTTGCTGGATTATATGGCAAGAGTGTGATCAGTCTCGTAAGAAGCTGCCAAACCGTCTTCTGGGGTGGCTGCACCACGTTGCACTCCCACCCGCAGTGGATGTGAGTTCTGCGGCTCCACTTCCTTGTCAGCATTTGGTGGTGTCAGTGGCCTGGATTTTGGCCCTTCTAATATGTGTATAGCGGTATCTCATTGTTTTCATTTGTGTTTTTCTGATGACATACGATAAGGAGCATCTTTTCATATGCTTATTTGCCATTAACTTCTTTGTGAGGTGTCTATTAAAGTCTTCAGCCCATTTTTTTAATTGGGTTGTTTTCTTACTCTTGAGCTTTTAGAGTTGTTTGTATATTTTAGATAGCAATCCTTTTTCACTGTATCTTTTGCAAATATTTTCTCCCATCCTGTGGCTTTTCTTTTCATCCTCTTTTTCGTGGAGCAGAAATTTTTAATTTTCATGAAGTCTAACTTACCAATTATTTCTTTCATGGATCAATCCTTTGGTGGTGTATCTAAAAAGTAATCTACATTCCCAAGGTCATCTAGGTTTTGTCCTATGATGTCTTCTAGGAGTTTTATAATTTTGACTTTTACATTTAGGTCTGTGATCCATTTTGAGATAGTTTTTGTGAAGAGTGTAAGGCCTGTTTCTAGATTTTCTGTTTTGTGCCAGTGGATGCCCAGCTGTCCCAGCACCGTAGTGTCGCCTTTGCCCCTTTGTCATGCGTCAGGTGACTGTAGTTATGTGGGTCTATTTCTGGGTCCTGTGTTCTACCTGTCTCTTCTTTTGCCCATCCCACACTGCCTTGATTACTATAGCTTTAAAAGTCGGGTAGTGTCAGTCCTCCCACTTTGTTCTCCTTCAGTATTATGTTGGCTGTTCTGGGTCTTTAGTCTCACCAGTAATCTTTATAATTAGTTTATCAATATTCAGAAAATACCTTGCTGGGGTTTTGATTGGGATTGCATTTAGTCTCTAGATCAAGTTTGGAAGAACTGACATCCTGACAGTATTAAATCTTCTTATGCATGAGTGTGGACTCTCTCTCCATTTATTCAGTTCTTTAATTTCATTCACTAGAGTTTTATAGTTTTCCTCTTTAAGATCTTATACATATTTTGTTAGATTTATACTTCAGTACTTCATTTTTGGGCGTGCTGATGTAAGTTATATTTTTAATTTCACCTTCTGCCTGTTCATTGCTGTTCTGTAGGAAAGCAATTGACTTTTGTATATTAACCTTGTGTGATGTAATCACTTAGTGGTAGGAATTTTTTGTTGATTATTTCAGATTTTTCTACGTGGATGACCATGTTGTCTTTGAATAATAGTTTGATTTCTTCCTTCCCAATCTGCATACTTTTTATTTCCTTTTCTTGTCTTATTTCATTAATTAGAACTTCCAGTATGAGGTTGGAAAAGGGTGGTGAGAGGGAAGAGATAGTTATTCTTGAATCTGACTAACTTTTCATAAGTTCATGCCTCATTCTCACATTTCTCCTGCCCTGCTCTGTCTCCTGCTCCCCGATTAGAAGTGAGGTGTGCGCAGTTCCGAGGGCATGAGAGGAAGGGTCACGTCAGCTTCCGCAGCTCCTGGGTTCGCTGAGGCTCAGAGTTGGGGGAAAGGTGCTTCCTTGGCCTAAGCCTAATCAATTTAAGCTGACATTTTATTTTGATTTTTTAATTGTAAGTCACACTGTACACTGACAATGCAGAAACATCAGGCACATGGCAGGTGCTCAGTAACGTCTGCTGAATGAATGTTCACGATCTGGTGGGAAGAGCAGGAGGAGGTGGAGGGAGCCCTGTGCTTGCCCCTTGCCTGCCCTGACTGGGTCGACTTAACTTTCCAAGTCTCATTTTCCTTTTATGTAGGTCTGATGAGAATGACTTGAGATAGCATCTAAATTATAGACAGTCAACATTTATTAATTCTGCTTTATTTCCACTTTTCTGGGAACAGGGTGAAACTGATTAATACCGTAATTGACGTCAAGTAAGTTGTACCCTGTTCACATTGTGGAAGTTAAGCATCAGTAAATGTTAAGTGGATGCATGAAGGGAAAAATGAAAGGGCAAAAAGTGACCTTATACATCTTATAGCTGGGAATATTTTCAACAAAAGCTCACGTGGAAGGCCAGTACCTAAAACTAACGTAACCACACTTGCTCTGATCAAATGGGTTGAGGCAGGTGTGTGTGTGTCTGTCCCCATTGTCTTTCCGCAGTTTCTTCTGCTCTCCCACCCGCCCTGGCCTTAGGCAGTGGTGTGCTAGCAGGTAGGTGACAGCTGGTTCTGGGGGGGGAGCCTGATTTGTAGATTTCCATGGTATAAATACCTCCACTGATTTCAGGCTACCCATGTGGTGTCACTGAATGTGGTTGGGAGTATTGCTCAGAACCACATCATACTATTTTCACCAAAATTTTCCCACAAAACTTAATAAAACTTAGTGATCCACTTTAGGGAGTCGGTACCAGCCAGCTCCTGCACACCACTCCCTCCAAGAAGCCTGTTCTGAGTCTAGGGTTCTAAGGAACATAGTTTAAACAATTGATGTATACTTCCTAACTTTATAAGATGAGGAAAATGAGGGGCTATGACCTTCCCAGGGCCGTAGACCTAGAGGAAACATATTTTGGCTCAGTTAGAATGATTCTTTACTCTGTGGTAGAGAACCTGTTCTTCCCCCCTAGACAGTCATCTATCCTACGTCCCACAGCCCCCTAGACACAGGGCCCCCTAGTCACAGGGCCATCGTACATCCCACAGACCCCTTGTATCCAGGTGGACCACTGATTGTGGTGGATGGAATTGTGCTGATTCTGGACCTGCTTAGCCATATGATATTCTGTGTAATTCTCTGGTGTCTCCTACTGCTAGCCACATGGTAGGAAGTGAATGGCTGTGGGGCCCTAGGAGGTGCAGAAGCCACATACTGGGAGAAACGCAGATCTCTGGATCACTCTTTGGACAGGAGCCGCCTGGGGAGGATGCCCAGCTGGGCGCACTCACACTGGGTTCTGTGCGAGCGAGTGAGAATTTACTGTGCTAAGTCACCGCTCTTGTCTGTTGCGGTGGCTGGCATTGTCCTCGTGGACTAGCAGACCCTGGAAAGGAACAGTTGCAAGGCTGCGCCACTGATCACAGGGTGTGAGTTTACACCTGCCAAGCAGCAGAGGGAAGGCGACAGGGACACGTCATCCTACGGGTGAGAACTTATGGGTATCACGGCAGAGCTCAGAAAGCGGTGATGTGGATGGGTAAGTGTGGGGGCTTGGCCAGGACACAGCCCTGCTGTGATCAGTGAAGCTCTCCACACTGGTGACCGCATTTGTCAGGACTGTTCAGGTGCAGGTGACGGCCCCAGGTTAAGCCAGTCTGAGCCTGGAGGGACACTTACTCTAATAGAAGGAGCGACTCACGGAGGCCAAGGGCAGGAACAGAGCTGGCCTCCGAAGGGTCTGGAAGTTACAAGGGCCCTGGCCCTGTTCCTTGTTTCTGTAGCCCTCTCTGTGTCTTTGGTGCAGACCAGCCTTATCTGATATGCTCCCCCCTCTCGCCATCTTGCCTTCACTGTCTCAAGCCCAGCCAGCCGCAGAGAGCCAGCCCCCTGTCGTCCTGACTGCACACAGACCTACTAAACTCTCTGCATCTGAAGTCCAAAGGCCAGAGGGACTCCAGTTGACCCATGTGGTCAGGTGTCCTCCTTGGTTGAATCCACTGTGGCCAGAAAGTGGAACTGGACTGACTGTATGAACATGTCCAGGGGCCTTGTCTGCGCAGAGGGAGTGAGTCCCCGAGAAGGCGAGGTCCTTGTGCCCAGCTCCTGAAAACTCCCGGCAAATCGGGACAGCCTGTGAGAAACAGGAGGAAGAGGCTGGGCTGTGCGCACAGCTCCTCTCCACCCCCGTGGGGGGTGAGGGAGGGGACAGGTGGGAAGGTCAGTGTGCCAGCTGGGGGGCTTCCCATCCAGAGGGAGCCACCGGGAGGGGCGTCGGTGTGTTCCTCCTCCGCGGTGATGGACAGGGAGTGCCAGCCATGGTGTCTGACACAGGGTGAATCCTCGGGACAGGTCGGGGCTCTCCCTGTCCCTGTCCCTCCCCAGCCTCCTCTCCTGCCCTTCTCACCCCTTCCCTGATGCCAGTGGTGCCCGACAGAGCCCTGCTGGGGCCTGGGGTAAAAGGGAGAACAGTGACACTGGTCCGCTTGTATTTTGTTCTTCCTGGGTTTCTTGCACTGATTCTGACTTTTAAAGTATTGTGTTCACATATTTTTTATCTCGATTACTGAATGTTTGGTACTTTTAAATTGTGCCTGAGGCTGGGGCCATGCTCTCTTCGCCCTGCTTGTCAGACGCAGTTCTAAAGCCTGAGAAGCACCTCCTTTCTCAGCCAGCCCCTCCTGACTGTGGGTTAAGGTTTAATTTAATGTAGTTTTGAAAAATGACTTTTCCTGCTTATGCTTGTTTGTGCACAGAATATCATTGAAGAGTTATCAAAGAAGCTAGTAACAGAGGTTGCTTCTGGGGAGGGGAAATGGGATGAGAGAGAGGAAAGAAGGGAGATTTGCCTTAGGAAATGTACTTTACAATTTTTAAGGAAAACTTCATTAAGAGAAATACTGTTTTCCTCATGATAAAGGCAGTTTTGTTCATTGCAGATAAATTAGAAAATACAGACAAAGCAGGAGACAAACTGTAAAATTCATAATCTCACCACCCAGCAATAATTCTGTTAATATCTTAGTGTTTCTGTTTTTCTATTCACTTAATGTTGAGATTACCAAAATGGTGTATTTTGTGAATAACATTTTGTGATCTGTTTTTTCCATGTAACATACATAGTGAATCAATTTCTAAGTTAATAGATATATCCCTTCAATGTAATTTTTAGTGATTGCCTAACATCCCATCTTTTGGATGTGAGCAATTTATTTGACCAATCCCTTGCTGCTGGCTTGTAAGTCTACCTCCAGTTTTCATGTTTATAAACGGTGCTGGGATGGACAGTCGTGCTATGAAGCCTTTTGGCACACGCCTCATTACTTCCTTATGATTGTTAAACGATTAAAGTTCAACTGAGTAAAGATCCAATTGGCTTTATTCAGCAATTCACAGATTCCAGGCAGCGTCCCATCCTGCGTACAGAAGGAGCTCCACTGCGCTGTGGAAGGGAAAGGTGTTTAAAGGTGGAAAGGGGGTGGACAAAGGAAGTTATCAGCAAAGAACGCACTGTTCCAGGCAAGGCTCTGTCCTAAGGAGAACGCTCGGCCTCTGTTGGGCAGATCACCTCGATGGCTCTGGGCAGGTGAGCCCAGGCTGGCTGGCTAGAGGCTCATTCCAGGGAGCGGCGGAGCTGCAGGTAGGTCAGGTCCTGAGACTCCGGTTGCTGATGTGGGGCGCTCGGCACAGGCAAACCGCTTTGGCCTCTTTCTTAGCCGTCTCGCCCTTCTGTCAGACGCTCCACTCGCCTGAGAGGTGTGTTAAGTGTCTAAGGCACTAGCACCACTCCCGGCGGCCGCTCTGAGGGTCTCGTGTTTTTTGTCACCCTTCAGTGCATAGTGTCCAGTCACAATGTTTTTGAGTCTCATCTCTGATAGCCACAGGCCGCAAATGCAGGTGCACAGTGTTTAGGCTGGTCATTCTCTTGGTTCCTTTTCTAGCATCCCAGTCTTGGGGAGATCACCTGCTTGGCCACTTATGGCTGTGAACAGACTTAAAAAGAAATCGTATAAAGCTTTTGAGAGAAGTCCATGCACCAGGGAGATTACTGTGATCATAAGCGGGACAGTCCCCAGTGTTTGGAGTGCACTTTGAAGTCATGGTCCCAGGACTCAAAATCAGGTAAGTCAGAGACCCTGTTGAGGGTTCTTTTTAAGCCTGGTGGTTTGTTCAGTGACCTTGGGAACTAACTATAAACTTCCCCAGAAGTGTTAATTCAGTGGCAGCAGGTGGCAGTGGTCACAGGACAGATAGCTCCTTGCTCAGCTGCAGGTAATCAAGGGCTGTCCTATTAGCAAGAACGACTTTGGCTGGAGAGCTGGAGGCATTTCCCTGGGCAGCGCTGCCGTAGCAGGGGCTCTAAAACCCTCCCTGGAGAGATGGGGGCTCCTGACCAGGGGCGGTAGGGCCCTGCCAGAGGAAGCCCTTCCTGAGTCATGAATGCCTCCTGGTGATCCCCATCTGAATCCATTTGGGGCCTGTTGTCCCAATTTTAACAGGATGAATTCCTAGGACAGGACTTGCTGGTTCCAAGGAAATGTACTCACTTTGAGTTTTTTGGTACATATGTCAAGCCACCCTCTAAAATCCCGTACTGGTTCACACTCCTGCAGTGGTACTTTGATGCTAGTTTAAAACCTGAACCCTCGGGGGCCCGGGCAGAGCATGAAGTAAACGTGACCCGACCCATATAACCTGAGCGTGCCTGGAATGTTCCTGTGGTAGCCACACTGTCAGCGTCCCGCCCGTGCTGGGCCCTGGGAGTGGTGAGGAGGAGGGGCTGGGACAAGGTTTGAGGCACGAAGCCAGAGCCCAGAAGGAGAGTGGCAGAGGGGCAGAGGACCCCTTTCTCTGCCTGGGTCATGGAGACACTGAGCACTGAGCGACCAGGCAGAGGGCCGAGGGCCCCACCCCATCTATGCCAGCTCTCACCGCTTTCTATGCTTTTTCTAAATTTATACCTGTTTCTTCAAGTTTTAGAGTCTATTCCCTTGGCTCCCCCAAGGAGTATTTTAGACAATGAAAACCATCAAGTGCCAACATCCTCCCTTCACGGGGTTGAGGAGGGCACTGCCTGTGCGTTCCCCTCCTCCTGGGCTTGTCCATCCCCATCGCCACAGTGTGTCGGGAGAACCTCAGGGCGCCTCCTGCTGGCTGAGCTCTGCAGACCCCCATTCAGCTGGTTCCTGCCCCCTTTCATGCTGCCACAGACCTGTCTGCCTCCTGCGGCTCTTGTTGGCCAGGGGAAGGTGTCTTGAGCCTCTGGTGAGGGCTGGGATTGACTCTCCTTGGGCGTTAAAGGAGCAGGTGAAGCCTCACGTCGTGCTCTCTGGGCCTGGGATCTTGGCTTTTTGTTTTTTTCCTTTGGGAAAAGACAGAAGTGCCCATGGTTCACATAGTAGCTCCCTAAGTGTCATGAGCTCAAGTCAGGTTTCCCTGTGGCTCAGCAGAAGAATGTTCTGGTTCCATCGAAACCCCTAGAAGTCAAACAGTGGTGTCAGAAGAGGTGCGTGGAGGTCTGGGCTCTGACCACCGAGCAGCGTTAGACCTGCCGGTCAGGACGGGTGCGCGAGTCAGCACCCCTCTGGTCTGTGAGGTCCACTGAGAGCTTAGATCTGGGAGCCCTTCATTTACCCAGGGCTCAGAGTAAACTGGGGGTCCGGAAGCTGGTGCCTTTCTAGCTTTTCCTTTTGTTTGTGCAGTAAACAGACTTAATTGCCCCAGTTACAGAGTGTTGACGCTGACAAGCCCTTTGAGAGCCAAGGAGAGTCAAACAGGATACAAATGATGAAGGCCAGTCCACTGAAGCCGTCCTCCAGCACCCTCCATGCTTACCCGTCTAGTCCCCTCCCTGCTTCCGCGGCACAGACACTGTAAGGGACTTTAAACCACTAGTTAATAATAAGAAAAAGAAGCTGGGTCATACAACCAACAAACGTGTGCCAGGTGTGAAGCTCCAAGCGATTGTCTGCTGTTCTCTGTGTTGTTCTTGGATCCGTATGGAAGTGTGAGTAGGGCTGCCTGTGGGTTTCCAGACCCCTCCTCAGACCCCCTTCTTGGAGGACCCACAGAGGAGGCTTTCTCCCTTCATTACAGGTCTCTGGAGGGCCTTCTTGGTTCCCCTGTCTCCCAGGCCAGGAGTCCCCCTTCCCCCGCAGCCCTCGGGACCGTTTGGGCAGAGCACCAGGTGCACGCTGTTCTTAAGCTAAAATGAGCAGTGAGGGCCATTGTCTTTTCCCAATATTTGGAAAACATTAAATTAATGGTTAGAATTTTCTCTGCCTTAAATTTCATTTTCTTAAGCCTTTGGCACCAGCTACCCCACTTATCTCAACTAGAATCTACTATTAGATGGTGTCTGATAGTGCAGAAAATTTTATGTTGAGCTATGTGAAGTTTGGTCTGTCCCTATTTCATGATGTCATACAGCTGTAAAGGACAGGCTTGGTCAGCATGGGAACAGATCACCCATGTGCTTCTTAACTCAAGGTGGGCATTTATATCTTAGAAAGATGGTGGGTCCGTCTCAAGGCTCGTATTTGTAAATATCTTCCATTTGTCTCTAAACAGAGCAACAGGAAGCTCCAGGAGAGGCATCAACACTCGACACCCTGGCTGTCTGCTCCTAGACCTTCTCAGATCCGGGACCCTGTGACTCCATGGAGATGAGTAACCCCTGACCCCCTTCACGTCCAGTTCTGTCAGCACCTGCCCAGCTTTCCTTCCTTATCCGCCCTCGACTCTCTGGCCTGTGGTTACACCTCCTTCACAGATCCACTCCTTTCTCCTCTCTCCTCCCACTGAACTGTCTCACAGAAACTTTGTTGGCCTTCCAAACACTGCTTTCCTTCCCGGCACCGGCTCCCGGGCAGCTGACCGTTAATGCGGAAGGTCACAAAAACAAAGCAGTTTTCACTAGATTCGTGGGGATGCCTTTCAGAGGGCGCCCACCGCTGCCCAGCAGCCCTGGGCTGTCCTAGCAGACTTGGTCTCATTTCCCAGACGACCATTCTGCGCCTTCTCTTCTCTCTTCAAACTTCCCACCCCTTACTCCACACCCATTCTCAGTTGATGGCCTCAGTGTCTTGAGGACACGGACACGACAGGGTGCCAACTCCCCACCAGCCCTGCAGACCACCCGTGTCCTTCCGCCGCCCCAGAGGAGAAAGTGTCTCTTCCTTACTTGAGGCAGCTGTGCCTCGGGGCTGTGGTTCCGGCCTCCCTCGCCTCCTCAGCGGCTGACGGCTGTCCGTCTCTAGGGCACTCACTCTCCTGGATCATTCACATCCCTCAGGCACGCCCCTGCACCTCCACCTTGCAAAACAATAATAACATCCCTATGGTCCTACTTGTCCGTCTACATTTTTTGTTTCTTGTCTGCTTTGCTGGGGAAGGAGCTGCTTTTTTAAGTCTCCCGCTCCTGTTACCGCCCAGCCCGTCCCCATCTGGCTCCTGCTGAGACCGCTCCCGGTCACTGCTGGCTGTCAGGTGGCCGGCCCAGTCCTCATCTTGGCCTCGCCACGGAATCTGACAGCTCCTCGCACCCCCTGGGGCGGTGGCTCTCCGTGGGGCTGCGACTCCCTGCCCACCCCCGCCCACCCCTTGCTCCCTTCGCCGTGCTCTCCTCTTCTGCGGGGCTCCCTCGAGGCTGGATCGTGACCCCCCTTTGCCACTTACATTCTCTTTCTAGGTGGTCTCATTCCCACGACTCTAAAATGTCATATATCTTCTGACGATGATCAGATGTATGTCTCCAGCCCATCCCTGACTTCCGAACCCCAGACTTTTATACCCAAACACCAACTGCGCATCTTCTCCTGTGCGTCCTGCTCACGTCTGGTAGTCAGTGTGTCCGAGAGAGCTCTTCTCGTCCAGCTCTGCTCTGGCGCTTGCTCTCGGCTAGGCCGCTTCGTCTCGATAAATATCACTGCCACCCATCCAATCACCTAAAGTGGAATTCTAGAAATCGTTCTTGATTTTCTCCTTTCTGTACCCCCTTCTGCCCAATCCAGTGGTAAATTCTCAGTCACACCTCTGAAATATACTCCGTGTCATTCACCCGCCTGCCACAGTCCAGTCTGCCATCATTTCCCAGCGGAATTACTGAATTACTCTGCTATCTAGGCTCCCTGTTTCAACTTTACTCTCTTTATTCCTCAAGCAGCAGCAAGAATGACCTTATAAAATGTTAGCTCAGGCCGCTACCTGTGTGACACCCGGGCGTGCACTGTGCCGAGACCACATCCACACTTCTTGCCTTCCTGACGCCCTGGCAGGTCTGCTCCAACTCTTCCCTTCACTGGGCACCGCTCTCCCATCCCGTTCATTCTGGCAAATCCGGCTTCATTTCAATGCTCCACAGGGTCTCCCTCGTCCGGGGGGCCGGCTGCCCCAGACAATAAGCTGGGAACGGTCTCCCACGGTCCACAAAGCTGGCTGTCTCTCATCTTTCCGATGAGACCTCCTCACAGATGTCTTCCTTAACCACAGTAGCTAATGGACATGCCACTTATTATCTCCCTCAGTCCTCTTCTCTCTGCTCATGTGCACTTAGCATAATGCCCGAGGGTTTTGGGTTGTTTATTTTCTATAATCTTTACTTGAATTTAAATTCTGAGAGCAAGTACCAGGCTTTCTGTGTTTCTCATCATGTCCCTATGCCTGGGACAGTGCTGACTTTCAGAAATAATTGTAGAATGATGGGTGAATAAGCAGTGGATGCTAAATAAAGATACACCCCATACCCTGCCCTACATTTCATGAATCTTGGCTCACCTTGCACCTGAGTCCTCATTTCTGGGGTACAGTGGATGACCTGGCACTGCTTAAACTGTTTCTCACAGGTCAGTGAGCCCCAAAGCAGGGAGTTGGAGTTCCTATTTTTGGGGTTTGTCTTGCTTCCTCCAACCCAATACCCAAGGGAGAGGAGGTCACATGGTTTAACAGACAAGGGCTGTGATGGGAGAAGCCATGGACTGAATTCCAGCCTGCCACTCACGAGCTAACCTTGGGCAGGACGCAGTCCCTCTGACTCGTTTCCTCCTGTGTAAACTGCAGAGCACTACCTGTGTCATCTGCTCCAAGGCGTGGTGCTCGCAAGTGGGTTCGTCAGTGAGACCTTTGTAAGACGTAGTGCGGAGCCAGCAGTCCCAGTGTCCTGGAGCTCCCCTGGTCAGGAAGCAGGCAGTGGCTCTCAGATCTCTCCGAGGAGTGACTTAAGGAATCCCTTCCCTCGGTGCCTGACCTCTGCTGGGCCGCGGCTGGGGCTTCGCTGAGGTCCTGGGACCTGTTCCCGCCCCATCGCCCAGGCCCTCCTCCTTCCTTTCCCTCCGTGGACGTGGACGTATGGCGGCTGTTTCTGCTCCATGAGGCACAGCTCCTGCCAGGCGGGACAGAGAGAATGTGGGGCTCGCCGCTGATGGGTCAGAACCGCGCTACCTAACCAGTGACGGTCCCCGTTTAGGTCCACGAGGCTGGCAGTCTGGGCAGGCGCCCGCCACCCTCAGCTGCTGCCGGGGACCTGGAGCTGCCTTGCCCTCCGCCCTGCGTGGATGCCCTGGGGCTTGGCTGCTGCCGACCCTGCGTGCCGCGGTGGGCGAGCCTCCGGCTCCTGCAGAGCACCTGCTCCTGGGCGAGCTGCGCACCATGCCTCTCACGCGGTTTCCCTGGCTTCCTCCGCTGGTCGTGCCTGTGGGTCCCTCATGGCTGTGGTCCCCCGGGCCTCCCCAGGGCTTAGAGCTCGGCCGGGGCCATGCCTTTCCGCCTTCTGTCTCCCCCACCCGGTCCTCTCTCTCTCCTAGTCTTCTGTCACCCGGAGGAAGTGCAGCTTTGGCGGGTCCCCTCGTTCGCGTCGTCTCCACACCCTGCCTCTCCTCTGTCCCGTGGGTGGTGCTTGGGGCAGGTGCTGAGGGTCAGGGGGACGTCCCTGCTGCCGACACTGTAACGCCGCCCGCCTCAGGCTTCTCCCCTGAGAGCTCTTCTTCCCCAGCACCCACGAGATACATTTCACCCCCCCACCCAGCACTCAAAGCTGAGAGCGCGGCTCTAAGCGTCCTCTCTCGGCATTGTCCGCCGCACCCGAAGTGCCTGCTCCGGCCTCCGCTCTGTTCCCTGCTCACTGGATACCCCTCCTTCCCCTGCCTCAGCCTCCCTGTCCTCCAGGGCCCCCTTCCTTCCAGAAGGCCTCCTCCCCTCCCCTGGCCCACGATGCCCTCTCCTCTCCCTTGAGGCCAGAGCCTTTCTCATCTGCACTGCGCAGAGTAGCATCTTCTTTCTTTTTTTTTCACTCGACTACTGAGGACCTGCCTTCCCTGCAGCCTGGTTCCTTGAAGAGAGACAACTGCATGTTGATGTGTGATTGACACATGCCTGTCATACAGAGGTGCTCACAGACATTTGTCAAGTAAATAAATGGATGAATGGGTGGTAAAAACTTCTTCTCTTCTTTAATGTGCTTTTTGAACAAGATTTCCTCATTTCAGTTCATTTTAAGCCTCTGGAAATAGTACCCTGGAATTTTCTCAAGTCTTTTGTTTTCTTTGGGACTTTTGTGCCTTGCTCTGCCTGGAAAGTCATTTATTCATTTATTAATTCAATAAATAAGTCTATTTGCTATGGTTTATAGCACAGCACACTTTTATTAGTGTATACCCAGTTCTACTTTCCCTTTATATTACCTTTTATTATTGTTAGTGTTTTAAAATTATTTTTGTTACTGAGGTGTAATTCACAAATAACATTATGTTAGTTCCAGGTATACAAGATAAAGATCTGAGCATTCCCTGTGTTTTGTTTTTCTTCCCTATTTGATTTTAGGTTCTGTGACGCGGGGATGATACCTGCATAGTGGTTAAGGGCGGATATTGGGACGCAAATGAGCTCGCGCTGCACTGTACCACCTCTCAGGTGTGTCGTGTTTGGTGGGTCACTCGGCTCCCCGGGCCTCTGCCCCTCACCTGTGGAGTGGAGATATGGTAGGTCTTACCTTAAGGTGGGAACAGGAGAAAGGAGGTGATGATGTGTGTAGTGTGTTTACAAAATTCCCAGCATGTAACAAGTGTTCACTAAATAATAATGATGGTTGTTAATTATTTGTACAGCGCACACCCCGGAGCCAAGGGTTCAGGAGGCGCTTATCCAACAACTGGCTCATCCAGAAATCCATGCGATGGTTCTTATGAGAGTGGAGAGGGGAAGGACAGGCGCGTGAGCAGACCTGTCAGGAGTTCCGCGTAGTTCACCGGGGCCAGTGCCCAGGTCTCCTGGAGGCCAGCCTGGGGTCTTCCCTTGCTCCGTCCTGTTAAGTAGCCCAACGAAGTCCTCCTGAGAGAAGAAGAGGAAGGGGCTCTCCTATGATCTCCGAGCAAAGTACACCAAAATAAAAGTGATGCTAAGTACTTTATCAGCCATTATTTCACTCTTGCTGCAGACATGAAAGGGTGAAAACTGTAGGACTCTGATTTTTTTCCTTTATGGCAGAAACAATCCGAGCGACCTGAAGACGGCGCAGGTCGCCCCAGAAGGTTCCCAGTTCCCTATCACTGAAGGCATTCAGGAGAGACCGAATGGCCACCAGCTAGGCAGGTTGGAGGAAATTTGCAGCCCAGGCAGGTGGCTGGCCACGGTGGCCTGAGAGGTCCCCTCCACCCCTTTAGCGGGGCTGGTCCCAGACACACGGCGAGGGCTGGCAGCTGACCCGAACTGCCACGGGCTTCACCCAGCACCACCCTCCCGCTGCCAGGCCCGCCCTTCCCACGTTCACACCAGCTGGTGAGCAGGGCCGTAGGGGTGCCACGAGATCTGCGGAGTTTCCAGAACCGAGAAAACTGTGGAGTGTGTCAGTTATCCCGACGTGTTCCGGCACCTGCTCCAGGCCTCTGCGGTCCTGGTCCCCAGTACCAGGAAGAGCCGGCTCCTGGAACCCACCAACCCCAGCGGTATCGTGCCTGCACACAGCGAGCCGCTAAGGTTCCAGGCCATGCTTCTCCTTTGTCTTAAAAATGACGGCAGGGTGAGGTCCCTGGACAGCACACAGCGTCCCTTCTCCACCACAACGTGCAGTCTGTCTCTGGATGGCCTCCGAGCTCCCAGGCCCCTGTGCCCTGCCAGTGGCAGCCCCAGCCCCTCTGGGCCCAGCTGCAGTCACGCCCTCAGGTTGGTGTACCAAGGGAAGTGGGGGGCAGAGCTGATGAGGGCAGGAGCCGGGTGAGCAGCTACTCAGAGAGAGCGAGTCGGAGCCTGGCAAATGGGGAGACTTCGTGTGCGATCAGCGACAGAGGAGACACAGGTGCTTGACCTGGTTTGGAATCACTGCAAATCCATCAGGCTCTGTGCAAATTGAGGCCATGATTCAGATCGTCCATATCCCCAGCATCCCCGTTTCCATTAAGCCCTGCTGCCCATGTCCCCTGGGACTGGCGCTGTCTAGCAGCTAACTGAAGGGGTCAAGCTAGCACTAAATCAACAAGCCACCCCAGAGGGGTCAACCCCCACCCCAGCCTTCCAAGCCAGAGGCCGTTGGACTTCGGAAGGGTTCCCGGCTCCTCCTCAGCCTCAGGTGGACCTTTGGTGGGAGGATGCTCATTGACGGGGTGGTGGAGGAGGCACGGGGCCAGGAGCACAGGAAGGGGGATTCAGCAGTGGGGTCCGAACCCCAGCTCTGCATTCAGTAGCTCTGTTGCCTCAGCAGTTTCTGTGAACTGCCACAACCTTGGGGTTCTTATCTGTACAAAGACAGCAGCACACCCAGCACCGTGTCTGGTGTCAAGCTAACGCTGCTGATGTTGGTTTTAAACCACCAAGTTTGCCATGATCTGTTAGCAGCCATGGAGAATTAATGAACCGGTATACCGTGCCATGTCCTTAGTTCACCACCTTATATTCTCTCTGCTGCCCTAAAAGTCCAAGGTAGCCTTCCCCAGACTTCCCCATGCCCTGGAGGTACCTTCATCTCTGCTGGTCAAAACTCCTGGCTGACAAGTGCCACAGGCCTTCTAGGAGAACAGCGCTGCATGAGGCGTTGTGGAAGATGCCATGAAATGGCCCGTAGGGCATTTTATTGGTTAGTTATGGCACAATCCTAAAACCCAATGGCTCAAGACAATGCCCATTTTATTATCTCATGCAGTTTCTGGGGGTCAAGAGTCCAGTTGTTGCTTAGCAAGTAAGTGGTTGTGGCTCAGGGGCTCTCATGACGCTGTCGTCAGGATGTCAGCCTGCCTGCAGGGAAGTGAAGGCTTAGCTGAGGCTGGGGGCTTCACTTTGAAGATGAAATTCAGGGTTAGCATCAGAAAATCCGGTTCTGAAATCTCTTTAGTAATTCACTAAACTCCAGTAAATTTAGTATGTTACTAAATCACTGAATTCTCCAGTAAATTGGTCATGAAGCTGTTGGCAGACCTGGGCTTCTTGCTGGCTGTGGATGCAGGGCTTCAGTGTCCGTCCATGCTCTGGAAGGCTGCTGGAGTGTCCGCTTGGCGCCGGCTGGCCGTCCCAGTTTGACCATTGCTGGAACAGCTCACAAAACTCATGGAAACATTTATTTATATTTAACCACTTACTGTGAAGGATATGAAATGACAGGGCACAGAGGAGCAGCCAGGCGAGGAGGTACACAGGGCCAAGTCCACAGGGGTCTTGTGCACAGGACCTCCCATCCCCAGGGCATTGGGGTGCCTCACCCTCCTGGCATGCAGCAAGTTCACCAACTTGGGAGGCCTTTGATCCCACAGTCGAGAGCTGTTATGGAGACTTCATACCGAGTTAGTGCCCAGCCTCCCCTCTCCCAGGGCACAAGGACGGCACAGAGTCCTAGGCTTCCGATCATGGCTTCGGCCCTCTGGTGACCACTCCATCCGGAAGCCAGCGGGGTCCCCGAGGACTCACCCACAGGGACAAAGATGCTCCTGACATCTAGGGGGTTGTGAGGGGTTTGGAGCTCCGTGTCGGGCACTCTTGTCATCCCATCACCCAGGGAGTTACAAGGATGCCAGCAGTTCTGGGCCAGGAACCAGAATCAAAGACCAAAGGTTAGAACAGGAGATGCTCCCAGGAACCAGAATCAAAGACCAAAGGTTAGAACAGGAGATGCTCCCAGCACCCCTATGACTCAGGAAGTTACCAGGATTTAGGAGCTTTTTGTCAAGAACCAAGGGCAGAGACCAGTTGCCTATTTCTTACTATGCCACAACCTCTCAAATAAGCTACCGGCCAGAGTGACTCAAAACCAGGTAGATGCCCGTGGGTGAGTGGCAGGTACCGTGGGAGGCACCTGTGTCCTGGGGGCACCACTGGGCACAGTGGCCAGGACCACAGTCTCCAAAGCCTGACCAGGTGGGTGCCATGCCCCAAGGGCACCACCTCGTTTGTGTGACCTTGGGCAAGTTTGTAAGCATTCTTTGTGTCTTGCATCCCTCATTCATAAAATAAGGTGATAGTCCCGATCTTGTAGGGCTGCTGTGGGTATTAAATGAAATACCCCATGAAAAGCACCCAGGCTCGTCTGGCACATAGTAAGTGCTTAACGTGATAATCATTACTGTTCTCTCAACCAGCGCACCGGTTCCCCCCACAGCTCTCCAGCTCAGAAATCTCGAGGTCGCTCTTAATGCCTCTCTGTCCCCTTACAGCCTCATGACCAAGTCTGGCTAAGCCTGACTCCCCAAATCTATCAGATTCATCTGGGGCTCTCCATACCCGGGGCTGCCCCCCAGCTCCCTCCGGGCTTACAGTGGCAGCCGCCTAACTGGCCTCTTGCCCAGCAGTGTCTGATCACCCATTTCCCGCCCCGCAGCCCCAGCGCTCTTCCTGAGCCACTGTCTCCTCGCGCCAGCTCCCCACCTGAGCCTGTTCTGAGACGCCCCATTTTCCTCTGGAGGGAAGACAAGCCCTGCTCCTGGCGTGAAGGCCCTACGAGGCCTGTGACCTGCCCCGGCTGGTCCCTCCACCCTGCCTCCGCCCGCCCGCCCTGTACACGCATCCCGCTCATGCCTTTGCTCACGGCAGTGGTGCCCGAAATGCCTTCTCCATCTTTCTTCATCCAGATACAATTTATTTATTTTCTGAACTCAGATGTCTCCTCCTCCAGGAAGACTTATTGGGTGCTCAGGCCCAGCCTAGTGGCCTCCTCTCTGTTCCTGTGGCACCTTGTTCACTGCCAAATCACCACGTGCCACTCTATAGAAATACTACTTGTTTTGCCATTTAAATGGCGAACTCTCAAGGTGAATCTGAGTCTGATTCGTCTTTGTACTTTGTACCTCCAGAGGCCATGCAGTACCTGCCATAAAATCTGGGTTCAGTGTCTTTTGCGGGCTGATATGCAGGGAGGCAGGAAAGCTTGGGAGAAGGTGGTGCACACACAGGGCTTGAAGAGGCGCCACTCATATGGGGCAGACCAAGCCCGCCGTCCCGGGCAGTGAGCTACCTGGGCAGCATTCTCTCCTCCTGCGGCCTTTCCACCCCCACTCAGGGTTCCACTGGGCCCAGAGCAGCTCCTGGCTCCCGGGGTCCTCCTGTCCTCCATCCCTGTGTTCTGTCAACTTGTAGTTAGGTCCAGGCAGCTCTCCCTGCCTGTGAGGGTCTGTGGGAGCTCAGGGGTCCACAGCGGACAGCCTGCCTGCGGGCTGAGGCTCGCGGGACAGCACTTGGATAGAAGCGTGAGAACCCGGGTCGGAACTCGCCCTGCCTCCTGGGCTTGGTGCTCTTCGAGCTGAGCTCAGTGTTTGGAAGCGTTAGACCCAGGCTGATGTGTCAGCCCCTGGCTTCAGTGGTTGGAAAGGCGCTGTGCCTGCAGGGTCTGGGAAAGCCCCCACTCAGCCGTCTCTGCAGTCCGGGGGTGCCCCAGTCGCGAGTTTCTGATTTCTGAACATTTCCACAGGACCGTAGGGAAGGCTGCCGTTGGTCCCCAGCAGGAAGAACGGGCCCTGTCGGGGGCGTGACCTCCACCTCAGCGTTCACACGGTGAGGGTCCTGACCTGGCTGGGGCTGCAGTTCAGGTCCCTGGTGTCTGGTCAGGGCTTCTTACTCAGTTTTTTCCCTAAGACTGTTATTTGGGGGCCCCTATGTGTTAGGTAAAGGGAAATAAACCAAGTTTGGTCCCTTCCCTCAGGGATTCATGGTTCAGGTGAGAAAAAAATGAAAAATAACAATGAGCAGTCAGTCTCCCAAGAGCTGATACAGATTCCTTGGGTGCCCAGAGTGGGGTGGGCTTGGCGGAGCCCTCAGGCAGGAGGGGTTCCCAGGGGGCCACACCCGCCCACTGAGCGGCAACTGCCTGCCCCCCTTCCTGGACTGACAGTCAGCAGCGCCCCGGGGTGGGACCTTCCCTGTTATTTCTTTTGCAACTCACAGCATTGATAGTCCACCAAAATTATTTCCTTTCTTTTAACTCCGTCCATCTCAGAGAAGATTCCAACCTGTGTTGGAGTTCAAGTTGCTTCTCAGTTTTAAACGCACCAGGTCCATCCTCAGTAAAAAGCGGGACAGTAGTGGAAGCAGCCAGGCCTGTAGTCCCTGGCATGGAAGCTGCATTTGCTCCTCTTGATTCCCAAAGGCCCAGAATGGCAGCAGAGATGGCGAAGAGGGGAGCTTGGCAGCTTTCGGCCCTCGGCGGCACGACGGAGCTGCTGTGTAAGTGGGGAGACGCGCACGCTGAAAGCTGATGCTGCGGCTGCACAGGCTGTCAGAGGAGCCGGAGAAGCCGGCCGGGGCCCTAATTCACAGGACCTGTAATTGTGGCATAAATAAGAGCCCAGGCACTGACAGCTATTGTTACTGAAATGTCATGTTTTGAATGCAGAAATGCAGCTAAAATGTAGAGAAGCTGGGTGATATTAATGTATGCAAATACGCTTTAATTAAAGCTCAGCAACCACTGGCTTCAAGTGAAGGACTTGAGCAAATATTATATGGACTCCTATGACAGGTGACAAGCGGTAAACGACACGGCAAACCCCGCCGGGAAGGACAGACTCCTAGACCAACCTGTGCGAATGACGCTGACTGAAGAAACCGGGGCCAGACGGGGCGGGGCATTCTCCAAGCTGACCCCTGGGCCGCCTGGAGTGTGAGGGAGCCTGGCTCCTGGGAGTCAAGGCCCTCAGAGGGCAGGTCCGAGAGGCTGGGAGTGCAACAGTGACCATGGCCGGCTGGAATGATCTTCTGACCAGCCGTTTCCCCAGCAGACCTTTAGCCACCGGAGGCGCTGTCATGTTGGCACCTCACTGACCCGTATCTCTGTTCTGCTCAGCGCAGAGTTGTTGAGATAAAGCTTCTTTGTATTTTTAGCCCCTGGAACAATATTCACCGAGGAAGTTTGACGACCACTGACGGACTTGGAGGTCCATCTCCTCTCTGGCTCCCTAGCAGCTCCGGCTTGTCAGATACACAGCCAGACGCTGTGTCCGCCTCTGCTCTGGCTGTGATCCCAGGAGTCTACCTTCTCGGCAAGGAGAGTGGATCAGAGAGGTGCCTTCCTACAGAGCATGTGTGCTCATTAGCAGATGTCTTAATCACATTAATCAGTAAGGGTGGATCTTGAGGGGCCTGGGTTCTTACTATGACATTCATTGTGAAATTAAAATATGCTTGTGAGAGGTAAAATCGATTTTAATTTTCAGGAAGCAGGAATATGTCGATGAGGGCAGGAGGAGTTAATTCAGATAAAGAAATTTTAAGAGTTGAAGGAAGACATGTAAATAAGGCTTCAATCTATAAAATTTACCAATTATTAATGCTAAAGACATTATAAATATGCAGTGATACTATAAGAAAAAATATGTAGTAATTTTTTGTCATTCAGAGTGGGATAAAAGAGGCCAAACTTTTGGGGAAGATACATCTTTAATTGTTTGCGGTGACACTGTTCTGTTAGTGCTTTTCTCCAAGACAAGAATTATAGGGCTAAATGAATAATAATCTGGAACCACTGTTGATAAATTTAGTAGCTGTTACTGGTCACTATTAATGGTTGTTAGCAGACAGTTGATATCATTTATTGGGTACACACTAACCACTAGGCATTTGACACCGCCTCGTTTTATCTGCGCAATAGCCTATGTGGTAGATAATATTCTCCTGTAACTAACTGATAAACTATGGATCATAAAGATAAGTAATTTTCCAAAGTCTTATAGTTAGTACATAGTAAAGATACATTAAAAAAACCCAAATGGACAGTCTCTGTCCTTCAGTTGGTGTGTTTTAGGTCCTTAAAGTTAATCATTGATATGATTGGATTGGGTTTTCCCTTTTATTCCTCATTTTCTGTTTGTCCCTTCTAGTTTTGGTTGCCTTATTACCTCTTCAGTTACTTCTTTTGGATTGTTTGATTTTTTTTAAGATTCCATTTAAATTTATCAGCTTTTTGACTATTCTCTTTGTATTATTTTTTTAGTAGTTGCTATAAGGATACAATATATATATCTAACTAGTCACAATGTAGTTAGAGTTACTATTTTACCATTTCAAGTAAAATGGAGAAACTAGAACCACATAGGTCTCTTTATCCTCCCCATTTATGTTAATCTTGATATGTTATCTCTACATACACTGAAAAGCCCTGCCAACAATATTATAATTTCTACTTTCACTTGGCACACATATTTTAAAGGCTTTAATAGGAGAAAACTAGTCTTTTATATTTATCTGGATATTTACCATATCTGTTGCCTTTTCTTCTTTCCTAAAGATCCCAAGTTTCCTTCTGTTAACATTTCCCTTTAGGACTTCCTTTCGCATTCCTTTTATAATTGGTCAGCTGGTCGTAAATCCTCTTAGTTTCCTTTCATCTGGGAATGTTTTTATTTTACTTCCATTTATGAAGAATAAATTTGCTGGCTACTGAACTGAATTGATAGCTTTTTTTTTCTCTTTCAGTGCTTTGAAGCAGGTTTTTCTGACCTCAGTGATTTCTGATAAAAAATCCACAGTATTTCAAATCATTGTTTTTCCATGTGTAATGTGTTTTTTAAAATGGCTGCTTTCAATATTTTTTCTTTATCTTTAGTTTTCAGTAGTTTGATTATCATGTGTCTGGGTGTGGTTTCCTTTGAATTCATCCTGTTTAGGATTTACTGAGCTTCCCACATCTGTAAATTTATGTCTTTCACCAAGTTTGGGGAGTTTTCAAAGACTCTCTCTCCATTTCTATGGGACACCAATGACCTTTCCGTATCGCCCCACAAGTCTCTGAGGCTCTGTTTGTTTGAATTTTCCTCTCTGTTTTGCAGATTGGAAAAATTCTATTGATTTACCTTCAAGTTCTATCAAGGCCATCCAGTGAACAGTTTTTTTTTTTTAATTCAGACATTTTATGTTTTAGATCTAAAATTCCCATTTGGTTCTTGTTATGATTTCTATTTCTCTGCTGAGAAATTTTTCTATTGTTTTCAAGTGTGTTTCCCTTCACTTCATGCAAGGTAGTCAGAATAGTTAATTTAAAGTCTTTTAAGTATCTGCCTGGTGGTTCCAGCATCTGGGCCAGCGCTGGGCCAGCTCCTGGTGGCTGTCTTTTCCCCTGAGAGGAGGCCCTGTTATGGCCCTGCTTCTTGGTCAGGCAGTTTGGGGCTGCATCTTGGATTGTAGAAGTGCTGTGTGTGCACAGTGTGTACCCTGTTAGAGTCCTCTAGAGAATGCTGATGTTTTTATTTTGTTTTAATTTGGTTCAGTCAGGATAGGTTGTGAGCTTTGTCTTACCTTCTGTGGGTGGCGGTTCACAGTTCAGCTCTAAGCCCTTGCTATGCTGCGTGTATATGTGCAGGTATATACATAGCGTGTCCTGCACACCCACGTATGTGCAGCCTAGGGGTGACCCTGGGGCTTGCGCAGGTTCATACACAGAACTAGAACATTTTCTTCTTCATCTCTCTCTTTTCCAATATTTCCCTCACACTCTCCAGCCTGTGGGACTCCTTTTTCCCAGTTCCACTGGCCAGAGAAACGGTGTTTCAGAATTTCGACTGCAAGTGCTGCCACTGGGGCACAGCTCCACGTGTGGGGCCGCGTCCAGGCGGCACTGTGGGAGGGGCGGGGAGGAAAGCCCCTGGCACTCATCCTGGCCTGGTCCGTCTCTCCAGGAGTCCACTTCCCGCACAGTCCGCTAGCTTCGTTTCCTGTCAAGAGAGGTGCTGTGTGTGTGATCAGTGGGACAGGAGGTGTTCCTGGCATGTCCTTACAGTAAAGGCAGGGTTTGAACCCAAGGTCGTCTGACCGTAAAGCTGGTCTTTCCATGTTTCGCGTTGACTCTGTTTCTTACACTCATAAATGTATGACTACCAGATTGGCCAGGAAATTATCCACAGTGTCGTCTGCTTTCTCCACCTTTGCACATGGTGTTTGTGACTCATTTAAGGAGACACCCAGCAGAGATAGACCAGTTAGTGGGTCTTTACAACAGAAACAGATCAGTTATGTGATTTGCTCCCTTACTCAACAACTGGCTTGTCTCAGGGACGATGATCACACCGCAGCCCCCACACACCCCCAGGCTGCACAGAGTTGTCTGAGAATCCCTCATTTGTGATTTATGGCTGTGGTCAGAACCACAGGAGAAAGGAAAGACGGCAGAGGGGAGTGGAGCAATCGCAGAACCAAGTGCAAACAGAATTTTCTCATTCTGGGAAGGGCATGCAAGAAATGCAAACGAGAAGTAAATTCTCCCAAGGGAAATGCATTTAATTGTAGAGCAATCTTGCTCCCCCCAAAATCTGAAGAAGACTTAATACCAGCATACTGAGCTTCAGATGTGTGTGTGTGTGTGCGTGCGCGCGCACACACACACACACACACACACACACACACACACACACACACACCGGCTGTGGAAGCAGATGAGTGCTCAAGAAAGAGGAGAGAGAGTCCTGCATGTTTATAACTCAGTGTTGTCAGGGCAGTTTTCCATCATGTGTGTGTGTGTGTGTGTGTGTAGGGTTTTTCCCTCTTAAAATTCTACACAGAATAGTTTTGAGTGGCACATATTTTACTGTTTCAATTAGCAAAGATTACTATTTGTTTTTCTTTCTTTCCAGCACTGAGGCCATAATTATGCCTGCGATGAGATAGTTTTGCAGGCACTCCCTGAACAAAATACAGTAATAAACCTTAATGAAACGAAGTCAGTTCATTGGTAAAGACTGGCCTCAATAACAGACTGGCCATTAAAGGTGGACTGTGGAAGAGGATCAGCAAGCAGCCGTCATAAATGTACCGTCAGCCAAATTAGCAGAGCATTTACTACTTAGTGTGGGAGAAAGTCCTTTCCAGTAACTGCCCCTACAGCTGCCGTCCCTCGGGGAGCATCTGACGCTGCGCGACTGTGCGGCTCTCGGAACAGGCCCAGGCGGGGCTCTCTGGGGCCAGTGCTTCTGCAGAGAGGACTTCCTTGGGGCAGAGGCCCCATCAGCTGTGAGCACCCTGCGGCTCTCTGGGGACTACTGGGGTTTGGAGAGACGTGTGTCTGCGTGTCTCCCTCAAGGCTATGTTTACAGCGCTTCCAGAAGCCAGGGTATTTGTTCTGAGACCTGGGTGATGTGAGGAACATTTCCAACAATGCAGCCTATTCTTCAGCAGTGAGGTTTGGGGGCACAGCTTTTTTAACCTATAGGTAATAATCCTCCTCTATTTGCAGTTTATAAAACACCCCACAGGACCGATTCATTTGATCTTCACGGCTTTGGGGAAGGTGCCTCTTCTGCTCTTGCAGACCGATGAGCCCAGGCTCCAGGGGCACGAGCAGCCTGCCCAGGACAGACAGGGAGTTAGTGGGAGAGATTGGGCTTTTGACCTGCTCTTGCCGTGACTGAACACGCACCTCTTAACACTGTCCCATCCATGGCTGAGCTTGCCTTGAGGAATGAAGCCCTGCAAAGGCCACATCTCCTCCACAGACTGCGAGCCCCCGCCGGTCAGGGACCGGCCTGAGTGCCGGTCAGTCTGCTCTGCCCCGGCACCGCCCCCAGCGCCTGTCCCAGTCCTGTGTTGCACGTAGGGGTCCTTCCTGAATCCAGGTTGATTGAAGGCTGATATGTAGGTTGGATATCAAAGGCTGCCGACATCTAGTTCAGCCTGGTACATGCAAGTGCTCTGTCGTTGAGGAATGAATGAATATGCATTAAAAAGCAGCCATGTGGGCAGGTTTGGGGGAGGTAGGGAAGGGAGGTAAGAATAAAGGTCAGTACTAGCAAGGGTTATGCAGCATGGACAGAAAGGACCTTTGGGAGGAAGGCACACAGGCATCAGAAGAGTTCAGGCTTCAGGCTCTCCCTGTGTCCAGACTGGGGAAACTGAGCAATAACTGGTTCCTTTGGTTAAGTGGAGGGTGTTTGGAGACAGCTGCTCCGTGCCCCGCTGTGGCCACCTGAGCCTCCTGGGTTTGAAGGTAGAGGTCTTAGAAGTGATCTCAGATCATCTAGGCCTCGTGTCCACCTCCTCTGTCTCCTGGACCGTGATATCCCGAGTGCTCTTGTCTGGTAACAGTGACAGGTTCAAGAACAAAGGCCCCAGGAAATAACAGGTGCAGGGACGCCACCAGGAAGCCCTGCGGATTCCACCCATTCCTGTGGGGAGACGTCAAGGCAGTTCCCACAGTACTGCGGGCTTTTCCCAGACGAAGCCTTTAGTTCGTGAGCCGCCCTGGGCCCTGGTGACTCACCCAGGGACAGGGCATTCGGAGGCGAGGGCCCTTCCTCCCGCTGCCTGGGCAGAGCCCTCACGGAAGCAGGCCCGGAGCGTTGCAGCCGCACGTCACCAAGCTACCGAGCGCTGACTGCAAGCTGCTGCCTCCAGCCTTCCCGAACCACCTTCGGCCTGGGCGGGGCTGTGACTCCTACGACCTTTCACCTCTCCACACTCACACTGGGGCCTCCTCTCCCGGTCTCTGTGCACTCCCTCCGTCGCTCTCTCTGGAGTAACGCTCAGTCCTAACTCCCTACGCTTCTGGAGCCTCCCTCTGTCCTTAGGCCTTTACCAGCACCGGGTTCTTCCCTGGACAGATGCTGCTTCCTTCCCGCCGCCCGGACCCCCGGGGAGGGGTCGGCCCTCTCTGTGCTTCCTGGTGGGCATCGTCAGACTCTGAGCTCGGGGACGTCTGTCCTTTGGGGCTTGAGCTCTGGGACTGAATCGCCTTTTGTCCCTCCCAGTCAGCTCTGCCCACAGAGCTCCTGTCATGGCTGCCCTGCCTCTTCTGTTCTCTGTATTCTTGAGGCTCTGGCATTTGGGAACTTGATCCTGAAAAGGCTACCCCTCCTGGGTGAGTGGGTCTCCGGAGAGAGACCCTCGCGCCCCCGAGAGGGCGCCTTCCATGGGCCATCCAGCCCAGCGCCACAGCCCAGCCATCTCGGATTCTCAGACACTGAGCCAGTATTCCCCTGCCTCAGTCACCCTGGGGCCCGGGGCCAGGCAGCTAGGGACCCCTCTGTAGCTCAGAGCCTCCGGAAACACTCAGGCGATCCCTCCTGGGCTTGCTCAGTGTCCCTACCCCCCTCCTGCTGGGGTCCAGGTAAAGGCTCCCCCCTCTCCTGACGGACCCCGGCCCGTCCTGCGTGGCCTTGTGTCCGTGGGTCTGAGTGTGGGCTTCCTTCATGACAGCCATTTCTGTGCTGGCCTCCCTACCAGATTAAAGCAAATCCCAGGTGCATTGCTCGAGCTCCGGGTCTCCCCCATTCTTCTTCCTCGCCCACTCCTGCTGTCATCTGCCGTCTCATGAGGAGCTGGAAAACCTGCGAGGGGATGACTAAGGGAACGAATGAAAGTCCGACCTGGTTCCGCTTCTGGACCGGATGCCCACCCGGCAAGTCGCTTCTCCTGTCTGAGACTGTCCTCTGGGAAACGGGACGGCAGGAGTCATTCCACAGGTGCGACAAGGAGCAGGTGAACGTTCATGAGAGACTCAGAAGCCGGAGCTGGGGCACAGCGGGTGGTACGTGTGAGTCCCCTTCTCCCTACACACCTGGGGACATTTGGAGGAGGGTGTGTGACGGTCAGGAAGCACGGGACTCTAAGAATCTCCTGGCTTCAATCCCCAACTCTCGGTCACTATCTCCCATCTCACAGGTCAGCCATTGGAGAGAAGCAGGTAGCGATGACCCATCCTGCCCGGTGGGTCTCTGAGCCCGGCCTCCTCAGAAATTGCCCCGTGTCCACCGTCTCCTTCCTGGGAGAAGCAGTGGGACCTAGGTGTCCCTGCAGGCTGTGACTCCAGGAGGCAGCCAGCCTGAAGGGTGGGTCCCTGGTCACCTGGCCCAAAGCCAGGAGGGCCCACAGCTGGTGGGAAGCATTTCTCAGCAGATCTCAGGAGGGCAGGAAGGGTGGGGGAAATGTGATCCCACAGCTCTCCCTTCTCTGGAGAAGCACCAGTGGTCAGCCAGGACATACAGGTTAAAATTCAGTTCTCTCCTCTGGCTGGGTGAGGTCAGAGGGCCTTGGAGAGACAAGGGCTGCCGTCCTGTGCTCTGTGCGGCCCAGGTCCAGGCTCTCTGACCACTGAGGAGCTGAGTCCCTCTTCTGGGAGGGGGGGCAGCCCTGAGAATGTGGCGGGGTGTCAAAGCCAGTGCTGGTGGCTGCATCCATTCCTGAGAATGGTTTTGAACCCGCTAGTTGACAGTCAGCAAAGTGCCCTGGGCATGGTCCTGTGCCGGCTCCTGACAAGGGACAGGGAAGAAGATGAAGTGTGGGCTCTCACCTCTGCCCTCAGCACCTCTGGTCTCGTTGGGCAAACAGACTTCACAGGGTGACAAGTGTATTTAAGGCTGAATTTCAGTTCGAGTGCTGCAGGCGGTCATGTCTGGAGGAGAGGGTGTGCGTGAAGCAGACGCAGGAAGAGGCGTTAGGGAGGCTGAGCCTGGGAGGGGCTTGGGGAGGAGGGCCCGGGAGCAGCCAGAGGGCAGACGCAGCAGTTGGGAGGATCCCCCAGGCCCGCAGGCTCTGTGTGCTGCCAGTCAGCGGTCCAGCTGGGAGGCATACCTTGTTCTCACCCACATTTGCAGATGATGAAGGAAGGCCAAGAGGCTGCCTGGTGCCACATGCCAGGGTTGGCGGTGGGCAGAGCCTCAGAATCTACGCCGCTGCCTGTGCAGGTGCCGAGGCCGGGCCCTCATTCTTGGAGGCCCAGTCAAGTTTCTGCAGGTGCTTTTCAAAAACCGAAGCCGGTGTGCAGTCCCTGGTCTGAGGCAGGGGCGGGTGGTCTAGCGAGGATTCAGAGTGCTGTGAACAGGGCCAGGTCGAGGGTCCCTGCTCCCAACACCATGGCCTCTGTTGTGAGGAATAGTGGGAGGCGTCAGGTGGACTTGGAGGGCAGGTGCCAGGCACGTGCAGAGTCGGCATGAGGAGCGGAGGCGGGGAGGCAGCTCACTCACAGGCGGCGCATCTGTCCGGGGGCTGCTGCAGGCTGGGCACTACACCTGGTTACTTTGTCCTTGACCTACGCTAAGGATCAGTATTCCAGCTGGGCAGACGGGGGGCTGAGGTGGTTATATGGCGAGTTGTGGCTGCCTGATGGTAAGTAGCAGAACCAGGACTCCGAGGCAGGTCTGTTTAACCACAGCCCACGTACTCCACACACAGCAGTTCGTATGGTTTGCATCAGTCAGGGCGCGTGACGTTGCGCTGCAGTAATAAACACCCCCAGGACCAGGGCCTCAAACAGCAAACGCCACTCTTTTGCCCCATGACCCTCATGGTTTGGGAGGGGTGTCTGCTCACCCTGGTCACTCAGAGACCCAGACTAGTGCTGCTGGTCACTGTGCCAGAGAAGGAGGTCCTGAGGGTCTCACGTCCGCAGTGGCCCAAGGCCAGAAGTGACGTTCATCACTTCTGCTCCCAATTCACTGAACAGAGCTGGTCACGTGCCTGTCACGTGCCTATAAAGGGAGAACCAGGAATAGTGGTGAGCAGTCCTAATGCCCACAGCAGAGCAGGATGAAAGCGGTGTTTCAGGAAGTCAGCTGGAGGCATATGCGAGGCTGCTGCGGGGAGGCTGGAGGCGGCGGTGGGAGGTGACGACCAACACCGTCAGGTGAGAGCCACGAGGGCCTGCACCAATGTGTCGGTAGTGAGAACAGAGAGTCTGTCCACCAGGGCCGGCGTAGGACTGATAGGCGCTGGTGCTGGGCTGACGGAGGCCAGAGCCTCACGCGTGACACCCAGGCAGGACCATCCGTGCGCCGGCGGGTCACTCAGAGGCCACGTTCCGGTTTGCTCCCTGTCTCCTCCCTGTGTCTCGCCCCCGTTTCAGGTCCTCCTCCCCCTGCACTTCATTCCTAGGCCTCATGTAGAGAGAATCCAGGCTGCACGGTGTTATGGCAGAGTCTCCTGTCCTCAGAATTTATTAGCTGAAAACTATTATTAAGACTTAAAGGGCTATTCTAGGGTTGTTTGCATTTTAGTAACTTTGAAGCCTTTGAAAATTAAGTTAATAAATCTCCAAGAATAGGACTTCAGGCCACAAGCGAAGAAACCGTTACTTAACGAGAACCACCTATGTGCCAGTCTGTTCTATGGGCTGGGGTCATGGCAGAAAGCAGCAAACTCCTGGCCTCACCGAGCTCATGTTCTCTGGTCGGGGAGACAGACAATGTACAAATAAATGACTAAAAATTGTAGGTGTTATGGAAAAAGTAAAGCAAGGTGAAGGGCTGGGAAGAGTTGGCACACTTCAGTGTGTGTGTGTGTGTGTAGGGTGTGTGTGATCTTTCAATGCCACTGCTGTAGCCCCAAACTGGAAATTCCTTTTAGGGAATTCCTTGCAACTCCCGATAGTTCATGGATAAGAGTCTAGAGATTTTCCTATTATTTTCTTTCCGATGTTTCTGGAAGCAGGACATGTAAATTCCTTGACTAATGAAGCCAGAAGCCTCGGGTGTGGCGTGGGGTTACCGCAGCTCCCCGGCCATGGGAGGTGCCCGGGCGTGCGTGTCCTCTGTCTTCTCCCTGCCCTGACCCCTGCCCGTGGGGACACAGAGTACCACTCAGTCTGAGGGGACCATGTCCAGACTGGCCTCACGCTTTCTCTTAGCAGGCTTGTGAGGCTGTCAGGGTGGCTCACGCAGAGGACTAAGAAATGGCAATGAAGCGCCGGCATCCCAAGGGGCCCAGCATTTGCCCACTGGGTGCCACTCAGCCTCAAATGAAAACCGAATGAATGAGCCATAGCTCACATTTCCTGGCCGCTTGGAGGAGGCTGTGTCCCCACAGGGCGGATGCTCTTCATGCAGGCCTCCTAGTCCCTGTATTTTATTTTTAAAAACAGCGTCACCACCCGAGCTAGGTTGTGCATCTTCCCTTTGAGCTGGACAGAGGCAGAGAGCCGCTGTCCTTCTCTGCCCATGCTCACCATTCTCCCGGGCAGGCGGCGAGGCCCTGCTCAGATGGTTCATGCCTTTCTTACAGAGCGGTGACTGTGTTTGGAATTCCAAGTGTGGAGGGTGTCGCATTCTGCATTTCAGAGGAAACTTGGGGCATCAGCGGGGTCATTCATCTGCCAGATTCTGAGCTTGCAATGACGGAGTGGGGAGGAGGGGGGAAGGCAGAGGGAAAGACAGTTTCTGGGACAAGCCCCCCCAAGGGAGGATGCCTTGTGGTCACCTGGCAAGAGCAGAAAATGCGACCTGGGAGACCCGGGTCCCCCCAGCCCTGTTGCGGGCCATCTGGGTGCGTCAGGCGGGTCTGGGATGCTTCTGTTCCTGCACTTCCTCGTCTGTTAGAGGTGGGCTTCTGTGCAGGTTAGGTGTAGGGTTCCGATGTTATAAGAGACGTAAAAGTTCCTCCAGCAGGTCAGGGGGAGGGTGTGTCACTGATACACAGCATTATTACTGCTTTTGTGGAGTCTTGCCGTTTGATCATTAGGGGCCTGGGGCTCCAAGGTTTAATTCTGAGATAAGTCTGTGGATTATACAAGCACATTCTTTGCATTCAGGGATTCTTGCTTACTCAGAATCATAGACTAATAGGGGCCAAGAAGACCTCAGAGGTCATCCCATCCCACCTCCCACCCAAATGCAAAATCCCTCCCCCGAAGCCTCGGAGCCCCGGCAGCTTCCTGTGCGGCGTACAGTCACTGGCTTTCGCCGGGCGCCTCAGGTTGAGGGGCTGGTTCTCCTTTTTCACCCCAAGTTCTCCAGACCAAGAGGAGCGCCCACAGCGGGTGCTCAGTGAGCACGCCGTGGGGTGAGCGTGCGACGGCTCACGCCCTCCAGGCTGCCCCGAGAGCCCCGGCAGTGAGGCGCTCCTCGCCGTGTCCTGGCGGCTGCGGCCCTCTGGCCTCCCGACGCTCTCCCACACCCGGCTGCAGCCGGTCGCCCCCAGTCCCGACCCTTCAGTGCTGCCTGTGGGGTCCTGTGGGATAAGGCTGCTTCCTTTCGCCCAGGAAAGCTCGTCTTGTCTTCACATCCTTCACCCTCAGCCTTCCTGCTTCCTGAACCTCTTCATTGTGGTCTCTTCTCTGAACAGACTCCAATCTGTGTAAGTGTCCTTCTGAAATACGATCCTCAGGGTATCCCAGGTCTGATCTGGGGGCACATGAGTCAGAGGGATGTGGATACTAAGGTTTGTTCCCACCTGGTCCCAGGTACCTACAGGCATTACAAGCGCTTTCTGTCTGTCAACCTGCCTTCTTCCATCAAGTCTGAGACACAAACCTGGGAGATACGGGTCATCATCCCTGCTTCACTTAGGATGGAACTGAGGTCCGGTGAGTCGACTCCGCGTGCTCGTGGTCTCCCTGCGGGACTGGCAGCGGTAGCACCTGCTCTGATCTGCCAGCAGTCTCCTTCCCATCCCTCCATTCATCAGCTGCTTGTTAAATACCTGTCCTTGGCCCTGGGGATGAAATGACCTTGATGCTGATCCCCCCTAAACAACGGGCTGCCCTCTGTGGCCCAAGAATAGACTTCCTGCCTGGGAGAATCAGCATCAGCACTGCCCTGTGCAGACAGCATCGCTTTGGCGCTCCCCACTTGCTGTTGTCACATGTGTGTGTGTCCCCCCGACCTGTTCCCGTGGGCTCCTGGTGTCCTCGCGGTCCTCACCCTGACCCCGGCCTTAGAAGGGGTTGGTATGGGTGGTGCTCACACGTAGTAGGTGCCAAATAAATACCTGCTGAGTGCATGAAATGCTCATTCGCTAAATCAGAAGTGACGCCCTCTGGGCTGAAAGGTAGAGCTCCAGGAAGGAAAAATCAGACAAAAATGAGAGAAGAGGAGGCTGTCTTTCTAGCTGGCCAGAAAATCAAATTGTCCCTGGTCATTTCAGGGGTGACAGAGGTGCCTGAATCAACTTCATGTCCAGTGGGACTCTGACGTTCTCTGAACTGGAGTGGAATTGCTCTGAGTGTGTGTGGCCTCTGAAATCTTCTCAGCTCTCTGGGCAGTTGTGGGACCCCTTCTGATTCATACTGAGCTTGAGGCCCCTCTGAGACCCCCACATGTTTTCTACTTAGACTGTTACTGAGGCAGATGGCTTTCAGTCTGTACCGTTTTCAGACCTACGTCCGGGGTTTTGCGATTGTGTCACTTCTCACCTGTTCTCTGAGTGTGGGTTGTTTTGTCTTAGTTGACCCTCCCAGCGTGTGTCACCCACAAACCTGATTAGCATGCTTTCTGATCATTTTTAACATTCAAGTAATTGATAAAACTGTCAGGACAGGGGAGGCAAGGACAGAGTGCAGAGGTGTCTCGCCAGAAGCAGGCCTTCAGGGTGCCCTCGATCAACATTTTCTTGATCAGTGAAGATTTGGCCCAACTGTATTATGGTATTGTCCATATTTCTCGCTTGGCTACAAGAGTATTGTAAGAATCACTGCCAAATTTCTTACTGAAATCTACATACTTTCCAAATGGAAATTGTAAATTTGGCTTGGATACTTGGGGTGGAACCATGGAGAATAGGGTCACCACTTCACGTTATAAGGAGCTCTTGCTTCTGGACTGCCTTTCCCTCTCTGCAGGAGGCTGGAAGAGCGGCCCCTGACCCCATAGATTGCCTGCTGACGCCTGATGGAATGATGGACCTGCGGACAGCCTTCTGTTTACACGTTTAGGAACCTCAGCCCAAAGCCTTGACTGAGTTCACTGGGGGATGCCCTCTGGATTGGAGAGGATGAAATGCTTTGAGTGAGGGGGTGAGGCTTTGAACAGTACCTCACTGCTTGAGCTTGGAGCAGTGACCTCAGTAGGGCTCTGAGGTCCTCTGGAGACCCAGAGAAGGAACCGAGCACCATCTCTGAGCACTAGTCTTGTTTCTTCATCAACCCGCTTGCCCCAAACGTGCACCGACGATGATGAAGGTCATGGTCACCCTCTCTCAGTAGAGCCTGGGCTCCCGTCTAGGGTGCGGGTGAGGCCACCTACTGCTCTGAATCGTAGCGAGGACATGTGCTTGGGTCATGGGCAGAAATACCCCCTCTTGCTGCCCCTCACTGCTGATGGGGTGTTTCCCTGCCCCGTAGGTTTCAGGCGTGGCAGGTGCTTGGCCTCACAGGGGGAGAACACCTTCCTGTCCCTTAACTTGGGGCTTGGCCAGTGGGATATTAGTAGATAGGATAAAACAGAGGCTTGTGAGGTGGGCCCAGGCTTTTCCCCTCTGCCCGGGCCGTGAGAAGAACCTTCCTGGAGTAGGTGATGAGAGCACATAAAGCAGGCTCCAGCTGACCCACAGGCCCGCAGCCCAGCTCAGCCCGGACAGCCTGAGAGGAGTGAGAAAGAGGTCTTGTGCACGAGGAAGAAACCTCAGATGTGCTCTGCGGTCACACTGTCACTGCAGCAACACAGGGCTGTTCACCAGACTGCCCACCACAGCTGCGCCCTTAGGAAATGCTGCATAAAAGCCTGTTGGGCTGAACTGGATGGAAAACACCCTCTTGTCTCAGGCAGCTTCAGAGCAAGGCTCTTGCTGAAGGGCCCCAGCTTGCAATTTAATCTGTCAGGCACTTGTCCACAGCTCTGAACCTCAGTTCCTCTGTGGTGGTTAAACATTGACATGCACACCTGCCCACACATGTATTGCCTGTGCACCAGGACCTAGCCTGCAGCATCCCATGCCTGGAAGGGCTGAGCTATTTTGAAACCAGACCAATCAAGGGCATGAGGCCCTGAGGCTGAAGGAACACCCAGCCGTTCTAAAACCACAGATTCTTCAAATGTGCAACCCTGGGGCCCCCCCAAGGCACGCGGGCCAGGTCCAGCTGATGACTCAGAGGGGGCGGCTGCAGGCTCCTGGCTAAGAGCACCTGGTGTGGCTTCTGTGGGAAGGCGGCCAAGCGGTGCTGGTTCTGGATGAGCGCCGGACGCGCCCCGTATCACCTGTGCACGATGGCCACGCCAGGTGAGTCGGAGAGGCTGTGGTCCTGTTCAGCTATCCTCCCACTGCCGTTTAATAGTAACAATTCATACATCACGACAGAGGGGTGTTGCTTACACTTACATTTCTAGTCTGGGGGTGGACGGGGAGGGAATGGGAAACCAGCTTCCTTGCTGAGCTGTGAGAGAGAGTTTGTGCGCCTGGGTGGGGGTGGGTGGGCTTGAACCACAGATGGGTGTAGGGAGGGGGAATCCCAGGACGAGGAGGAGATGGGCCTGGAGACGGGGCTCTGCAGGTGCAGGGCCAGGAAGGGGGGGGTCTGGTTGTGCTCGAGGTGGGAGCCGATTGTGGGGAGAGCATAAGGGGTCCAGGGGTGGATGGCTGAGACTGTGAGTGACAATATGAGGAGGCGCACCTTGCTGTGTTCCCCTGAGATTCTTGGCAAAGTCTACAAGAAAGCTGTGAAATGTCGAGCGGGACTGACCGTGAAAAGCGGCAATGGAGCTGAGGCTGCCCCGGGGTCGGACCCAGAGAATGAGCACAGGCCGCTGGTGCTCGCCTGCACCCCTGGGCCCACTCAGCCCAGGCGCTCGGTGGGCAAAGGCCTAGCCTTTATGGAAGGACAAGGGCCCCAGGGAGGCAGGTGCAGCCCCAGGCCCTGGAGCAGGCTGGGCAGGCGGCTTGAGGGCAGGACGGCAGGCCCCGCTGCGGGCTGTTCTCGGCAGGGAAGAGCTGCGCTGGCGTCTGCGGGCCCAGGCTTGTCATCCAGAAGTGGGACAGCAGGCGTCTGGGTGACAGGTTGGGAGGCTGCTGTGTGGCCTCTGAACAGGTGTGGACAGTGTGCCTCGAGCCCAGAGGAGGGAGGCGCCATCTGCCTGGCCAGCAGGGCTCCCAGGTTGGAAAGATCTTACGTCTAAGCTGAGCGGAACATCGCCCAACAGGTGACCCGGCCAAGGAGGTTCCTGTCCCTGGGAAGGCACAGGAGCCTGGATGTCAGACACGCTTGGTGGCTGCTAGCGCTGTGGACCAGGAACGCACGCTCCCCACAGGACGTCTCCATGAGAGGCCCTCCTGGGCACCCCAAGTAAACAAACGCTTAAGGGAAACTTCCGCACTTGTCAGGCCCCTGGACCCACAGGTGACTTTAGGGACATCTGTGACTGGTGTGTGAGGGGCTTGGCAGGAGGGATGCTGCCCCGGGATGAGCTGGGAAGGGGTCTGACCCAGGTGAAGGGGTCCTGTTCCAGGACTGCTGGGGGCATGAATCATCTCAGCACTTGTGCTCAGACCCATCAGTGCGTCTGATGAGCCCCTGTCTCTCAGCACGGCCCCCACAGGCAGGACGCAGGACAGATGAGTGAGGGTGTAAGGAGAGGGGTTTAGGGGCGCCTCTTCAGGAGGACAGGGCAGTGTGGACTGGCAGAGGGGAGCCCAGGATTACCATGGGGCAGCTGGCAGCCAAGGGGCTGGGACAGCAAAAGACCATGGAGGGGAAGAGAAACTTCACTGGCTCATTTGCCTGGTTCCCAAATGCTGTGTGCCAGGTCTGACGCCGGCATTGGAGTCAGGGTGCAATGACCAACGGCTCTCCTCCTCTGCCAGCTTCAGGGTCTTTTCTGTCTGGCCCTGGGGCACACACCCATCCCCTTGCCCATCTTACCTGCATCATAATTCATGATTCAGAATTCGGAGCTGACATGCTGGCAACTCTGATCCCCGAAACACTAGGGGTCTAGAGTAGGAGAGCTCCCCAAGGAAGCACGAGCAGTGGGTGTGCAAGGAGGAACAGGCTGGGCTGAAGGGGGCTGCGTCTGCTCACCTGGATGGAGCAAGGGGCCTTGGTGACAGATGGCCGAGCGTTTGCTCTGGTTCTTGGGGAAATGCAGCCTATGGTGGAGCCATAATAACACATATCATCTCCTCCCTGGGAAGGAGAAACAGTTGCACCTTCCTGCTTATTAATCACATCTTCCATTAATCAGGTAACTCACCATAATTGTGATTACAGTTGGGAATCAATTAATGTTCACCTTAAAGTGTAGAGAGGAAAGCAATTAACGTAATAGAGTTAGAGCATCAAAATGACACAAATGTTATTGACAATTATGAGTCCCATCGTACAGCTTTCTGGGTCTCTGCTCTTTCATGGAGAGGTTTGCCGTGGAGGAGGGGAAGCTGGGAAATGCGAGCCCCTGTCCCCACCATCCGTCCGTGTCCCCAAGAGCAGCGTGCCTGTGGGTCCCGGGCCGTCTCCTCCCTCCAGCTTGCGGCTCCACCTCCAGGCAGCCAGGCCCCGGCCTGCAGGGGACAGGCCCCAGGGAGGGCCTGAGGTTCCCTGTCGGTCAGAGGGGCTGATTTATCTCTGTCTCGACCTCGCCTTTTGTCTCACAGCCAGGTCTGTGATCTTTCAGAGGGAGGGCTTGGCTGTTGGTTTGGTGGGCATCATCTGGAAGAGATTTTAAATATTAGTTAACCAAAACAGAAAAATAGCATTTGAAACTCATATTGTGCCTTTTAAAGAAGCCCTTGTCGCATCTGTTCCTCCCATTTTTTGTGTGTCCTCCCAAGAATCCTGAGGAGAAAGGATGGATTCTCACTTTTTAGGTGGAGAGTGAAGTGTGAGTGAGTGAGTGGCCCATCAAGGCCACACCATGGGTTGGAGGTGGGCTGGAACCAGGCAAGCTCCTCACCATCACATCAGGCCCAGCCAGAAGTTCCCGCCCACCTCTGCTGGTGGTGGCTCACGTTTAGATTCCAGTCCCCAAAGCCTCCTGCTCCGGACTGCAGGCTCAGGACACATTCCAGGTGACGGTAACCCCCCTGAGTTCCGTCTGTCCCAGGCCTTAGACTGCTTCAGCGGAACCGAGGAAACAGTGCAAAGGAAAATTTGGAAGTGAAGAATTCAGATTCAGCTGGAAGAGCTCTGAGGGGCAGTCAGACCCACCCCTTTTCCAGATGAGGAAACTGAAGCCTGGGGAGGGAGGGGCTGGTGGAGAGGGAACAGGGTCCATTCTGGGCTTTGGACGGAAACCTCACCGCCTCCCCGGGCAGGGGAAGGGCTGGGTTGTGACCTAGGAGAAAATGAAGCTGCAACAGAAAAATCTTGGCAGGCGTCATCAGATGTGTGCGATCCAGTCTCGTCCTTCTGTGGCTGCAGATTCAAATGTCCTGGGCCATGCCAGGTGTCTCGTCTGTCTTGAGGGCCGGCTTATGCCCACTTGCTGATGGGTGATGTGATCTGACCTCTTCCCTAAGCCCCTGAAGGCTGCAGGCAGCAGGTCTTCGGTCTGCTCTGTCCCTAAACACGATGTGTCTGTCCTCAGAACAACCACTCCAGGTGGTCAGAAGCTTCCGTGCAGGGAAGTTCTGGGGCCCCGTCCCGGCCCCCACTTCCTTCCTTCCTTGAGGCGTACCTGTCACCCGGGGACTGAGCCCAAGGGGCTGCCTGGACAGGATGGCACAGCCCTTCAGAGAATGGGGCAGGGACCCAGCCTCCTGTGGCCTACTGAGGGCCTCCTCACTGGCCAGGCCATGGCAGCCTGGGTGGAGGACTCGGAATAGAGCCGCAAGGCAGCGCACAGCCTTAGCACTACGGCTTTGTGTGGCTATGAATGGCAGTTTTTATCCTGATACCAAATAAAGTCCAGGGTATTGGTAACCCATACACACTGGATTTTTAAATGTCTCCTTTTTTCTCTTCTAACCTATGATGCCAAAGAGGAGACATTGCACGTGGGATATCCAGGGTGACTGATCCATAATCCTACCTACTGAGATCCGCCCTCCGGGTGGACTGCCGACACCCTGTCCTGAGCCGGGCCGTGAACAGCCTCCGGATCCACTAGGTGGCAGAAGTGAGTTAGCCACGCGGAGACGGAGGCCCAGGGAGGCAGGTTCCCAGCGAGCGGCTGCGCTCCAGGGTTTATAATCAAACCCAGAGCACCTGAGTGTGCGGACACCCTCTCCCCCTCTGGTCCCTGAGGGCCACCCTCACTCTTTTTAATTACTACTTGAAATAGCAGCTGTCCTAGGCTAGGCTAGTTCAGATACATGCAGGGCTACAGCAGAAAAGAAATAGAGGCGCACAGCCAGAAGCCACGGAGGGGGAGCGGTTTTTGAACGGCCCCTTGCTGTGCCGAGACCAGCTGGACGCAGCCGTCAGCTGTGCAAGGAGAAGCCTCCCTTTTGCTGCCTTCAGGCTGTCCATGCGTGGATGCCTTCGAAGCAGGGACCTCAGCCAGACCATGAACCCCACCCCACAGCTTACACACAACCGCCAACTCTGAACCAATCCTGATAATAATTTATGGAGCCACAAAGTGATTACAAAGTTGTGTTCTATTTTTCTTCTGAAAACACCCTGTTGAAGAACGAGTTTGAACTGGAACCAAGCCTACGTATCGTCTAGAATGACCGAACGGGATTCAGAACCGTCTCTGAACCCGACTGACCCGAACCTGCATTTCACAGACCTGGTGCCTTGGCCAGGACGGCTTTTCAGAAGGACCTTTATTTTAGCTGAAGGTGCCTCCAGCTCTGTTCTGCTCCCGCCTTCCCCCCGCCCTGTTTGGGAAAGTCTCTGATCGGGGTTTGCTGATGACGCCCCAAGGAGACCCCCACTTCTGCGGCAGACTCCTTATTAGGCTATTTTCTGGTTGGTCACCCGCAGCAGCCAGGGAGTCTGGTGTGGGTCAGATTTATGCAGGACACTTGGATGAAACATAAACAGTGGTTTAGAGAAAGGGGATCTGCTTTGTGTCAACAGCGATATGAGGCAGGGGGCCCCCGGCAGGCGGCATGGCTGTTTATGCCCGGAGTCCTCTGCTGCGTCACCGGGCCCTGTCTGCCCGGGGGGCCCTCGCTGGAGAGCCCAGGCACCCCGCCAGCTCTGCAGCCTGTTTCCCAGCGGGAGGGCTCTGGGCCGCCCTGCTCCGACCCCACACCACCTGGGGACACGCGTGCTGAGCGGGGACCGCAGGACCTCAGTGACTAGGCACTTACTTCCAGCTTCAGTGAGCTAATCACTTTTTTGTGGCCCCCTCATTTAATCCACGTAACGACCCTCTGAAGTCTTCTGGGGGAGCCAGGTTTTGTGAAGCTGATACACTTCAGGGGAGGGACTTTATGAAAATGAATATGAATATAAACTTAGTTATAAAAATGAACGTTACTTTAGCTGGACGCAAAATGACAGTAGCCTTGGAACAGAGGTGTGTCTCCCCTGAGAGCCGCAGGCCGCTGATGGGGTGTGCTCACCCACGACTGGCCCTCCCCTGGCACTCTGCCCCCACAGGGGCCGCGCAGCAGGGTCCTGAGGCTCACTTTGCCCGCCTCGTGGCAGATCCGCTCCTCAGGCCCGTGACGCTCCTTCCCACTCTGCTGGAAGATGGGGGCACTGCGTGAGCAGCGCCAGGCTGGAGCCCCGGGGGGCCAGGAAGCGGGCTCCTCCCCCAGAAGGTTTGAGGTAAAGCTCAACGTGCCACCCACTGCCCTCCGCTGCCTCCCCCGCCACCCCAGACTCTGGCTCTGGTGGTCGGGCCTTAAACCCACGCGAGGGCCACCTTTGGTCTGAGCCACAAATCCCACAATCCTCCTCTCGCCTGAGCCCACGGAGGAGCCCTAAGGAGAGGGGAGGTGGCCGTCCTCCCACAGGCCGAGGCCGTTTCAGGTGACTGCAGCTCCTTTCTGCAGGACGCTGGCTGCATCCCTGCCTGTGGACCCTGCAGCCTTGAGGGGTGCTCCTCTCCGCCTGTGGGGGGGTGCCGGCCGTCTGGGGGGCTGTCTGGGGAGGGGCTGTGAGCGGCGGCTCCCCTGGCTGGCCCTTTGGGGCGGAGCCTCCACAGATGCCGTCTGTGTCAGGCCTGGGGCCGGGCGCCCTTCTGGGGGCCCTTCCCTTCCCGCCTCCAGGCACCCTTCCTCGCAGTCCTGCCCCCCACTTCCTCCTCCCTCCCCCCATAAAACCTTCCTCTGTCCCAGGATCCATCGTCAGTCCTGCGTCTTAGGGTGGGCCTAAGTCATTTGGCTTCCTCCCCCAGGATGAGTTGTGGTTCTGCGTTACGGAACAAAAGCCCTCCCGCCACAGGAGCGCGGCCGTCCGAGTCGGTGGTGAGGGTGGAGGGAGTTGCCACATTTTTGAAATTCTGTCATGGCAGCAACTGTTACACTGTTCTGTTGCTTTTTATAATTTGAAGACATTTAAAATGGCTTGAGCATCACTGGGTGTCCAGCTCTGTGGGCGGGTCTTACGATGCCCTTCAGTGGGCACCGAAGCCAGGGTCAGCCGTGTGTGCAGGTTGCACAAAGGTGGAGGGGCGTTCTTGGCGAGGGCCTACCTGTGCCTGGCACTCGGCCGCACCCTCTCACGTGTCCCTGCTGTTCTTACACTCCTGCCCAATAGGTAGCATTCACTCTGTTTGTTTTTTTTAAATGAGAAAACTGAGGCTAGGGTGGTGGAGTGACTTTCCCAAGGTCCCTGTCATGTGGGAAATCCTCCTGCTGCAATGGTAGCCTCTGAATATTCCAATAGGTAAGTTATTTTATAGAAGAAGGGCCAGAGACCACATCAAAGTACTCAAAACACACAGTTTATTAAATCTGTTTACAACACAAAGTGAGAAGCAAGGGGAGACACGTGAGGTGGGACACACAGGTGGAAGCCATCTCCCCAGATCCTGGGTCCCCCAGTGCTTGACTGTGCCCCACTCCGTCTGCGCTGCATCCGCAGCCCCGCAGACAGTGTGCTTGTGAGGATCAGAACTCAAACCTATACTTCACCAAGATGGCCCAGTACTCAGAGGCCCTTGGGCCAAAACGTGCCTTTACTGCGAGAGGAGGGACACAGGCACGGGCAGGTATGCTGGGCCACAGCGGGAGCTCACCAGCCAGCCAGCCTTCCGGACAGCCAAGAACGTTATTTCTATTTCCTGCCTAGGGCACATGGGGCCAAAACGAGGCCATGTGGATGCCAGCCAGTGGGTTGGCGACTTAGGGTGACACAGCTGTCTGCCAAGAGGGGGCACGATCCTGACTTCTTTCCACCACTTTCTTCTGTAAGTAACACTCTTACTTGTTTCATCTACATCCCATTTATTCTGCATATCTTCAGCATGTCGCACAGGCCACTAACTTATCTAAATGAGCGTATCTTACCCATTCTGCTTATGTCTCAAGCTACTTACTCATCATCTATGCCTCACACGTCTTACGCATTTCACCTGTATCTCATAAGGTGCGTGCCCACCTTCCATCTAGCTAGCTTTAGTTATCCTTTGCTGGGTAGCAAATTACCCCAAAACATAGCAGCTTAAGACAGTCATACACATTTTTATCCTCCACAGTTTCTGTGCGTCAGGAATTTGGGAGCAGCTGGCTGGGTGGTTCTGGCTCAGGGCGTCCCTGTGACACTGGGTCAGAATGTCAGCTGGGGCCGTGGTCATCGAAAAGCTTAGCTCGGCCGGAGGGTCCGCTCCCTGATGCCCTTGACATGGCTGGCACGTCTGTGTGGGTGGTGGCTGCGGCCCTCGGCTTCTCCCCACATGAACTGTGGTCTGACCATTAACCCTCATCAGTGCCTGTAGCTGGGATGTACCAAGAGCCCATTGGCAGAAATTTTGAGCTTTTAAATGCTGGAAATGCCACAGTCGCTTTCCCGCCATGGCATGAGGATTAAACCAAAGAGTGCTTTCTCCTTGAGGGTTGTCTTGCTGTCTTTCCATTTGCCACCCTCCTGAGAACTGTATGTCCTGCATTTGAACATGAATTTGTATATATTTATTTTCCTACTATTTTTACATTGTCTACTATTTCTATGAGTTTGTAAAGGGGGAGAGCGTATCATGTGCTCGATCTTAGCATGTGCCATCACGAAGTAGCAGGGACCCGATACCCCTTGTCAAGCACAGCTGTCTCTTTATCGCACACATCAGCCTACCTTCCCATCCCCTGCTCAGCTCCAAGCCCCTGTTTATATATGCAAAGAGTCACTGACGTGCTCCACTAAACAGCAGATTGTATATTCCAAGTCTCCTCTCTGGCAGCCTGGAAGAATTGGCGGAAGCTTTGAAATTTCCATCTTTTCATTCGTTGTCCCCCATTAATCTCAGCCAGGGGAGGGGAGCTATCCAGAGATTTCTAGCTTCTCTAAGATGAATTGCCTGTCCTTTAGAAGGCAGACGTGATTGTTTAAAGTAATAATTTTTTTCGATTACAATGATAAGTAACCGTTATGGAGTGTTCATGTACCAGGAATCACACCGAGTAGATTGCCAGCATTAGTTCACGGAGTTCTTAAAGCATCCTGCATGGGGGAGTTTCATGTACACATACAGGTGAGAAAACGGGGGCTGAGACAAGTTAAATAGTTTCCTGTGGTTTCACAGCTATTGAAAGTAGGAATGGGATTCAAACTCATGCCAGTATGACTTCAGAGTAAATGTTTTCTGGTAGAGACCCTGATAGTAAATATTTTAGGCTTTGCAGACCATATATGGTCTCTCTTACGTATTCTTTTTTAAAAATAACTTTTAAAAATGTGAAAACTATTCTTAGCTGGTGGGCTGTAAGTAACAAGGCAAGAGCCACATTTGAGTTGCAGGCCAATCTGCCTACTTCTGCTTTAGAGCATCTAAAAAATATGTGTATGTACACACACACACACACACACACACACACACACACACACACACACACACACAGAGCTATGTTTCTTTCAGTATGTCAAGGCCTCGGCACTGCGTTTAGCAGGACGTATATCCTTTCATCTTCTTTGATTAGAAGTTTCCCCATCTCTTTTGGTTCTATGACTGTGACCTTTGGAAGCCTCCAGACCACTTTGAAGGACACCTGGTGATCTGGGTTTGTCTAGATGCTTTCCATGATTAGATCCCAGTTAGGATTTGGGGCAGGCCTAATATATAGGGGGGCTGCATCCCAGTCAGGGCACCCTGGGACACACATAAATCAATTTGTCCCATTACTGCCGATGTCAGGCTTGATCCCTTAGTTAAGGTAACGTTTGCCAGATCCCTTCACTGCAAGGGCACCTTCCTCTGACCTGTTGGATGACATTTTGGGGCTATTTGAGTCTCTTCATCTCGAGAACCGTTCATGTAATGTTGTGGCATCCAGTGGTCATCCTGGCCTGAAGAAACTGTTACATGGTGATTGGAAAATGGAGGTTTTCTAATTCTATTATTATTTTTTCTATTGGAATAAAGTTGATATATGGTGTGATGTTGGTTTCAGATGTACAGCATAGTGACTCGAGGCTGTACATATCACCAGGTGCTCGCCACGGGAGTGTGGTCACCCCAAGGTAAGTTTCAGACTTAAGCGTCCAGTCTACTTTCCCAGGTGGCACGTTTTAATATACATATTCTGGTCTTTTATTTCTGGAAAGGTTTCTTGGGTGATGGGTTAAATATCATTCCTGTTCAATTTTTTCTTCTGAGACTCCTATTATATTATGTTGGATTATCTTTCTTATCCTCTGTATTAATCTCTTTTCCTCTGGTTTATTTTTTTAAATACCTTCTTTACATCATATTTGCTTTTTTGACTGTTTTGTGTCTTTCCTTAATGTCTCTTACTATGTTTTTAGTTTAATGTATTCTCCTTTGGATACTTTGTATTGTAATTTTCATTTCTAAGATGATTTTATCTTTTTCTGCAGTATATTTCCTAAGTTCAGTCAACTCTTATTTCACACCTTTCTGGTGTTTTTTTTTTTTTTTTTTTTTGTCCATGCTGTTTTCAGCTTTTGGATTTCTAATTTGAATAGTTTTCATATGTGTAAATACCTGTTTCAGGATTCCGGTCCGCATGGAAATGCTGTGGTGTTGTTTTCTTCTGCTCCAAGGTTGGATTTGGGGGAAATTTTCACCAATTGAAATGTTTTAAATCTCATTCTGATATTTTTTTTATAGTAACTTTGCATAGATACTCCCTGTCATTTTGAAATATTTATTTTCCCAGACTAGCAGTGAACATTGTATACCGAGAGGGATGGGGGAGGCTTACCAGGATTTTGTTAGTTCAAGAAATGCAGCTTCTTCACTACACGACGCCGAGACGGGGCTGGAGAGCCTTCCGGGCGGGGATTCTGGTTCCTGCGGGGTCTCTGATTCCCACCTCCTGCCCCTTCTTCCCTTTGCCGTTAACCCTCCAGATGATGCTTCCTGGAAGCCTTTCTCTCCCTCAGAAATGGCCCCTCCTCAGGATTGCTGCCTTGGGTCCCTGTATCTTCATGTCTTTCCCAGTTGGTGCCCTGGTGTCCAGGGCTGGGAGCCTCTGCATCTGATACACCCGTCCTCGCCCCCCGACGGTCCTTTCCCTGGTGGTTTCTGCCACCCCACCGCCCCCCCATCATCGTTGTGCCCCCCTCACTGGCACGCATTCTCCGGGTGGCTCTCCTTGTTTGGATTATTTCCTGACCCGTGCTCAGTTCTTATTTTACCATATCTTGGCCCCCTACTTACTTGCGTTATAGTCTTGGGTTATGACTGATTTTACTGGCACACCTCGGACATTTGCATGTTCAGTTACAGACCACCGCAATAGAGTGAATGTCACAATACAGCAAATTAATTTTTTGGCTTCCCAGTGCATATACAAGTTATGTTCACACTAGACTAGTCTACTAAGTGTGCAATAGAATTTTTTCTAAAAAAGAGTACATTAATTAAAAAATGCTTCATTGCTAAAAAATGCTCACCATCATCTGAGCTTTTAGCAAGCTGTAATCTCCGATCACAGACACCATAACAAATATAATAGTAATGAAAAAGTCTGAAATATTGCAAGAATTACCAAAATGTGGTGCAGAGACACAATGAGTAAGTGCTCACTGCTGTATAAATGGTGCTGAAAGACTTGTGCTGTGCAGGGCTGCCCCGGTGTTGAAAATGCAGCACCTGCAAAGTGCAGTAAAGTGAAGCGCATAGAAGAAGATGTTTCTGTATTTACTCTAGTGTTGATTTTTTTCTTTCTATTTTTTGAGGATGTATGAATCGATTTGGATTTAAGTAGCTACTGTTACCCTCCTGGAACTTGAAGATCTCATAAATTTTTGCATTTGAAGTAGAGATTAGAGATTATGCAGTCCAAACCCCTCTATTTACAAATGAGAAACTTCATCCTAGCGACAACAGTTTGCCAAGGGTTACACAGAGCAGACTTGTGACAATGATACCCCTTCTCCACCTTTTAACAACATAATTCTCTCTCCAGACACAGATAAACTGCACCACGGAGAGAAATCTTGTTTGTATCCTGAGAGGCTACAGAGAATAGAAGGTGTCCTAAGTTGCTTGAGGTTCCATCAGAAGTCCAAGGAAGCACCCCTGGTCCTCGAGGAGTTTGTCTCTCTCATCTCTGTGCAGGTGGCACGATTGGAGATTCTTAGGGGACTCATCCAAGCCGGAGTTCGTTCGCACATAGGAAGCTAAGAAAGGAGGAGAAATAAGAACATAGGATTTTCTCCTTTCTTTTCCCTGAATCCTTAGAGATTGTTGTATCACCAGTTTGTCGTTAGCTCTTCTTTCCTGGTGGAAGGACCATGGGGTGAGTCCCAGAGCACCAGCTGAGGCTCATTCGTTCACCAGACACAAGTGGTGGGCAGGTTCGTGGGATAACCCTGCCCCCCTCTTGACTTCCCTGTTACTATGAACCCCTAAACTCCTGCCCTTCTCTGGAAATCCAGACCCAACTCGGATTGTTCTAGTTAGGATCTTCTAAGTGAGAGGGGATGTCAGCAAAAGATGGCCTAGAGAAAGGGTCTCCTGGTGTGGGCGGAGGTGTTTTCTGGGCTGAGAGTTCTCTCACCGAATCCTTCCTCTTTGCTCTCTCCCACTAAGAGCCTGGGCAGGTGTTTGGAGGTCCCAAGGGCAAGTGGGAATTTCCTTTCTCCTCCTGCTCTTTAATGGTCATTGAATCACAAGAAAATACTCCGGGACTTTCTTCATCCTTTGGCGGCCCTCTCCCTTCTCGATTTCGAATTCAGCCTTCAAACATGTGCGCTTAGCCCCCGCCTCCGTCCCGGATCTGAGAGGGCTGAGGGTCAGGCTCTAGCCCTTCAGCCCGTGGGCGCCTCTGCATGTGTGAGAAAGGTGCGTGTGCTCCTGCACGCCTGGTGGTCGGGCGGCGGCTGCGGAGGGGTTTGGGTCGGGTGGGCCGGGGCGGGGTGACGTGGCACTTAGGGAGAGGCTGATGCCGGCGGGATGCCAGGCGGCCCCAAATTGACTGGAGGTAGGGAGAGGCGCACAGCAAAATGACAACATGTTAACAAGGATACTCATTTAATTCACAGTGTGGTCTGATGCTCCAGTGGGAGTAATTACTGAAGCTGTGAATGTGGATGAAATTTCTGGAGAAAAGTACAGATAGAGATGGAAGGGCTGACTGCTGAGGTCTGAGCCTTGAGAAGCTCCCTCTTCATGGATAAAGGATAGTTGAGAAAACCGAACCTGAAAATATATATGGTGAAGCCAGAGATTTGAGAGCTTAGGATGCCTTACAGCCAAGAGAGATTCTGGCTAATAGGAAGGGTGTTTTGATAGGAGTATGTGGGATTAATTCTAGAATGTCCAGAAGGCTGGAGCCTCATTAGTTACCCATGGCAACCAGAAATCCCAGTAAGTAATAAAAACGCACCATTTAGGGGTGAGGAGGAGGAAGAGGGTGCGGGCCGGGGAGTGCGAAGAAAAAACCAGGACCTGCTCCTGGGTCCGCAGAGGAGAGCAAGGGTCTCAAGAAGCGGAGGCGATGTCTGCAGCCCCAGGGCTGTGAGGGGCCCGGGGCCCAGGCAGGAGCTGCTCTCGCCCTGGAGGCTGGCAGCAGGGACTCAGCAGCGAGTGGTCGGAGAGGCACCGGGTGGGTGACCCCCAGAAAGGGGCGAGGGCCCCGTCCATGCGTGAGGAAGCCATGAAGGGACACTGAAGGGACACACGTGTCGAATGAAGGGTCTTGTTGCTTGTTTAGGAGTTGCAGCTAAGGGGGCCCATGCCTGCTTAGGCTTCCGTGTCCGGGGGAGGGAAGGGGGCCGAGGACGGGGTGGCAGGGCCAGAGAGCTCGCCTGCAGCCCTCCTGTCCTCTGGGAGCAGGGTGTGGAGCCATGGGGAGCTAAGCCCGCCGTCACTGCCCACACTCCCGGGGCGGCCGTCGGGAGGAAACAGACCCCAGCTTTCTAATGCTAACTGCCAGATTCTCTCCTGGCGAAACTTTGGCACCTGAGGGACAGTGGAGCCGCCGGGGACTGTGTGTGCGTGTCCCTGAGCCCCAGATCCACGTGTGGAGATCCTGACTTCAGTTGTGGGGCCTTCGGGAGGCGAGGAGGTCAGGAGGCTGGAGCCTCCCCCTAGAAGGGCCTTGAGAACAAGCTGGCCCGCTCCCCACGTGAGGACGCGGCGGAGGCAGCCCTCCCCGGGCCAGGGAGACGGCCCAGTGGGGACGGGTCAGTGCCGCGGCCTCAGACTCCAGCCTGTGGAACTGAGACGGAAGTTTATTCCATGCCACCCGGCCTGGCGACCCGCAGGGACAGAGACAGGACCCAGGTGCCCCTGCTGGGCAGGCCCAGCCCGTGCTGACCCCTGCCGCCTGCACGCCAGTCTGCGAGCTGTCTTCCCAGTCTCCCAGCTGATGGTCGCGTTCTGTGGACAGGCTGCTCCGAGTGCCGGCTCCTCGGGGGTCGGCGGCTGCGTCCTGCCCTCTGGCCGTGAAGATCGCTCTCGGCTGGTGGCCCTGAGTGAAGGCCTCTGTCGCTTTTCGCTGGGAGTCACTTTAATGGAGAGGCCTGCTTGCTGCTTCCTGTCACTTGGCCTCAGCACCTCTGGGGTCATGAATTCTCCTTTGTCTTGTCTGGTGCTCCTGGCATATCAATCCTTTCTAGTTCTGTGAGCACTAAAATTGAAAGAAAACAAGGTTGTGCCTTTATGCATTTTTAATTCCATGAAATCCCATCTTTGAAGTTGAGACAATGCCCAGGGCAGCTCAGTGTGGCCGCCAGGAAAGCTTCGCAGAGGCAGGGCCAGTGGGGGCTGCACAGGCGCTTTCTCCCTCCGTCTTTGATCTTGAGGGGCTCCCAGCTGACTTGAGTGTATTTCTGGTGAATTCCAATCAGTAAGTCTTTCCTGCTCACCCCTCACGTTCTGTCTCCCCACTGAGAACATGCGGGATCTGACCGGGATGCAGATTTGACCCAGGTGTGGATCTGACCGGGATGGGAGAGTCCACACTCACTGTCTTGGAGAGGAAGCCGGCATGGTCAGGTGTGTCCCCAGGGGTCCAGGATAGAGCCTTAGCTGGTTGGATGACAACAAAGGGAAGAGAGTGTCTCCGTGCCTAAAGATCTCTTTACACTAACTCCCTCCAGTGCTTAGGTGCTTAGCTCTAGGGTCTCAAAAGGCTATTAGGGGGTCGTTCCCCACCCCCAGCTCACATTCCACCCTCAAGGAGGGAGCCCGTTCCCTAGAGGGGGAACCGTGCAAGTCAGCATAAAGCCCAAAGAAGAATGAAATAAAATGTCCCTTTAGGCATGGCCCAGAGGTGTGATTAACACCACCACTCATCAGCATAAAATATATTCAATTATGAGGGATTAAGAGGCTTGCGAAAGTAGAATGCCAGAGCCGATGACATATGAGCATGTGAGTGGGAGACAGAGCCCCTGGGTGGCAGAGGCCGCGCTGCCTCTGGGGTGGGTGTGCCTGTCAGATGATGCGTGGGGGGCGCAGGGCTGCCTCCCACATCCTGGGCTCTTGAGGCTCTGTGTGGAAGGAGGGGATGGCTGGGGAAAGATGGTCTGCCAGCCTGGCCACGTTTGCTTTTCAGACCCCTTGTTTTGCTTATACAGTGGTTATGAAGTGAATCAAAGGAGCTCTAATGAGGGCTGGCCTCTGAGATGCCCCACGGGGCGGGGGCACTCGGGTCCTCCTCCCAGATGTGGGCTGGCCTCTGAGATGCCCCGTGAAGCCAGCTGTGCTGTGTGCTGGGGGGTGGGCAGGGCTGGGGGTTGGAACATAAGGAAGACAGTCTGAAAAATGGTGAAACCACCCTTCAGTATACAAAGGAGAGACCCCAAAACTAGGAGCAGAAGCCTGTGTGCCTGGCCAGCAGCCAGTCCGTGAGCTGGGCTAGTGTTTGTGCACCGTCTGTTTGCCCCACACTGTGATCCGTTGTGCCCTGAGTGGTGCAGAGAAGAGCTGGGCTGAACCGGAGCTGCCCTGGGGAGTGTGGGAACTGGGGGAGGAGTGGGGCTATGGGGACCCTCAGGCCTTCCGTGAGGCAAGGTTTTAGATGGACCAGAACTGAATTCCCAGAGACACATGGCACTCCAAGGTCAGAGTGCACTGTGGGGGGATGGCTTGTGGTTAAGAGACGGGTCTTTAGGGTCAGGAGGACCTGGTTTGAACGCTGGTTCTTAAGCTCAAGGGCGTGACTCAGATGAGACGCTGGACCTTCTTCTGTGTCTTCTCTTCACGTGTGGGACGGGAGCCGTCATAGCACTTGCCTCGTGGAGGTGGTGAGAGTGGCCATCAGTGATGTGTGTAAAGGTCTAGCTTGGCCTGGCAAGTAGTAGGCGCTCGGTGTTCTTTGTGAGTGTCATTGCCAGACGGGGGCTGCGGAACAGGAGCAGAGAACACGGGAAGTGGAAGGTGGACGAGGTGACAGAGCAAAGGGCAGGGATGCGAGTCTTTCAGGCACATTGGACTGGCCTGGGGCTGTTTGCCTTTAGACCAGAGGCACCATGTTCCTCGTGCTGTGGGGGTCTTCATGGGGCTGCGTGGTCCCTGACAGCCATGCAGGGGAGCCAAACCAAAATGCAGGCAGGAACTCGGACCAGTGTGAGCGCCTGCCCTGTGTGTGGACAGGCCTGGTGGGGTTCACATCTGTTAGCAGAGTGTGTGATAAGGTCCAGGGCCTGAGTAACATGGGCAGGGTTCTCTGTGGTGTCCCTGTGGTGTGCGGAGAAAATGAGCCATGGACATCTAACTGCCCTTCCGTCCCCTAGACAGAAGCATTCCATCTGGGCCCGTGTACAGGGTCTGTCTTAAAGCAGGTAAGCCTCAAACGTATCCGTCTTCTGGCCTGACTTAGAAGGACCTGGGAGTGCAGGATAACACTGACTCTCATTCATCCCAGGAGAACAGACGTGTAGCTTTTTCACAAATCTGGCTCACAACTTCCTTGAAACAACTGTTAAGGGCTATCTTGTATCACTTTTAATGCATTTGTTTATTCACTCGTTTGACGAGTACGGACAGAGCTGCCCTTATTTGGGAAGCACTGTGCTGAACCTTGGCAATGAGCAGAGTGGCCCCCAGGGGACGCATGAGGAACCGAGTGGGATTGACAAGCACCTGTGACCACAGAGGCGCGAGCAGCGGTGGAAGGGGGCGAAGAGCTGGCCCGCTTCCATCTGGGACCTGGAGGCAGAGTCCAGAGCAGGCACGGTGGGGGAGCCGTGCGCTGGACGCCGGGCCCTGTGTGCTGTGAGGCTTCGCGCGGCCTGGCTGCATGGCAGCCGATAAATGCATCTCTGCGAGGTCGTGGAGAGGGAGGCGTGCGGGGAGGTCGCTGGGGTGATGAACACGCAGTGTCTCTCTTGGTGCCCGCGGCTCTGGATCATCTAAGCCTCCAGCTCCGGAACCAGAATTCAGAATAGTAGCTTTCCAGGTGTGCATCAACCGGCCAGAGGCAGCCCTGGGACCGCGCAGGACGGGAGGTGTGTCCACCCTGGGAGGCCTCCCCGCCTAGACCAGATGAGACCTCAGCCGGGTGGGGGGGCCGTTCTTTACTCTCTTGATCAAGTCGGATGAGGGCAGGTGAGGAAGGACTCCATTAAGCTAGAGTGGCAGCGAATGGCAGCAGCCGTGCAGACGACAGAGAGAAGGGAGAGCAGAGGAAGGAGAGGGAAGCCCAGTGACCTCCTGCTCAGCTTGGGGTGGCTCCCTGGCCAGCTCCTGAAGCCAGGGTCCCCTGATGTCCAGGGGCCCCTGGGTCGGCACAATGTGGGGACTGAGCTCCCACCACCCCGGAATCTGGGGGAGCCGCAGAGCACTGGACAGAGTGAGATTATGTTCTGAGAACTTCCCAAAGCAAAGAAAGGAGATTTTCGGGCAGACTGCCCAAGAGCATGATTGTACAGCCGCAGTCCTGTCTGGGTCACCCAGGCCACGGGAACTCGCAGGCCCAAATCAGAGAGCTCAGTGGCCCCTCCCTACGTGTCTCAAGTAGGACAGAGTGAGAGAAGGCTTGTGCTTAAGTCGAGAAAATTGAATGAAACGGTGGAATAACAACGATGATTACCACTGGGAAAAGGGTTTCCTAGTAGCCTCCTAACAGGTTGGAAGAGCACAGAGACAATACTCAGTAAGTTTAGCAGCAAGAAGGCTTTATTTAAGGCAGAAAGTACACATCTGAAGAAAGGGGAGTGCAGGCAGCCTGAGAGAGGATGTGTGTGTCCACCTAAAGGTTTAGGATTCAGGTTTTCAAGGATTTCAAGAACTGGGCAAAGGGCCAGAAGAGGGGTTGGGGGTAGGCTGGACACGTGGTCTCATGATGTCCGTCTCCAGTGAGAGACATTATGTCACCATCCCTAGTCTGTCCTCTAGATATTCTGTCAGATAAACTTAACACGAGGAATTCCTTGATCCTGTTCTTCTCCAAGGTAGTGGTTACAAGCAGTGGGGGGACATATCAGTTGGGACTGCTTGCCCTACCTTAAGATAGGGTCGGTTATTTGCTGATTACCATAAAGTATGTTAGGAATCTTGCCTCCTAACTCTCTGGTTTGTAAAATGAATCTTAGCCTCAAGATTGAGTCCCTCCTGTTCTTACTATACTGTTTATATCTCAGCATTTTCATCCATCGCAGGAAGAATCAATCGAGGTGCTTGTCCCATGTCCCTGCCCTTCCCCGCCCAGCCCCACCCACCTTCTGAGCCACACCCACCTGGGTTCTACACCCTCCGTGCCCGGCTCCCTGGTGTGAGCGTGCCCCCGAGGGAGCTAACACGGGCCACGGTTCAGCTGGAAAGTCGGAACAGATGCCCTGTCCTGGCAGGGGCCTGTGGAGTGGACGAACGGATTGCATATGCCTGCACCATGTTCTTCCAACCCAAGATTCGGTTTGGTTTCCATGGCATGAGGCCAGATGCTTACCGGGAAGTCTTCCAAATCGCCAGTCTTGATCTTTTCTTAAGTGCTCCTGGGGGATCTGCGGATGATTCTGGTACCTGGCATAGTCAGGGTGGCACTGTGCCGAGGGGTGGGCGTGCTACCCAAGCTGGCCTTGGGTCTAGGCTCCCACTGTGCAGAGCCTGCTGCCCAGATGGTGTTCACCCGGATCCCAGCTCACTTGCAAAGGCCGGGCCTGCCAGCTCCTGGTCGAGGGGGCAGTCTACACCGGGCCCACGTGCCAAACCTCCTGGGAGCTTGCCACCCAGAGGGTGAGTGGTCCTGTCCTCTGAGCCCTGCCTGAAAGAGGCAGATGGGAAACGGGGGCAGGGGGTGGAGAAGGGCTGGGTGACACTCGCTGCACAAAAGCTCTTGAGGGATTTGGAACTCATCATTCAGTTTCCCTTCCCACCCTCATGTAAACAGATGTCCTCTCTCCAGGGTGTGGGGATCAGAATTTTCAGTGGTTGAAGCTCATCCCCCCAGGTTCTCCGGCCTTCTTGCCGCCCACTGACACATGCACACACATGCATTCAAGGGGCACACACAGAGATGCATGCACGTACACACACACACACACACGCATTGTCCTCGGTTCGCAGGGCAGCGCTGGGTACTGGGAATCTAAGCCCTTATCCATCTGCTGTGTGTCTGAGGCCTTGCCAGGGTCCCAGACTTCCTCTCTGAAATCTCCCTTAAATGTTAAATCGTTGGGGCTGCAGGAGGATGGCTGAACTCGAGGTGCAGCAGTTCCCCATGTTGGTATCGCCCTCATTTGCTTGGCTGGTCTTCTTAGCTGTGGTCGGTTTGGATTTCACCAAAAGGAGGAGCAGAAATACACATGCTGAGTAAGATTTTCTTCCTCTCTTTCCCTAGCTCTGAGTAGTCACTTGGAGGAGGAGAGCTCTGCCCTAGGAGGGGCTCTCAGGGGCCAGGGCAGTTGCCTGGGAGCTGAGGGGCCAGGCCTGCCTGGAGGGAGGAGGGAGAGGGGAGCCTGGAAAAGCTGGAGCTGGATTCTGGTCCCCAAAGTTCATGCAGAGGGCAGGACGGCGTTCGGCTGATGCCCCTTTCCAGATGAATTTACTGTATCTAAACGCCTCTGCTTTTGCTGGCCCCGAGACTGAAGGTGGGGCAGCCTGCTGCCTGCTCCCCTTGTTGCATATGGGGGTGTTCCCTGCGGCCCCAGAGAAGCTCAGGACCATGGAGGACTCCTGATACCCCACATCCGTGCCGTGGAGAGCTCCTCTGACCGGCCGCTGGCCGGGGAGTTACCTGACTGTGGGTTCACGCACCTGCAGCCCCAGGCCCCCACCGTCAGCTCCTGACCTCGGCCCTGAACACCTCCAGGCACACAGAGGCCCCAAGGTGTTTCCACTCGCCTTCGGACTCCAGCTAGCATGTCCCAGGGATCTTTGTGGGGGTGCTGGGACCGTGTTTAAGTGTCTTCCATGATAACCCCTCAATCCAGGCAGAGGTTTAGTCTCCCTTACTGGAGCAAAGAGAGAGAAAAAACGACGTGCCCTTTTGGTCAGGGGCCACTCCCTGTGCAGTGTGACACATCTTCCATGCTGACCCACTGAGTTCGGGGAGCATAAAACTTGGGACCACTGTGCAGGCTGCCTGACCCTGATGCACCCAGCCTTGGCGTGAGGCCCAGCCGCCACTTGCGGTGACGATCCTGTACAGGGCAGCACAATGATGTGTTAAAGAGATGAAGATGGAGGTAGATGTAATATGAAAATACATATTTTTTCTGCTCTCACCGTCAGAAGCAGCATGTTAAAGTCACTAACAGTGGGGCTTCCTCTGGTTATGCGCTTTGGAACCCAGGCTGGAGGTGTGACTCCTGCAGCGATGCCGTGAGAGTCCAGGAGCACAGAAATGATGCCGCGAGGCATCTGGGAGGAGGGTGCCCGGGGGTGGGAGGTGTCTGACCCGTCTCCTGCCCTTGTGCCCCCAGCTCTCAGCGAGAGAAGAGGCCTTGAGGGGACGGCTGTGCGGGACCTGGAAGCACCGACAGCAGAATGAGGAGGCACGGCCTTTGTCTGAGGAAGTCTCTGTAAGCGGCTCCCCTGCCTGTGCGGGAGGCTGGACATGGTGGAAACCGGCATGCAAACAGAGAAGACGGTGTCGTGCCCACCCCCACCCCGGCCGGGCTCCCATCGGGGCGCTGCAGACAGCGGGGCTGAGGTGACTCAGACTGGAATCGAGGTCCCAGGTACCTGTCCCCGTAGCCGCCCCTCCTCTGCTAGGGCGCCGGAAACTCCTCAGACCAGATTCCTCCCTCGGGGGTGGGAGGGACAAAACCTGGCCTCTGTTTCCAGATTTTAATTTGGTAGAATCTGCCCAAGGGTAATTTGTAAGCCTTTTTTTTTTTTTTTCTTCAAAATAACCCTTAGTTCAGACAGCAGAGAAAACCTTTTTGCTCCTTCCTGTTTAAGGACAGAAGATGATTTTTCTACTCTTAAAATACAGCGCCTCTCCATTGCAGCGACTTGCTCTGGCTTTTTGTGGTGCGGTGGTGTGCTGGGGAATTCCTGGTATGGACAGACCCGGGTCCGGCTTCCTGAGTGCATGTGGTTTGGCAGCAGGGCCTGGGGTCCCAGTGCTGACGGCGCTCTCTCTACACTTCCAATTAGCCTTAGTTTGTGCTGTCTGCTCTCTAAAACACTTTAGATTGAGCCCCCCTTGTCCATACAGCCCGGTGAGCGCTCCTGGGTGCTCCCTGCCAGGCCCCAGCTGTGGGGCCAGCCCGTGCCGCGGCCCCTCCTGGGGGCACCCACCCTCGCACCTGTGCCGCCGGGGCGTCTGCCTGTCTGGAGTCTGTGTGGATGGAGCCGTGCAGCGTGGGCTGGTCTGTCCCTGGATGTTTTTCATTCGACATTACATCTTCAAGATCGAGCCACACGGAGGCACATGCAGTGGGTCTTCATTCCTAGCACTCAGTAGGGCGCTCCTGCGTGATACACTGGGTCTGTCTCCTTCCCTGTTGGAGAGTAGTCGGGTTGTTTCTTGTCTGGGCGAATATGAAAAAGGCTGCTCAGAACATCCCTTTACATGGCTTTTCTTTTTTGTTTTTGGTGGTGGCCGCACTCTCCTTCCTTATGGCTTCCCAGAGGAGAACTGCTGGTCACAGGGGGTGCGTATGTTTATTTTAGCAGATGCCTTCCGAACCGTGTTCCAAACAGGTTGGGACAGTCAGCGCTTGTACCGGTGGTGTGAGGGGCGCAGTAGCTCTGCACCCTCTCCGACACGTGGCTCTGCCGCTCTCCATGGTTACGGATGGTCCCCTAAACGTAGTGCAGTGGCTTGAACCCCTGCTCCCCTCTGGCTGTGTGCGTGGAGGAGAGGTCGGGCGGAGACAGAGGCGACAGAGCAAATGCAGTACACGGTGACAGTGCTGCCGAGGCGGCAGTGTGCAGGGGTCACCTGCCAAGTCCTTCCTGCTCTGCCGTGTGTCTGCAGACCTAACAGTGAAGAACTGGGGGAAACAGAACGAGGGTGACATTGCTTGGCTCGAGGGGCAGCAGGACTCAGAACTGAGAGGAGGCCCCTCCAGCTCCCTCATTTCCTAAAAGCCTCGGCAGAGAGACAAAGGAGCGAATAGCAAGTAAGAGCAAATGGAGAGAAGCTGTCGTCAAATCCCAGCAGGCACACCTCCTCACTCAGCAGTCTCCTGTGAGCGGTGCAGGAGGCTCTGGGCTGCATCTCTCCATGCCCGTGGCCTCGACGGCCCCAGGGAGACTGACGGGCACTTGCCCACGGCCGATGCCCCCTGGAGCCGCATTCCCCAGCCTCCCTGCTCTGACTCCACTGTCCCCACTTGCAAAGCCACCTTGCTTTAATCCTCTTTCAAAGCCATCTCTTGTTCCCATGGCAACTTACTGGGGGTCTTCTGTCACCACGGGAACATGGCTGCTGGGTCTAAATACACCTTATCACCACAGCATTAAAGAATATGGGGAGAGAGGGAGACGGGTTGCCAAGGAAACAGAATTCAGGGCTTCTCCACGAGAGAGGCTGGGGAAGGGAGGCGCTGTGGGACTTTAGAACCAGTGCCACACCCTGTCCTGGTCCTGCTGGGGCAGCCGTGGTCTTGTGCAGATTCTCTAGCGTGCACACGTGTCTGTGTGTGTGTGTGTGTGTGTGTGTGTGTGTGTGTCTCGGGGGGAGAGTGGCTGTCGTTCTATCCGGGGACCCTCCCATGCACACAGTGAGCGGTCACTCCACGGCACCTGCTTTGTTGTCAGAGAGCTGCGATTCCATGGTGAGCAGCCCAGGAAAAAGAACCGAAAGAGACCCCCAGGCATAGAGCAAAAGGGAAGGAAAAAGAGTTTAAATGATGGGAGATAAGGAGCTGCTCCAAGGCCGGGATCAAATGGGCGCCGGAAAGGGGCCGGACTGTCTCTTCTGGGCCATCCTCCTCTGTGAGGCGAACGGGGCGTCAGTCGCTTGCCCGCCCGTCAGAGGGGTGGGTGATGAGGATGGGGCACCGGATGCCCTGCTTCCCAGGGGCAGCCACTGAGCGGGCGGAGGCACTTGGCGCCTCCGCAGAGAGGGCTGCAAACCCAGGGGAGCCCAGGGTAGACCCCCGGGCCGCAGGTGTCCGAGGACCAGCAGCAGCCAGAGCTGAGCATAGTGATGCCCGAGCTCTGTGCCTGCCTGCACAGGGCGGCGACATGCAAGCATCAGATGTCACCTTATTAACTCTGTGTCACTACCCCCACGGGCCCAGGCCTTTGCACACCTCCAGGAGTTTTCTCTCTTGTAGGCTTGGCCTCAGGAAGAAATATGAGCAAACGTGTCCCAGGCTCAGCCAACAACTCTCCTCCCTTCTCGGCAGCTCCTAGGCCCATGGCTCTCAGACTCCTCTGGTTGCTCAGAGCTGCTCCCGGGGACGTCCTGCCTGGCCAAACCCCCTTCCCAGGCTCCGCCCTCAGCCGCTGCCCCCCTATCATGTCAGCGGTTACCTCTCCTGCCAACATGGAGTCGAGGAAAGGGAAGGGCTCTGGTCTTAGGAAATTCTGGGTTTGAATTGCAGTTTCACCACTTTCTCAATTTGTGACCTTGGAGGAATCTCTGATTTACGTTTCCATTTCTGAAATAAGTTCACAAGATGATTCTAAGCATCTAAAAGTGCTCCGCAGACTGTGGGCCCCCGCTATGCCCTGACGAGGACTGGCTCAAACTTCTAAGGTAGGACATTTCTGCTTGTGAGCCGATGGGGGGCACGGGCAGGGCCCTCAGGGCCTGTCTGGGCTCAAATAAACTCACAGTGGCTGCCGGTGACGGGGACTTTTGGTGCCCTTCACGCTGCTCCACCCTGGCCATGGGGCGAGGCCCCTCCCTCGGGGTGTCACGGTGCCTGGCCCCTCCGGCCGGAGCCGAGGCAGCCGCGTCCACCAGCCCTGGGGGAGGGCGGGAGGGCTGTGAAGTGACTGACGGGACCTGGTCTGGCTGCCAGGAGGGAACCTCCCTGCCGCTCCTGGCTCCGTTACCGTAGCCCCTGTCCTGCTGGCCGCTGCCGCTTCTGAACACTTGTCCACTTGGCAGCCATCCTGGTAACAGCTCCAAGAAAGACAGATTATCAGTCCCTCTCCAGAGAGAACTGGTCATTCACAGCCTCGCCTAGAGTGTTAGGGAGAATAAATGGCAAGGGGAGGGCTGAGCCTCGGGCTAGGCTAGAGCACGGGGTGGGCTGTGGGGTGGGATGCATAAGGCGGAGGCAGAAGCACGGTTCAGACAACAGGTGCAGGGGAGGGACCAGGAAGCCCCCCAGCACAGGCACCCCGCAGGCCGGGCACACCGGGGCACGCGGCAAAGCGCCAGAGCAAAGCCACCAGGTACGCGGTGTCCCCTCTGGAGAGGAACTGAAGCATCATTTCATGCAGTCCGACGAACAATAGCGTGTTCAGATGCAAAGTGAGTTTGGCCTGAATCGTCAAGAAAAGGGCTGAGACTTCCAGGCATTTCCGGGGCCCAGTCCTCAGGACACTCGAGAGCCCTGGGCGTGTTTGCCCTCCTCTGCCCTTAGGGTGTTCCACTCGGTCACTCGTCCGTCCACTCCTTCAGCAAATACCTGGTGAGGAGGCAGCTGCCGGGCGGGCACAGAAGGTGCGGCGGGAAGCACGGCGCGTGCCAGCCCTGAGTTCACGGTGCTCACGGCGAGGGGGCTCTGCAGACACCCGGGGAGCCGAGAAGCTCTCCTTCACGGCTGACGGTCAGGCTTGGGAAACGGTGAGCCTCCTTCCTGTCACGAAACCCACCGGCCGAGATGAGATGAGCAGCAGCCACTGCTGAGTGGGTGAGTGAATGACAGGGTCTCTGCGAGGCCGACTGGCTGATGCCCACGCCCTGGCCACCCTCCGGCCCTCGGCCTCTCTGGTCCGCGCCCTGTGGACACGAGCAGGAGGTGCCGTCGGCCCTGGCGGGGCTTCTGGAGCTCCTCGCCTTTTCTCTTTTTTCGAGTCTCACACCACGACCCCAGAAAGGGAGACTGGGCTTCCTCGCGGAGCCTGGGCAGTCCGGGGTCTCTGCGTCCTCCCGGCCCCTCTGTCTCCCTTGTCTGATGAGTCAGTGGAACCCCTTAGGCTTAGAATCTTAAAAAAAAACAAACCAAAATCTGCTGTTGGATGAATAGGGGCTGGAGATAAAAGGGAAAGAATGAACCATTCCTCTCTTGGTCCTGTTTCAGCCATTGCGTTTGATTCAAATGGGGCAGAAGGCCCAGCAAAGGCAGGATGAGTCCCTGTGTACAGAACACTAGCTCTGAAAAGCAGGGTCCAAAACAGCGCACCCCAAAGCAGTGAGAGAGGTACACAGAGCCTGCACACCCCTCCCTGTGGCCCGGGTCACAGTGACTGGGCATGTGCATAGCTGGGAGGGCCAGGAAGGAGGTCCCTGGGCATCTGGGCTCGGCAGAGGAGGGGCAGGCTGCAGATGGGCCAGGCCCTGCAGGGTGACCGTCTCCACCACTTCCCTCAGATGTGTGTGCAGGAGGCACTCACGGATCTCCTGCCGTGTGTGGCTGAGGCCCGTTGACAAGCACCACTTAACCCTCACTGTTCACTCAGTGGGGGGGTCTTGTCCTTTGCGAGTCAATGAAGCCGAATGTTGGAGGGTAAAGACCATCTGTGGCTCTAGGTCTCAGCACCATGATGCTCTCCCCTTGAACTCCCATGGAGTGTGGGCTTCAGAGAGTAATTCAGACCTCCTTCCAGGCGGGCCACGTGCCGTATTCCCACCTCCTTCCAGACGGAACATGTGCCGTATTCTCACTTCCTTCCAGACGGGACACGTGCCGTATTCCCAAGGCCACGTGCCTTGCTCCAGGAAGACCTGCTGCCAGGGCACCCCCACCAGACTCACCGGAAGCAGACACAGGCTCTTGGTGTTCAAGAGCTGCTGGTTCTAGGGAAGGAGACAGAGTGGGTCCTGTGCCCTTTGAAGGAGCTGCCGCCCGGCACATTGTGCCCCTGGACTGCTGGGCCGCTCCCCATGCAGGCCTCCAGCTGTGGTCAGTGTCCTGGGTGCTCTGTGGCCACCCCTGAGGCTCAGCGGCCAGGCGGCCTGGGCTGGCTCCCCACCTGTGGCTTAGCAGAGCACCCGCCTCCCTGCGCCACCGGCTTGGGTGGCAGCCCTGCTCCACACGGGGAGGTGCTGTGCCTCCCTCTGCCTTCCCAGGTAACGTGTCCCCCATGAGCGGTTCAATGCGGAAATGACCCTGTGGGGAGCCGGGAGAATGGACCTGTCCCCAGGGCACCACGTCTCACTCTGGCTGCAGGGGAGGGGCGAGGCGGGAGCCCCGGGAGGAGGCAGGGTGGGCCGGGGAGAGGGTGAGGGGCTGGACCCAGCGGGGATGTGTGTCTCCCTCCCCAGGGAGGCAGAGTGCTCCCCAAAGGTGTCCGCTGAGAGCCCTGCCACTCAGTGACCCGGGCTCAGAGGCCCTGGTCACCGGGTCACCACGCCTTGGAGGCAGGGAGCAGAGACCCCGAGCCCTGGCCCCTGCGGGGCCCCTGGAGCCTCAGCTCAGGGGTGGAAGTGGAGATAGTTTTAGCTCTGGGGCCAGAGGGGAAGAGAGAAGCTGGTTGTCTAGGCCAGAGGGTCAGGAACCCGAAAAGGTGGACGTGGCCCCTGGGTGTCCAGGACCCAGTCTTGCCTCGGTTTTCGGTACATTGCCTCCCACCTGTGTTGAGGGGACCCTCCATCGTGCTGCCGTCGTTCGCAGTGAGAGGCTCGCTCAGTCCCACTGCGGAAGGACCCGCCTCTGTTCACCTTCACTTCCTGTGATGCCCGATGCACGTGGTGTCTCTTGTCTTTGGCATGACTTGTAACAGGAAACCTGAGCCTCAGAAATCAAGGGAAATGACATTTGTACAGCATTTAAAACACCGACATCAGTGGGAAAACCCTTGGTGAACAAAATACCCCAAATTTAAGTAAAGGCGGCTCCACACTGACGTCGTCTCCTTCTCCTTGGGCCGCAGGCCAGCTCGGCACAGGACGCAGAGGTCCCCCACCTGCTGGGTGCCGCCCGGTGGAGAGCAGGACAGGCGTGTCCCTCGGCCCCCAGGGGAACCTCCGATCCTAGTGAACCAGAGCAGCAGGTGAGTAACGAGAAACTCAGGGACTGCGGGAGTGTGACACTCGGGGTTTGGGGGCTTGGGGTGGAGGTGGCTTGGAGAGACGCTTACTGGGACACTTGGCTTCTGCTGCTGAAGGAGGGCAAGAGCCCTTACGGGCTGAACTTCCTTTCAAAATTGCTGTCTTGCAGCGCTAGCCCCCGGTACCTCTGAACGTGACCTTATTTGGAAACAGGGCCTTCGCGGTCACACTGGAGTAGGGAGGCCCTTTAATGCGTCGTGACTGGTGTCCTTATAAAGGGGGAATTAGAACTCAGACACACACGGGGCGGGGGGAACGCCACGCAAAGATGAAGCGGAGGTCGGAGTGGTGCTCCTACAAGCGTACCGACACCAAGCATTACCTGCAGACCATGTGGAGCTGGGAGGGGGCCTCGGGCAGAGCCCCCCTCGGAGGAGCCAGCCCTACGGACTCCTCACCTTGGGCTCCCGGCTTCCAGAACCGCTAGCCCACAGATGGCTGCTGAAGCCCCCTGGCTCTTTGCTGGGACTGAGCAGCCCACACGCTCACCCTGCAAGGTGCAATGCGAGCAGATGTCCAGGAGAGCGAACAGGGTCAAAAGGCCCCCATGTGTTTGGGGATCTGGAAGGGGTAAGTGCGTCCAGAGCTGGGGGCGCGGGCATGAGGCAGGCAGCAGCCGCGTGGTGCAGGACGTCGTGGGCTGTCTGCGTGACATCCCTTGTACCGGGAGACACTCTCCTTCGCTAAGCCCAGCCTTCGCCAGCACCAGGGAGCTGACGTTCTGCTCCGTTTGGGCATGCGGGCAGCGCTCAGGTGGGGCATAGATGGACGTGAGCGTTTTAACAGGCCCACCTGAGCCCCCAGTGGGCAGTTCTGTGCGTCCAGGGCGGGGTGGGGGTCGACGAGTCCAGCCTCTGCCAGCTGAGCAAGTGCTGCAGTGACAGCTGCTGATGACGTCCAGCCGGCAGTCCCTTCCGAGTGAAGATGCCAGGTGAGAACCGGGAAGTGGGGAGCACAGACCGGTGCTGTGACAGTCCTGCTGGAACGTGGGTGAGAGGGACGAGGAAGTGTTGGAGCCCGGACAGCCCGCACCTGCCTTCTTGGCCTCGTCCGCAGGACATCAAGCTGAGCAGGAAAGGGGGGCTGACGGGGGTGCGTCCCGCCGGCATCGGCCCCCAGGAGGCCTCCAGCCATCTGCACCCTGGTGCCACCCCTGGGATCTCACCCTCAGCAGCAGCAGCCAGGCCTCGTCCAGGGCCCTGGGGGAAGGCCCCCCTCACCCCTAGGTGTGATCTTCAGGTACAAGCACGGAGGCCCGTGGCATCTTCCTCTGGCACCACGCCCAGGGGCAATGCAGCCTCTGAGTAGGGCCACGACTGCGACCCGCTCAGCACTGCGTCCTTGCAAGGGGGCGACGCTGACGGGAGCACGATCCTCACGCCCAGCGCAGGCTCGCGCTCGTCTCCGCTTACACCTGCACCCCCTCTTGTCCTTCTCAGTAGCAAAATGCGGAGCCTGGCAAACTCATCAGAGAGGGTCACTCACACCTGAGCGCATCTCCAGTGCCACGGGGACCTGCTGGGAGCCCAGCGGCGGGTGGTTAGAGGTCAGAGGTCAGAGGTCCGCATCAGGAGGCCCTGGGCTGGATGGAGTCGTGAGAAGGGTCTTGAAGTCAGTCCCCAACATGGGGCATGGGAGCAGCGTCACAGCATGATTTGGGCCTGAGATGACTGTTCAAGGCCCAGGGAGGAGTTTGGTTGGGACCCGCACATTGCTGGAGCAGGGGTCTCTCGTGTCCCTAGGAACCAAACCAATGTTTTCTGCTGTTCTGTAATGGACGGCTGCCTGGGGTCCTAGAACCACTGTTTGACCTCCCTCTTCTCAGCCTGGAAGCCCCGCGTGCCTCTCTCTGAATACTGGGGGTCCACTGAGGCTGCGGCCTGGGGAGCCCTAGGAATTGCTGGCGATGTGTGTGCACAGCGGGGGTGGAGAGCGGCTGCCTCTTCTGTGCTCCGCCCTGGGGAACCTGAGAGTCACGTTAAAACCTCTGGTGAAATCACCTGTCTCTTGACTAGTAAACAGGTGGAGAGGAAAGGCACTGTAGATTCTCCTTAAGAAACAATTATTATCGCCTCCTTTTCTCTTCTCCCCAGTAAACAGTGCCCCAAATTAGAAGCATCACGTGTAATTCATTGTCCCACTTGAAATGTTTCTTGTAGCTGTGAATACTGTGCTTGGATCAGATTCCATTATACTGAACTCCACCTGGGCTCCAGATTCTTGTACAACAGTGGAATTTTGCTGGAATGAATGCATTATTACAAATCACATTTCCAGATCCCAGCCTGGGGTTTGCATTTAGCTTTCAGCTCCCCAGCCGACCAGCAGTGTGACCACAGGCCAATCCTTTAAACAGATTGACCCCTAGTTTCATGTCCCATAGCTGGGGACATGAGGTGCAGCTGCCCTGATTCCTGTTAGGTTTTCTGGGAACTAAGAAAATCATTCTGTAAGGTGTACTGTGAACTGTCAGACCCCATCTAAATGTTAGCTCGCTCCTGATGACATGTCGATCCCAGCTGGACTTTGGGCTCTCAGAGTACGCGCGGGGTGAGATCCTATGTGCTTTGGCCAACTCACCTCTCTGTTTTGCAGCATCAGGTAATCTCCGCCCCCTCTGACCTCGCCGTCCTCCCTAGTCGGCAGGCAGCCTGAGACCCTGGCCTACCCTCCCTTCCACTCTTGCATCCTTTCTCTTTCCTTTGTCCCAGATAACATGTAGAACGTATGTAGTTTGGACAGATGACTGATGATGACTGATTGACTGATGATGGGCAGAGAGGACGTGAGCCGTCCACTGAGGGCCGAGTTGGGGGCCGAGGGGTGCCCCCTGTGCTCACGAGCAGTCTGTGCGTGTCTGAAGGTGCTGAGAGCTCGCGGAGGATGAGTCCAGTAGGGGTGAATCGGAGACAAAGCCTGCATCAGTAGACTCCTGTGCCTTCCTTTAGAATAACATCCCCAAGCTCATCATGGGCCATAGTGGCCGGTGGTGACAGGGGAGGGAACACTGGGCTGGGAGGAACGTATGACATGTAATGAGAGAAAAAACTGTGTAATTCTAAGTAAAAGATACTTTTACCTGGGTTGGAAACGCGGGAGCCTGGTGCTTGGGGCCAGCATGCTGGCCAGGGCCTTGCTCTGTAAGTTAAACCTCGCACCTAATGTGCCTCCAGTGGGAGGGGGCTTGTGGAGGCATTCTGGGGAGTGGTCAGGCAGGATCTGAGCACTTTAAGTGTCACAGACCCTCTGACCCACTAATCCCGCCACTAGGGGAACCGCACAGGGACCGTGCATGCTCGCAGGAGGGTTATTTGCAGCGGTGGCAAGGAGTTAAATGCATCTGGGTGTCCATTCCTGGGAGAATGGGAAGGTAGGATGTGGCGGATGTGTGCACGGACACCTCTGCAGCAGTCAGCAGCCATTGATGAGATGTGAACATAACAGTAAAGGTGAATCTTAAAAACGGAGCCCGCGGAAAACATGGGAAAAATAGAATGAGATCCGTAACAACAATTATACAAATTAAAGTACATGCATACAAAACAATACCCATTTGCATTAATACATACAAATAAACAGATACACACGGAGCCATGAGAATGATTGACTGTGGGGTTGGAGTGGGGAGGTGGGTGTGTGAATAAAAGAGAATAAATGAATACATAAAATAAGAGAGGGTTCTTGAGTGCACCCAGCACGATTCACTCAATCCTCTGCACGTGAAGTCCATGATAAATAAGCTAATAAAAGCATGAAAGCCCCTAATTTCTGAACTAGTGTGGGCCCCATAGCCCGTACATTCCATAATGTCCCAGTGGGACCTGGACTAAAAGGAGAGGGCGTTTGTTGGGTTAAATAAGACAAGAAAGGAACAGACTGTTCTCAGCTGGGTCTTACATAAATCCCGGTTGGTCTTCAGGGTGCTCAGAAGTCCTCGCACTTCTCTTCTGGACATTCCAGCGTGTGTCCTGCATGACGTCCTTCCCTAACCTTCACACACTCCAGGCCACTGACCTCAGTTCTGTCTCCTTTACTCTCATCACTGGCTCTCCAATGGCTTCCAAGAGATCAACACCATGTGTCTGCTTAGGACTCCTGAGTGCAGACGGCAGAAACTAGCCGTGCTCTCTTCAGCAGAACAGGTTTCTAGGGATATGCAGACCAGCAGGAGCCACAGGAGGCTGGAGAGGCAAGCCTGGAAAATGAGCAGGTGGCAGAGGGGTCTGGAGGCCGGGCTGCAGGAGGAGTGTGGCCAGATGCTCCCGCGGCTGCCACCCTGGCACTGCTGCCCGGCCGGCCAGCCAACCCACTGGGAGTGCCTACGAGCCAGCCTCCAGAGTGGCCCCTGGTGATCTTCAGGCCCGGTTCCCAGATCCCTGCACTGGAGAACCTTGCTGTGCATCCGCTGAGGTCGGGGGCCTCTGCTCTGGGCCGGGAGGATGCACAGCCCTTGCACTGCAGCCCGGAGTCAACCCGGAGCCCTCCCCTAAACTCACCGCCCAGCTGAGACGAGCTGGGGCAACAAAGGAGAAACCGTGAGCACGGACGGCGAGGAAACCTGCCTCCCAAGGGGCGCATTCCCCTTGGGCTGCTGGCCCACTGCAGAGAGCCTGTGCCCGGGCAGCGGAGGCTCAGGCCGCCTCACTCTGCAGGCCAGCACTCGCGGCCCGGGGTTGACACGGAGGCCGGAGTTTCTTCCCAAGTGCCCCCCGGGGCACTGGCTCCCGTCTGACCCCTGCCTCTCCCGTGGATGGTCGTCTTGCTCTGGGACCGCCCCACCCACAGGGGAGCGGGTCCTTCAGGCGCCGTGCACCAGGAGCAGGGCGATCGGGACGCTCCCCGAGGGAGCGCGCTTTGGAGCTGGGCGTCTGTCACTGATGATGCAGGTATCGGGGCAGAAAGGACTCCAGCCTGGGTGGCGGTGCAACCAAGCGTGGCCCCTCTCTGAACTTCCCTCCCACTCTCCCATTATTTGTTTAAATGATTTTATTAAAAAAAATTTTTTTCTGCTTTTTCTCTTGTCTCTTTTCCTGGGGGTCCACCAGGTGCATCAGGCTGAGGTAGGCGTGGGGGTCGTGCCTGCGGAAGGCATCAGTTCACAGTAAAATAATGAATCCGTGACAACACTTTGCTGTCTCCCCTGTCCCCCCACTGTTCCCCGTGGCTTCCTTCCCGCCCACTCCTTCACCCCGGCGCCGTCGGCAGTCAGCCCCCCTGCTCGCTGCCTCTGCTCGGGGGTCGGTCTTCTCTCTGCAGTCGTGATGTCCCTGGGCCTCTGGGACAGTGTCCTCTCTGCCAGCATTTCTGTTTTTACTGAAGTATCGTTGACACACAGTCTTATATGTTGGTTTCAAGTATACACACAGTGGTCCCCCAGTTACCGATGCCGTTAGATGCTCTCCCCACTGGGCAGTTACTGTCTGTTGGCACAGAAGGAGGTCAGAGGACTGCCGACCGTCATCTCCGGGCTGTGCCTCCCCCGGTGACCAGGTCACGTTATGATGGAGACTTCGCGCCCCTTTATCACCCTCACCTCCGTCGCCCCCATCCTTTCCCCTCCCCCATGTCACCAGCCACCCCTTCCGGGCTCCCTCACACCTCTCTTTTGTCTTCTGACCCCTTAGATGCAGACAGTCCCTCAAGTTTGGCCTTCAGCCCTCTCCCCTCTTGCTGCCTCTCTGAAATTCATCCACACCGACCGCTGTATTTACCACTGTCTGTAGCTGATTCCTGGATCTCTCCAGCCTAGATTCCCTTCTAGATCCACATCTTCTCTTTACCCAGTGAGCATCACCACGTGGATATTTTTGCGAAACACCAAGTCGTTCCATGTGGCTGGGACACGGAGGTGGAGGACCAGGAGGGCAGGAGACGGCGAGGGGCTGTGAGGGGCCGGGTGCACCGGCGTGTTCGTCAGGGTCCAGACATGGACGGCATGGTCCATTCTGCCTCCCACGCGAAGGGCTCAGCCTCACTCCCGGGAGCAGCAGCTGGGACTCAGGCACTCGGCTGTTGGCCGGGGACCACGTCCAAGACGAGGACCACTGATCGCAGAATGCCCCGCCGCACCTCCACCCGATCGGCACCCCAAACTGGCGCTCTGCTCCCTGCCTCTCCTCCTGTTCGGCTCAGCTCTGGACCGAGGTCTCACCTGGGCTAAGTTGGCCTGAGCTCTACCTACAAGAGGTCCTGGGAAATTCATGATCTCCCTTCCACCTCTGCCTTTGGTGCCACGTTGGGGTAACCGCCGAGCCGGCCAGCCCACAATCTCTGCCATGTTGTGTTCCTTAGGCAGGAATCTTTCCATTGCAGGTGGCAGGAATCCAGCTTTATCGGGCTTTGATAAAACTAAACAAAACAAAACCCACATCACTGACAATTCCGAGGAAGGGCTGGGGTCAGTCTGGCTTCAGAAGCACGTGGCCCCTAGAACTTCCTCCCTGTCTGCACCCCCTGCTTATCTCAATGTTGCTTCCATCCTGCCCAGCACAGATGGACTTTCTCTGGCAGTGGGAGATGTGGCCACAACACACCCATCTGTCACTCTTCGCCACGATAGAGAAAGAGGCTGGCTGTTCTTGGTTCTAATTGTAAAAAATACTTGGAAAAGATTTGTCCAGCTTGAGTTGCATGCCCACCCCTTGTGCGGTGGAAGCAGGATTCTATGACTGGCCCCTGTTAAAGCCTCAGCATGGGGATGGGTGAGAACCTTGGAGTCATCCCACCCGAGGGGCAAAGGAGCAGAGATATTTATATATTTATGTATGAACTCCTGAGGGCCACTGGCTCAGGGCTGCCCTGGGGTCACTGCTTGCTCTCCTGGCCTGCCCCGCACGCACGCAGAGAGGCCAGTGGCCCAGCCTGAGGGCTCAGTGTGCGTTGGCTCGGCCCCGGCCCCCTGCACCCCAGCGTTAGTTAAAAAGTTCCTTGAGTGTAGGAACCGTATCCTATTTAGTCTCCAGTCCCCACGTGACCTCCCACAGTCCTGAGCACACGGTGATGGCCAGTGACTCTCTCTCCTCTGCTTAAGTACCAGGACTTCAGGAGGCCTTCTTCCTGAGGGTCGTTTGGCATTGCCTCCGTGTGTCCTGGATTTTCTGAGACAGAATGAATTTCCTGTCATTATATTTGTATCTTAGATATATAATTAAACATAATGATTTTTTATATTTTTCTAATGCTTCTCATGCAGTTGCATTCATAAATAAGTAGTCTCTGTTAGACCACAGTCCTGTGTATGTCCCTCAACCTTATCTCCATAAGAAGCCATCTCCTAACTGGGGGACTTGGGAGCCCCCTTGCCTGAATCAGCCTGGCCAGCTGCCCCCCACATGGCCAGTGGCATCCAGAGCCCCTGAGCCAGTGGACCAGGCTTCACGTTCCCCACACGCCCGTAGGTAAGGGGAGGCATTCCGCTTCCCGGTCACATCACCTGGCTTCAAGAGGAACCATGAGTGCTTCCGGCAGTGGATAAGCAGGCGGCCGGCCCCCCTCTCCGCCTCGTCACAGCCCAGCCTCCTAGCACTCTTGTCCTGGAGCCTCGGTGAGGAGTCCTGACGTTCGGGGACCCCTCCCCCAGTCGCCATGGTCTACCTGCAAGAGCCCGGCAGCTCCCCTAACTCAGAACCCCCAGAACACTGTCCCTGCCTGGGGGCCTGTGGCCCTGAGCTTATCTGTCCCACCAGATCCGACCCCTTAGGAACAGGTGATGGCGTTACTGTATCCCCTAAAACTTGGGCGGCTGTGGCTGGTCCTGGTCAGTCACTCAGCCCTCGAGTCTTGCTAGCTTTTGCCAGGTCCCCATTTGCCTCCCTTCCCTTCTTCTTGTCTTGGTGTTACAGCAAACTTGGGGCTGAAGGCCCACTGTCAAGGTGTTTATTTTAGGACACTCTCCGAGTGGGCTGCTTTGGTCGACATTTCCTGGACTTGGGGTTCTGCCGTGCTTCTCTTATCCCTGGACCGCTGGTCGCTGGCGCTGTCTTTCTGACTATGGACCAACACACAGAGGGGGTTTGTTGTGCCCTTTTCTGCTACAAACAGATGGGGTTTGGACATGAGCATCCGGCAGTGGGTTGTCGCATGGCACGAGTGCCTGGTTCACGGCACGGGGCACCCAGACCAGCGTCAGCTCCAGATGCTTCTCTGACATACTAACTCCTGAGGAACAGCTTCTCCATTTGGGGTCAGTGGCAAAGAGAGAGCTGTTTTCCTTGGTCCTGGGGCTCGATGTGGTGTGAGAACAACCCTGCTCTCCCTGCCTCTTGGACCCTTTGACATTCAGAGCTTCTCATGTCGCCTTTCTTCCCGCCCCTTCCCTTGAGATGTGCTTGTCCCTCCCCGCCTCCCTTTGTTTTTTTCTCTCTTTTCCTTTTCCCCTTGTCCCTTCCTCTTGCCTCCCTTTCTTCCTCGTTTAGCCTTCTTCCTCCCGCTGTTGGCTTTCTTACAGTCTTGGCACCCGTCGTTCTGTCCGAGCTGCAATACAATCTATTCTTTCCAGGGCGGATAGACTGCCTTAGCACACGTCCTTGTTTCCCAAAGGATGCATGTATTGAAAATCTTCCCAAGGACCAGTGACATCTAGAAAAGTCCAGAAAACGATCCCTCAAGAGGATTCTTCGTAAAGTCACTGTCATGGGCTCCAGCGTTTTGGTCAATCGACAGTGAATCCAGGAAACCTAAATGATCATTTCTGGGATTGTGTGCTTGGTCTCCACGTGGTCCCAGCAGCTCCTAGCCTGACAAGGGAGAAAAGATGTCGTTCAATTTCCATTTAAATTGAGAATCTTTTCCCTGGAAACCCGGGGGCCACCGTGCTGGCCCCCTGCGGCTTGCTTCCTTTTATGCGTCCTATTTGGAGGATGGCATGATTATTCCCTAAACATATTACTGCAGCTCTTCCGGCAGATTCTCTCTTCTAGGAATGTCACAAACGAATTACCATGTGGCGTTGGCATGGGGCCTCAGCTAGCAGGAGCCAATTATTTTTAAAATTTCCAAACAAATCAGATCACTGCTTCACGAGTTACTGGCCAAGCATCTTCAGAAAGTCATGCAGCGTCTCTCCCTTTTAATACCCGTTGCTGACCTGAATGTGCACAGATCACCCCCAGGTCCACACTCCGGGGGTTTTGTTCAACACCCGCTCCACCCATTTGCAGTAATCTCATTGGGTCATTTCACTTATCAAAACTGTAAATGGATGTTTGTTCAAATCAGATCATTCAATTTCCTCATTAGGCAGCAGAGTCCCTTTTGCCAGATGGATTGAGCCACACCTATTTGTGGCACAACTTAATCACAGTTTGGCCTGCTGTCAAGGCTGTGTTTCAAGGAGGAAATATGTTCTCTCGTCTATATTAAACATACGCCGTCCAGAGCTGGCGTCTCCAGCTAAGAGAAGGAGGCTTTGCTGAGTTGGAACATTTAGGAATATATCTCATGGTTCACGTGCGTTAGCTGTGAGCACATTGGAAGATCCGCCATGCCTGTTTCGAATTCTCCACAGAACTGTGTTTATGGGAAGAATAGGCTCTGCCTTCATTAGTTAGCACGTCAAGTGGATATTCAAAAACATTTGGTCTTACGGATAAAAGAGTTAACACAAGAACAGTGTGTCACAGTGTTGAGTTTTGCTGTTTATGTTTCTTAGAACTGTCAGCACGTCTGGAGGCGGTTCTCTCCCTGAATGATAGGTGTTCCCGAAAAGCCAGGAGTTCAAAACGTCACTTAGAAAACAACTCCGGCACTTTATCACCTCTGTCCATCAGGAGTTTATCTGCTGTCTGATCTGAACTTTCCTGTTTCCCTCTGGTTCTTCTTTGTTACCAAGAGAGAACTTCCTCGGCCGCGGTTCCCGTCCCGAGACACGGCCTGGGCAGCAGGCCTTCCACTCACTGGGATGGGCAGGGCCATGCAAGTGCTGAGCACCCAATAGAAAAACATTTTTAAAAAACTCATAGCGAAATGTTTGAGAAATTTTAGTCCATGCTTTTCTCTAGACAGTGCTGTTTACTTTGATTTTGTGGATGTTACATTCTGATGGTCTGGGATTCATTATCATCATTTTGAAGAATTATCCTTGTAAGAGATCAGTCTGAATCTGTTCTGATCTCCAGGCAAGTGGCTCTGAATATGGACCAACACACAGAGGGGGTTTGTTGTGCCCTTTTCTGCTACAAACAGAAAACACACTCTATTAATTGAGATATTGATGTAGGTTCATTTCAGTTCCTTCCTAGTGCAGGTATCACATCAATGCTAGAACTCAGGTGCTGACAGTCACTGTATATTTGCCTCTGAGATGCACAGATACATCCGTCGTTACCCTCCAAAGGGTGCCTAAGATGCGGCAGGATGCAAGCTGAACCTCACCCGCTGTTAAGCCCACCCCGCGCTCCTGAGGGCGGCAGCGAGCGAGGCCTGCCTCTCCTGGCCCCACCAGGGCTCCTGCTTCCACGGGAGCTCGGAGCTGCGGAGCTGGGAGCCCACCGCTGCCCTCAGAGCAGGTCGGGCCCCCCGGGGGAGAGGGGGATGCTACTTCTCTCTGCGCTGCTTCCAGGCAAGGTCTCAGTTGGTGGGAGGCAGCTCACGGCTGTTGCTCGGCCCGTTGCTGGAGCTCCTTGGCCCCGAGCCCCAGGCCACTGCTGTCCACCCTGTCACTCTGCGATGAGTCTTCTCTGCTCCACCTGGGGCTGGCCTGAGGGACTGGCCCTGTGGGAGGCCCACAGAAGACGGGATGCCCTTGGTGCTCGTCAGGCACAGCAGCCCCTGAGTCTTTAAGGGGAGATGGTTAACCCTCATTGGGGGGCTGTTATTCAGACCAGTGCCCGTCCCAGCTGGCTGGCTGGGACCCAGGCGCTCCCGACTTCTGTGAATCGGGCCTTTCAGTTCACACACACTGTCCCTTTTCTCCTGAGGGAACACGCGGCGGCGTGGCCCTGGGGCTGGGCCGGGTTCCCACGCAGCTGCCAGATGCATCTGCAGCCACCACTCCCTCCGTCCCTTAGTCCCGGAGCGGTGCCGGCTGCAGACTGCCCTCCTGCGGGCCCATCTTCTCTCACTTCGGCTGGTTAGCCTCCCTGGATGCCTGCCGCTTGCCTACCGCAGACACACTTGCAGGTGTTCCTAGGAGACTCTGCAGCCCCGTTAAACCGAGTGACAGGAGCAGAAGAGGGGAAAGAGCATTAATTACCACCATGTGCCAGGCCCACCAGGCATCGTCTTGGCTCCCAGCAGCCCCCTCACAGACCGTGATTTTCTGTTATCCTCCTCATCTTCTAGGAACTTGTGCTTCTACAGGCCGCCTTTTCAGGTTTAAGACTTTTTGTAGGGGCCACAGAGTGGTGCAAATTATATATTTTTGACATTACAATTTTTACAGCAGTGTTGTTGGTGTATAGTTGATACAATATATTTAAAATGCATGTATTTAAAGTGAACAATTTGATAACTTTTGATGTATGTCTATATCCATGAAATCATAGCCACAAATCAAGAGAAAGAACATGTCTATCACTCCCAAACATGTCTATTTCTGTGCACTTTGTACTTGTTTTTATTGTCAGGCTTCTGTCCCTCAGCATAATTATTCTGAATTTCATCTATTTTGTCATATGTGTTAAGAGCCCATTCCTTTTTGTTGCTGAGTAATATTCCATTATATGGATATACCACAGCTTGTTTATGCAGTCACATGCTGATGGATATTTGGGTTGTTTCCAGTTCCAAGCTATTCAAATAAAACTACTCATGTACAGGTCTTTGTGTGGACATTTGCTTTCATTTAAATTGATTAATACCTAGGATTGGAATGACTGGCTTACATGGGAGGTATAGATTTAATTTTTAAAGAAATTGCCAAACTGGTCTCCAAAGTGATGGCACCGTTTTACATTCCCACCAGTAATGAATGAGAGTTTCAGTTCCCACACATCTTCACCAACACTTGGTATGATCAGTCTTTTTAATATTAGTCATTCTAATAGGTGGATAGCCCATGTCCTAGTTTAAATTTGCATTTTCCTAATCTAATGAGGTCAAGCATCTTTTTATGTGCGTATCTGATATCTATCTATGGATATTCTTTGATGAAATATCCATTCAACTCTTTTGCTTATTTATTTATTTTTCTTAGCTTTGAGACATCTTTATATATTCTGGATGCAAGCAAGTCCTTCATCAGATATATGTTTTGCAAATATTTTCTCCCAGTCTGTGATTTATCTTTTTGTTATTTTAACTGTTTCTTTTGACAGGCAGAGTTTCAAATTTTTGATGATGTTCAATTTATCAATTTTTTTTTCTATTTTCAATCATCCTTTGATGTCATGTCTAAGAAATCTTTACCTAAGTTAAGGTCACAAGTATTTTCACCTATGTTCTCTTCTAGAAGTGCTGTAGTTGTAGGGTTTATATTGAGATCCACAATTCATCTTGAGTTAATTTCTTTAAGTAGTGGAAAGTATGGATCAAAATTCTTTTTTGGGGGCACATAGATGTATAATTACTCTAGTATTTTTGTTGAAAAGATTATCTTTCTCCACTGAATTGTCTTTGCACCTTTGTCAAAAACCAGGTGTCTACATATATGTTTATGTCTGGTTCTGGGTTTCCTGTTCAGTTTCATTGATAAATTTGTATATCTTGGCATCAATGACAAACTGCCTTGGAATCAGGTAGTGTAAGTCATCGCACTTTGTTTGTCTTTTTCAAAGTTGTTCTGGCTTTTCTGGGTCCTTTGCGTTTCCATAAGAATTTTAGAACCAGCTTGTTGAGACTTCTTCAGAATTGCATGAATCTATAGTTCAATCTGGGGAGAATTAACATCACAACAGTATCGAGTTGTTTGACCTATTAGTCTTTTTGTCAACAATGTATTATGGTGGAGGTGTTGCGTTTTGTGATTAGATTTATTTCTATCACTTTTTTATGCTATTGCAGATGATATCTTGAAAAAATTTCAGTGACTTCTAATAGCTTTTGGGGGGCATATTCCACTATATTTTCTACATAGACAATGATGTCATCTGTAAAAAAGTGCAGTATTACCTCCTTTATAATCTGGGTGCTTTTTTTTCTTTACTTATTGCAATAGCAAGAAATCCAGTACAATGTTGAATACAGGATGTAAGAGTGAATTCCTTGCCTTACTCCTGATCTGAGAGGGTAAGAATTTAGCCTTTTACCATCAAGTATGATGTTAACTGTTGTTTTTTCATAGTGTCATTATGGATTGAAGTTCTCTTCTATTTTCAGTTTTCTAAGCATTTTTATTACAAAGAGCATTTTTCTTTATTTGGTAATACAGAGAATTTTATTGGTTTCAGATGTTAAACCAACCTTGCATTCCTGGGACAAAATGCACTTGTTCATGATATATTATCTTTTTTTAAATCTCATGGGACTTGGTTTGCTAATTTGCTTACAATTTTTGCATTTATGTTCATGAGGGACATTGGTCTGTAGTTTTCTTTTCTCCAAGTGTCTGTATGATTCGATTGTCAGGGTACTTCTGACCTCATAGAAGAGTTGAAAGTGTTCCCTTCTCTTTCATTTTCTGGAAATGTTTGGTATAATTTATAGGTAAAGCTCTCTGGGTCTGTAGTTTTCTTTATTGAAATTTTTTTTTATTGCAGATTTAGTTTCTTTGATAGATACAGGGCTATTCAGGTTATTTCTTCTTGAATGAACTTTGGGAGTTTGTGTCTTTCAAGGAAATTGTCCTTTTCATGTAAGTTATTGAATTTATTAGCATAGAGGTGTTCATAATATTTCCTTATAATCCTTTTAATATCTGTAGAATTTGTATGAATACTATTTCCCTCATTCCTAATATTACTAATTTGTTTTTTTTTTTGTTGTTGTTGTTGTTATTCCCTCACCATTCTGGCTAGAGATTTTATTGATTTTATCTATTGTTTTTCTGTTTTCTCATTCATTGATTTCCATTTTGATACTATTTATTTACTTCCTTCTGCTTATTGTATGTTTAATTTCTTCTTCTTTTTCTAATTTTCTAAAATGGAAGCTGAAACCATTAACTTGAACTTTTCTTTTTCATAATATAGGCACTTAGTGCTATAAATGTCACCCAAGTACTATTTTAGCTATGTCCCACAAATTTTAATGTTGTATTTTTTTTCACTCAGTGCAAAATAATTTTAATTTTTCTTCTTTGATCCAGTATTTGGGGAATTTCCCAGAAATATTTATGTTATTGATTTCAAATTTAATTACATTATGGTCAAAGAACATACTTTGCATGACTTGAATCCTTTTAAAATTTAAATTTATTAAGACTTGCTTAATGACCCAGATTATGGTCTATTTTGGTAAATGTTCTGTATTCATTTGAAGAGACTGTATTCTGTTCTTGTTGAATGCAATGTCCTAAATGTCAATTAGATCACATTGATTGTGTTGTTAAGTCTCTACACCCTTGCTAATTTTATTCATTGTTGAGGGATGTGTATTGAAATCTCTGTCTGCAATTACAGGCTGGCTTATCAGTCCTAGAAGTTCTGTCAGATTTTGCTTTGCATATTTTGAAACCCCATTATTAGATGGTAAGCATTTAGGATCATTATGGCCTTCTGATGAATTGGTCCCTTTGCCGTTACAAAATGACCCTCCTTATCCTTGATGGTATTTTTTGATCTGATGTTTACTTGTTCTAATACTAATATAACCACAGCAACTGTCCTTTGGTGAATTTAAGCATTGACAGCATTATCATTGATTAGTGGCATATTTTTTCATCCCTTTAATAAACCTTTTTTGTGTTTTATACTAAAAGTATATTTCTCATTAGCAGCATAGATTCAAGCCTTACTTTTATACCTAATATAACAATCTCTGCCTTTTAATTTGGGTGCTTAGACCAGGTTGGGCCAGAGAGTAAATGTTTTAGGCTTGTGGGCCAAGCTTGGGTGATCTTTGCTGCTTCCGCCTCTGCCTCCTCCTCCTCTTTTTAAAAGACTCTTGGGAGGCAAAGACCATTCTTAGCTCATGGGCTGTATGAATCAGGCTGCAGGCCAGACCTGGCCCTTGGTCTTAACTTGCTGACCTCTGGTTTAGACCACACACATTTAATGTGATTACTGATATTGTTGGGTTAAAAATGTATCATCTTGCAGTTTTTCTTCTTGTACCACCTGTTTTTGCTTTTGTTAGTGTTATTCCTTTTATCCATTTTTTATGCCTTCTTTTGGATTAAGTGTTTTTGTAATTCCATTATATCTTATTTTTGGCTTCTTAGCTATAAATCATTGTTTTGTTATTTTAGTGCTTGCCTTAAGGTTCACAATTTGTCTTTAGATAACCATGGTCTACCTTCAAGTGATATTATAGAACATCACTCATAGTATAAGAGCCCTCAAGTAGTATACTTATATTTTCACTCTCCCATCCTCTGGGCTATAGTTAGCATAATTTTGCTTTTATACATGTTATAAATTTTATGATGTGATTTTGGTTTAAATGGTCAATTATCTTTTAAGGAGATTTCAATAATTAGAAATAAATTCCATATATTTACCTATGTAGTTATTATTTCTAATGCTCTTCTTCCTTGAGTGTAGATCAAGGTTTCCGTCTGGGGTCATTTTCCTTCTACCTGAAGGACTTTCCAGTCTGAATCCTAGTCTCTAATGTAGTTAAAACTTTCCTTGTAGTATGAATCTGCTAATGATAAATTCCTCTAGCTTTGTATTTCTGAAAAAGTCTTTATTTGTATCTTTGTTTTTAAAAGATAGTTTCACTGGGTATAGAATTCTAGGTGACAGTTTCTTCTTTTATTACTTTAAAGATGATCCACTCTCCTCTCAACTTGTATGTATTCTGATGATAAATCTATCATTCTTTTCCTTTGTTTCTTTTTAAGGTATCTGTCTAACTCCCACCTCTGGGCTGCTTATAAGACTTTGTCTCTAGCACTGATTTTGAGCAGCTTTGTTACAGTATGTCTTCACAGACATTTATTTGTCATACTTAGGGTTTATTGAGCTTCTTATATTTGTGGGTCTATAGTTTTCATCATATTTGGAAAAAACTTGCCTATAATTTTTCCAAATATGTTTTTTCTTATATCTCCCTCCTCCAGGAATGCCAGTGAAATGTGCAACAGACTGCTTGAAATCATCTCACAGCTCATTTTACAAGATTATTCTTTCTCTATGTGTTTCATTTTGGATAGTGACTATTTCTATGTCTTTATGTTTATTAGTCTCTTCTTCAGCAATTTTGACTACACTGTTAATTCCATCCAGTATAGTTTTTATTTCAGACTTTGTAGTTTTCATCTGTAGGAGTTTTATTTGGGTATTTTTAATATCTCCCATGTCTCTGCTTAACTTTTTGAACATATGGAAGTAAGTTATAATAACTGTTTTAGTGTCCTTTTTTGCTAGCTGAACATCTGTGTCTGTTCTGGATTAGTTTCATTTGATTGATTTTTCTCCTTATTATAGGTCATATTTTCCTGCTTCTAATGTCTGTTAGTTCTTTTATCAGATGCCAACCATTGTGAATTGTACCTTGTTGAGTGTTGGCTGCATATTTATTTATGTATTCTTGATATTTTTTTCCTGGGACAAAGTTCAGTTACTTGGGAGTCATTTGATCCTTTTTTGGTTTTGCTCTTCAGACATATTAGTCAGCACCAGAGCTGTAGTTAGTCTGATTTTGGTGTTTACTTTAATTTTGCTAATTCCAGTATTTCTTACTTCATCTTTGTCAGAAGTGGAAGTCTTTTTTGACAGATTTTTAATTTTGGGAAAACTGATGAAGGCCTGAAGGAAAATTGTACCACTAAGTGCCAGCATTTGGGACTCAACCTCATCTGGGTTGATATTTCACTCTTCTTAGTGCTCTGAATAACTTTACTGTCTTCTAATATTTCCATATCTAATAGAAAGTTATCTGCAGAAATAATCGTCTACATTCTCACTCTTTTATAGACTTTTGCCTTCTCCTTTCTTTCAGCTGGTGTGTGGGATTTACATCATTTTCAGTTTGTCTGCTGATGCAGGGCAAGGGGTAGATGTCAGCAACATTGTCTGTGATAAAGTTCGAGAAAGCCATGTCTGTATGCTAGTTTTCATTGCTGTGGAATTATTACTTTAAAGCTGAATGGCTTCTAAAAATATTTTATTATATTCTTGGATTATGCAAGTCAGGAGTTCATACAGAGTACAATGAAATTGGCTTAGAATGGGCTCGGAAGTCTCGGAGGCTGGCTGTGACTTGCTGGATGGGCGCTGGCATCGTCTGGGGTCATCTTCACTCCCATATTTAGCAGTTGACACTGGCTGTCATCCGTGACCTCATGTGGAGCCATCAACAAGTGCATCTACACGCGGTCCCTCTCTGTGGCCTGGGCTTTCTCACAGTGGCCTCAGTATCGTTGGACTTCTTACATCGTGTCCCAGAGTACAAGATCAGAACTGTACTACCTTTAATGACCAAGATCAGAACTGTACTACCTTTAACAACCCAGCTTTGGAAGACACATGTCATCATTGCTACTCCAGCCTGTTGGCTTGAACAGTCACGATCCAAGGGGGTGAGGTAGGCCCCATCTCCTGATGGCGTGCTGGCAAGGATAGAGAGTGAAGTGTGTGTGAGATGGCGATGCTGTTGTGATCATCTTTGGAAAACACAAACTGCCTCTGGTCACAGAAGTTCACATCTACCTTCATAGGCATTCAGTCACCCCATCCCACAGACTGAACCAGGTCCAGGGGACGGTGGGGCTTTTCTGGAGCAGTTCTTGCTCTGAAGGTCTGTGAACTAAAGAGACAGGTCATCTGCCCCCTCACCCCACATGGCCAGGTGAGACAAGCACAGGATAATATGCGGTCATCGTTAGTGTCTCCCCATTTTAAAGAGCACAGATGAAAGGCACACAGCAGCCCTTGGTCTCAGCAATCCAGAAAGCCAGCCAGGTGCACACGGTCAGTTCCCTAGTTGGAGCCCAGGCCTCCTCCCCTGCATCACCCTCCAGGACTGCAGCTGCGCCTGTCGGGCTCTTGGTTCATCCCCTGAGCCCTTCTTCTCTTCTATACAAAGTCTGTCATGTTTGCGACTGAGCACGCTTCTCAGCCTGCGTGGCACCCATAGGCGTTCACAGGCTTGGAGGCTTCTGTTCATTTGTACTTTCTCTGTCTCTTTCCATCTAGCAGCTACAATTCTTTTAACAGTTTTATGGGATTCTTGTACATTAACATAATATGTTTCATCAGTTAAACCCCACATCCACGAATCTCTCTGAGATGTGCCCTTTTTCACCCTGAGAAGTCTTGGCTGCTACGAGGCAACATCCTCGGGCGCCTTAGAAACCCTGTTGTTCCACAAACAGGATCTGCAAGGAACGCCCTTAGGATACTTCGAAGTCCTCCTGTCTGTTGGAAAGAGTCGATGCTGTAGCACTTTTAATCTTTTTAAGTTCCTAACAAGGAGTTTTACAGTCACAGCCTTGACTTTGTATTTACTCCGAGAAGTTTTCATTATTTTAGTGCCCTGGGTTTGATCTTCACCCTGAGGCCATTTCTGTTGTTGAGAATTCTCTGCTGTGAGAGAATGGAGATGATAAACAGTTTTACTTGCAAACCTTACAAGTCCCAGATCCTCTATATTTCTTCTGATTTTCCCCTAACACTGACTGGTTCCTTTTATGCGGCTGAAACACTCCGTGGGCACTTGGGCCTCCCGCTTGGAAATCTCTTTGGCCAATCTACCCCTTCACTAAGTTTATTTTCACTTTTCATGTCACAGCAAGAACAGCACTGTTGCCAAACCCTGTGCCGCGATGTGATGAAGGTCATCTCGCTCCCGGTCTCCTTCTTCTAGGCAGCCCCCCAAGGCCATGTCATCTCTGCTGAGCGAAGCAGTCACAGGACTGCCCAGATCAGGGGAGGAGAGTGGCGGGGTCCTGGGGGGATGAGACAAGACCACTGTGTGGGGTACAAAGTGAGAAAGGAGGCCCTGCTGCAGGCACCCCGAGCAAACACGATGCGCCGGTCATCGGGAACAGGTTGAGGGCCTGTGGGCGGGGGGCTTCCCACGCAAAGACACTGTCAGGAACAGGTCAGTGAGGTCTGCTCAGCAAAAATCACATGATGGGGCTGGTCCCTCCTGCGTCTTCTTGGAATGCTGCCTGTTACATTAGACGGGGGCGCCATGGAAGGCAGAGGGGTGGTGCTGGAAGGAAATGGCAAAGGCAGGAGGCACGCGGCCCCGCAGTCACAGGGGCGCGTGAGCTGGAACAGCCTTTGCATTCTCCTTATTGCTCTGTCCCTCCAGGAGTCGTGGCCATGAGATAAAGGGCTCCAGGTCAGTAAAACAGTTCAGTGACCATTTTTTGCCATCCTGTGTTTGTCACCTACTCCACTTTTTTTCAGTGCTGACTTTATTAGTTCTTTTTTTATTGCACTATCATTAATGTACAATTACGTGAACAACATTATGGTTACTAGACTCCCCCTATTCTCAAGTCCGCTGCCCATACCCCGTTACAGTCACTGTCCATCAGTGTACTGAGGTGCTATGGAGTCGCTACTTGTCCTCTCTGCACTGTACTGCCTTCCCCGTATCCCCCCCTCCACTACATTATCTGTGCTGATCGTAATGCCCCCTTTTCCCCCTTATCCCTCCCTCCCCACCCACCCTCCCCAGTCCCTTTCCCTTTGGTACCTGTTAGTCCATTCTTGGGTTCTGTGATTCTGCTGCTATTTTGTTCCTTCAGTTTTTCCTTTGTTCTTATGCTCCACAGATGAGTGAAATCATTTGGTATTTGTCTTTCTCTGCCTGGCTTATTTCACTGAGCATAATACCCTCCAGCTCCATCCATGTTGTTGCAAATGGTAGGATTTGTGTTCTTCTTATGGCTGAATAATATTCCATTGTGTATATGTACCACCTCTTCTTTATCCATTCATCTACTGATGGACACTTAGGTTGCTTCCATTTCTTGGCTATTATAAATAGTGCTGTGATAAACATAGGGGTGCATATGTCTTTTTGAATCTGAGAAGTTGTTTTCTTTGGGTAAATTCCAAGGAGAGGAATTCCCAGGTCAAATGGTTTTTCTATTTTGAGTTTTTTTGAGGAACCTCCATATTGCTTTCCACAATGGTTGAACTAATTTACATGCAGTGTAGGAGGGTTCCCCTTTCTCCACAACCTCGCCAACATTTGTTGTTGCTTGTCTTTTGGATGTTGGCCATCCTAACTGGTGTGAGGTGATACCTCATTGTGGTTTTAATTTGCATTTCTCTGATGATTAGCGATGTGGAGCATCTTTCCATGTGCCTGTTGGCCATCTGAACTTCTTCTTTGGAGAAGTGTCTGTTCAGCTCCTCTGCCCACTTTTTAATTGGCGTATTTGCTTTGTATTTGTTGAGGTGCATTTGTTGAGGTGCTTTGTATTTGTTGAGGTGTATTTGTTGAGCTCTTTATGTAATTTGGATGTCAACCCCTTATCGGATATGTCATTTATGAATATATTCTCCCATACTGTAGGATGCCTTTTTGTTCTACTAATGGTGTTCTTTGCTGTACAGAAGCTTTTCAGCTTGATATAGTCCCACTTGTTCAATTTTGCTTTTGTTTCACTTGCCTGGGGAGATATGTTCATGAAGAAGTTGCTCATGTTTATGTCCAAGAGATTTTTGCCTGTGTTTTTTTCTAAGAGTTTTATGGTTTCATGATTTACATTCAGGTCTTTGATCCATTTTGAGTTTACTTTTGTGTATGGGGTTAGACAATGGTCCAGTTTCATTCTCTTACATGTAGCTGTCCAGTTTTGCCAATACCAACTGTTGAAGAGGCTGTCATTTCCCCATTGTATATCCATGGCTCCTTTATCATATATTAATTGACCATATATGCTTGGGTTTAGATCTGGGCTCTCTATTCTGTTCCATTGGTCTATGGGTCTGTTCTTGTGCCAGTACCAAATTGTCTTCATTACTGTGGCTTTGTAGTAGAGCTTGAAGTCAGGGAGCATAATTCCCCCTGCTTTATTCTTCCTTCTCAGGATTGCTTTGGCTATTTGGGGTCTTTTGTGGTTCCATATGAATTTTAGAACTATTTGCTCTAGTTCATTGAAGAATGCTGTTGGTATTTTGATAGGGATTGCATTGAATCTGTAGGTTGCTTTAGGCAGGATGGCCATTTTGACAATATTAATTCTTTCTATCCATGAGCATGGGGTGTGTTTCCATTTATTGGTGTCTTTAATTTCTCCCATGAGTGTTTTGTAGTTTTCAGAGTATAGGTCTTTCACTTCCTTGGTTAGATTTATTCCTAGGTATTTTATTATTTTTGATGCAATTGTGAACGGATTTGTTTTCCTGATTTCTCTTTCTGCTAGTTCATTGTTAGTGTATAGGAATGCAACAGATTTCTGACTTTATTAATTCTTAATGAGTATCAGCCAGTGCCACTTGGTGTGCTAGGTACTGGGACTTTGAAAAATGTCGTTCCTGACCTAAGTTTTCTCAGAGGGATGGGCAGAGACAAACCTGTTAACAAATAATTTAAATGTGCCTGGATAATTTCTGGGGAATGCTTTTTAAAAAGCTGCTAAGGGAAGGTAGAAAGGTCAAGAAAGATTTCATGGTGGGACAGGTGGACAAGGTATTGTTGATTGTTAATTCATGAAAAGTAAGAATTAGTTTCCAGGTAGAGGGTTAGACAGTGCAAACAGTGTTCTCTGCAGAAAGAGTGGTAAGGGTGAAAGCATGCAGATGTGGAAGGGTGCAGGTGGTTTTAAGGGGAGTGAGAAGTTCAGAATGATTGAACCACAGTGGGAAGTGGGGGATGAGGCTGGATAAGTTGGTCTAGATTGCCACGGACCGTCTGCACACTATGTAGCTTCAGGAATTGAGAGGCCAGCAAAGGTCCTGAAGTAGAAAATAACCAGGCAGATGACACTGATGGTGATACGAGAGTAAAGGACAAGGCTGGTGTCAGGAAGAATGCGTAAGAAGGTGTGGGAACAGTTCAGGAGAGAGAAAAGCAAGTGCTGGGCTAAGAAAGACAGTAAGGCTTCAGGCACAGAGTCAGGTTCAGAGGCTTGTTCTGGAGATGGAATGGGAGGGGCGGCTTCATGGGGTCTAGCTCAGGAAGCGCATGGAGCAGCAACGCCATTAGCTGGAACGGAGAATGCAGAGGGAGAGACAAGTTCTTAGGACAGGGTAGAAAGACAGAGTCAGTTTGGTGCCTGTTAGGTGTGTGGTGTCTGTGGAACATTCAAAAAGACAAGTCCAAGATGTAATTGGAAATGTGAGTCTGGGATTTGGGAGAGAGACTGAAACTGAAGGGGAGCTGAAGTCACCGGGGTCCCCCGCTTTACACCGCGTGAGCTTTGGGGCCTGGGCTTCGCTGCTGTGCTGAAATAGAGCATGACACTGTTAATGTGCCTGTGCTCAGTTTTAAACTCAGGAGCATTTCATCATTTCAAGAGCTTCAAAATCTCTTGCTGGAGAACACTAAGAGAAGGCTTGGGGTCCAGCGGGTAAAGGGGTCAGTAGGTGACTGGTGGACTGAATGGGGGTTAAAGGCCAGTCCCCTGGCCATCCGTCCCTGACTCAGCCGCTGATGTAGTATTTATTTGAAGTGCTCCACTCACTTCCTAAGGGAAGAGATGGCTTGTATAGAAGGCACACACATTAGAGATGGGTGAGGAGTCCAGCAATGAAAGGAGAGAATATCTATCAGAACCTTCAGCCAAGAATTAACTACAACTGAGCAGAAAATGTAGCTGTGAGTTTATTGGCAGCCAAGGAAAGAAGAGAAACATGATAGGTTTGTTATTATTCCCTGAGTTCCTCCCTGAATTAAATGAGGAAAGCAGATTGTCCCAGGGAACTCAAGGAATAACACAAGAGATGTTCAAAACTCATTTAATGACCAAATGTCACTGTTCTCTGATTGAAACTGACCTTATCCTGTTAGATCCTGATTCTGTGGAGACAGAACTCGCTGCAGCCCTAGTGTCCCCTCACCCCTAGTGTCCCTCACCCTGTCCCTAGTGTCCCCTCACCCTGAGGTACCCACATGTTGTTCCAGGGCACACAGGCTTCTGGGTGACAAGACTCAAAATATGGATTGAAATGTACAGACTCCACTGGGGTCTTACAAACTCAGATATTCTCAGTGTCCAGATACAAGATAAATGAATGAAGCCAAGTGTGTGTGGCGGCAGAGTCAGTATGGATGATGGCGACCTGAGGGAATGTCTTAGCCTAAAGCCTTTGAAACCTACATTTTGAAAAACACAGTGTGTTTGTGTGTATGTGTGGCTGTGTGACTGTGTGTGTGGTTGTATGTGTGTGTGGTCGTGTATGTGGCTGTGTGAGCATGTGTGTTGGGTGGAGGAGAACCTGAATGCACATGGGTGGCTGAGCCCAGCTGGTGGGCAACCAGTTTGCTGTCCGAAGATAGGAGGCGTGGCAGGTGCAGGTCCGGGTGCTGGCATGGGCCCCCCGCGGGGACTGAGGTGCAGTTGCCTGCTGGGGTCGGTGAAGAGGAGCCCCCCTTAGCTGCCCAATGAACAGGAGGCAAGGGTGATGTTTAGCCAGGAGCACGAAGGGGTTGAACCTTCGCCTTCTCCCATGGAGGTCACCCCAGCTCCGCAAGGCAGCTCCCAGAGTGTTGGCAGGAAGAGCCGAGATCGTCCTGAGAAAACACTCTGTTCGTGGGACTGACCAGCTTCTCGGCAGACTCCAACAGCTCTGCCCGTCTACCGTACAGGTAGGACCGTGTCGGCTTGAAGGTCTCGAGCACCCACTTTCACTGTAGTGTTCCTGCTGAGACGCTGGGCAGGGGCTGGGGCCTGGCCCCCGGGCCCACCAGGCCGAGCTGGCTCCACAGGGGCTGTGCAAGCAATAAACCCAATTGCCCTGTTGAATGGAATACTCGGTCCTGTCCATCTGGAAGCTGAATGGTCTCTGCTGAATATGACGGTCTGAGTTCAGCACAGTTGACACTGAGCTGAGAGTGACCGGCCCCTGGCTCGTGGCCACGCGTCCCATGTCAGGGAGACTGTCCTTGCTGCATTAAAAGCTGCTTGTATCCCAGTCTAGCAGCCGTCCCCGAGGACCTAGAAGGTGAATCATGTCCCGTGGCTGCTGGTTATAGGACAGGAAAGCAGGGGCTCAGCCGCACTCCAGGTCACCAAGGTTAAAATCTGCTCGGTTAGAGCCCCTTCCTACCCACAGGCACTTACCTCAGTGCTGCGGCCTCATTTTCCTGCATAAACCAGTGGGAGTGCGTCTCCTGAGAGGGAAAAATACCCACTGAATGTATACAAGCTGCCAGCCCGAAACCCAAAGCCAAATGTGTTCCTGAGCTTGGCATTATTTTAAATGCTGAAGTTCAGAATTGCATCAGATAAAAATTTAATTCTCAACTAGGAATTGTTTTCGAGCAATGTCAGTGCTGGTGGGACTTGACTGAAATGATGCCCCCACTGGCTGTTGGCTGAGTGACCTTTTGATTCCTTCTCTATTAACATGCTAGTGGTTGGGGTACGGCCCCTCTCAAAGGCGCCTGTTATCCCCAGGATGGATGTCTGACCCCACACTGTTCTCCCAAGAGCCTGGGGGAGGAGGGGTGTCTGGGTCTCTTCAGTGGCCTCATTAGCATATTGTAGCTCAGCTTCCAAGGGTGATAAATTTAAAGAACATGGAACACAATTACGAAGATTTTTAAGAGGTTACAAATGGTGGCGGGTTCTGAGGATGTCGGGATCTCCCTTCCAAGTGCATCTAAGTCACTCCCTGGGACAGCTACAGCCCAAAGGCCAGCCTCTGTGTGCACTGAATTTACATAAGCTCTGGAGATATTTTTAGCTTCCTGCACTCTCTTAATATTCTCTTGCATTTCTGTCTTACAAAGGGGGAGGGCTGCAAGCTTAGGATTCTGAGCTCTTGGTCTGCAGAAGTTCTGATGTTTTCTTTTTCAGATCTTCTGGGGGGATGTAGAAGCGGAAATGGATGCAGACCCCATAAACCCGCTGTCCTTAAAGCCCTTACATCTGGGCGCCAGGGGATGGCGGGGTCGCTGCAGTGGGGTGACGTCTGCTCACGTGGGGTTGCTCGTTTTAAAGTTAGATCGGCTGAGATGACAGACATTGAAGTGCCTGGCATAGTACTAACAAATTTATTGTTTTCTCCCCTTTCTCCTTCCCCATGTGAAGCAGCCTAACTGGGACTCTGAATCAAGGTTCTGGGGAAGACTACAGGAAATTTGGGAAGGTAAATATCCGGTAGTATTTCTCATGCATTCACTCACTCATTCATTCAACAAACATTTATTGAGCAGCAACAGCATGCCAGGCATTGCGTTAGGTGGAACCCAAAATGATAAAAGGACTGAGCCTCTCCATAGCCCAGGAGTACACGCATGGGCATAACGGGGCTGTGCCGGCTGTTACTCACCCAGGCAGCCTGTAAGCTCACGGTGTTCACCCATCTCTTGTCCACGTACATCAAAGGAGACCCAGGGATTCCCGGGGCTGGGGGAGCCCTGCTGCCAGGAGCCCCAGACACTGGTGCTGATTCTGTCCCCTGTGTGATCTGGGCCAGTGGCCACCCTTCCCGTGGGAAGCAGGGCGCCGGCCGCTGGGGACTCACAGGAGAGGCAGGCCCTGCGGACACGTGCTCGCCTCAGTCACTGTGTAGTTTGAATCAAACAAGACGAGAGGCAGAATTCTGTGAGCGGTGAGCACTGGATGAGGAGCTCTCAAGCTTCTTACAGCTCCGGCCCAAGAATTCCAGGACATAAACCACCCACATAAAACTCTGCCCAGCAGGGTTGGTCTGCCACAGCCAGTAGTTAATGTGTGTGAAATAACACGGCAACATACACCTCTGGAAAGACAGGGTTTTTATTTCTATGACATAGGCTCTTTGAGGAAGTATTTGGTGAAACAAAGTCACAAGGCTCATATGAACCCCTGACAGAATCCAGCCTGGATGCAGGGCACAAGGTCTGGAGCACCCAGGAGCCTGCTTCCCATCCCTGCCGTACTGGGTCCTGGGCCCTCCCCTGCCGACTTCTCTCTGTGTCTGTTTGGTCACTGGACGTGCTGCGTGCAGACACCTCACTGGACACCTGTCGCTTGTTGAGGGAGACAGATGTGGGCACCGATCGCCAGGAGATGCTCCATTTCTTACCTACGTCAGCTCCCTCCGGGGCCATCCAAGGTCCTCCTCTGCCCTGAAATTGGAGCATCAAAACTTCCAGGGGCCTCTGGGCAGGAGCCTGCCTGGCTTCACAACAGACACTGTCATTCTGATTTCTGACAACACCATGATAGGAAGGTCAGGTCCTGGAGATGGAAAAGGTTTCCCCAGGGACACATGGCCCCAAAAGCCCTATTCACAGCCTCATGGCTCAGGAAATACAGCCCAGATGAGACAATCCTGTCTGTCTACTGGTGCCCAGTAGAAGGGTCCAGTAGGGATGGCATCTGTCCAGTCTGCTTGCTGGGCTATGCACGCACGTGAGGTCTGCTAGCAAGGAGGGCCTTGTCCTGTTTGCACAGGAGCCTGACAGGTTAGCCCTCTCTTACCTGCTCTCAGTGAGACTAAAAATAGGTTCTTACTAGAGGGTCCATGGACACCCCATTGCAAGTTCCATATTGCACCTCTGTTGACCAGAATCTGTTCACGGGGACAGAAGGGAGCTGGAGGACCTGCCCAGGCAGTGGGATGAGCAGGTGGCCGAGGGTGAGGCTCAGCTCCCAGCCCCCTGCATAGCTGTCACAGCCGTGGGTCCTAGAAAGGACGGCCCTGCACACAGATGTGTAACAGATGTGTTGGCATGCAGACACCTATGGACATGTGGGGCACATCAACACTGAGGATGCGCCCAGGCTCACCGTGGTGGACACGGGGACACCCCACTCATCTCCACTGGTGACAAAGGACTTACTTCACCAGCTGCCAGGGCTGCCAGAAGACAGCTGGGGTACCAGCCCTTGGTGGGTGGCCTGGCCAAGGTCACACTGCTTCTGGGAGCCGCTAGAGTCCAGCGACTGACAGAGACTGAGAAGCATCCGGCCTCTTGGCCCCAGCTGGGACACCACCAAGTGCCGTCTCATGCCCAGGGCCATGTGCACGTGGGAAGGGCATGACCCTATTCCTTGGCCTTCGTTTGCTGGCCTCGTTCCCAGATGTCTTTGTTCTTAGTTCCTTGCTCGCTGTTTCACCCACCAGGTCCCCAGGGACCCGCTTTGGTAGGTGCCCGATAATCAGTAATCACGGGCTGAAGCCTGGCTGGATGAAGAGGCTGGTGGCTGAGCGCTGGGGCCTGCAGAGGAGACGCCTGCACGGGGTGGGAGGTTAGGGTGAGTCACCGCCAGGGCCACTTCCGACCCCACCTATGATCCCACAGGGCTGAGAACTGATGGCCACTTGCTCCATGGCCTCTGCTCCCCACCCCTCGCCCCTTCCTGTCTTCCCTGCCCTGTCCCTGACCTTGGTCTGTGTGTCCTGGAGGCCCAGGTCCTGCTGTCTGCACAGCCACGCTTCTGCTTGGCTCCTCTGTGACAGTCCCTGAGGGACCTGGGTCCCAGCCGGCCCCTCCCGCCTGCTGCCCGTGCTGCCTCACGGTGTCCTGTGCCTGGAGGCCCTCTCACAGCTTCCCTGCACTCCGGGGTCCTGCTCTCCTTCGGGATCCTGACCAGCAGGGGCTCGCCCTGGCGCCAGGCCTGACTTGGCGCTCCATCCTGCGCTGCTCAGCACTGCTTCCCCCCGTCAGACCGCGCTGCCTGCCGTGGGCGCATGTCCCCTGCGTGTCTGACGTCTCTGCTGTCCCAGCTCCTGGCCCAGTGTCTGGCATACGGAGAGCCTCAGTAATGTGGAACGAATGGATGAATGAATAGTTCTGTGACCGCTTCGTCCCCATGACCCTCTTCTGAGATTCCTCAGGGTGGGACACGTGCTCGTTGGTGGATGGGGGCCGCACTGTCCTGGGGGCAGCAGGAGGGCGTGGAAAGACTGCCCTGGGTCCCTTTTCAGCAGCGGGAAACCAATAATACTTGAGTCTCACTTCCCTTGACTTTTGCCTCCGACCCCTGACTGGTGGTCCCCTGAGATGCCCAAGCCCTGCCCGGCCCTGCCCACTCCCCTCTCCTCTCTGTGCGCCAGGAGCTGAGCGCACCCCTTCTGGCTCGCACGACAAGAATTCTGCCATCTGAGTCACTCGGGCTTCTGCCTGGCGGCTCTGTGTCGTGTCAGACGTTCTCCGGCTCAGTCTGCAGTGCCCGGGAGGGAGCGCGTGGCTGAGTCCTCCGTGATTCATCCCCTCCTGGAAGGCGAGTTCAGCTTTCAGTCCAGGAGCCAGAGAGCTTCCCAGTGCCTGGGCAGGGCAGGCTCTACCGGGAACAGGCGGATCCCCCACAGGAGCCCTGGCCTGGCTCAGACGGATGGGGAGCTTCAGGGACTCCCCTGGCCCCTCACCGGTCCCAGCCTGCCTGGTTTCCATTCAGTCCCACTTTGTTCCCTTCATATGCGTGGTGTCTAACCCAGGTTCTTCATGCTGAAGTTGCTCTTCCTTCGTATTTGCTTATAAAAACCGCTTAGGGCAGGGACTTCCCTGGACAAAATCACGCACTAGGACCTCAGGTTCGTGATTCCTGCATTCCCTTCTCGCCGAGCCACACCGTGTGACCCGCTGTTACCCAGGGACCATGTGTTCCCAGAGGGATCAGTTCACCCCCATGTATTGCTGATAATGCCCGCCAATCCCCCCAGGGCCTATTTTTCTGAAGAAGGGAGCAGAGGGTTAAAGGACATGCTTAACTCAAAGGCTTGCCTCCCTAATGGAGCTGTGGACACTGTCATGGCCAGATGATTTGTAGCAAAGAGGACGTCCACTTTACACAAATAACCAAGTCGAGGTCTTAGGGTATCAGAGCTGGAAGGACGTCTGAGGCCATCTGGTCCCTGCTCTTGTTTTTGCAAACAGGCCTTCACTCGGTCCCTGGCAGAGTCAGTGTGGAATCCTGCTTCCTTCTCCAGCACCCAGTGATCATCACCTTCCTGGACCAGCTCTACGCCCAGAGCGCCGTTCTGAGGTCTTACAGGTATGTTGTGACTCACCTGATCTTGGCAGGCCTGTGAAGAAGGTGCTAAATAGTCCCATTTTACAGAAGAGGCAACTGAGATCCAGAGAGGTTAGGCAAACCTCCTGAAGACGTAAGCGGGCAGGCGGCAGGGCCCCTGTGTTACCCGGCACACGATGCTCACACAGCCTCCGCACCTTGTTCCAGGGGGCTCCTCGGAAGCCCTGTTGTGGCATCCGTTTCCATCCATTCTGCCACCTTCCATTCTTTCTCAGGCATGTATCCTTTGCACCCCGCATTCCCACCCCTCTGGTATAGGCCAGGACCACACAGAAAACCATTGTCCCTGCAGGACCCTCCTGCCTGTGTCCCTCTCACGTAAGCGGGCATCACAGGGCTGCTGTTAAAGCCAGAAGTAGATGCCAAACTGGAGTCCTCCAGACTTCAGCCAGGCAGTCCCCGCAAGCCTGTGATGTCACATTCCTCTCCCGTGATGTCATCCCCTCCCCAAGCCCCCACCCACCTGCAGCAGGAACACACACTACCTCACGTGCTCCAGACAGTTGAATCATGAGGTTCATGAGAAATAAAATCTGTCTCCGGCCAGAGTCAGGAACCACCCTCTCGGGTGTGCCGGTGCCCTGCCCGAGAGGACAGACAATCCATTCTGGCTGCACAGGTTAGCAAGGCACCCCCGGGGTGAGGGGCCTCCCAGGCTGTGCCTCACCTACCCCATCTCCTCTGTGTCAGGGAACCAGAGATCCTCCCACACTCACGTGGCATTTCAGCTCGGCTGCTCCTCTGCGGTGTGCAGCCAGGGTGGGGCCTGGGGGCGGCATGGAGCTGAGCCATCAGGAGCTTGGTTATAATAAACGAAGTTCCCAGGCCTGGGTGGGCCTCTGCCATATCCCGAGAGGGTCTGGGTGTGGTCCAGGCATCGGGAACAGGAATGAATGGCCCAGGGCCGGAGGCTGGGTTCAGTACAAGAGAAATGCACATTGGTGATTATGTGTTAGAAATGGGACCCAGAGGGGGCAAAGGGCACCTTGCTGTTCCTCACTTCCACACTGTGTGGAACGGGCATTTGTCAAGCTGACTTGGTGCTGGGCATCATGGTGGGCACCGAGCACCATGAAGCGGGGAGGGGGTGTGAGGGACAGTGAGCTCTGTGCTCTGTGATTAATCTGGTCTCCTTTCCAGAGAATGTAGGGGAGGCGGGAGCGGCCCAGCGTCCGGCCTGCTCAGAGCTTGAGCTCATCCATGGGTGCAGTAGTCCTGGCAGGAAGGGCCTCTCCTCCAGGCAAAGGTGCTCACTCTCGGCTGGCCCTTTGCCCCCCAGCCTCTCCCCAAGGTGCAGGAGGGTGGGAGGGAGCTTCGTGCAACCTCGTGGCAGGGGCTGTTTGCAGGATCTGCGGGTCCTTTGCCTCCAGAGCCACACCCTTCTCCCCCAGGTGCGGCGTCCGGGTCTGGTTTACAGCCTGGCCCTTTGCATCGGGTCAGAGCCGTGTCCCTTGCCTCCCCGTGGGCTCGGCACACGTGGCGCAGAGGGCCCCCCTAGCTCAGGTCCCTGGCTGTGAGTCCACCCGCCATCGTTGGCCGCGGCCGCGGTGAGCACCGCACAGAGGGCCTCTGGCTGCCGCTGCTCCTGCCCTTGCCACGCAGGAGCCCGGGGAGGCGCAGGGAGGCCCAGCCCCAGGGCTTCCCGGCCTGTCCGTCCAGTCACTGGCTCACCCTGCCGGTGAGGCCGCCTTCGTGTCTGTCCCGTCCACCATCATAAACCCTCAACGGGCAGAGACAGTGTTTTATTTTTCTTTTCTTCAGCAAATCTGTTTTAGCACTGGAAACAGTAAGAACTCAGTGAACGTTATGGAATGAAGGAGTGAAGCACGTGTGGCTGAGAGTCCACATGATGCGGACACAGGCATAGTGTCCTTCGGAGAAAACCAGCCTCTCGGGCTCACGGATGTTTCCAGAACACCCGAAAGGCGCATCGACTAAGCAGCTAACTTGTTGAGAAGCTCCTGAGGGTTGGGCACTGTGCCGAGAGCGTCGTGGACGCGTTTCCTGTTTTGACCCCACGCGGTCCTTCGAGGTGAACGGGTGGGCTTATTCTGTGACTGTGCCCTTCGTACAGATGAGGAAACGGCCAAGAGATGGGAAGCAACTTGCCCACGGTCACACAGCTGGAAGCAGGCATAGCTCGGGCTTGAGACCCACATCCAGAGAATAGGCTCTCCTTTCAGCTAAAGCTTCAAAGGAGCCCCCGTGGAGGCGGCCGCCTAGGACTCAAGGAACTGTTGGGCCCCTGAAAAACCCCGATAGGAGGGGGCTTCTTATCTAACAGGGCCCAAGGCCCGGCTCAGCAAGTAGAGACAAGCGTGTAAATGCGAGGAGGGACTTCTGTAAACCGAGTGCCCTAAGGAATGTCAAATAATCAATATGACCCAGCGCCCGCGTCCTCTGAGACGGGCCAGCCCCCGTGCCACTGCGCTCCCGGGTGTGAGCAGACCGGGAACCCAGGGCAGCGGGCCCTCGAGCGTGGCTGATGCGGGAGGGAGAAGCATCTCTCTCCTCTGGGGCTGCAATCTAATTTCATACTAAATTAACTGTGGTTTATGTAATTCTTTTCGTTTACACCAGAAGGAGTTTCTTTGCTGCTTCCTTTTTCTGAAACTTGGAGATCATGCATCTTTGCGAAATGGATTTAAAAAAATAAAACAGAAGGATTGAGCCAGAGAAGCTCCAAGTTTCCTGCCTTCTGCCTGGACCGGTCCTGTGCATCACCTTCTCCAGATCTGATGTGGTAGTTGCCCCCGCGGTAGCCCAGGCCTTCCAAGCGACCGGTCCTCACGAGGAATCTGGGGCCGGTGGCAGGGCCAGAGTTAAGGGGAGGGAGGCAGAGCAAACCCCTGCCAGTGACTCTCAGAAGGGGGCTGAGCGACAGTCCTGACCTCACGTCCGGAGTCCCTCCTTCTCTCCCCGTCCGCCTCCTGCGCTGCCCCTGACTCCCTCAGAGGCCCTCCCCCGGCAGTGTCCAAAGCATCCACGCTCCTCGCTCTCCCGGACGGTCTCCTCCTGCTCCCTGTGTGGCAGGCCAGAGCCGGGCGAGAGGGCGCCCAGGTGCTGCCCACTAGACCCTGGCTGGCCTGGACTTCAGTCCTTTTGCAGCCCTCACGACTGCAGCCCCCAGACTGGGAACGCTGATCTGGAGCCGCGCATGGCGTAGACTCCCCCTCGGGTCCCACGGAGCCCTGTGGGGCCTTCTGCCTGCCCTTCTCCCAGCCTCCTCTCGGGCCGTGGCCTGCCGTCTGGGCCCAGGGAAGCCTTTGTTTCTTTAACTCCTGAGGATCTTTCCAGCCTTTCTGGTAGGTGCCCCCATTACCTGGAGAGCTCTGCCCCACACTCACTTGGCTGGTTCCTTCCCAGGCTTCAGGTGGGAACCGCATCGTCCCCTTGTCAGGTCCCCTGGACCACCTTTCTGAAGCAGGTCCCTCCCCCTTCCTCTGTCCCCTCACCTTTTAAATTTCCCACGTGGCACTTTGCACAACAGGTCATGACATCTTCTATGTGTGACTTGCCTATCGTCTCATCCCCCTTACTAGAATGTTCTGGAATGTTCTCCAAGGACAGAGGCCATGTCTTTCTTGTCCCTGCTGCATCCCCAGGGCCTCGCACAGAGCTCCTGCTCATCAGGCGCTCACTCAAAGGATAACTGAATCCCAGCTGCCTATGGGTGCTGTGCGTGTGGGCATCACAGCTGGAGGCAGGCGTCAACACCCTCGGCACGTGGCTCAGCGGGGGAGTGGAGAGGACCTCCGCACGTGTCTGTGAGTGAACAGTGTCGTCCTCCTCACCGCCTGCTTACAGCTGCAGGTGAGTCATCTGCACAGGGAGAGGCAGAGCAGGCCACACGCGTGTCCCACTCTTGGGCGATGTTGTGTCCAGGTGAGTCGCCACCTGGAACGGCCCCAGCGCCCGGAATCTGCCCCTGGCCTGGCACCCGCAAGTGTACTGCACGGCTGCACGGTCCCTCTCCTACCCTCTGCCGAGAGCCGGGCTGGCCGTCGGGGTTCCGTGGGGCTTCCCTGCCTTCTTGGCAGGGCCTTTGGAGAGCTGCTGCCGTGTAGCCCAGCCCTCACGCTGCTCGGCCCTTCATCTGCCCCAGCGTAAGGGGTCACACCACCTCGGGCAGGGCATCCGGGACTGTGCAGCCCTGGGCTCAGCAATGTCTTGTGCAGGGACCCAAACGTGCTTTCCCGGGACTTTACCCACTGGTCTGCTCCTCCACCTGGACCGCCTGCTAAGGACGCCGTGGGACACGGGGGAGAGACACGGGCTGCCACCCCAGGGCTGTCCCCTCCCGGGGGCACTTGCCCAGTCCTGGCTGCCCCTCTCTTCCCTCCCAGTCAGGCCTCTGCGGGTCCTCTCCTCTCCAGGGGGCTCGCCCGCCTGAGCTGGCATGCTCTCGCCAAGCCCAGCCAGCAGGAGGCGGGGGCCCATGCCCCAGATTCCCTCTGTGGCGCCCAAGGTAGCTTCCCCACCTCCAGGGCTGCAGGAGGCAGGAGGCGGCGTCTGCTTTCCCGGCCTGGGGTTTCAGGGTCCTGCGGCCTTTTTGCGCATCGCGGCTCCTGGCCTGTATGTCGGCCCTGCCTGGATGGTGAGTGGCGTCCGTGCTGAGGCCTCCTGGTGCTACCCCTGCGACCATCAGTACCACCCCTTTGTTCCAGCTCCCACTGTCCCCTCCCTGGCAATGTTGTGAGGTCTGCCTGGGCCTTAGCCGGAAGGCTAGCTGCCCCACAGCCCAAATGGGGAGCAGCCAGCGCTGCCCTGTCTCTGAGCAGCGGCCCCCCCGAGGGCATTTCCTCAGAGCCCCGCCCTCCTCTGGGCGAGGTCAGCAGCCCTGGCCCCCTGGCCATTCTCATGCCTCCGTCTCAAGCCCCTCACAGGCCTGCCGTTCCCTCTGACCACTCTCTTCCGTGCATGTGGGAATAACGATGGGGTGGATGCCACGAGACGGCCTGATTGTGCAGCCAAGGCCAGTGATGCGAGAATGCCTACATCCTGCCCTCCAGTAACCTCGTATTTCCGTAGGCCTCCTTCCTTTTTATAAGGTCTTTAAAAAAACAGATATAAATAAATTTTAGTATTAGGTGTCTGTTAGGGCTGCCACATCAAACACCACAGACAGGGCGGCTTAAATGGCAGATGTCTATTTCTCATGGCTCTGAAGGCTGGGCGCCCAGGACCGAGGGCTGGCCAGTCTGAGGGCCTCTTCTTAGCTCGCGGACGGCTGTTCTTGCTGCGTCTACACGGAGTGAGCGGGCGGGGGGAGGGAGAAAGAGAGTTCTTCCACAGGATTTCTTTGTATAAGGCACTGATCCCTCGTGAGGACCCTGCCCTCATGACCTCTTTAAATCTAATCGGCCTCCAGGTACCGTCTCGCTGGATGGAGGTGATTAGGGCTTCAGCGTATGAATTTTGGGGGACACTGTTCTGCCCTAGCAGTCTCCCCAAGAAGATAGACATACGTGTCGATGAAGCGGAGATGTTACTGTTAGTTGGGGGCTCAGCTGCCCAGGTGAGGGCACACAGGCTCAGGCCAGAGCCGACCTGGGGAACTGGGTCAGTGCCTGGGGCCCAGCTCTGTACCTCCTGGGCGGTGCCCATGGTGTGGAGTGTGGAACGGGCTTGGCCTCCTTGCCCTGCCTCCTCTGGCTGGGCCGGTGGTCCTGGCCCCTAAGTCAGCCGCATGGAAAGAGAGGATGAAGAACGCCCGAGGGAGCAGCAGCGGGGGGAGGCCCGGTCAGGGGAGGCCCTGGTCAGGGGAGGCCACACCGTAGGCCTGCACAGAGCAGCTCTTTTGGAAATCTCGCCCTTTGACAACATGGCTCAGGTGCCCTGGAGTCTGACCGATCCAAACTGGGGTGGGGGCTCAGCTTGGGTAAGACGGCGTGCTGCCCGCCCTGGAAGCCCTAGCTCTCCATTTGCAAGAGACACTCAGACTGCGCATAGGCTAAGTTCTCTGTCATTTTTACCTCCCTTAACCCAAATGGCACAATGAACGTATTTATGCAACACAAGAATGCTTTAGATCCTTTAGCAGCTGCGTCTCACTGTTGGGTTACTCTGAGTTTATGTACGGCCCCCTGAAACCCCAATTAGCTTTCCCACGAACTGCTCTCAAGTCTGTGCTTCCCCACCCTGAAATCATATGAATGATTTTGGCACCTACATTGGAGAGTTTTCATTTATTTCTGCTAAAGGTCACCATGTCCATTCTGACCCATCACTGAAACCTGTAAAAATTATTCTGAATTGTAATTTGCTGCACAACTGTGAACTATTTCTGCCTTCTGCACCGAGATTTTCTCTGCAGCATCTCAAGAGTCCCTGTTCAGACTAAAAATGTCCTACTTAGCATCCCCCCAGCTGCCTCTCGTTTCTTCCAGAACAGAGCTCAAAGCGAAACCCTCCCAGGGAACCTCCCACAATTGAAAGGGGGCGAAATGAAGCGCTGTCCTTCCAGGGCTAGGGGAAACCGCCACAGCCCTGGCTCTCGGTGGCCTGGGGCTCCTCACGGCTTTCAAGGGGAAGCTCGCTTAGGAATGAAGGGCGCAGAAGGTCAAACCGCACAGTGCGGAAGGTACTGCTCTGGGGCTAGGGGCCTTAAGCTCCCAGATGCCAGGGGCCCCACAGCAGCCCCCCGGGGCCCAGGACCTCTCCCAGGGAGAAGAGGGAATTCTCTGGAGCCATCCCTGTGAGCTCCCGACCCCCAGCCCACTGTCAGAAGGAGCCGCTGAAGCCAGGGAGCAGCCGGAATGTTCTGGTCTAAGGTCTAAGGCAGTACAGTTTGGAGGTCACGTACTCAGAACTCCGGGCTCAAGCACTGGCTCTGCTGCTTGTTCATGGTTTGGCTCCGGCAAATGCTCCACGCTGTGGCCCTCGGAGCACCCTCATCTGCGATGCCAGACGCCCTACAGTCCCCCCTGCAGGGGATACGACGGGTGAGGACTGCTGGGCCCCACCAGGGCCTTTCCGTGGAGGCGCTCAGTGGACCGTGGAGCCCACTACTGTTCATGCCACTCCCGTCTTAGCTCACCTCTGCTTAGAAACGTGGGAAGTCTCAGCTATTGGCACCCGTCGCCGCTGGCAAGTATTTAAAACAGAAGTTTTATTTAAAGCACGCTCTAAAACCAGCAAATTCGTGATGGTCACTGAGCCGCCTTCCGGTGTCCCCAGGGGGTTGCTTGTGATTGCTGTTTCGTTACCTGTGGCTGCAAACAAGCTGGCCACACTTGGCGCTAGGAGAGCATGGCCTGCTCTTCTCCACGCTTGGGCAGCAGTTCTGCCCCCAGGGGGTGGCGTGGTGGCGTGTCGGCCGGCGCCACTCGGGCAGCTGCCTTCCCTGGGAGCTGGGATGGGCCGCGACGTCTGGGCGGCTTCCCTCTCACCTGGGCTTCAGCTGGAGGCCGGAACCGCGGGGCCTGGCCGCGCCATCCCCACTCCCACGTGGCCTCTCGTCACTTAGCGGCTTTGCATGGTGTTCATCACGTGCTGGCAGGATCCGGGGGGGAAGGAATCACAAGGCCCCCCGGGGCCCAGGACGGGAAGTCAGGCAGCATCGCCTCTCCTGCCTTCTGTTGGTCAGGGAGCGGAGGATGAGTCTGGATTCATGCAGAGAGGAGACAGACTCCCTTCCGGATGGGAGCAGCAGACGTGCAGACGGGCACGGAGATGGCAGGGGCTATTGGGGGGCATTTGTGCAGGCACTCTGCTGCACCCTCTTGCTCCATGTCCTGGCCCAGCCCCTTTCCGTGGGCACTGGGTGCTGCCTGGGGGGACCGGCTGCTGGCCCGGCACACCGGCTGTTCCGCCTGCTCATGTTCTTTGGCCATTTGCTCTGCACACTCACCTCAGTACGAGGTTCACGGTGGTCATTCCTTCCAAGCATATACTCCCAAATGGGTACATTCACAACATATTCATAAAGGAAATATGCCGGCCGGACAGTTCTTGAGGCCACGATGGAATGCTGTGAGACGTGGGAAACGGGCACATGCAGAAGGTTGCAGATGGCGGCAGCTGCCCCACACAGATGCAGCAGTAAGGTGCCAGGCCGGTGGCTGAGACCGAGCCTCTGCTGCTTGTCCCTGGGCAGGCAGAGTCTCAGGCAAGAAAAAAAAAAACGTGCCTCCTTGCAGGCCCAGACCCTGGGTCAGGAGACCTGGTCGGCGCACGGTGTCCAGCGAGTAAAGGCTGGAGCTTCGTGCCTCCTCCTAAATGGGCCCTTCCACCCGCTCCGAGGTGCACACAGCCGGCCGTTCTGGGCACCGCTCTGCAGGACGGCACGCGCTCTGTTATCCTTCCATCTCATCAGTTACTAATGAGGTCGACTCTGTCTTCATATAGGTATCGGGCAACTTATTATCCTTTTTTGTGACATTCCTATTGGCCATTCTTGCCCATTTGTCCATCAAGTTGCGCATCTTTTCCTTACTGATTTGTGAGATGTTTATATTGTGGGTATGAGGCCTTTGCCAGTTCTGTGTGCTGTGGGTCTTTCCCCACATAGGTTTGCTCTTTCACTCTCCTAACGGTGTCTTTTGATGAACAGAAGTTCTTAACTTAATGCATCCAGTTCATCAGTCTTTTCCTTTGTCCCTAGGAAAAAGGAAAAAATTATTCTTTTGTGATTCTTTCTAGTAGGACATCTTTTCCTACCTCAAGGTCATGAAAATAGTCTGTATTTCCTTCCAGAAGCCTTATTTAAAAAGAAGCATTCTAGTTTATCTTTCATATGTAAGATATCTGTCTTTTATAGCTACCTGGTAATGATCAGTTTATGTACAGCGTGAAGTAGGGGTCAAGTTGAAAATATTTTCCCATATCTAATTGACATGGGAAATTAGTTCATGAAGAAAAACCTTTTTCCCTCCACAGTGGTACCTTTATCAAAAGCGACCAGCCACTCTGCCTGTGGGCCAGTTGCTGTGTGCCAGAGCCACTCCACGCCACCGGCCTGTCTGTCCGGGCACCCACTCCTCACCGTTAACTGGTGGGGCTCTCTAAGCCCTGCTTTCTGGCAGCACAATCCTTCCCACCTTGTTCTATTTTCTCCAAGTGTTTTGGTTGTTTCCTATTTCTTGTAAATTTTGAAATCATCTTGTCAAGATTCACGGAGAAGCCTTTGTGATTTTGATCTGGATCCCCTGATTTGTCACATAAACTTGGAAAGAACTGACATCTCCATAATGTTGGGTCTTCTAGCTCATGGGCATGGTGGATGCCCTACTTCCATTTATTTATTTATGTGCCCTTCCCCTCCTCCAGGAATACCTCAGGGCTTTCTGAATAAAGGCCTTGCACAACATTGCTAAGTTTATTCTTAGACGCTTGATTCTTTAAGTGATACTGTATGTGGGAATCATTTTAAAAAATTTTATTTCCTAACTACTTCCTTTTGCTAGACAGTAATCGACTGATTTCCATTCTAACCCCTGTGCCTTTTCTTCTCTGGCCTTCTGTCTGGCTAGAACCTGTGGTCAGTGTCGGCGAGGCAGGCTGCTGGCCGCCTGATGGTGCTGCTCGAATCTTTCACTCTGTGTTTCAAGAGGAGAGTTTTCAACATTTCATCATTAAGTCTGAAGTTTGTTACAGGCTTAGACATTTCCTTCATCAGGATAAGTTCTCTTCTATTCCTACTTTGCTAAGTGATTTTTATTTTAATGATGAATGGATGTTAAATTGTATTGCTTTTTCTATACCTATTAAGATGATCATTAAATACTCTCTTTTGTTCTATTAGTGTGAATTAGGTTGATTGAAGTTTTAACGTAAAACTAACCTTGCATTCCTAGAATAAATCCAACGTGACCTGATGCATTATATTTTCATACATTGCTGGTTCCACTTGCTAATATTTTGTGTAGGGTTTTTGCTCTGTGTTCTGCAGGTTTCCTTCGTCATGTTCTTGTCAAATTTGGTGTTAAGATTATGTTATCTTCTTTATTATTTTCTTCCTCTTTCTGTCTTAGGTTTTAATTTGCTGAGGTTTTTTCCTACCCTGCTGGGGTGATTACTTATATCACTGACTTTTTAAATCCTTTCTTATTTTCTAATAAATGCACTTAAAATATAAATTTCCCTTTAAGCAATGCTTAAGCTGCATTTTACAAGCTTTTGTTATGTCACATTATTATTAGCTTGCAATTAAAATATTTTCTAATTTTGGTTGTGATTGATTTTGAACCTGTGGATTATTTTAAAAGTGTACTTTTCAAATACATATAGCAAGCTTTGTTATTTTTTTTACAGTGGATTTCTAGCTTAACTAACCCGCTGTGAGAGTATGCATTCTCAATTTCAGTTTTTTAATTTTGTTGAGACTTGTTTTATGGCCCGACATATGAGCAATTTTGCCAGTGCTTCACACACACTGGAACGTTCTTTGTGTCCTCAGTCTGTGGGGCTGTGTTCTACCTGTCCATTAGGTTAAATCTACATTTTGTGGTGTTAAAATATTTCATATTCTTACTGATTGGGGGGGCTGCTTTTTGGTCGATTGCTGAAAGAAGTAAGTTAAAATCTTCCACCATGAGTGTGATTTATCCACTTCTCTTAGGCGTTGCTTTGAATATTCTGAAGCCAGGTGCATATATATATTTAGAATTGCTGTTTCTACCTGCTGAACTGAAACCTCGATCATTATGAAATGTTTCCCTTTTTCCCTAGTAATTTCTTTGGCCTTAAATTCCACATTGTCTGGTGATAATAGTATAGCTCCACTAACTTATCTTTGGTTAAAATACTCATAGGTTATTTTTCCCCGTCCTGTTATTTCAGCTTTTCTGTAGGTTATGTTTTAGATGTGTTTCTGCCAAACAGCAAAATATTGGAATTTTAAAAATCCAGTCTGACAAATCTTCGTCCCTTAACTGAAGCATCTGGTGTATTCACACGTGCAGTGGTAACTGGGTTTGGGGCTAAGTTACTGCCTTACTGTGTCCTTTCTATTTCTCTGCCTGCTCTCCATGTTGAGTTTCTTATTTTCTTGCTCACTTTGAGAAGGCTAATTAAGAAGAACACACTGTAAAAAGTGTCCAGTGCCATGGATTTTTGACAACAGTTCCCACCCACATAACCTCCACCTAAATCAAGATGGAGATAATTTCCATCAGTCCAGAAAGTTCGTCCTGCCTCGTATCAGCCAGTCTCCTCACCCCAACCCCACATTACCTGCAACTGTTCTTTTAAATTTCTGTCAACATGATTTTGTGTGTCCATGAACTTCGCTTGAATGGTACCCTTTTATGTCTGGCTCTTGTCACTTGATGTGATGTTTTTGAGGTTCATTTATGTTTGTTTCTGCTGCTGAGTGACGTCCCGCTGCTGTGACTCCGCTGCACGCTGTCTGTCCATTCTCGTACTGGTGGGCATTTGGGTGGTTCCCAGTTTGAAGTTATGCATAAAGCTGCTATTAACTTTCTTCTATGAGTGTTTCTGTAAACATGTGTTCTATTTCTTTGGAATAAATACTTAGAAGTGGAATTTCTAGGTCATAGGACATGTATATGTTTAAATTTACAAGAAGCTGCCAAATAGTTTCCTGAAAGGCTTGAACCATTTCATACACACTTTATATTCCCACCAGCAGCACATGAAAGTTCTTGTGGCTTCACAGCCTTATCAATGGAGGCTGGGGCTGGGGTGGGGCTGAAAGTCCGACCCTCTGCCTGCAGGTCCGTTCCTCGGCGACCAGCCCCATCCAGAGGCCCCAGCCACCAGTCTCCCCGCCGACACAGAGAGACACCCGTTGCTCTGGAGATTTCCAGGCCTTCGGGAGCTCTGGGTCAGGAAGCAGGACAGAGACCCAACGCCGGTTTCTCTCATGTCACAGCTGGGCGCGTGGCCCAGGTCTGCCCGACCACTGCCCCCGCCCCGTCGCAGTGCGGGAGTCAGGGGTGGGGCACCAGAGCTGGCAGCCCAGGCGACACCCTCCCTCGGTCTGCACACGGGAGGCGGCCTCTGCTCCGGGACCCCCGGCTGCGTGATGGGCGCCCGTGGCTGCGGTTCTTCTGTGGGGACACACAGACCGTGTGGAAGCCCCTCGAGGGGAGCAGAGGAAGCCGCTGCGCAGAGCGAGGCTGAGCCTCCAGACAGAGAACAGTGGTGCCGTCTGACCCCGGGTCCGCAGTGTCTGAGGCCCGCCCCGCCCCCTCCCTCCCCAGGCCCCGTCCTTCCCCACCCAGCTCGAGCTGGCAGATTTCATTCAACGTAGGGCAAGGGCGTGACATTTAATGACCCTGCCTTGGATTCTGGAGACGGTTCTCATTTGGTGCCCGCGGTCCTGTGGAGGGGAACATGTATTTGTTCTTGAATCAATGTGCATTCGTATGCTGAGGCCGAGTTCTGGACTTTATTTCAACATTAGATGTGGGTCCTGGCCGTGCCGAGCAACGGGACTGAGCTGTGACTGCTCACACTTGCCTTCCCTCGTGCTGGGAGCTGTCTGGTGGACAGCAGCTGGACAGGCCGTCTCTCTGGGCAGGTGCTCTCACACCCTCAGTCGCCACGGACTCCCTGTGGGGTGTGTTGGCTCTGCTCATATTCCAACCAGCCCAGGGGGCGTCTGCCAGTCACAGTTAACTGGGCAAAGACATGAGGCGGGAGAGTCTCCCTGTGCGTGCCAGTCCAGTTAGCTTCCCAACGGCGGGTTCACCTGTCCATCAACTCCACCACGCACTTATTCTTCAGTGGCTTTTTGGGTCCAGAGCCAGAGACATACTGGGTGTGCAGATACAAGTCAGACATATACCGTCCTCACTAAGCTTAGGGGCCGACAGTGCCCTGTGCTGCCTGGGACGCGGCGCCGCGTGCTGCAGAGAGGGGAAAGAAAGCACTAACTGAGCCTTCCAGAGGAAGCGGGACCGACGAGCTAAACCATGAATGATGGGTGGGACTTGGCCAGAAAGGTGCCGGAGCCGGGGGGAGGTGGAGGCCGTGGAGGAGGGGGCAGTGCAGTTAACAGGTAACAGCTCCTGGCAGAATAAACAGCAGGTGTAAAGGCTTGGTGCTAAGGCAGGTCTATAAGAAACAGAATCCTGGTGTGGTGAGGTTTCAGCATGAGACCGAGACGAGGCCTCGGTGGCTCGTTCTTCCCTCCCTGAGTGAGCAGCCATGCAGCCTTTCCTGGGCACCAGGTGAGGGGGGCCCCACCTTCTGCAGCCCAGCGTCCACAGTGCAGACCAGGAAGCCCCTCCTCGCTGCCAGAGAGCCACATTCTGAATGAACAACCATGTCTTAAGTTCAGCTCTGTCTGGTCTCAAGCCTCAGTTCTCTTTCCCTGCTGAGAAGTTCACGGGTTCACCTGTTTGAGAGGGATGCTGAGGGTGGGAGGGCGACCCTGTGGTCGGGGAGCTGGAGCAGGTCGGGAAAAGCCCAGGGTCTGTTTCTGGTAGGAACGTCTCCCCCACCGATGAAAGTGCGAGTGGCGAGCTATGTGCCGAGAGGTCGAGGTCTGCTGCCCATGTGGGAACCCGGGGCTTGGAGCCAGACGTCCTTGGGCCCGACCCGGGTCCTTCCTCTGGCTCTGGGTGACTTTCTAACGCTCCCTGTTTTCCGTTCATGGGAAATGGGATGTGTGGGGATGAGAGCATCGAATATGGCATCCAGTACATCACAGGTATCCAATAAATGGCAGGTGTTTTTGTGTGATGTGATATCGGGTTGTCGAGAGGATTAAATGATTTCACGTGTGCAAGGTGCTCGGCCCATCAGAAGCACACAGTGACTATTACAATCATGGTTGCTGTTGCCAGAGACAGGTGCCTATGGAGGGTTCCTGAAGCCTCCAGTCCTACTGGGAACAGACAGCGATGGGGAGCACACTTTGGCACGCAGATCAGGGCAGGGAGGACGGCCAGGTTCCGTCAGCAGCCGGCCGCCCAGGGCGGTAGCGGCCGCCTGGAATGTGGGCCGAGCACAGATCCCAGGCCGTGTCCGGCTCGCCAGAGAAGAGCACGGCGATGATTAGCGATGTCGGGGGGGCTGCGGGGCCGCACCGGCACGCGTGCTATGCTTCCATCTCCCCTCTGTGACTGAAGCTTCATCCCAGGCAGCTGATGCGGGAGCCTGTACCACAGGCAGGTCCCGCCTCCCCCACCTCTTGCGCCCAGCACGTAACTGGGCCATGGCCAGAGCCCGACCTCAGCTTGCCTTTCCTTCAGGAAACTGGCTGCATAGCCAAGACCTGTAAATCCACCATGTGGATGACACGGGCTGTGTGCCCAGCCCAGGCTCTGCGAGCGACAGAAGGGGAGGGAGTTGCTTAGGGACACGGCGAAGGGGTGTCTTTGATTCATCGCCCAGCTCCAGCCCAGCCCACGGCCCACAGGGAGTAATGGCTGCAAGTGGGCAACACGACCCTTTAAAAAAATGTCACTTTGCTGTTAAATGTAAATGTTTAACATTTAAACACAAACACTGACTCCTAAAGTGACTAGTGTTCGCTTTCTTTTTCATTCTTTTAGAAAATCTTTGTCCTTCCATGGTGAGAGATTTCAGTGCATGATGTACACCCTGTGCTTGTTAAATGGCTGCTGTCTCCTGCCCAGGCAAGGCCGCAAAGGAGCAGAGACTCGCAGGGGACTTTCTACCTGACCATTAATGCAGAGTATTAAATATACGATGCAGTTCTATCCCCAGCCGCTGCTCGGAGGTGCTATGACCTCTGAACATAGGAGATTTTCATTTTATTTCCAATTATCCTGGACTTCCAAGTATAAGATTGTGTCATTGAAGGTCAAGAAAGACCAAAAACAGCAATAAAGATAATTCACTGGGAGCTCTCTCCTTTGGGCCTGCTCATAGCCTAATCCTGTCTCGTGGGCTGGGGACTTGGGGCTCCAGGTAAATCAGGGTGTGGGTGCTGGTTCTGGGGGCAGGTGCCTCTTCTCTGAAGACAGTTCCAATGAGGGTCATTCCAGGAGTGATTCTGGGCCTCCCGCTGACTGGTTTAGACAAAAGGGGGGCCTTGAATAGCAAGTCAAGCTTGAAGGGTCTGGGCAGCCTCACGGGCAGGTCACAGGGGCTCCTGGGCTGGGGTACGAGGATGCTGGGGGCAGTTTCATCTTGATTTTGCCCAACTTCCACTGCCTCGAGCATATTGTTTGTTGAATCTTTCTGCGGAGTCTTGATCCCCGTGGGCCCCTGATGCATGCTGTGTAATTAATTAGGTAATGAGTCGCGGTTGCACTTGGCATTGGCCCAAGAAATGAGGCCCAGTGTTCCAGCCAAATGAATTCCACAGCCCCAGTCCAGTGTCTCAACCGCTCTGACCGTGATTTTGTTATTCTTGTCATATTCTTGGGAAGTAACCAGGCTAAAGGTGGTTATCCTTAATTCACCAATTAGAAATGGAGGACCTGGCAGTTGAGATTTTTTTGATATCACACTGAATTGGTGATAAAGCCAATAGCAAAATTCCACATTTTGGATCCTAGTCTAATGTTTTTACACTTAACCTCACTGGACACTTACACCCTGTGCGGTGAGCCCAGATGATGGTCAGGACCAGCGATGGGCTGAGCAGGGAAACCGGGCCTTTGCAAGACCCCAAGACTGGGCACCTCCTTATAAAGGTTGTGCTCTCAGCACGTGCTTGCTGCACCCTCATTTTGGCCGGTGAGCACGTGTGGGAGCGAAGAGAGGGTTAGTGCTCCAGAGGAGGCTCTGTAGGTGGGCCCAGAAGAGCTCATTTCCTTCAGACCCGACACCTGCTTTAGGACTGGTCAGGACTCACTTGGAGCAGAAAGTTGGGAAGAAATTGTTTTTCCTTCCATGCGTGCACTTGAGCACCCTAACATGGACCAGCATGGAGCCCAGAGAGTCTCCCTCCACCTTTGCCATCCGGGTAAGGAGGACACTTGTCTGCAGCTCTTGATCAAGGCTCCGGGGGAGAGGTGGGCCAGAGCCCCGGGATCCCTGCCGACTGATCAGTGGGACCTGCCGTCACCAGGGGCCTTACATGAAGACGCTTTTGATCCCAGTGTTAGAAGCCCAGCTGAAGCCATTGTAGGCACTAAGGGGAACTTACTGGATGGATACTGAAATGTCGTACACAACTGAAGAAGAAAGGGGCTTCAGGAATCGCTGGATTTAGACTTAAATGACCCTAGGGGTTTTCCCATCTCTAGCCTCCACTTCATTCCTCTCATTTGTGATGAAAGAATGTCCTCTGCAGTGAGGAGAGAAGTCGTTGCCAAGAGTTCTGGAGCCTTACATCCTGGACCCCCTAGTCAGCAAAGGAGTGGCCTTCACCCCTTACGTCCAGTTTACACGCCCCAGGCAAGGACTCTGATGGGCCTGGCTTGGTCTGGTGCTCACCCTTGGATCTCCTCATGGGCCCAGAGTCAGGATCCAGCAGGACCAGCAAAGCCTCTGGGGCCTCTCCGTGTGTGCAGGTGCTCATGGAGAGTGGGACCCTTGTGAACCGTGCTCAGCCGTGCGAGGCGGGGCGCTCTGCTCTGTGGAGCCCAGCCCAGCAAGGCTTGCAAAGCAGAAGGAGGTGTGGGGGTTACCTGCAAGCACATCTTTTGTAGCCTCTTCTGAAAGCCTCTGCAGCGTCCCCCTGGAAGCCAGCAGATCACCTGACACTCCACAGGAACTGGTGGGCTGCGTCCGGAGCATGGGGTGTGCGTCCCCGAACAGCTGTAGCAACCCTTCCCAGGAGCTCTAAGGGCCTTTGTTGGGGAGGACATAGAAAGCTCTGACCTGTTTCTAAGGATGAGGTGGTGAAATCCTCATGGGATTTCTTGGCCCTAAAACCCAGCATCTGCTGAGCGAATCCCGTAGAGCCTCCTCCTCCCCAGCAAAGTGACTGCATGTCAGGAATAAAGCCTTCGCTCCCTGAGCAGAGTACACTGAGCTGTTTGCAAGGGAAGTGACGACTCGGGCCTGCAGGAGATCTGCATGGGATTTCGCTCAGATTCCTGCTGTTACTTGTCTTAGATGATTTCTTCATTAAAACCAGCAAAAGATCAAAGAAAGTGGGAACATGCTGTCCAAACACTGGGTTCCTGGCATTCAGCGGATGGGAAAGCTCGACAAACTCCTCTTTTGAGGAACATGTTCAATGAATCCGAAGAGGGAAATGTGAGAGGTAGTATAATTTGCTGGAAATAGAACAGATTTATTTTTCAAGTTATTTAAATTTTAAAAGCAAAAATATTTTAGGTGAACTTGGGTAAAACAAATCCCCCCGCAATGGTCCTGTCTTTGTGTAGGCTTCTCTTGTCCTCCCTGTAGTTAGTTGGACACGCGTACCTGTGAGCCACGTGACAGTGAGTATGAAGTGGCCGTGCAGTCGTGCCGAGGTGTGTGCAGAATGCGCAGTGAAGAGACTCCTCCGGATGAACCTTCCTAAGGAAGTTATGCCTCCTCTGAGAACACTTGTGGAGATCAGGGGGAATACTGGCGCGTACACAGCACCTGGCATAGAGAAGAAAAACCATTCTTAGGATTAACACGTAAAACAGGCACCCAGAATTTTATAGATCATTTTGCAGAGAAACCAACTCATCAGCTGATTTTTAAAGACTCTGTTTTGAAAATGGCTTCAGCAAATAGTAGAACTTTCTCTAGTAAGAAACGAGGGTCTCTGTAGCATCAGACACTGCCGGTCAGGCTGTGTGGAGCGTGTGGAAGAGGATCTACAGAGAGGAGATAAGAGGGCTTTAGATGGAGCCAGACAGACCCGGTCCCGTTCCTTGAAGAGGAATTGGAGGCCTGCTACAGCTTTGTGATATTTGTGTGTCTATCAGAAGCACAGAGTTGCAGCAATTCCTGTCATAGTCTTAATACAGTCCACCGTGAAAGACCCCTCCTGGCATTACCACACACTTACCTCAGGTGAATCCTGCTGGAGCGTCAGAACCAGGTGGACAGCAGCGCACACCCCACCCACGCTGGCTGACCTTCCTGCTAGTGCGTTGGGCTCCAAGTTATGATCTGCTGGGCTGGGCAGGGGCGCACAGAGGCTAGTACTTCCTTCTCAAAATACGTATCTGATGGTCATAAACCTTAACAGGCTGTTGTCTAAACCTCACAGACTCTGCGGCTGCCTATGTTTCTTTGCATCATTGATTTCCACCCTTCACTTACTGATAAGAAATGACAGGGGGGCCAGGGAAGGTGAATTTCATAAGAACTATATATACACACATAAATATATGTATAAATGCCATAAGAACTATATATACACACATACACGAATGCCACCAGCTGTGAAGAGAAAAAGAGCCGAGATTCACAACAATTTGGCCCCAGATCCGTCTCCAGCTGGAGACGGGGGGGCATCTGTTGGGGCCAGAATGATGAAGACGGCTTTACTCACACGGCTGGTGACGTATACATGCATACATATGTGATTTATGGAGGCAAATAACATGCATATATATGTATATATACACATGCACACACATGAACATACTTCATAAATGTAGTTTTTATCACTATATAGTATTTTAGCTGGTGAATTAGTGTCATTTACCTGACCCATCCCGTCATCTTAGCTACTTGTATTGGGCTCTTGTGGTGATTATTCCTGAAGTAAAACCAGTATTTTCAATATTTATCTCTTTATGTCTTTTGAGTTATTCTCTAAGGACTCATGTCCTAAGGTAGAAATCTGAATTTCAAGGTTTTAGAACTGCATTTAAGTTATTTCACTTCTTTTGTTTTATAAGTTGAAGGATTGGGATTTAGGGTCCTTTCTAGATCTCAAATGCTTTGATCTCAGGGGTATACCTGCCATTTGCACAATCCCAGGACAGCAGTAATATCACAGGTTCCTCCTGGAATTGTACAGGGCTTGGGGAGTATGTGGCCGTGGCCTATGAAGATGCCCACCACACTGCTGACACGCCCTGGGTGTCGCTGCAAACTGATGACGTCTCTGGCAGGACAAACATCCATCAGGGCAAGCTCCTGATCTGTTTCTCCCAGGCCCTCCCCGTCTTCACAGTCATCTTTTTCAGCGGGTTAATCGTCTCCTTCCAAAGGACCTCGAGGGCTCGCCCACTGCCCTCCCGCCCCCAGGACCAGCCCCACCCCCTTTAGATCTGCCCGTGTTCTAGGAAAGCCGCAGGGACTGTATGGATCTGCAGCAATGACTTTTCAACTTGAACTTCCGGAGCACTTGTTAAAACAGATACCTGGGCTCTAACCCACAGATGCTAATCAATAGGCGTGGGGTGTAGCTGCAGAAATTGCACTCCCACCCAGCTCCCCATTGTTCATAGAAGTGGCCTAAAGTAATCCAAATCAGCAAAGAGTGGCCTTCAGATTTAATTTGTTTCTTCTGCTTCCTGCCGGCTCCGTTTCCAGGTCGGCCTCTAGGTTGGCTGTGTCTTCTGGAGTCGAGCGGAGAATCTCCCCGCTCCTGAGGTCGGCATTGCTGAAAGGCTCTCACCGGCCCAAATATGTGCGGAGGAATCCCGCCCCCTCCCGAGCAGAGGGCTCCGTCCTGCGGGACTCCCTCCAGCCGCCCAGCGGCCCGTGCTGTGCTTCCGGCCACACTCCGTGCGGGGGCGGCTTCCTGGGGTTCCTGCTGAGCCTCTGTCCGGAAGGAGCCAAAGGCCCCAGGAGAGCAGCTGCGGAGCTCGCCGCTTCGGGCTTTGTCACGTCGGGCTTCGCAAGGGCCGCGGGGCGGCAGCGCGCAGTGCCGAGGAGACGGTCCCGGCGGGCACGAGCCAGCGTCCGAGGCTGGCCCCAGCTCACCTGTTCCTCCGTCTCTGCCGGACCCGCTTCTCTCTCCGATGGCTGTTTCTGGCCTGTTCCAAATGCCGGCAGAGCGAATGTTAATGCCTTTCTAATCTGAATCCAGGTTGGTGACCTTCCTTATTCAGGAGAAAGTTCCTTCTGTTGACCGCTTAGCTCGATTCATTTCCTGTCTCACCCCTTCCTGCACCCCAAGGGAGCCCCCCTTCCCGTCGGTCGCCTGCCTCTAGGAGGCCTTGCCGCGCTCTCAGACCAGCGCCGGTTACTCTGAGCCAGTCGTGGTGTCCGACCGCCCACGTCAGTCACGGGTCTGGGCATTTTCCCTCATAGGAGGAGATACAGACCGTATTCCGCCTTCCTTTGCATGCGTTTCTGATGTGACGCCTGAGCTGCTTGTAATGGTTGTGACCGTGAGGGGTGCTGGTCCGCGGAGAAAGCTGACCTGCTGAAGGTGGCCGAGTGTCACCCTGGTAGGACTTAGGCCTGGAATCGCTGGGTCCCCCTGCCTTGGACTTCCTCTTGGGTAAGAAAAATATTTTATTGCTTGTCACTTTGCATTACAGATTTCTGCCACTTACAGTTGAAACCACTTAGAGCCACTTATACATATCTGTAATTTTTTAAAGAGAAAAGCATTTACTAACATATGAGAAAACCAGATAAGATGGAAAGATCATACACCCCCAGGCAAGGGCTTCACAGAGCCCAGGTTTCTGGTTCAAACTCAGAAGGAAGACTTAAGGCCCAGTTTACAGGAAGCTAACTCTGCTGTCTCTCCCCGGCCATCCAGACCACAGACCCAGAAAGAAAGGGGTTGGTGGGCGCCAGTGTGGGGGGGCTACCCCCGAGATCCGGCCTCCTGGTCCCTGCTGGGAGCACACACCCACCTGCAGGGGGTTTGCTCATAAGGGTCTGTGTTCTCGCCCTCATGGGCCCTGGCCAGGGAGACGGGCATGGGCTTCTCTGCCTCCTGAGACTCCTCCCCCTGGGCTTCAGGTCAATGGCATTGACCCTGGAGAGAGCTCCTTGTTCTTCTAAAAGTCTCTACAGACATTTAAAGACTTGCTATGATCTGTCTCTTTCCTGCGCAGATGGACTGAAGCATATGTAGGAAAAGCAACTGTTCCTCTTTCCTAGCAAGGGTCAGACAAGGTCACCCAGCGGAGGACCCGCACAGAGAGCCGGAACTGGATGTGCACGTCTCTCACTGGGGCAGGGCCGCCACCGGCACATGGGGCTGGGTGGGGAGGCAGGGCTCCACCTCTAGTGAAGAGGACCCCACTCTAATTACCCTCGCCCCTGGGAAACCGGGCCACACCATAAAGCTCAAGGTTAACAAGAAGGAAACAGAAAACAACATGACATTAGAAAACCAGTTCCTAAGGCACATTCCACTCATCTTCAGTTTGGGTTCCTGCCCTTAAAATCTTCATAGATCAGGGGAGATGCACACACACGTGAAAACTATAGTCTGGGAAACTGCGGACAGAACCACAGACTCCTCATAGTTACAGAATTGAAGCAAAGGAATCTGGTTTGCTTTTTTACCCAGTAGTCGAAATCCCAGTAGTGGACACAGTATAAGTTCTTTCCTCGAGACTGGTTCTGAGTCCTCAAGGGCCCTAACCAGGAAGCCTTTCCCACTAGACGCCCCAAAGTGGAAATACATTCATGTACCACCACCAGGGAAAAGGAAGCAGGTTTGATCTGAGTTGCAAACCCTACCCACAAATATTTCTAAACAAGGCTGCAGTAGGGTCATGTACAAAGCAATATGGGAGTGAAAGAAAGGGGTGTAAACTCTTAGGGGTAAAGGCTGTATCGATTTATATGACAAGGCTTAGAAATGCAGTATCAGTTTATATAAGATAAGGTTTAGAAATGATGTATCAATTTGTATAAGACAAGGTTTAGAAATGAGACAGATTTTTATGGTTTGTTTTTGTTTGTTTTGTTTCTATAGAAAATGGCATTTGAACTGCAGTCTTGAAGGATAACAGAACAGTTTATATCAACTATGGTTGTCTCTGGGCTCCTCGAATAAGGAACTTAACCAGTTTGCCCCATGGTGAGTGAATGAATGAATGACTGAAGATTTATAAAAACTGGAGAGAAACCATGGAATTAATATATTTATAATTCTATTTTACTGTAAAAATCAATGAAATGTCAGAGTCAAATTGTAGAGGTAGTTTCAGGTAGTTAAAAACAGATGACCCATAACGTAAACAAATTCTTCCAGAAAATAGGAGAGTGAACTCAGCCAGCTTGAGAAGACTAGTATGATCTTAGTACCTAAGCTGACAAATATTGCACAAGACAAGAAAATTATAGACTAATTTTATTGAAAACATACATGCAAAATTTCTAAATAAAACATTAACAACTTGAATTCAGTTGTTTTTTTTTTAGTAAAAGCTGCTGATCAAATACAGCTTATCCCAGAAATTTTAAACTGTCCACATTAGAAAATCTATCAGTGAAATTTGCAGTAATAGATTAGAAAGTGAAAACATATAATCATCTCAATAAGTGATATGAATCCCTGAAAGCTCAAAATAAATCACAATTTAAAAAACTTAGCATAACTGGAATAAAATGGAATTTCTATTTGCAAACTCTTAACCCAGTATAACATACATTTTAAAATAACCAATTTGTAAATATTCACTGATCTTTTACTTACCATCTAGGAATATGGAATAGCTAGTGAGTATTTGTCTCTTGAAAGCACGTAAATTCACATTCTATTTCTTGGACTTTCTGCTTGAATTGTCAGCCAAGAACTTTACTTTCCACATTCCACTATTTTTAGCTGTGCTGAATTAAAGGGTATAGAGCTTAAAATTCGTGTTTTGACACATCTAATAAACCATTTGAAAGCATGAACAATGTTCAACAAGTTTTCTGGATAAAGACATTAATATGCAGAGATCAATACAATTCCTATGCCTTGGTGACCAGTCAGTCAAACGCTAATAGAATAATCTCATTCTCAACAGCAAAACAACTATAAAGTCACCTAGAAATAAATACAATGAAGGATGGACAGATCTACGGAGACATATTTATAATTGCCATTGAAAGGCAAAAAGAAGGCTTGAATGAAAAAAGAAATATAACACCGTGTTATGGGTGAATTGCATCCTTTAAAAAGCACGTCAAAGCCCTAACATCCAGCCTCAGAATGCGGCCTTCTTTGGAAACTGAGTCATAGCAGGTGTGAGCCGTGCAGACGAGGTCCCACCCATCCAGTCCGGAGGGCCTACCCCTAAGGGGAGGGACCCAGGGAGAGCACGCCTGTGAGGACGCGCCGGGGGAGGCCCAGGGCCCAGTGGGGACAGGCAGACATGGGTGTTTCCCAGCCACAGGCCGAGGAAAACTGGGCTTCCATGGACTGGGGGGTGCAAAAGGCTGCTCCCCTGAGGCATCAGGGGCAGCGTGGTCTTGCCAACTCCTTGATTTGGGACTTCTAGGCTCTGGAACTAGTTGGTTCTGTTGTTTATGTCGCCTAATTTGGGGCACCCGGGAAACTGACACACCCTCCTTCGGCCACGGGAAGAGTCTGCCCTGACGGAGTCGCTTTCCCTGGACCAGCACTAACGGGGCTCCTGCCACGTGCTGACGTGACAGCTGCATCCAAGCTATCTGTATGCCGGGACTGCACAGTAAACAGAACCGCGTGAACTCTCTGTCCTCAAGGGCCTCCCGTTGTAGAGGTTAGTTTTAAACACTGATTCTAATATTGATATTGAAGGTGCGGGGCTGGGGTGGGGTGCGGTCCAAGGCGAGCAGCAACAGAAAGGATATGGAACTGGGGTAAGAGAGTAGAGAAGCGGACGCACGGGACTTGGGAAAAGCAGAGACAAGCTCGTGTGCATATGGGGACTTGACATGATCAACGTGGGTTTATTAATAAGTAAGGAATAATTGAATTTCTTAATAAATGAGGTTGAAACAATTGATTATGCCTAAGTAAAGACATGAGCATGTATCTTAAAGTGTGTCACTTAAAGCCATTAGATTAGTTTTAGGACCTTTGCCTAAGGAGGGATTTTAACACACACACACACACACACACACACACACACACACACACGCACATACATTTTTTTTTCAAAGAATAGGTCTGACTATAAAATTTAAAACTTCTCTATGATGAAAGACATCCAAAAATTAAAAAATGTGGATGGGGAGAAAATATTTATGACATAGAAAATACATAGAGATTGGCATCCAACATACAGAAAGAATTTTTACTTTCTGAAGTCAATGATAAGATGACCTGATTTCAAAAATCACCAGTGCACTAGAATATACAATTTCCAGAAGAAATACATGAACTGAGACTAAACTCAGTAGTAATCAGGAAAATTTAAATAAAAGAAGATAGCATTCTACCCATCAAATTAGGAAAATTTTGAAGTATGATGGTATTAAACATTGGGGTTAAGTAAGTATGGTGTATTAGTTTTCTATGAATTCCATGACAAATTACCACAAATTTAGTGGCTTGAAACAATCCAAATGTATTAACAGTTCTGGAGGGCCAAAGTCCATGTGGGCCTCACTGGGCTAAAATCAAGGCACTGGCAGGCCCACATGTCTGCCTGGAGGTTTTAGGGAGATAGTTCTTCTCAGGCTGACATATCTTCCTGACCGCAGCCAGGAAGGAATCTTCCCCTCTAAGGACTCAGGTGGTTAGATTGGGCCCTGGATAACTCAGAATTATCTCCCCATCTCAAAGTTAGCTGATTAACAACTTTAATTGTATCTGCAAACTTATTTTGGTTTTACTGCGGTGTGTGTGTGTGTGTGTGTCTGTGTGTCTGTGTGTCTGTGTATACACCGAAATCAAGATAATGAACATACCCATCACCCCCAAAAGTTTTCTCTTGCTCTTCTGTGACACTGTTCCCCACCCCCCCATTCTTGCCTGCTGTCTAGGCAACCACCGATCTGCTGCCAATCCTTGTAGTTAGTTTACATTTTTTTAGAAATGGACTCATACAATGTGTAATCTTTTTTGTCACGGCGCTCTGTGATTTATCACGTGTGAACCGATAGTTCACTCCTTGTTACCGCTGAGTAGGTTCCTGTATACCGCGTTCTTACGTTGGTGAGCATTTGGGCTGTTTCCATTTTGGGGGGGATTACAAATAAAGCTTTTAAGAACATTTGCATGCAAGTTTTTGTACGGACAGAAGCTTCCATTTCTCTTGGGTAAATACCTAGGAGTGAAATGACTGGGTAACTTTTTAAGGAATTTCCAAACGATTTTCTAAAAGGATTGTGTGATTTTGCATTCGTGACCGCAGTGTATGAGAATTCCAGTTCCAACCTACCCTCCCAAACACTTCCCATGCATGGTGTGGGTCAGTCTCTTTAACGTCAGCCGTTCACGTAGATGAGCACACCATCGTAGTTTCAGTTTGCATTTCCCTGATGACTGATGTTGACTTGAACCCTTCGGGATCTGTTGAAACTTCTTTTACGGTCCTTAAAGAGTCACTGTGGTGAGTGCACTGCATGCACTTGGGAGACCTGTGCTCCGCTCTTCCTGGTCGGACTGTTTTATAAATGCAGGTTAGGTCCAGGTGCTGGATAGCATCGCTTGACTTTTCCATGTATTTTCTGCCTCATTCTGTTAATTATTGAGAGGGATACTGAGATTTCCCTTTATAACGGTAGGTTTGCCTACAACTCTTCCAGTTTCTGATTCCTGGATTTTAAAGTTCCTGTTATTAGGTGAATACATGTTAATGTTATGAATTGACCCATTTTATTATAAAATGACCCCTTTAAATCTCTGTTTATATTCTTTACAGTGCCATCTACTTTGTGTGATACTAATATAGCTATCCCACTTAGTGTTCATGTAATACATATTTTCCATGAAATAATAATGAATAAATAATAGGTTATTTTTAACCTGTTTTTCCCATTGTACTTAAAGTCAAGTTCCAGTAGGCAGCATATTGCTAGTTCTTGTTTTTTAAATCTGATGTAACTATCTCTGCCTTTTAATTGGAGTTCTTAGACCTTATTTAATGTGATTATTGATAAAAGTTTAAATCTACCATCTTCTATTTTCTATTTGTCCCATCTGTTCCTTTTTTTCTTTTCTCTTTTTAAAGCTGTCTTTTGATTTGAGTGTTTTTTTTAAAATCATTCCCTTTTCTCTTTTATTGGCTTGTTCTATAATGGTTGATTTAGCGTGTATAGCGCACACTTAACTCACCTTAACATATCCTCAAGTGACACTGTTACCGCCTTACATATGGTGCCAGAACCTTCCAGTCGTACCTGTCTGTCTCCCCTCGAACTTTGGGCTATTTTTGTCACATATTTTACCTCTGTATACATTATAAAGTCCACCTTACAGTATTACTACTATTATTATATGGTTGTTGTTTAAACAGACAATTATCTTTTAAAAAGATTTTGATAAAAAGGAAAAATATCCTCATATTTTTATAGCAGATGAGTACATCATCGTAGCTTCAGTAATATATATCCTAATATAATATTTCTTCTGCAGCTCTCCACTCTTTTGTGCAGACACAGATCATCATCTGGCATAATTCCCTTCTTCCTGAAAGATGACCTCTGATGTGTCTTGCAGTGTGTATCTGCTGTTGATAAATTCCTCCAGCTTTTGAATGATTGAAAATGTGTTTATTTTGCCTTCGTGTCGGAAAGATATTTTCCCTGAGGATTTAAACATGTTGCTCCAGTCTCTTTTCATTCGGATTTTTTTCTTCAAGAAACCTGATGTCATATTTATGTTTGTTCCTTTGTACATCGGTATCTTGTTTTTGTAACTGCTTTTAAGATTCTCCGTCACTGGTTTTGAACAGTCTGATCATAACATGCTTTGGTTCGGCTGTCTGTGTGCTCTGTGCTTGAGGCTTCTTGTGTTTCCTGGATCTACAGCTTATAGTTCTCAGCAAATTTGGAAACTTTCTGGCCATTATTTCTTAAAATATTCTTCATGCCACCCTTCTCCTTTGGAGACTGACTATATGTACTGCCGACTACGGGCACTGTCCTGCCATTCACTGACGCCTGTTCATACTTAGTTTTTTTTCCTGTTTGTCTTCATTGCCAGTCCTCACGTACACTATTTTCTTCTGTAATTCCTGATTCACTGTTAATCCCATTCAGTGTATTTTTCATTGAATACCTTGGAGTGTTTGTCTATACAGGTTTGATTTGGGTCTTTCTGTATCTTCTGTGTCTTCACTCAACATACTCAGTATCTCCTATAGATTTGTTTTCTTATTTTAGCTTTTTGAGCATATGGAATACAATTACAAGTACTGTTTTACTATCCTTGTCTGCTAATTCTAACATCTATGTCAGTCTTGGCTCAGTGTCAATTGATTGATTTACCTCCCCATTATGGGCAGATTTTTCTGCTGTTTCTCATGCTTGATAATGTTTTTTAAGTAGACTGTATTTTTTTAGAGCAGTTTTATGTTCACAGCAAAATTAGGAAGAAAATACAAAAATTTCCCCTATGCTACCTGCCCCCACACATGCATGGCATCCCCCATTATCACCATCCCCCACCAGAGGGGCACATCTGTTACGATGGATGAACCTGCACTGACACATCATGACTACCTGAAGTCCACAGTTTACTCTTACTAGGTTCACTGTTAGTGTCATACATTCTGTGGGTTTGGATGAATGTATGATGACATAAATGCATCATACAACACCATACAGAGTAGTTTCATTGTCCCCAAAATCCTCTGCATTGATTATTTATCCCCATTTTCAATGCTTGGCAACCATTGTTCTTTTTCCTGTCCTCATAGTTTTGCCTTTTCCAGAACATGGTATTTTTGGAATCATGTAATGTGTAGCCATTCAGACTGCCTTCTACTTAGTAATATGCACTTATGGTTCCTTCATGTCTTTTCATGGCTTGATAGCTCATTTCTGTTTGATGCCAAATAATATTACATTGTCTGGTTGTTCCACAGTTTGTCTCTTCACCTACTGAAGGACATCTTGGCTGCTTCCCAGTTTGGGCAAATATGAGTAAAGCTGCTCTGAATATCCATGCGTAGGATTTTGTGTGGACACAGGTTTTCAACTCCTTGGGTAAACATAAGGCGCATGGTTGCCAGACCATGTGGGAAGAGTATGTTTAGTTTTGTATGACCCTGTTAAACTGTATTCTGAAGTGGCTGCATCATTTTGCATTCCTGCCAGCAATGAATGAGGGTTCCTATTGCTCCAAATCCTTGCCAACATTTGATATTGTCAGTGTTCTGGATTTTGGCCCTTCTAATAGGCATGTAATGGTCCCTCATCATTGCTTTAATTTGCATTTCTCTGATGATGTATGATGTGGGTACCTGAAAATTTTTGATGGAAAGCTAGGTATTGTGAATTTTACTTTTTTGGGTGCTGGATATTTTTGTATCCTTATAAATATTCTTGACTTTTTTTCTGGGATGTAGTTAAGCTAACTTGGACAGATTAATGCTTTCTGGTGTAGCTTTTGATATTTGTTATATTTCTAGTTAGGACTAGAGCAATGTTTAATTTAAAGATGGCCATTCCCTGATACTGGAGCAAGACTTTTCTGATTATTCAACCCAATGCCCCAGGGATTATAAGATTTTCCAGTGTAGCTAGTGGAAACAGGCACTATTCCAAGCCCTATGTGGGAACTGTGCACTGTTCCTACTAATTCTTTGGGTGGTTCTTTCACTGGCCACATGCGTGTACCAATGGTCTCTCTGCTGACGACTCACGTGGGCCTTTGGAGCCCCCTGGAGCCCTCTGGAGCCCCCTGGAGCCTTCTGGAGCCCCCTGGAGCCCCCTGGAGCCCTCTGGACCCCCTGGAGCCCCCTGGAGCCCCCTGGAGCCCTCTGGACCCCCTGGAGCCCTCTGGACCCCCTGGAGCCCCCTGGAGCCCCCTGGAGCCCTCTGGAGCCCCCTGGAGCCCCCTGGAGCCCTCTGGACCCCCTGGAGCCCCCTGGAGCCTTCTGGAGCCCCCTGGAGAACCTCTGGACGCCCTGGAGCCCCCTGGAGCCCCCTGGAGCCCTCTGTCTGTGCAGCTTGCTCCTCTTCTGTGCTCTGTGCCCTGCGAACTTTAACCACCTTTGTACCCAGGACTCTTAAGTCTCATCTCTTCAGATCAAAGAGTCCTCTGAGTCCTCACACAGTGGCCTGGAAATGCTGCTAAGGCAGGAAGCTAGGGCAGTCTTTGGGCTTAAGCTGTTTGTTTCCCAGCTCTCAGTGGTGAGTGTCCTCATTGCCTGAAGCTTAATGTCTTTAAAAAATTACTGTTTATACACTTTCTCTAGTATTAGCTTTTTCAGGCAGGAGGGTAAGTCCAGTCCATGGCTCTTAATCTTGGTTGGAAGCACAAGTTTCTCTGTTTCACTGTTAATAGGGAGAAAACCATAGTCAATTTAATTGAACCAACAGCATGCAGTTGGGTAGGTGAAATATAACATGTTGGATTATAATATATCAGCTAAATGGAATGAAAGACATCCATTTGTATCAATATCAAGCTATAATAATGAGAGGAAAAATCAAGTTGTGGCATGATGTTTACATTGTGATCCCATAGAGATAAATTTTAAAACCACATAAGACAATGTTATTTATTATTGTGTGTGTAAATATATGTTTGGCAGTTATATCAAGTGAATTGTGATGGTTGTCTGGGGGGCTGCAGCTGGAAGGCTCGACAAAGGGTACAGTTTTCTTTTGGAAACAATAACACAACCACGAAAGGACTTTAAGAAAATATGACATAGTATTCCCAGCGACCTTGGGACGTTCCCTATGCAGAAAGCAAGGGTCCTCTGCAAAGCAAGTGGCAATTCATGGCAGAGAAGTGCATTTGCCTGGCAGACTGAGGATCTGCCTGAGGGCTGGGAGTCAGGTCTGAAAAGGTCAGGGACTTGTTTTAAAGGAAAATTTGCATGGAACCCTGTTTTTGTTGTGTTTTAAAGTGGATTGGTAAAAGTACCATTTAATAAACATGCTTTAATATCTCCATGATAAAATATCAATTGTCCTTGTCCAGTAATGGTGCCTCTTAAACACTGGGGTGGATCTGGAGGGGCTTCTGGAGGGGGGCCGAAAGCTGCCCGAGCCATCCTTTCACATCAGGGAAGACCAGTTGATTCACCCTCTCTGTGGGGTTAGAGACTAAGGAAGTCCTGAAATGCCCCTTCCTTTGCATGGAAGGATTGGGTCCCGGGCCGGCGGCAGCCCAGAGAGCCAGCTTGGGTTGGTGGAGCTCCTGGAGATGCCTCTGCGTGGACACTGGAAGTGGATCTGCCTGCCAGGAGCCCCTCCTCAGGTGGATGCACCCTCGGGCTCTCTGAGAGCCCCCCGCCCACTCCCCAGTGTGGGCTCCGTGCAGGGGGCAGTCTCAGGGGCTTGTACAGATCTGACCACGCCCTCCAGGAAGAGCCTATAAATCATATTATTTATTCCTTTAAAGAACACCTTCCATACTTCCTGCATGCTTTGCAGATACATGGAAACAACACAGCAGATTCTGGGGGCCCAAGTGATTCCTTATCATTAAAAATTTTTCCCCCTATCAGCTGCTTATAATGGTCCCTTGAAAAGTCAAAGTGCAGCCAGCTTCCTTGATGAATTGGCTGGGTCCCCTGCCATGCCATGTGGACAGCTGTGCTCAGCGCTGCGCCTGCGTTGGTTTTGGGCTGGGTGCGCTCAGGGGCCTGGGGATGAGAGAATGTTGCATCCCCTCTTACTGGACACGGCGCTTTTGTCCGCGTAGAGGACGCAGCCTCTCCCCAGGCCCGCCATGGCGATGGAACGGCCTCCTCCTCATTCTCTGGGGGCTCTCCAGGGCGATGGGGTTTCAGAACTTTCTTTAAAGTGTGAGAAGGCAAGAAGGAAGTAGCCACCCCAGAAGGCCCCTCTTGGCTCCCCTGACACACCCACACGGGGTGCCGCGGTCCCTCCTGCAGACTGGGCTTGTGAGGATGACCGTGTGTGTGCTCGGCAGGTGCAGGACTCGGCGCACAGCAGGTGCTCAGCAACGCTGCTTGACTTCCTGCCCCCGGCCGTGAGCAGGCCCCCCAGTCGGACGGCAGAGCAACGCCACTGATGCCGAAAGGAGACAGAGTTCCAGGCCTGCACGGGCAGGTCTGGTAGGTAAGTGTGAGTCCGTGGGACGGAAATAGGAATCAGGGTAGGGTTTGGAGCTGAAGAGGACGAACAGAACAAGGGGGATGAAGAGCTGAACTGATGCCGCTTTAGCTCCTCCGGCCAGTCAGCTCCGAGTGCCGGGTCCCATGCATGTTTCGTGAAGAGGGAGTGAACATTATCACATGGGAGATGAGGAAACCGAGCTTAAGTAACTTGCTCAGAGTCACTAGCTTATTTAGAATTCAAATCCAAGTCCTCCTGACTTTGGGGTCCAGGCTCCAATCCATTGTACATATTTCAGACCAGATGAGAAGGTAGCAGGAGCCCCTTGTAAGACAGGACCTTCAAAGGCAGCTAGAATTTCAGCAGGTGAAGGGAGAGGGGGTGTTTCAGGTGGAAGACAAGCCAGAAAGGCAGGGAGGTGAGAAGGCACAGTGTGCTTGGTGAGGAAGACCTGTCTCACCAGCTCTGGTCTGTAATGCCTGTGACCTTTGACATGTTAAGGTCCTAGGGAGTAGAAATCATACCGAGCAGACTTCTGTGAGGATTACATGAGACGAAGCACCTGACAGAGAAACCTTGGGGCTCAGGAAATGGTGGTCCGTTCATCTATCCAACAAACGTTTACTCAACGTCTGCTGTTCATCAGGCAAGCAGGAAGGTCTGTCTGAACAAGACCACCCCAGTCTTCGCCCTTTTGAAGTTTATATTCTAGCAAGGAAGAGGGACATTAAATCATTGATGGAACAGATTAGACATGAAATACGCTGACCACCGCAGCAGAGGTGTGAGGTGCATAACCCTTCATGACGGGGGAGCTGAGCTCAGAATTACCGGGGCAAGGAGCGTGTGCATGTGCGTCTGTGTGTCTGGGTCACGGGAGGGATCATTCTGGACAACGGAAGCCATGAAGACCTTCGCAGGGGCGACGTGACCACGTCTGACAGGACACTCACTGGGATTAGTAGAGGAGGGAAGATCGCTGGGCTCCTTGACAGGGACCACTGAGGATTTTTGAGGGACAGAATCACAGCATCAGCAGGCCAATTTCTAATAAACTTATTGCTGGAGCCATTTCACAAATAGTTGGCAGGGAGACCACTCGAGGCTGAGGCCGGGCGGGAGCCCCTGTGGGAGCAGAGCTGGCCAAGGTCTGGACGAGGCTGCTGGTAATAGGAGTTGACAGGAAGAAACGAATACAAGACACGTTTTAAGGAAGGAATGACCAGATTTTGAGCTCTGTTGGAGGTTGGAGGTAGAGGCAAGGGGAGAGCAAGGCTGCCAGGAAGATTCAGACCTGGGTACCTGTAGGAATGAGGTGCCACAGCCAGAAACAGGAACCCGGCAGCAAGGGCTGACTTGAGGAGTGACTTCCACCCCGGCACGCCGAGGGGTGACAGCCTGTTCCTGGAGGAGCAGACCGCCGCGCACCTGTCTCCAGGGATGACTGGCTTTGTGCGTGGGGGGCGGGAGCTGCTGAGGGGGCGGCTAGGAGGCGGCCTCTGGTGTGAGTGAGCCGAGGAGCAGACACGTCCGTCCGTCAGGGGAAGAGAGGGAAGGGAGCCGAGGGCAGGGCATCGAGGGCCGGGCATCAGTAGTGGCTGCTGGGAAGCGGGAGGGCCGCCCCGGGGGGCAGAGAGGCGGGGTGCTTAGGCCCAGGCTGGGGCCCTCGAACCACCCCTTTCACTGTCGTCCTGGCAGCCGTCCTGCTGCTCAGCTTGAAGCCCTTGGGATGAGTTTTGCTGAGAAGCATGTGCTACCTAGGGAACGAGCAGGGGGCTGGTCACATGGTTCGCAGGGCTCAGAGCGACATGCAAGCATCGGGCTCTGTGTTCGAAGGCCAGGCAAACGCAGCTGCTGAAAGCTCTGAAATATAAAACCTTCCCCTGTTTACACTTTAAAAGATTAGGCTTTTCTCTCAACTCTCATGGTGTTTTCCTATCTGCTGCCTCACGCCGCACTCCCTAGGGCCTGGGGGGTACTTGGCAAGCACAGACCCTCCTGGGTGCCTGGCTGGCCCTTCATCCTGCATTTAAGCAGAAGGCTGGGGGCTGTCCTGAGGGGCTGGAGAAGGAACGACCAGGGAACAGCATTGTCACTGGTGGCTGGACCTCCAGAGCTGTGGGATGCCGGTGCTAATGGTGTCACACTGAAGGCTGTACCGTGTCCTGTGGAGATGCGCCCCCTCCTCACCCGGAATGGACCTCAGCCCTCAGGAGCTGACTCTGGGCTGGGCAAGCCCCAGGTGACTGAGCAGAGCTGGGGGAGTCCATGGTGCAAAAGCTTCAGAAGGTGCACCAAAGCCAGAGCCGCAGGTGTGGGGTGACTGCGTGGGCTGGCCCGTGGCATGTGCTGCAGAGCTCAGGGTTCCCGAGGGGCGTGCAGGAGAGCTGGAGGTCCACACACCACAGGACTGGACCGTGGCCGCCGGGCTGCCGTGCAGAGGAGAGGAGGGCCAGGGGCAGTCAGAGACGTGATGTGGCCAGAGGTTTCACAGCAGCCTGGGTTCAAATCTCAGCTCCATCACTTCCTGGCTGTGACGTCAGGCAAGTCAATCAGCCTCTCTGTGCCTCTGGCTCCTCATCTGTAAAATGACATGGCAGTCACACCCACATCACTGGGCGGCTGTGAGCGTTTGGTGAACTAATAGTTGTAAAGCACTTAGAACCCCGTCTGCCACATCGTGGGCACGTGCAGAGCAGTCGGGAGATTCTGGACCTGGTCTCAGGCTCAGTCACACTGGGAGAACCCCAAGAGCCAAAATAACTTAAGATCCCCAATCTGTAACTGTATCTCTCAGTGAACAGTGACGTGGCCATATTTCCATGGCTGGGATACTCAAGCAGGCCCATTCCTGGAAGACGTACGCCCCCTTGTCAGCTGGCTTTGGCCCCGGGACCCTGGACGGTGTGGGCCATGCTTGTGCAAGTGCGGATGTTCTCTGAGTTCTTTCCAGGGGTTGGCACCCCTTGGGATGGCATGGGAGTCACACGGGCTCCTCACAGCAGCCCTGGCAGGCAGGGTCCAGTCCTCCCTAAATTCTGGGAGGGACGGGGTTCCATAAGGTGTCCAGGGTCCCCTGGGGGGCCGCAGAAGAACCAGGACTGGAACCCAGGCAGTCTGGCCTTGGGCCTGTGCTGTCAACACAGATGCCCTGGCTGGGGTCTGCGGGGAGCTCGAAGTGGGCACCTGCCCACAGCAGGCCTGGTGGACTGGTGCCGCCTCCTTCCATCGCCCCGGTCAGAAATATTACCCGCCCTCCGCCGCTCAGATTCTCTTAATAGGTTCTTCCCTGCGTCTGGCCATTGCTGGCCCTAGAATAGGGACCCTCAAACATTTTTACTCATGATCCCTAAAGAAATGGGAAAAACCATATACACTCTTGCATATTTTAAAATTGACATCTAAATAAGATGGTGTTTCCGGATTATTGCCGTTTTATAATCAGAGGCTGTCACGCCCTCTCTAATGCGCCAGAGGAGACTAAATACAATGGCGCCCAGATCCGCATCCTCCTCTGTAAAACCAGCAAAGCCAAGCCTTTCTTAAGGGCCGGGAATTTACTTTATTCCTTTTTCTCCTTTAATTCCATTTTGTCTCCTCACATTATATGTTCTTATGTTTAAAGACTTTTCATATTCTATCATATATACAGTAAAGCTAATTTTAAAGAATTCCTGTGACTGTAAGGCTGTGAATGGTAAAGTATTTTCTTCACATTGAAATATTACTATATGATTACTATTATATAATTGATCAAAACAACATGCATACATAAAAATTTCAGTGAAAATATTAAATATACAAAGAAAAAGATTTTGGAAAACTCTTTCTTAATGAGAGATATGGGGGTCGTTTTTACAATAAATTTATGTGCCCATGGGTGAACATTAATTAATGTTACAACATTAATAACAGATGAGGAGATGATATTAAGTGTCTAGTAAGTGGGAGGCTTGCCATAGCATATTTATTAATGATTGCTATTCAGGACATTACTTGCAATAAGATCCACATATATTTTCATTAAATTAATCTAAATCTCATAAGCTCATGTTAGAATGAGTAAATGAGCAGAGAACTAGTTGAGAACAAGAAAGAAATGGTGCCCAAGTGAAAAATGAGTATGGGTATAACGTGTGTCCTGTGACTTGGGGTGTCATGTGAGCAGCTGGAAGGAAGCGATGAACTTTCACCTTCTCCTCCTTGAAATTGTGCAAAATACATAGCTGAGATCCGAATGAGCCATGGGTGGCTGAGCCTCACCCACCAACTTCTTTCTTGTCATTGAGAAGAGCAAAGACTGGGCTTCATGGGAGACTGAGACATCCGGCCAGGTTTTATAAACCCAAAATGTTCTAATTCAAGCCCTGCCGTGAATTTGTTGCTACAGCTGCCTTAATATTTCTGACTGATGTTCTCTCTGCTCTTAGCTTGTGGGCTTATCCCTCAGGAGTTGAGGATGGGAGAGGTGGAATTTTAAATTAAAACTCATCATCCCCACTGGCCCATGGGCTCAGGATGTCCTAACATGCTCTACCTTACCCTTAGTAGGGATGTGTGTAAGGCAAGGACAGACGGGAGCACCCTAAGGTTTACCTGCCTTGAACTTCAGGAGTTTTTGTGGACACAGCTAGGACAGGCACTTGGACTGGCCCCTCCGTCTCCATTCTGTGCTCCCAAGTGGAAAGGATGGAAATCTGACCACATTTTTAATGCTCGCTTGCATGTAGGGTGGGGCACTGCCATTTGAAGCCCTTGTGTGAAGTGAGGAAGGTGCAAGTGGGGCAGAAGCACCCTCCCCGAGGTTTCTAACGGCCTCTCTGTTCAGGAGGGTCAGGATGTTTCTGTGGCCAATTCCAGGGCTGATTCTCCAGTGCTCTGCATGTCACGGCATTAGCAACTTCTTGGCCAACCTCACGCTCTATTGGGTCACAGCTTTGGGGGCCCATGTCCTGTTTCCTGGGGTGCAGGGGCTGCTCGGATGGTGAGGGGCTCCTGTCCCGGGTGAGCATTGCTCCAGGGCAGCAGTTCTCTCCTGCTGTCCACACCATCCAGAGGGACCCAGCCTGGGTTTCCTAGGTGTGTTTCCTGCACTGAACCCTGACTGGTGTGTTGATGTTTCAAATCGTCTCATTTCCTGATACTCTAGAGGTTTTTTACTTTTGCATAAATTGTGCATTATAGTAAGATTTAGAGCCATTAAGGAATGCTTCTATTTTGTGAGCCAGGAGAAAGGTGACAAAGAAAGGGGACGGAGGAAGGCACCTCACATGAGGTGTGCTCCAGGGCACCCCACCTGGGGGAGGGCGTGTGGGCTGTTGCAGAGTGGAAATTGATTCCCTTCAATGTCCCCAGGCTCCCAATCCTTTTGGAAACTCTTCATGTACTTCTAGATGTATCCTCGCTTGGAGAGCTGATGCTGTCTTAAAAACTCAGTAGAAACTCGTACAGGGAACCTGAGACACTCGCTGTCAGTCGTGACCCCCACCCTCCAGCGTGGCCTAGTGGGTTAATTTGGTTTCTGAGGGACAAATGGCTGTAATTTTGCTTTGCAGGAGCTGGAGGAGGGTTGAGTGAGGATGGACTTTAACTGCATGTAGAGAACTAGGTTGGTGACCAGTGGGGGGTAGAGAGGCTCCAATGCAGTTTTTACCAGAATTGCATTTGATGGATTAACTATTTTACTGCAGGGTCTCATGCCCCTGGGCAGTGCCCCAGGCAGAGCAGCGCTCCTGAGTATTGGGTGAATGAATGACCAGTTCCCAAGGCTGGGGAGGCCCTCAGTGCTGTGCTGTGAGGCCACGGCTGCCCGTTTCAGAGCAGCCTTTAGGAGACACTGCATGGGAGCCAGCCTACAGCAGTGTCCGGGCTGGCTTTGAGGTCCCCAGACATGGTCCCAGGCGGGTCTGCAAGCTGTGCAGAGAGCGAGTTGCTTAGCCTCCCAGATCTTCTCCTTCGAGGGAGGAAAGGGCACGGGAATCATGGGATTGTTGTGAAGAGTAAATGAAACAATGTAGGTGGAAGAAATACTGAGCATTGTCAGGCATAATACATATAATCTTGTTCAGAAATGTGTCTTATTGTATACATTATGTTTTTAGAATATATGTGCTATTCAGAGGCAGTACAGGATGCTAATGTATAACTGTTTAAACAGTTCTCTTTTTATAGAAAGCAGAATTGAGTGAAAAGCCTTTCACTCCGGGGCTTCCTGCACGAGAAGCTGAGCTGTTTACCCTCCAGCGGCTGGTGGCCGGCGGCCGAGCCCGTCATCAGGTCCAGCTTCTGTCCTGCACTGCCCACCATGCTAGTCCACCCTGCACATGGGGGCTGTCCAACACTGTGACAGTTTAATGTCTAATGCAAAGTAGACATCACAGCTCCCAGCTCTCTGTGGAGACATCTACAAATGGTCGGTGGCTCTAAAAGTTCATAGAAGTCATTTTTGAGGTCAGTTCCCCTGTTTGAGTAAGGGAGGAGCCCGTGCCCGGCCCAGCCTTCCGAGAGCAGAGGCGGCGTGGCAGCCCCACAGGATGCACATCCCCTGGCCCTTTCACAGACAGACAGACAGGCTGGTGGACACGCAGGCATCTGCCATTTCAGCTTATTTGCATCTTCAAATAACAACTGAGAGTAATGTTAAAATTAGACGCACTAAACGCAGTTGGAGGCAAGGAAATGAGTTGAATGCTTCCTCGGTAATTGTCGGTGAGGATGTGAAGGGTGAGCTGAACCTGGGAGAGGTTGATAACAAACAAGTGGGGAAGCCAGAAATAACACCCATGCTCCTCTTTCTCCTGACTCTCAGAGGCTCCTTTGCACGGCGTGTCTGTCTCCTCCAGTCTTTTTCATTTTCTTCTGAGGACACAAGAAGAGGTGACCCCTGTGCCCACTGACCTGTGACTCCAGGGAGCCCTTGGCCGGGAGCTGATCCCGTGGTGTGTGCTGACTGGGCTCCGCATGGAGTTGGGTCAGCTACGCACATTACCTGTAAGAGGAGCTAAAGGTGACACAAGAGGTCGAAGCAAGATGCTGCCGAAGCATCTGGTGTGGGTGGCAGGTTCAGGTCTGGGCTTCGGGAAGGGCTCCGCGGCAGCAGGAATGTGATGCTGGGGAGCAGAAGAGGACTGGGCCTGGGACGCGGGCTGCAGGCGGGACGTCTGTCCGAGGACGGGGCGGGCAGTCTTGGTGCACCAGCATGTTAGGCTGATCCCACAGCAGGTCCCCCGCCTGCGGCAGTGTCAGCCTCTCGGCCAGCTCTCCAGCGCCCCGCGGTCACCTCCAAGCCCCTACCCTTCCCTCTCTGCTCGATTCCGTCAGTGCACATCACTTCACGCGCAGCCCGTGTCCCCACCTCGGTGCTCCGGAGCTGACCGTGTTTCCAGCCCTCCGTCCCGCCCAGGTCTCGACACCGTCATGTCGTCCAGCACATCGTCCGTCACGTCGTCCCCCAGGGCTCTGTCTGTAACTGCTGGGACAGATGGGTGGAGACCTCTGACAACCCCAAGGAACGAGGTCTTAGATTCTGGTTCTGGAACTTTCCGGGTAAGGAATGCAGAGTGCATGTGCCTGCGTGTGGCAGGGGAAGGGCGGACGGGAGAGCAGGCTCACCCCCACCCCCAGGGCAGGTAAGGGCAGGTGTGCTGACCCCCCCTCCTAGCCCGTCCCTAGTAGGTCGTTCATGACGGGCCATTGCTGCAGCTTGTTGCCGTTGGGGGAGGAGGCGGCAGGAAGGTTGTGCCACATTCTCCCAAGGCCCCTGGGAAGAATCAAGCAAGGGTGATGGAGCTGGTTAGACTTGATGTGTTCTTTAAAGGGGAGACAGAGGAGCCGGGAGACCGGAAGGGATGAGGGAGCGAGGGGAGAAGGCAGAGGGGAGCCCCACCCCCGTGGGGTGCTCAGCCGAGACCCGGCAGGAGGGCAGGGACCAGCCACCAGCCTTCCCGCAGTCTGGGGGGAGCTGCGGCGACGAGTTCCCTCTCGCGAGAGGCGGGAGTTGTTCTGGGAGGTTCCAGCGAACTCACTCTGTCTGTGCAACCTGCTGTCTTGGAAGGTCTGCCCCGAATGGGGCACCGGGGGCTCCAGCTCCACATAAGGGGGATCAGCTGCCCTGAGAGCGGCTGGCCCAGGGGCGAAGGAGGGAACCCCTGACTCCCTGGGCCAGGAAGGCAATGCTCAGCCCGGGCAGCACCTGCCGACAGACCCCTGAGGGGCAGCGAGGGACCCAGGGCCTCCCGGAGGCTCCGTCAGGAAAGGCAGCGGGGCCTCCCCCTCCAGCCCCCATCCGTGGGGAGCCTCTCCGCTCAGGTCCAGCTGGGGAGACAGGAGGGGACAGGGCAGAGAGCACACTGGCTGCAGAAGAGCCAGGCCAAGAGGGGAGGAGCGGGTGCGGGTCATGCCCGCTGAGGGGCCCCGGATTAGGGCTCCGCGCCGGGCGCTCCTTCCCCTCCCAGCCCGCACGCTGGGGCTGCTGCCTGGCGAGGTGACGGCTGACGAGAGGCACTGCTCAGAGGGGAGCTGGGGGCACTAGCGCCGTGTCCCGTCCCCACCGGGGGTCTGAGCCAGAGCCCAGGGTGTAAGTCGCCAGGGGAGAGAGAGGCTCCTGAGGAAGGAAAGAGCATCAGGGTGCAGAGATGCCATGCAGCTCTGGGCAGGGTGAGCGGGGGTCCTGGGAGCGCCCCCCGAGCCCTGTCGGAGTCGCTGCGCCTGCCCGGCTGTGAGGCCTGGGCCGCAGGACGGCAGAGCAGGGGCCACATGGCCTCCCGCGGCAGGAGTGAGGCTTCCTCTCCTGGGAACGGGCGTCAGCCCTGGGGGCTCCCCGTGGGTCGGGTAGCAGGCCTTCTTATAAGGGGCGTCTTCGTTTCCACGGACCTGCTTCTGGGCCACGCGATCAACAGCCAAGAGCAGAAGGGGCTGAGATTGAACTCAGGGCCTGGGGAGGGCGTGGCCCACTGTCCAGGGGAAGGTCGGAGGGCGAGAGGACGCGCTGGGCGGGAGAGCCGCACAGGCTGCACACGTGGGGGTAGGAGCGGAAAAGGCCGCCCATCTCAAGGGTGCATCTGCCAGGACACTGCTCTGATGAATATGTGCCTGTTGTGGCTACAAACACGAGTGACCCCCTGGAGTTGTGCGGGGCACGACCCGCACGGACCATACACTGAACAGTGCAGGGTCCCGTGGGGACAGATCGGCACTGGGATTTAGAGCATGTCTCTCTCTGATGTGATTCACGCTCCCCTCGGCCATCTCTGCAAGAACCTGTAGGAGGAAAACAGTCGCACGCTTTTTCACAGCCTTTGGGGTTAAGGGGGCACCGTGTGAAGCCAGGCCTCAGGCTGAAGGGTGTGTTTGGGTGGCACTCATTTGCCCACATGGGTAATAGGATATGCATCCCGGGACTGATGACAATGTCCCCCGGTGTCACAGTAATTGGGCTCTGGGTCCAAGGGGCCTCTTCTGCCAGCGAGGCCACAGGGCAGAGGGTGCTCCTGGGTCTGCCTGCAGTGAAGTCTTCTACCCACATTCCAGAGTCGAGGCTCAAGCATTGTTAACGCGAAGTGAGTGAGGGACGTCCTTGAACCAGAAGGGTGCTCGCCAGTGGACAGGAGGCCCTGAAGGACCCGACCATCTGCTGGTGCTGAAGGGATCTTCCGAACAACACGTGTGGGCTGGGTTTGTTCAGGGCCGAACGCCAGGAGAGTGGCAGCGCTGTGCAGGGCCCCCTCAGCCCCACTGAGGCCTGCTTTGCTCCCACAGAGCTCGGAGGCTCGCTGGGGGTGGATGAGCTGGGGAGGCAGTGGTCCCAGAGTGGGTGGGAGTGTGAGCCCCTGGAGGCCGGCTCAGGTCATGGTCCCTGAGCTCTGTGACCTTTTACCCTTGGCCCGCATGAGGCGAGAGAGAGGGTTCACAAGTGAAGGGTCAGAGCTCTGAATCCCACCAGCAGGATTATTGTGGTGTAATAAATCCTGGGCCCGGCGTTTATGAGGCTCTCAGAAGCTGCAGGCACAGTATCAGAGAACGTGCTGGCGCGGCAAAGGCCACCCTCCCCTCCTTTATTTATGAGGCTTGCTGGGTGACTGAGGGAGCTGGGCGGGGAGGAGGCTGGGGAAGATCCCCCCTAGATAATCCTGCCAGGCGGAGCCCCCATTGGGACTGCTGTGCGGAGGGATGGTCCCCACATGGCCGGAGAGTCTGTGAGCACCGCACGCATCTGGGGCTGAGGAAGAGGTGCCCAAGCAATGCAAACGGGCTCACACCCAGGCTGGGCCCCTGGAGGGCAGGGACCCCATCTTTCATTAACAGATCCCAGCCCCGTGCACAGTGCCTGGCATCTGATGGCGGCCGCACGCAATGGTGGTGAACAAGTTCATCTGTCCATGTGCTCGCCATGCACCGCCTCATAACAGCCCACAGAACATCCACGTTGCTGCCCTCACGGACCTTCCAGGCCAGCCGGGGAATCAGGCATTTAGGAACAATCACCTCCCTGTGGCTGACTTGCCGTGCACCCCCCCACAGAATACAGTTAAGGAAAAGGGGGAAAATTGCATGAATTAGGATAATTAAGCATAGTGCCTTGAAGGCCAGCTTATTGCAAGGAAGCTCAATGATGAACTCAAGGTCATCACAAAGGCAGGCAGGCTTCTAGGATAAAAAGGTTCACAGGCCCCCTCGGCAGGAGGCCGTGGCTTGCAGGTGGGCCTGGAGAGACTGCTAGCTGGTCAACCCTCGGGATTTGGTCTCTGATTTGTTTGCATGTTTGTTTCTGTATCTCAGGGTGACTGAGAAGAGGGCAACCGGACGAGGGAGGTGGGGGTGGAAGCAAGCTGTCCCCAGAGTCGTGAACCAGCTCGATGTGCCCCCACCTTACAGCTCAAAACTTCCTCCTCTCGCCAGCAGCGGAGACGGTGGCTTGGCCGCCTCCCAGGGACCTGAAGAGGTCTGGGCCCCAGGAAGGGAATTCCCAGTGGAGAGGCTGGTGCCGTGTGATCGGGTGACCTACCCCTTCAGTGTTCAGAGAGTGAGCCCAGACCCACCAGCATGGCATTACGGTCTTGGACCATTGGGCAGCTCACACAAAAGGGCTCTAGGCTATTGTGGAATGTATTTGTCCATCCATAAGGAAACATGAGCTCTGTGAACGTCCGCAAACCTGCGGAGCGTGGCCCACAGGAAACACTGCTGTGAAGATGCATTTGGGAGGGGGTCTGCACCTGCGTCGGTCACCACCAGCAGGAACCCGGGAGGGGAACGCCGAGCCCTGGTCCTGTGGCGTGGAGGCCGAGGGGGCTCCCCCTTCCTCCAGACCTCCCCTCCCTGGGCGCTTATCCAGATGCAAAGTCTGCAGTGCCTCCTCCCTTGCTGGCTGGACTCACTGACGTCCTTGATCGATAGCGTGCAGCAGAGGTAACCCTGGGGATGTCAGCGAGGCCCCCCTGCGCCTCTTTGAAAGTTTGCTTTTGAGCCTCCCCTTTCGGAGGCCAGCCTTGTGAGAGGAGGCCCTCTTTCGTGTGTAAGGAGCCAAGGCCACGGGCAGGGGTCCTAGAGGACGAGGCGCGCTGTGCAGAGGGAGGCTGGGGGCCGGGAGGCAGCAGGCACGGCGGTGAGGAAGCCACGTCAGGTGCGTGTGACCCCACGGGCCGGAGCCCCAGGGTGCCCGGACCTTACAGCTGTGAGCTAAGTCCAATGGCTGTTTCCAGTCACTGTGTTTCAGGGCAATTTCTTGTGGAGCAGTAGGTGGCTGGACGGACAGCAGGAGCAGGGGCCCTTTCCGCTGGCGTCCTGACTCACACGGGCACCTGGCGGGCTCTGAGCAGGCACAGCTCGATGAGGCTGCTCTGCTGAGAGGCAGTTCCAGCAGAGCCTGTCTGAACTTTGGAGGAACAGAAGCCCAGCTCCCCACCCCCAGCTCCGCTCCCGGTCCTGGCCCACGATGCCCCCCAGCTCACTCCAAAGCGCCCGCTTCCTGGTCTCAGTGCTGTCCCGGCACCGGGGGCCTCCAGCCTTTGTGGGTGAGGTGAGCCGTGGGGCGGGTGTGGGGTCCTGTGAGGACAGGGTTGGTGGCCAGGGAAGGAGGGGCCGAAATTGCCCAGCAGGTGTGGTGGTGGAGAGATGCGTGCCACACCAGTGAGTCCCCCCAACCTGGGCTTTATGGGGGAAGTAGGGACTTTCTCTAAGACCTAAAAAGACACTTGCTGCCAGCTTCTGCCTGGCACTTTACTTTTGCAATTAAGCCTCCATTTCACATGCAAATGAATCACGCGGAGACTGCCTTAGCCTAGTTTCAGCAGGCAAACAGCAGCCTGGCTGCTGCCTCCTGGCGCTGCGAGGCCGGGAGCAAAGGTACTGGGTGCTGTTCTGCCCAATGGCCTCATGCGTTCCCCTGCTCTCACCTAGGGTGTCGCCAGACTGTGGGGGAGCTTCTGAAACTCCCGGCTGAGAGGTGCCCAAACTGGCCTCCTTCACCCAGAGACCCCCTCACCCGTGGCAAAGAGGAAAACCAAAGCACAGACACCAGTGTGGACACAGGGGCCACTCACTGAGGTGACCTGCTGGGTCTTGGACAGAATCATGGGCCAGTTCAGCTCCTGAGGAGACAACACTGTGCAGGGAGCCGCTGGTCCCAGCTACGCGGGAACGAGGAGTGGAGGTGAGTCCCCCCAAAAGCCAGGGGCCAGGTGGTGCTATACGTGGGCAGTTACAGTGGCCCAGAGCTCGGCGGGGACCATGTGCCTCACCCCCCAGCCGCCTGGGTTCTGGGACGTCTGTGAGACCACTAGGGCCATGGGCACAAGTAAGCAACTGTAAGTCATGGGCTGTCTCAGCAAACCCAGGAAAACATCCGCGTTGCTCGTTATGGTCAGTCTCACCCCGACGGTCAGCCTTACCAAAGTGAGGGAGGGTCCCACAGCCTCTCGTGGCAAGTTCTTCCACACAACCGAACTCCAGAGCAGATGAAGCGTGGGGGGCTGCAGCGGTGGAGTTTGCTAGGAGGGCAGCTATTCAACTCAACCAGCAGCTGGGAGGGGTTGGGGGGGGTGCAGTGGGGGTGGTGGGAGGGGAGGGAGCGGGACAGGGACCGTGGGGCTACTCAAAGGGGGACAAAGCGGCCGTAGAGGGAGGGACTTCTGAGTGAAACGGGAAGCTCAGAAGGAAGGCAAAGCCCCAGCTGACACCTCCGGAGATCCCAGAAACCCTCCTGTCACCGGAGGGGACGTTCTGAGCATAAAGGATTTTCCAGAGGCCTTGACGTCTGCTGTTGTCCCTTCCAGGGAGCCTGTGGTGCAGAGGTCTGTGTACTAACAGGAATGAAAATTTCAGGGGAAAGAGGGAAATGGTGTCATTGATGGACTGTTTGGCCAAAACAATGATCTTAGATGTGTTCAAAACTGGGCAGGTGCAGACAGAGGAAGCTCTGCTTTCTGGGTCACCCGAAATGCCCCAAATAGGCCTTCCTGGTGGATGCCAGGCTGAAGCAGAGAACATGATGGGGCCACAGACTCAGAGTTGGGTAAAGGGGACAGGTCAGGGGCAGTCCCCCCCTTCCTTGTACCCCATCCTTAGGAAGAGAGGCCGGTCGTTAACACTACTGCGTCTGAACAGCGTGTGTGACCGGTGGTATGAAGCTTTGTGTCTGTGTGGCTCGCTCTCAAACGTGAGGTTTCAGTTCTCCTCTGAGTGTCCTAATAAAATGCCACTTACAAATCATAAAGAAAGGGCACCCCAGTGAAACAACCTAGGTTTTCAGTCCACTTGTAAGGCAGGGCCACAGTGGCCCTCCCGTCGGAAGGCCACCCCTCTGAGTGTGTCACACGCTGGTGGCACATGCAGTTCGCCCTTGGTTCCGGGGCAAGAGCTCCCACGGGCTCCCGGTTACCCGCCGGAAGCAGGGTCAGCATCAGGAGCCCCCTGCAGGGGGATGTGGCACCACGGGGTGGCGGGTCCGTGCCAACAGGAGCCCCGAGGCGGGTGTTCCCAGCCGGCCTGGAGACTGGGCAGGAACTGGCCCTGCTTCATCTGTGTCCAGCACTGGGGTGGCACGGGGTGACTGCGGCCTGAAATATGAAAGATTTGAGCAATTCAGTCTGTCAGCTCTGGTTCATGGCACAGGCTTGTGTTTTCTGCTGAAGGTCTGGCGGCTTCAGTTTGTGGGAACCAGTCACGGGCTCCCGGGGCTCTGAAAACTCAGCCTCGTGCCTTCCCGACACCCAGTGCCCTCCTGGTCTCTCCTCCCCACCCCGACGCACACGACAGCACCGAACAGATGGTTTTCCTCTTCCCTTAGCGACTGGGCCATTCTGGACTAGAAAACAGTTGTGTTCACAGCAAACACATAGGAGAAGCCGGGGACAGATTTAAGGCTGGGGTCACCTGCAGCGTGTCAGGGCCAAGAGAGTCCTTGCGAACCATCGAGTGGGCAGTTTCCCCTCACAGCCGAGGGAGCTGAGACCCAGTGACAGCAGTGACGTGGGCTGGTGACCTCCAGATGCTCTTTGCCAAAAAGACTGACACCACCCACAGCCTGCCTGCACCCCCTCCTCTCCACCCACAGCCACGCTCAGGGGTCATTCTGGGCGCCTGTGCTCCACACGTGCCGGACGGGACCACCGTGCTCCCCGCTTTGCCGTTCCAAGCCGTGGTCTTCCTTCAGGAACGGAGGGAGGGGCAACAGCAGGCTGGGTCAGAGGGCTGGCTTCCCGAGGCACCCCCTGCGGACGGCCTGGCCCTTCACGTTCCTGATGAGGAAAACTGGAACGTAAGTGCTGGCATGGCCTGAATGGAGACTCAGCCAGCGAGAGAGCCACGTGGAAGCCAGTCCCCACTCCCGGCCGCATCTGGGCCTCAGAGCAACGAAACCAGAGTTCCTGGCATCTGTCCACGGCGGATGGTGAGGAGGTAGCAGGGGTGGGGGAGTGTGTGGACAGGCCTCCCTAAGGCCCAGCCTCTGAGCCCCAACCCCAGTCGCTGTCCTTTCTGCTTAACACAAACCCAAGCCCGCAGAGGAGGGCCGCAGTGAGGTCCCTGCATTCCTGGCGGATGAAGAGCATCTTTGTCCTGCCAGGCCTCTGGCTCCGGGCACACACACTCAGGCTGGCGGGCTCCAGCCGACGTTCCCCACCAATACGAGCATTCCCAGAACCTCAGGACACACAGCCATGGAAAAAGTAAGTAGGTAAAGACCCACAGAGGCATGTGCACACACACACACACACACACACCCCAAGTACACTGACCGCGAGGGCCAAACGCCGAAGAGTAAACACACCCGATCTACAAGCCCACTGTAGCTCCAGAAGGAAAAGATTCCAGAAGGGCTTGAATTCCCCAGGATTGCTAGTCCCTGATCTCCCCAGTTTCCTTCTCTGGACAATGGGAGTGGCAGCACCTCCCTGGGCTGACTGGTGAGAATCAGAGGAAAGCAGGCAACCCTGCCTCGGGTCTGCGTCAGCAGGCACCGTGTGTCTGTCCGTGCCAGTCACTCGGGGCTTCCTCCTGGATCACAATCACCTCTCCCGTCTCTGGTCTTCTCCTTCCCACCCAGGGGCCCGGCTGGGCCCCACGGCTGAGCAGTACTGACCGACGCGAGGGGAAAGGCCGTCACCAGGAGGCCCAGGACCTGAGACAGGCCAGTGGGAAGCTGTTTCCTGCGAATTTAAAATGGGGCCAAGGGAGAAATGAAGCTTTCCAGGTAGCCAGGATGGTAACACACAAACTCAGACTCTGGGCAACCAGGTCCTGCGGTGATTCCTCAGGAGCACAGGATGCAGGCCTGCAGGTCCAAGAGGAGGCCTGGGGACCAGCGAGGAGGCGCGGAGCTGAAGAGCGTGCTGACAGCACCCGGCCCTTCCTGGGGCCCAGCTACGTCCCTGTCTCCGGCTGCCACAGGGCAGCCCCGTAGCCTCACGTTCCCCTTGTTGTCCTTAAGCTGGCCTGGGGTTGGTTTCTGTTGCTTATACCTGGTTAGTTCTCACTAGAAGATGAGGAGGATGATAACACCACAATGACGGGTACCCACACTCAGGGAGAGAGCTCACCTCTGGCTCTCTTTCCCCAGAGCTACTTAAGAAGGTGATGTTGTGTTCCTCTTAAAATGGAGTGATGCCCACAGCCCCACGGCAGTGGGCAAACCTTTGCTGAGGCTGCCGTAGCAACATGGGGAAGAAGGCCGACTGGGGGTGAGGCCAGGACACCTGTGGGAGTCTCTTCTCGCCGCCTGAAGTCGGCTTTGGGGCGCATCTGGCTTCCTAAAAACTGCAGAGCCCTCTCTGCAGAGTCTGGTTTCACCCCCACGAGCGACCTGGGCACCCTTCCATCACCTTCTCTGCACCCTGTGGCTCAGACCCCCGGCTGACGCTCGCTCAGTCAGTGTGCAGGAAAATCCCAGTGCCGGGGCCGATACCCAGCTCACTGTGAGGGGTGGAGGTCAGGCCCAGCCGAGTGGGTGGTCCTAGCCTCTGCTGACCCTCAGCACAGAGACAGCTGGTTCTGGCACACTTCCAAAGTTCTGACTGCAGTTTCTGCTCATCTGTTTTTTCCCCACTGGCCAGTATCTTGGCACATGGCAGGAAAGGTGGGGGGCTGCAGGGTGAAAGTCCTCTGTTGCATCAAGCCCAAGGGGGCTCAGGAACTCTATCGACTCTGACTCCCTCCAGACTTTCCTGAGCAAACCCAGCGAGCTGCAGCCCTTGGGTTCTGAGTCCCCATCTCGGCTTTGGTTGACCTGTAGCAGCACAAGCCATCCGAGGCCCCCCTAACCCCTGACCTTAACCCTAGCCCCTAGCCTGGGGTCCGCATCGGTGAGACAGTCTGGGCCACAGGTGAACTGACCCAAGGAGGCCTAGGGAGCCCTCGGCTCTGGTGGGAGACAGTCTGAAGTGGCCGATCGGTCCCTGATGACCTCGGTGACCACCCCCCGATGCACACGTACGCGCAGAGCCCACAGCCACTCTGTGCCATGTGACCAGGTCATGGCCCTCGGGACAGAGTGGACTGGATGAAGACCGAGCGCCACCCAAACTGGGCCAGTGGGAGGTTTGCCCCAGGAATGAGTAAGGAGAGCTTGCTTCCTCCCTGTGGCTGGACAGGCGCCGCGGGCGGCCTGTTTCTGTCGGAGGACCAAGAATCGGAGGGAGGAGAACTCACAGAATGACCAGGGACACGACGCGCACCTGCGTCAGCACCCCCTGAGGCCCCCATACATCCTTGTCCTTGGGTTCTGAGAGGTTTGCATGACCTTCCTTAGGATCGACTGTAAGAAGCTAAGCTCCCTTGAGTTTATTTCTGCTGTTTGGAGTTAATAATAATAAAAACATACATCTACGTAGTATTCGCTATGGGCCAAGGCCCTCCCACCTGCTCTTGTGCTTCTGCTCATTTGACTTTCCCGCGGCCCCGATGAGCTGCACTGCCTGACCTGCCGTCCACGGTGAGGGCGGTGAGGCGCAGGGGGAGCCGGCTGCCGAGGATCCCACAGACCCAACTGTGTGCTGGATTCAGAGTCAGGTGCTGTTTACAACCTTCGCATGAGACTTCGTCACGAGACAGACGTGCAGGACGCAGTTACATCGACACGGGGCATACACAGTGTCCAAGCAGCCACGCTTTAGAAAGGGTGTCCGCCTCTGGAGTGGCCCAGGATGGCTTCCTGGGGAGAGACCAGGATGGGAAGCCCTTCCCCAAGGAGATGCCCGCCCGCCAACCGGGGGGCAGGAGTGAGCCCACATGGACAAGGAGCAGCGGACAGCCTGGCTAGATGGGCACGGCCATGCCCAGGTCTGAGACCCACCCGAAGGTCAGGGCAGGGAGAGCCTGGAGTGTGGCATGTCGGGGTGCCCTGCCCTGAAACAGCAGGTGGAGGGCCTGGGCTGGGGGCAGCAGGCATGGAGAGGATGCCGCCCTGCTTCACTTCCACCCTGGACGCGCTCTGGTGGCCTCAGGGCCTCGGAGACAGCGTCCCCACCTCTCCTTAAGGAACCTGCAGTCCCCAGTGGGGAAGTGCCTAGTCAGCCGGAGCCGGTCAGCAGGTGGTGAGGAGGGAGCCCCCACCCCGGGCATGGCACCCGAAGAGTTCCTGCTGCGGAGCCGGCGAGGCCTGCCGATCCTGAGCTACACCCCAGGCTGTGCAGCTGCGGCCCCTGCCTGCTCCCAGGAAAATAAATGACTCCTCTCCAAGAAACCCAGAAAGAGGCAAAACCCACGGGGCTCCGAGCCCCTTTCCTACGGTGTTTGCAGAAAGTGCACCTTCACGTGCTTGGGAGGCAAGGGTGGGGGAGGGAAGATCCCCAGCCAAGCCTGGAGCATTAAAGTGAAAAATAGATTTCAGTACAAATGGCGTAAGGACAAGAAATAACTGTTAATAGGACTGAAAGCAAATGGCATAAACTCCCCCAAGGCAGCTCATTGCAATTCTGGGGACTCACTCACCACAGCTGCAGGGCCATCGGCATTCAGGGCGGCTTTTTCCTTCCCCCCTCTGTGAATTCATCACAGGGCACGTGGAGGGCTCGGGTGTCATAGCCCGTCTCAGCCTCTGGCCTCCCCGTGTCAGAGGGGCATCAGGGCCCGTCTGGAAAGCAGGCCGAGGCTCCTGGGGAGCGGGCAGCTGGGCTGCTGTGGGGTGGGGCACGGGCTGTCCCAGGAGGCAGCAGCTCCGCCGTCTCTGGGCTGAGGGTGTCAGGGGGGCAGGCCGGCAGGGGCAGGTCCCCACGCGGGGGAGAGCTCAAGGCGTTCCTGAGATGCAGTGGGGGTCGTCTCCTGGGGGCAGTGTGCAGGCGGATACAGAGGCTGGAGCTGTGGGGCCTGGCGTGAGGTTCTGCTCCACAGACCCCTCGAGTCCCGGCTGGACGGTTCCGTCACCTTCGGGTGCCCCCTACTCTCGTCTCTCCCAGCAAGCAGCCAGCTCGTGACAGGCCACCCTCTGCTTCATTTCAGACCGCCAGGGCTGACGAGGCTGGCGTTGGGTGATTGCATCTCGGAATTGTCTATATTAAATGTTGCCTCCTGAAGTCATTAAGTAGAAAGATTCCTCTTTGGGGACGTCATATGTGTGTCACCTTCTCTAATTCTCCTCCTAAACCTCAGAGGTTGTCGTCATCGCCCCCATTTTGCATATGAGAAAACGGAAGCTCAGAAAAGTCAGGGGAATTGTACAGTGAGGCGCTGCAGAGGTCAGAGGCCGACTAAGCCGTGGACCTGACCTCCTAGCCCCTCTGTTTCTTCTGGCAGCAAAGCCTCCGGCAAGCGGTGTAAACCCTCGTGAGGCCGGGGGGACCATGGTCGGCGCCTGCACACGGCAAGCCCTTGGCAGCTGGCGGCTGCTGGCGAAGGCGATGGCTTGGTGGCAACTTTCCCAGGACCACACGTCTGCCAAGAGCCTGGAGTGGGTTTAAGCTCAGTCGTCCCGCTTCCAAAACCAGGGCCCTTCCCACCGGGTCACACCACTCCAAGCGTGTGCGGCCTGTGAGCAGTGACAAAGCTATCGGGCTGGGCGCTTCGCACAGACCACCCCACTCAGCCGTCTCAGCCACGGCGGGAAGAGCCACTGTTCTCCCAGGTCAAGCCTCCACACACCCCACCTTCAGCCAGGATCTGCTCCCTGCCTTGCCCGACCCCAAGGTCCGCAAAAATTGTCTTCCAGGTGCAGTATTTCTTAACTCTGCACCCAGCTCTCTGCCAGGCTCTGGAAACACGTGGATGTGGGGTCATCAGGGACTCCATGACGCGTGGGCTGTTCCCGAGTAGAGAAAGCCGCCCCAAAGGCAGAGAGTCTGGGGGTAGACCTAAGATAGAAGGTGGAGCTCTGGCTGCCAGATCGGGGCAGCTCTGCTGGTCGCTGCCCATTTGGAGCCCTTCCAGTCCAGCCTGCACCTGCAGACCGGGACGCGGGGGACCAGTTTGCCCGTCAGAGCTGGGCTGTGTGGGCCGGTGGGTGACTGATTCCTCCCATTTCCCACCTGCATCCATGCCCATCTGAGAATAAACAGAGCCCATGGTGAGTCTTAACGTGAGGGACTGTGCAGCCGGGAGCCCAGAGTTACCTCTGTGTGGGGACCCCACACGTGGGGAAACATCCCATCAGAGTCCTACTGTTCCCCAGATGAAGGCACTGGGCCCCTGCGTGACTGTGCATGGTGTGGTGACACGGTACAGACCCAGCCTCTCAGGTGCCCCAGGGGGGACTGGCCTGTCCCTCCCAGGAGCACTGAGCCACCACCGCCAGAGATGCTTGCCAAGAATCGAACCGCATGCCTTCTGTTGATCTAGTGAAGACAGGGACCACCAGGTGCCCAGCCCGGGAGACCCAGGAGGCCCAGGAGATCCCAGGGTTTGGTGGAGATGTGGTTCCTGCCAGGGCCACTGAGGTGCTTAGAAATGAGAAGCACCAGCCCGAGTCAAAGGAAGCCCATTTGAAGTCTTAGCTTTCCTCTCCCAGAGCTCCCCAGCCGGAATTGACAGGGAGGCATAAAATGCAAGTTATTCTCCTGCCCAGAAGGCTCATTTCCAAACACAATTGCCGTGCCAGGCAGCGGGCCTTCCCCAGAAGAGACCGAAGGGAAGAAAGAAAGACCAAAAGACAAGGAAAGCGTTTGAAGAGTCGGGCCATCGGGGAGGGCTTGCAGGGGGACCGCGGGGCCACAGAGGAAGCTGGAGACACCTCTGCCCTGGCCTGTCTGGCGGCCTGGGGAGGATGACTGTTGTGGGATGTCAGGAAAAAGGCCACAGGCTAAGAATAAGGTCTCTGATTAGGAATAAGGCCCCCAGCACTGGGCCTAGAAGGAATCAGGCCTCCAGCACCCCAGCAAGTGGTCCAGGCCCAGGCAGGCCCGCACCCCAGGGGCAGCGGGCGGGCTGGGGCCACAGGGAGGCTGGCATTTGCGCGGATCCCCATGCGGCAGGGAGGTTCTTGTGGAGCCACTCCCAGGCCTGTGGGGAACAGTCACCCCCTCGGAGCCCTCATCTGCCCCTCTGCAAAAAGGAGAGAAGACACACACCTACTTCGTCATGTTGGTTTAGGATGAAAGGAAGTAGCACGTGTGGGGGAGAGCAAAGTGGTGCCCGGCCCTAGGAGGGCACTCCAGACATTTTTAGACTGTTCCCTCTCCTAGAATGCCCAGCCCCGCCTCCTTCTCATTCTCTGGGCAAACTTGGAATTCCTCCTCCCGATGTCCATGTCAGCACCTATGTGACGCCTTCCCGGTTCTCCCAGACCAGCATGCCAGCACCCTGAAGAGGTGCGCACGATCCGCATTCATATTTTGGCTAAACCCCAGATGTTAGAGTTGATACTGATTCAAAGCCAAATGCCCACCATCATGAGATGACCTTCCAGAATTCAGGAATAAGCCTGGAATATCACACCAAGGAATTGTCACTGCAATTGCATCATTTAAAATTTTAGTGGTTAAATTTCAAACTTCCCCCTCTGCTCCCACCTTCCCTACTGTGGCTGTGCATCACCCCTCTGCCCTGCCTCCTCTGCTGAGCCTGCGTCCTCCTGTCCCCACCTAGGCAGACGGGACCGCTGTGTACGTTGGTTTTTCATTTCCTGCCCCGCCTTGTCATTTCACGTACCCAAGATGCGTCTTTATAGTCTCTGACGTCTCCCACATGTCCTCGTTAATTCTCTTCCCTGCTGAGGAGTCCTGTTCCCTGGGGACATTCAGGCACTGGGCATGGGGCGGGGGCAGCTGGTCATAGCGAAGGAAACCAGCACGGAACCCAAGAATCCTGGACCCTTCTGGCTGTGACTCGGCCACAAGTGACCAAACCGTGAGCGTCTCGCTGTCTTGCCTCACGAGCCCTCCGGTATTCAGCCCCCACACTGGCTGGAATTCATGCACAAATTCTTGGGACAAGGAGAGGCCCATTCCTTTGACTTTAATGCAGAAGACAACCTAGTCCTTCCATGCCTGCACATGAACCCAAGAGAGTGGAAAGCAGAGGCCCAGACAGATAGTCGTGCACCTGTGTTCACAGCAGCATCGTTCACAAGAGCCACAAAGTGGAAACAGCCAAGTGTCCATCAGCATGGACAGACAGAATGTGGGGGGCACACGACGGGATGTTATATAGCTATAAAAAGAAATGAAAATCTGCTGTGACCTGGAGGAAACTTGGAGACGTTATGCTAAGTAAAATGATGCAAACACAGAGAGACAAATATTGCATGGCCCTATTTCTGTGGGGTGCCCAGGATGGGCAAATTCTTAGAGACGGAAAGGAAAATAGAGGTACCAGGGCTGGGCAGAGGGGCCGTGGGGGCGGCGGCTCCACGGGCATGGAGGCCTTTGGGCATGCTGGGCTGGTTCTGGAAACGATGGTCACGATCGTGGCACATTACAGGTCCAACTGCCTCTGAACTGTCTACTTAAGAATGGTTAAAATTATATTTTATGTTATTGTTTATTTTGTTGCAATAAAAAAACTGGAAAAAATGCTGAGGGGAAAGGGAAGTAAAACTGTTTTTGAAAAGTAGTGCTTAAAAAATTTAACCTTCTTTGACTATGGACGGTACCACACGATCAGAAAAGCCTAGAAAACAGAGACAAGCACGCTGATGACTGAGCACACAGCAAATCTCATTGTGACCACACCCGGGGCCAGGACGCAGAACGTGGCTGGCCCCCAGGACCCCGAGCTCCCCTGCAGCGTATGCCCCCTGGAAAACGCCCCCTGCTGTTGCTGGCCGCCTGACGCAGGACACGGGGCCTTGCGGTCCCAGCTGACCGGTGTGAGCCTGCCTCTCCCCACGTCGGGCAGGCCCAGCAGCGACCCATGGCAGTGTGGATGCAGGGACAAGGAGGCCCAGGAGGCACGAGGGAGCTGCCTGGCCCCATGGCGCTGGGACTCGCACGCCTGCACCTCCCCTCAGCTCACGTGGGCGCCGTACGGGGGAGCCTGGTGAGACCAGCTAAGGAGGGGGAGGCAGCCTGGACCGGCTTTGTGCAAGGTTTGCTCTGAGACTGGGTGTAAGCACTAGAGGCTTGAAGGATAGTAAGGCTTCCGTTTCTGGGATGGTGAGTGGACGTACCTTCCCCATTCTCTCTATTACGTGCAGCGAACAACTTTGTCACCGTAGGCGGCCCTGAGGGGTGGGAGAAGAAGCAGAGGAGGCGGCCTTGGGGCCCGAGGGACAGCACATAGGGGCCTCCTTGGCTCACACATCCCAGCTGGCAACCGAAGCAGCTGGTGCCCTGGGAGTGGCGGACAGCCGCAGTACGGCTGCTCTCTCCAGCCAGAGGACTGCAGCAAGGCGGTCGGGCAAGTCAGGAAACCACCCCACTGCTGGCAGAGGCGCAGTGGGGAGCCTGGGCCCCACCGTCTGGGCTGTCCTGGGGCGCTCTCACCCCTTCACTGGAGGCTGGAGCCCGGAGGCTGGGGGCTGGGCACCCTCCCTGTAGGTGGGCAGTGGTTCTGTCTTAAAGGAGGCCCAGGCGGCCCAGTGCTGCCCGCTGCAGTGGGTATCTCACCCACCCTCAGGACGGCAGCCCTTCCTGGTGACAAGTTCCCCATTTAGCAGGTGGAAAACAGAGGAGGCTTTAGAAGGTGGCGCGATACTGAGATGTGGCCGAGTTTGCTCTTGGCGAAGTGCTAGAATGAAAATGGGCGGTGGGCAATGGCAGAAGTGCTGGCCTGGGACTGGGGGATGGCTGACACCAGCTGCAGAGGACAGAGTTCCTGCGCCCTCACCCAGGCGGGGCCCCGTGGCTGTCCCCAGAGCAAAAGCGTGGCGCCCCCCATGTCCCCACACAGAGGAGTAAGTAAGGGAGCTCATGGTGCCCAGACCTTCAAGCCCAGGGCCCACGGGCACCGCACCTGCCGTGTTGCTCTGCCAGGGCCCTTCCTGAGGCCGAGTCTTCTGCAGGCCAGGGAGGGCCCTGGGCACCCTCAGGCTGCCCTCACGGCGCGGGCGGGGAGCCAGCCCCAGCCAGGCTCCAGGCGGGTGTGTGCCTCCAGCAAGCATCCCAGCCATCGGCGCCGCCCACACACACTCCCGGCTTCCCCTGGCCCCCTGCCCGCGCCTGCCCACACCTCCTCTGTCTCGCACCCAGCGGGGATTCAGAGGAGCAGGCAGTTTTCTTTGATGAAGAAAGCAGCCCCCTCAGTCTGACGCCTCCCTGGGTCGATAAGAGAGTCCCTGCCGCTCAGCCAGGCCTGGAGTCTGCAAGGAGATCAGATGCGTCTCTGCAGCACCGTCAGGATGTGACCAGACTCAGCCCGCCCACCCGCCTCCCCGCAGGAGGGGCCAGCAGACGGCTCGTCCGGCGAGGATGGCCCGGCTGTCTGGGCCTGGCCCCACGTGCTGGCTGATTTAATCAGCAATAAGAATTGCTGATATTTATCGAGGGCTCACTGTCTGCCAAGTCATAAGCGGAACGTTTTATAAGCAGTGCCTCACACACTCTTCATCACAACCCAGGGGCGTGGGGATACGCCATCTCCATTTCCTAGAAGTGGTCAGATCGGGAACATCAGACACCAGTCAGTGAGCCGTGCACGGTCCAGCCTGAGGTACAGGAGTTCACTCGATCCCGTCACAGTCCTACGAGGCGGGAGCTGTTAGGATTTCAGGGCTCCTTGGAGCATCTGCCCACAGTCGCCCCCTCAGCGCAGCGCTGTGGTGCCTCTGGCTTGGTACCTGCAGCCGACATGCCCAGTGACTGGTCCGAGGCCTGGCGCATGGAGGGTACTTGACCTGGTTGGCGGGACTGCAGCTGGTGTTTCACCAACGAGCGCTTTACTGTCTCTCATTGGATAAGATGTGTGTTCACAGCAAGTGGGCCGGGGAAGAAACGTCGCCACTGGGGCCTCCCCAGACCCCAGCCTCCTCCTCCAGGCCCTGCTGCTGTCAGACCCCAGCAGCCCAACCACTCCGAGCCAAGTCCGCAGCCCAGGGTCGAAAGGAAATCGGCTCCTGGCAGAAGAGATTGGAAGGAGCCCCCGAATCCCTCCCACAGCCCAGAAGCCAGTGCTCCGGCATCTGTGGGAGGTAGGGCTGAATTCTTTCCAAACCCCACAGCCTGGAGAGACCCCGTGCCATTGCCCAGCACAGTGCCCCATCGATGCTGTTATCTCTGCTCCCAGAAGACACCACGTCTGCTTCTGTTCCTGGGCACCAAGATAAAGGCCGTCGGTCTCTCCCCAGAGTGGCTGCTGTTGCGTCAGAAACCCAAATACCATTGTCACTGCCGGATAGTGACCAGCGAGCTTTCCCTCCCCTCGTCTGAACTCCAGTCAGCAAATGACATAGAAGCACTGGGTTCAGCTCCGTTTCCCTTCTCTCCTGTGATTCTCTGTATGATAAAACTGATATTACATGGGTGTCAATTTCAAAGAAGTCCATCCGAGTGACAAACAATGCTGAGGACATGGTAGACAAAGGTCAGAGGCCCCTGGGGGCCCGGCGTCCTGTCTGAGCAGCTCCCCTTTCCCCATCCTCCTCCATGTCTCTGTCTTCACTGGCCGGCCCTCGGGGACATGCCAACGAGGCCCCGCCTCAGCAGCCTCTGTCTAGAAGTGCCCTGGTGCTCCAGTGGCTGGGGAGCATGCCCTCTTTGCCGGGACACCTGGATGCCAGACGGTGTCCTGTCCACTCCGACCTTCTGAATCCCTCAGTTGTCCAGTGACTGCCAAGCCCTCCGTTCTCACCAGGAGTTCTGACATCTTGCTGGTTCTAGTCCCAGGCTTCGGCAAATTCCTTCCCTCTGGTCTTGCCTTCCTGGGTCCTGGCTTCCTGTTTGCCCTGACCGGGCTCTGCGGGGCCCCCCACTCTACCTGGCATGAGTGATGTGAGGTCGCGTGAGCTCCCTGCTCCCAGCATCTTTGGAGCAAAATGCTCTTCCACAGTGGCTTTCCCCTGTCTGTACACTTGGACCTCAGACCCTTCACAGAGGATGCTTTGTATGTTTCTTCTTAGTTCTTGAAGAAGAGGATGCACCCAGAAACACACACTCAGCCTACCCATGCAGATTTGCACAGATAATACCTACATTTAGACATGCACACATACACACACACATACACAGACTTATGTATACATACATGAAAACACATGCAAACACAGCTGCTTACATACACAAACTCACAAAGATGGGCACTAAATACACACACACACACTTTTACACATGCGTACACATTCATAGTAAATGAAATGGGGATTTTCCTGTCTCTTATTTATATTTCTAACTTCAGTGTTTAGCACAGTGCCTGAAATTAAAAGGTGTTCGATGCATCTTGTTTTAATAAGTGAATACAGAGGCACTTATCTGACCTCCCGTGCAAGCCACTCAGTTCTCCAAAGCCCGGGTCAGGGTCCCGGGGATGGAGGAATCGATTTCAGCCTCAGGCAGGGGGGGAAACTGCAAGTAGTGTGGCTGGGAAGTGCCTTAGCTGACTTCTCCCCATCCTTGTTGAGGTACTGGCCCCTAGGTGGGGCCCCGGTGCCCTCACAGTGAGGTCAGTATAGCTGTCTGCCCCGGAAGGCCCCCCACTTGGCAGTCACCCTGACCCTTCTCCCCTCTGCCAGGACTCATCCCCAAATCTTTATGCTACAAGAGCTCTGACTTTGATATTTGCCCAGGGCAGCTCCTGTTTTTCTTTGTTAAACTCCTTGACGGATTTCTCAGGAGCCACGTGCCTACCAGGCCGTCCTCCACCCCCCAGCGTGTGGGCTGTCTGGAGTGGGGGCTTCCTCCCCACCGGGGCAGGCTGCACCTGAGCCTCGTGAGCCACAGGAAGGGGAAGGGGCCTCCACGGCCTCCCACTCCTGCCGCTCTTTCCGCTCACACGGCGTCACCACCGCACTGCCGCCCAGGTCTGTTTCTCTGCCTCGGCTGTGGGCAGGTGCCCAGTGACCACGTGTGATGTGCCGGCATAGCTGGGTGGCTTGCACCCGCCAGTCTCAGCCACCACAGCAGCCCTCCCTGAAGGAATTTCCATCCCCACTTTACGGATGACAGAACAGGCTTCTGAAAGCCCGCGTTTGTGCAGCTAGTAAGAGGCACGTGTTGTCCCTTTGCATCCTGTCCGGCTGACCCAGGCTTCTCCCGTTGGGTGGTGGGCTTGGCTGTGCCTAAACTGTGAGCCAGGAGACGCAGGCACTAATGCAGTCCAGACCAGCTCGAGCTCCCACTGGTCAGTGAGCTGGGCTCACAGGCTCCTCGCTGCCCTCGGGCCTGTTACTGGCCAGGATACCGTGTTTGGGGGACAGTCTGTAGCCTGCACACAGGGGTCTGGCCCCGGGGCACTGAACTGCAGCAAATCCCTGAGGCCAAACCACGTCGGCCCTGGGGTGCCTTTTCATAAGGCTCACAGAGGCTCAGTCGGGGCTGGGGCGGCCTCATTGTCAGGAAGGTTAAGGCAGCTTGGGAAGTTCGCAGTGAGAGGAATCTCACTGTAATCAAAGCTTCCGGGCAGGCCAGAGGTTCCGTGTAGGTGGCTGATCCCACCCCGGTGCTCTGGTCCCCAGGGAGCAAAGTGCAGAAAGGAGTCGTCAGAGGCTGGCTCATTCCGTGAGTTCCCACATGGAAGCAGGCATAGGGATGGGCACAAGGAACTGGCTAGCCCAGTATTTGGAGGACCACATTTCAAGAAATTTTTTAAAAACTGAGAATCTCACCTGCCAGGTGGAGGGTCAGAGAACTGCCATCAGGGCAATGCTCTCTGGCAGCCCCAGGGAGCAGAACGAGGGTAGTAGCAACAGGCAGACGGCGCTGGAGAAGATTCTCTGAAGGGCTTTTGGAAATGAAATCGGTTCCCATGGGGAGGCACTTGCCTCATCTCCACACTCCCTCACTCCCGGGTCCAGCCACATGGGTTGTTCAAGTCCTCTGCCTCCCCTTCCACCTTCTTGAGCTAACTCTTGTCCTTCACCTTCTTTAACCCCTAAATTAAGGCAGGCACCCCCATCCCATTATATGTGTGCATGAAATCTGCACCTTTTCATTGCATGATCAGGGTGAAAATGTACTTAACAACTGACAGCGCAGCACGCTGCCTCCCAGGTGGAAGGTCCTCCGCTTAGGAAAACGCCTTGAGGATCAGGTCTTATATTCTTTTTTATCCATTTAGCCATTCTATGTCTTTTGATTGGAAAATTTAGTCCGTTTACATTTAAAGTAATTATTGATGGGTATGGACTTAGCGTTGCCATTTTGGCAATTGTTTTCTGGTAGGTTGTTTTGTAATTCCTCTCGCTCTCTCTTTTGTGCATCTACTGTACGCTTTTGCCTGGTGGTTACCCTGAGGCTTCCACAGAACCCTATATTTATAACAGTCTATTAAAGTTGGTAACAATGTAACTTCAAACACATACAAAACCCCTTTGTTTTTACAGTCTCCCCTACACACATTTTATGTGTCTTGTGTCAGAACTTACATCTTTATACATACATTTGTATGTCCAGTAACCAATTACTACAGTATAAGCAGAATTTTCCTGGAAATGGAGGATGAAGCAGAGTTTCCCATCCTACGATACGGTGTGTAACACCAGCAGCTGTTAACATATGAAAGAGTTGGGAGGTCTGTCAGCTGAGGAGAGAGCTTGGCCCCAGATCTGACCACGAGAACCTAGGACACTGCCACACCTAGAAATCCTGGGAAGAGCAGAAAGTGGTTTGGGGATACGAGCTGGTTTTATCTAGACTGTGGGCATTCCCGGCTGACGTGGGTTGTCCAATCCCATTAGTGAGTATTGTAATTAAATATTTGTGCTATCACATGTTAAGTATTAGCCTCTCCCTACTAGACCCACAAGAGAGAAAGTTGTGTGTGTCCTGTTCTCACTGGCTTGTCCTTAGCACGTTATCATACGCTTGGCATATCTGGTAATCTATTACTATTTATCAGATGGATGAATGGCTGGCTGGCTGGGTGGATTGATGGATAGCATGTCATTAAGAGGTTTAAATATACAAAAGGTGAGGTCTTAGAGAAGATGTTGTAGAAGTGGTTAAGAACCATTTATGAGGAGAGGGAGATAAAATTAAAAATTTCTTCTAGCCCTGAGGCTTCCTGATAAATGGGGCAGTGGGATTCCAGCAGATATTCTGGTGTGGACATGGGAAGGAGGGTGGGGCTGGGCACCCCAGGGACGAGATGGTGCCACCTTGCTGTACACCCTCCAGGGGAGGGAGACAGGTGCTCCTATGTTACAGTAGGTAAGTAGACCCCTTATACTGAAATTCCTGGGCATTTGAAGCCTACTTCTAAAATTCAGGGTCCTTTTAATAAATAATTAATACTAGCTATAGTTTTTTGAGTTCTAATTTTGTGGCAAGCACAGAGTGAGTATTTTACTGGACTGGCTCACTTACTCCTCACAATGAAAGTGCCGAGGGTGGACAGTATTGCTGCTACTTGACAGGCAAGCAAGCCAGGGCTCAGGGTGGTTAAGTAACTTGCCCAGCATTGTCAGGTGCCTGGACTGGAACACAGAACTGCCTGGCTATCAACACCATGCTCTTCACCACTCAAGGATTCCTGAGCCCTTAACCAGAATCCTTCACTTTACCTCTTATTCATCCAGACAGCAAATGCCACCCTCTGCTGGTGTGCAGGGGAAGGGTGACGAGCCACTGGCTCAGACCCAGGGACTGGACGGACCTCTGAGGACACCTCAGGCTTAACGGGTAGACCCAGATCCTCACAGGATGTCCGGAGCTGGGAGAAGGGCCCTGGGCGGTGGGGCCGACTCTTGGAGGATGATGCTGTGACGCGAGGCCTGCTCTAACTGGCAAAAGGCCAGGAAGTTGGGGGTCAATTTCCCAGCTCAGCCATTTCTGGAAAGCCTCTAGGTTTAAATTCCTGACAGATAAGCTAACTATGTCTCCCAGGCTTTCCACACGACTACGCTTCCATGAAACCCGTTAACTTCTCGCTTTGATCAAAGCTCTCTGGGGAGCAGGAGAGGACGCGGAGGAGAAGGGTCTGGATTCCGGGGCTGAGACCCTTTGGAGAGTGGCCAGCTCTGCCTGGTGAGTGAGGGGAAGGCAGCATGCATGCCTGACCTCGGAGCCCTCGGACGGGTGGGCGGCTGGCGGCTGGAGGGACGTCCATCCAGCTCCGGCGTCCAGGGCCGGCACTGCTCTGCTGTTTACTGCTCAGAAGGGTGGATCCCGGATCAGCAGGTCCATGCGGTCAGGTCAGGGAGCCCCGGTCCTGAGGCGCTCTGCACCTTCAGTGGTCTGCTCAGCCCCACAGCGCCTCAGGGGGATCTCGCTGGAGGTCTGCTCAGAGGCGTTCGGAGGGTTGGCCCAGGGGCCTGGCGCTCAGGAGCCTTCCAGAGCCAGCCGAGGGGAAGGACTGAAGGAGGCGGCTCCCTTAGGAGGCCTCTGCAGCCACGGACTGCACAGTTAGAGAAGCCTCAGGGATGCGAGGGAAATAACCAGAGAGGGGATTGAGGCGTGAGAGGGGAGAGAGTGGCCTCTGAGCGTCTTGGTCAAAAGATGAGAGGCTCCAGTCCAGGAGAGAGTTGTCCTGATGGACTGTGGGGTCCTCCTCCTCCTGACGCTGCCATTTCCTTCCAGCACGGGCCTCCACCGACAGCCAGCTGGCCAGGAGTCCCGGGATACCCCAAGGTGCTGCTTCAGACACACAGTCCCTCAGTAGCCCAGTGTGTTGGGGCCAGGATGTGCTGCAACCTTGGGGTTTCTCGAGCGGTAGGTCAGGGCCCTCCGGCATAACAGCCTGAGCTGGGGTGAGTGTCCGGTCTCTGTACTCCTAGACACACCTGGCAAAGGAGAGGTTCCAGCCGGGTTGGTGTATTACCCACGTGACCCTGCAATCCCACTTCTGGGTGTGTAGCCAAAGGAAGAGATGAGGATCTCGGAGATGTCTGCACCCATGTTCACTGCAGCATTATTCACAATAGCCAAGAAAGATACGGACACAACCTAAGCGTCCACTGTTTATTCCTTTAATATTTATATTATTGTAATAGTTAATATTATTATTAGAAGGAAATACTGCCATTTGCATCAACACAGATGTACCTAGAGGATGTTACGCTAAGTGAAATGAGCCAGACATGGAAGGGCAGTCGTACAGTCCCCCGTACACGTGGAACCTAAGAAAGTCAGACTCATGTAAGCAGAGAGCAGAGCAGGACCTGCCGGGGGTGGGGCAGGGAGGCGGGGGACACAAGATGTCGCTCAGAGAGTGCAAAGTATCAGTCACGTGGGACGAGAGTGCTCCGGACCTGGTGCATAGTGACGGGCCCACAGCTAATGGCCTACCTGCGGTTAGCCAGGAGACTAGATCTCAAGTGTTCTCACCACATGTGCACACACACACATACATGCACGTACACACACATAGACACATGCACACACATGTACACATAAACATACACACACATACACGTGTACACACATGCACACGCACACACACACACACTGGTAACTGAGGTGCTGGTCGTTAATTACCTGTAATTCACAATGTATATATATATCAAAACATTACATTATACCCCTTAAATATATGCAATTTTTAATTTAAAAATTTTTAAATGAAAAAAACATAATAAAAACAAAACAAAAATGAAAACCTATGTCCTGCCACCCTGGAGGCGGGTTGTTTCTGGCTCCAGCACAAGACCCCCTGGTCTTCATCAGCCATGGCCAGGCTTCCTCGGTGCCTGGGCATATGTCCCAGGAACAACGTAGGGAGACAGTCCTGGGCACCTCCAGCCCCAGGCGGGCACTTCTTGGGCAGCCCCTGCTGACCTGCAGACTAGGACCGGATCTGGGCGGCAGGGGCCTCTGTCACCCACAGGCTCTCAGACAGCATCACCACCTTCGTGACGCCAGCCATCCTGCAGGTCTCGCCATCTCCGGGACAGGCACGCCAAGACAGCCTTGGATTTAATTTCTTTCCTGCCACCGTGTACCTCTGTCCACTTCCCCAGGGCAACTGCCCCAGGGACTGAGCCCAACGTTGGTCCCAAAGCACGCATCTATTACAACCTGAGAAAACTTATTCGAAGACAAAACCTTCCTGATCCAACTAAGGGCATTTTCAAAGAGCCTGTAGCCCCGCGAGGCGCTAAGCTGGCCCCTGACAGCTCCCAGGGAGCGCTCTCAAGCCCCAGGCCCTCGGACACCTCCCCTCATCTGGGCTCCCAGCCCGCCATGCCTGCAGAGGTGGCCAGGAAGCCCGGTTCCTCTGGGGAGCTCCACACCACACCGGGCTTGCATTTGCTCATTTCTCGCACCCAATGAATGACACCTTCCTGAAGCAGAGACGTGACTCAAGTCCAGGAAAACAGCCCAGGATTTGCAGGGCCGCAGGCCTCTATCCCACGTGCCCTTCTCCAGCTGTGACCTGGGTCAGAGAGAAAGGCACTAATGCTCTTTTTCCTGCTTTCAAGAGCGGGAAGGTAAGAGTGGGGTGGGGAGCACAATCTCGCCCTGCACCCACGGTACCTCCATAGTGTCAGGTGCGAAAGGGGCCATGTGCCTGATCAGAGCAGCATCCCCCCACCACACTGCCACGTGCCCCACGGGCCCAACTGCTCTGGCCACACAGTTCCTGGGGGACACAGGCTGGCAGAGGAGAGAGAGGGCTTGCATGCTGACGTCTGAGTCAGAGGCCAGCTTTGTCACAAGCTGGGTGGCCCTGGCCAGTGTGCCACCTTCTCTGAGCCCCGGTAACTGACCTATGACATGGGGCCTCCTCCCTGCAGGGAGGGCTAGGTCCCTGTTGGCGGCCCGGGCACGTCGCTAAGGTGTTGGAGAAAGGAGCCCTCACCCTCAGCCTCTTGTGGTGTCCAGTTGAATTGAACAATGTGCTTGTCTATTAATGAGGACTTCGGACAGGTGTGGGGAGGAAGGGGCGGAATCACCTACCTGTTTGGTTCCAGATTGTCAGAGCCCTTCCTTCCCCGGCAGCCGGCCCTTCGGTGGCAGGCAGAAAGCGGAGGGGCCTGGAAGAAGATGGGGACAGGTCAAACCCAAGAAAAGCTTGGGAGGAGGAAAACTATGCAGGTCATTCCAGAAGCCCAGCCTTTTCTACGTGGCCCTGAGAGCGGGGTTAGTCCCTGCCTGGACCCGTGCTGGAGGGACAGGAGGGAAGGCCGAGCTCACTTCATGCCCGCGTCGGCAGCCGCCTCTGCCATCCCAGAGGCCAAAAGAGGTGATAAAAACCCTAACGCTACAGGAACGTGTGGATTCCTGGGGCTCAGAGCCGACCTAGAGACAATGAACTAAAGGCGTGGTGGGCTCAGAAGAGAGGCCATATTAACCTCGGAAGCACAGTTTGTTCTCAGGATGGTTTAAGAAGGGAAGGGACTTGCAGCACGTCAGGGCCTGCCTGGCACGGCTTGTCAGGGACCACGGCTCCCATTTTTTGCTACAGCAAATGCACCGTACTCTCTCCGGGTGGCCCAGCCCAGAAGATACTAAGTCAGAAGAGACCTGGGTCCATGGAACATGGTCTTTTCCCTGCCCTCTGGGCCTCACTGTTCCCTCTTATCTTATCTCCTCCGGGTTAAAGCAACACAAAAAGTGCATCTCAAGGCATTTCACTTGGAAAGTTCTGGGACCATTTATGAGGTACACTTGGAAAGCCTGCCCTACAGCCTGCCAGGTAGATTTAGTTTGAAGATAACTCCTTCCAGACCCAGTTGACAGTCATTTGTGGAATGAAGATGGAGTCAGAGACGATTTTATGGATGTGTGTGTTGTCCCTGGTGATTGTGTTTCCTGAAAGACGCGCAGATAACTCACCACAGGACATTCCATTAGCCTGCGTTCCCTCCCCCAAGCCGAGCAGCACAGACCCCCTGCTTTTCTCCAAGACAGGTCTCATTTTCAGAGCTGACAAAACGGTTCTCCCTGGGCCCAAACATCAAAATGTGGGTCGTCCGACTGGGATGACGAATGACACTGACAGAGACTCAGAACTTAAACCAAGCGTCCTACTCCTAAAAAAATCACACCCCAGGGCACCAGCCATCAGGCCCTTTCCAGGCACCCCAAGAGCGGCTGCCAAGGATCTGTCCCCAGATAGCTTGTACCCTCTGTGGGCCTCTGAACGGATTTTTCAAGTATTACCTGGTCCAAGGAGACCCTAACTAGTTTACAGAACAAGGAGGTGTGTTGGCTGTGCGAGGAGATCGTCCTAGGCCGGGGCTGCCGTAGGCATGGCTGGATATTGGGGGTAAAATGGGGGCCTGAGGACCCGACCCCTTCCTCCCTTGGAGGCAGCGCAGTCCCAGCTGTCGCTTCCGTCACAGCCAGACACACGGCCACAGTCCCAGACTCCAGGCCGTCGTAACCCCAGATCCACGGGGAGGGAGTCTGTGCCTCGGGGACCGAAGTCCTGATTCTTCAGACTGTTATGAGGCCATCAAACGCTGTAGCCTCGGGGACGAGACGCCCTGGGAGCAGGGGACCTGCCCTGGGTATGAAGTCAGAGCCGCAGCAAATCACAAGGACTGGGGCCTGGGGTGGGGTGGGGGTATCAGGCCTCCGTCGGGGGCTGTGTTTGGGGCATGTGGCAAGAAGCCCGCCACAAAGAGCTGCTTTTCCCAGGGGGTGAGTGTCCAGAGGTAGTCCAGGAAGCAGCCAGGAGCCCCTGTCCCCCAGAGCCTGCGGGCCGGCGCTGATGGCTCTCCTGCTCACGGCCCTGCCGTCTGGCCCTGCACTTCCCAGGCATTGGCAGGGCAAGGGGCAGAGGGCAGAGATGCCAGCCGAGTCCACGTTTTATCAGGAAAAACACCTTCCTGAAATGCCTCCTTGTAGCCTGTCAGAGCTGGTGCACATGCCGCCTTGGTTTAGGACAGGCTGGTGAGACGGGGAGTTTTACTCACAAGCAAAATCGGGGATCTGATAACAGAGAAGACGAGGAGAATGGATCAACCAACTTCCCCCAGCCAGGGCTGCCTGCTGCACAAAAACAAAATACATGTCCTAGAGCGCTTGCCGCCCACCCCCTGAGCACCCCCCCCTTCCTGACCAGAATCTGCCCCGTAGCTCCCGCCTCTAAGGAGAACTGGCCCCTGATCAGCGGCTTGGGGCTAAGCACCCGGGGGTCATTGCCAGGCGCCACCAGCCTCCTGTTGAGCATCTGTGACGGCGCCACAGCCATTCCAGACAGATGGTCTCGTCTCTGAACCCACAGAAACTCAGAACTGATGACAGTTGGTTGTTAAATATTTTTTAAAGGATATTTTATAATGGAGGACATATTTTTAAAATTGTTCCAGAATTATAGTTTTGGAGATTGCTGTTGGAAAATGCATGTCTAGTTCATCCTCCTGCCTATGGGGCTGTGTTGAGTGGCTGCACAAACCCTTTGCATCTTAACTGAGTGTGTTCTCACAGCCTTAGTCCTGGCAACCTGGAGAAGTCCACCAGCTCAGCAGGACCGAGCCGGGATTATCCCGGGAGAAGGCGCGGGGCGGCCGCCTGAGGTCGGGGGGAACATCCCTGCCGCGGGCTCCACGCGGGAAGCCCTGCACATGTGCCCACGCAGGGGGTGAGGTGGCCGCTGGCCGGGTGTGGTCTTAGCAGAGCAGGTGGCCCTTCCTGGTGGTTTTAAAGGCCTTAGACTGCAAGAGGTTTTCCCCCACTTCATGGAATCAGCAGGTGGGAGTGCTGGAGCCAGAGAGGAGCTTGGCCGTCATCCGGCCCAGCCCCGTCCTTCACCCGCGGCTCCTCGTGCAACATGTAACCTCATCATGTAAGGAATCCGATCGTCAAGAGCGCAGCCTCGGGTCCCACAGCTCCCTGTGTATTTACACACTTGAATCACAAACCTGCCGTGGTCTGGACAGGGGGCGGCTGGAAAGAGGGAAAGCCATCTCTTTGGCGATTGGCTTTTTTTTTTTACTTTTTACTTTGTCATGATTTCAGGCTTAGGAAAGATGCAAAATTAGCAGAAAGAACTCCCCAGTGCTCTTCACTCAGCTCCCACACGCGTGACATGTTCCCACGGTCGCTTCTGAGGGCTAGCTAGCTAGATACATTTTTTTCTCAACCATGTGTGAGGTGAGTGGCAGATAAGGATGCCACTTTATCCCTCCAGGGTGAGTTTTCTAAAAATAAGGACATTCTCTTACAGAGGGCAGTAACCAGAATTAGGAAGTGAGCATTGTAACAACGCTTCAGCTAATCCGTGGACTTGGCCTGACTCTCCCATTGTTCTGGCGGTGCTCCGCGCAGGCAGACAAAACCCTGGGCCACGGGGGCCGTTCAGCGGTCACGGCGTCTCTACCACTTCGAATCTGGAACAGTTCCTAACGTCCTGTTATCTTTTGGACCTTGGGAGTTTTGATCAATCTAGTCCAGTTATTTAATAGAATTTCTGACTGAAATTTAAGACCAGTAATGCTGTAACTTCCTCTGTGATTATGGTAACGGGTCTCATCACCACAGGCTTCCCGTCCAACTGCATGGAGCGAGTAGACACTTGAGAGGTGCTAACCTGGGCTGCAGTTTGGGGAAAACGGGTCTGAATCCACCAGTGGCCGAGCAGAGGAGACGGGGCGCCCAGGGGAGGAGCCGCATGGGTGTCCCTCAGACCCAGGGTATCACTCATTTGAACAGGCACAGAGGGGCCTTTGTTTCCCTATGGATGGTTGTCGCAAATGAAAGATTGTTTTGTTTGTTATTCACTCAAACCTAATTAAAACCGAGGTTAGCAGGGCATCTGCCAGCATCCGACATCTTCCCTCCCGCCTTCTCCGTCCCATCACCAGTCAGCGTGATTCATCGGCTCTTAGTGCATTAGGCAAATTTGCTGTAATTGCACAGGGGAAGGAGCCTGGGGCTCACGGCACCGCCCGGGCGCTGCCCCACTGCCTTCCTGTAAGTCACACCGACTCCAAGAAAGGGGCTTAAATTGCCTTTATTGATTTGTCAGCCTCTAATAGATGGTTTCTCACTGAGCAAAGGACAGGACCCTCCGACAGCGCCTCCTGCCCCTCCCCTTCATCACGCGGCTTGGGTCAGTACAAAGGGTGTCTGGGGGTTAAGGACGTGTTGGAGGAAAGTAAAATGCAAACATCAATTCTCCTAAAGATAAAGCTGAGGCCGGGGCCCAACAGGGCCTGTTTCCACCTCCAGCTGCTCCAAACCAGACTTCCTGACCCCAAAGTCATGCACAGAGAAGGAACCCTCACAATTCTAATTTCCTTCCCCATGGGGTTCGTAGGCTGAGAGCGCCGCGACCTGACCTCCAGGCCCCTGGAGCAGCTCCTTTACCTGCGCGCCTCGCCATGTTACAGAATCCTGCACAGACGGGCAGCCAGCCACGGGTTCTCTAGCCCCAGTCCTTAACTCACATCGCGCATCTGATAAGCAGTTCTAAAATTTCTTAAAGACTGTGTGCCAGGAACCGTTGCAAGATGGACATTGGAGCTCAAAAACACTTAAAGGGACAGAGACGACAATAACCCACATACAACACAGTGATAAGCAAAACTTGCACAATACATTCAAAGGACTTTGAGGCCTGGGGAAGGTAGGGGTGGAAGGGAAGGGCGACTTAAGTCTCCACCGGGGCCTAGAAAGATGGGTCACTTGGCAGACAGACCGGATGGCACTTACGGTCACACAGTGAGCACTTAAGCAGGTGCAGCCGTGTATTCGGTTCGGGAGTGTGCACTGCATGCATCTCCTTCGCCCCGACTGTGAACACCGCAAGGGCACCAACCCTGTCTTACGTTTGGGGAATTTGTCACAGTATCCACGCAGGTGCTTCCCATGGGAAGCCCTCCAGGAATCCTTGGTGGATAATTAAGTCCAGCTAATCAATCTGATTGATCAGCCAGCTGTGAGGAGCACCTGGCCAGCTCCTGACTCCAGGCATCGGGGGGACTTGGAAGGAGTCTGGGGTGGGGACGTGGCCCGTGGAGCTCCGTGGGCCAGAGCACGTGTTGACGTCGTGACCCAGGCTATCCCTCTAACACGGCGGTCTAGCAAATATCCTTAAAGTAAAAACACTTCTGTGGCCTCAAATATATTCAAGACATCCAAGATTCAGACTTTTTTTTTCTCTGAAAACATTTGCTACAGAAACTTCCAACATAATGAAATTATTTAGACAGTTTCTTGGAATTCACTGTTCACTCTAACAGAATGTAACCCACCTTGTAGAATGGATACAAACCTCATTGGCTGTTAAGGGGACCATCTTGAAGGGCCTGTGTTATAGGCTCCCATTCGCTTAGGAAGGTAGGTGATCCAGGGGCTCCCTTCCTGCACAGGGGGAGGTGGGGGCTGTGTCTGGGTCCCCAGAGACTCGGAGGCCCCGGGTACCAAGGGCCCAGAGCACTGTGCGGTCACCCCAGCTCCTTTCTTTCAGAGGCGGTGGGCTTGGCGAGCCTGTCAAAGGGGGAGACAGTGTTGCCCACGGGGCCCCGCAGCGGAGCAGCCTGTGAGCTGCGGCTGTGGACGCCTGCAGACGGCTGGGTGCAAATCCACCACCAGAGAAGATTCTTTCACCTTTTTTACCCTCTGACAGTGAGCGGGGAGAACCTCAGGCTATGGTAATAATAGCTCATACTCCCCTTCAAACCCGTCTGGCTCGAGCCAGTGGAAGGCTTGGGGGAAAAGTCACATTTGAAATAGAATTTATTTTGAGCCAATGATGATGACAGGAGGCTCAGCTCTGGGGACATAAGGCAGCTTTCTAGAATAAAAACCCTCTTCATCTTTTCCCTCTTAATTACTTCCCACTACCACTCCAAAACAAACTATTCCATGATACTCTTATTACAGTGAAAATCTAGACGTCAACCAGAACAGTCATTTTTTTAAGGGGAGCAAGTTTGCAGATGTCATGAGGAGGCCAAGGCAGAGATGACAGGCAGGAGGGCAGCGGGCTGGGCACCAACCCGGTCCCAGCTCCGTCCCCTGTTGGTGGCCTGATCCTGGCGCAGGGTCAGGCCATCTGGCCTCAGGTGATTTCCTCAGCTCTGGCTCGGGGTGAGGCCAGCCTGCCGAGTCAAACTCCAAGCCTGCTGTGGAGACAAAATCAGAGGACGCAACTGAAGGTGCTTTGTAAATGGTGAAGTGCTGTGCAGGTGAGGCGCAGGCAGTAAGGGGTGGAGGAAAGGCCTCGTGGCAGAGGGCAGCAGTGAGAACGGGAAATGCACCTCCTCTGTGACACCACAGGACGAGAGCGGAACAGCTGCTCAGCTGTCTCCTGGAGCCTGCAGGAAACACGGTGGCATCGCATAGACCACATAAATAGAACTCTGTGTGGTGCACCACCTGTCCCCACAGGTCCTGTCAGCCTCCCCACGCCTCCTGGCCTCGCAGAGGGCTGCCAGGGCAGGGGAGATAAGGTCAGCTGAGGCCCCAGGCGGAGAAGCCCTTTCTTAGGGTCACAGTGAGGCTTGTCCAGACCAGCAGGAGCTCTACCACCCTCATGATGCCCCTGACTGGCTGGTCAGTATGGGTCTGAGCCCAGTCAGCCTCCCGCCGGGAACATCACTGGGCCTTCCGCCACGGTCGAAGGACAGGCGCATCCTCCCAGTTCCAAGGCCCAGCCTCTGGCCGCATGAGGGAGCAGGCTGGTCGCCAGGGCCTGCTCACCCACAGCAAGGTTTCTTCAGGCTGAGCAAGCTCAGCGCGTCCTGACCCTCTGCTTGTTGGGAACCCTGAACTCAGAAACAAAAGCAGGGCTGTAAATCCCCTTCCCTGTGGGAGCACCTGGGTCCCCCCGCCCAGAGCCAGCACAAAGCAGAGCGCCGAGTGTCAGGCCTCCCCGGATCCTCCCCCGCCCCAGCCAGCCTCTGACAAAGGCCCGGCCGACAGCACCAATGACCCGCAGCCCACCACACAGGTCCTGGCTGTTGCACGATCCCCAGAGGTGTGGGCCTGGGCAGCCCGAGTCTGGAGCCAGTGCGCACGCCTCACCCTGCCCTGGCTGCCCCACATCCAGCCCTACGCTGGGGTCCGTTCCGTGTGGCCACCGTGCTGATCATCCATTCGGGGGCAGCTCCTGCGCAGAATGCACGCTCACCCCGATGACCTCTCGGGGGCCACCTGGGGGCCGGCAGACGCAGGCTTGGCGGGAACCCTGGCCCGCCCAGGTGGGACGGGCGAGCGGTCACCACGAGGCCATGGCCTGTGAAACTAAGGTACCCACCGTCCGGCCCTTTCTGAAAAGTTGCTGCTCTTGCATTACATCCTTATCTTCTTGGACTCTAACAGTTTACACCAAGAACGGGCATCGCTGCCCCTGCTCGGGGAGGTGGAAGTGGAAGAGCACGAGTCTTAGTAACGTGCCCGATGACATGCAGAGCCCGCACCCAAGCCCAGGCATTTTCAAACACACCCCCTACCCGCGGGGGCGCATCCGGTCAGTGTGGGCTAGCAGGGTGGGGAGAGGCCTCGCCTTCTGCAGCGGCCGGCCAGACGCGGGGTCATCTGCTTGGAGAAGGACTCGCTTAGGCCTAGGTCACCGGCGGCCTTCCCTGGGCCCCATCACTAGGAGGGGCCCCGGAGGACCTGCCAGCCTGAGCCCGCAGCTTGTAAATAAGCCTGAAACCCAGAGGAGCCCCGGCCAGGCCAGCCAGGGTTACCATGACAACAGAGTCGTTTCCATGACGACCCTGCAACAGGCTACCAGAAGGTGACGAATGGCCGCCTGTTAGTCTGCTGTGACACCGCCCGTGTTCCTCTACTCCTCTAACCCCCCCACTGGGAGGTCGCGGTGATCTCCCAGCTGGGGTAAAGCTAACCCCCCTGTTGCCTTCATCCTGAGAAGCACCCTGTGAAAATGCCATTCTGACTGAGAAGCCCGAGGGCGGAGAGCAGAGAACAGAGGGACCTGCCGGCCGGCTCCCGGGTGGGCGGCCCCACTCGCCAAGGGTGAGAATTCAGGGGAGCAAGAAGCAGTGGTCAGCGCAGGGAGTCCCACCTCCTCAGCGCCTGCAAGCAGCCTTCCCTTCAGACGCGAGAAGGTGGGTGTAGAAGGGTGGGCGACCGCCAAGCAGTGACCCGTAGTGTGAATGTCAACGGTGGGTGACTTGAGGGGGCTCGACATCCCCACATCCCCTCACTGACCGCCGGTGGGTGGGGACCGGCTGCCTGCCAAGCAGGGCGACCGGGTTTCATACCTCAGCCTGGGGGCATCTGCTGCACAGCCCCCTGGTCTCCCTTGTCAACAGTGTTTCTCTGAGCGACACCCCCGGGGCTCTGGCCACTCTCACTGGACCCCAGGCACCTGGTTCTCTGCTCCCCTGCAGGCCAAGGACCTGGGGCTTTCCTTTCACTGGCAAAGGGACACAAGTCCCTGTACCCTCAGATCTCCCCACATGTATTTACACAGCTGCACCTCCAGGCTCAGCCTGGGGCGCGGGGCAGTGCGACGCCCCTTCTCGGGTTCTACAGGGAATCAGCCTCCTGTGTGGCCGCCTCTCCCGTCCTCCTCCAGCCCCCCTAGATGTGTCCTGACTCCGGGGCTGAGCACACGCTGGCTCTGATGGGCGGCCCACTGTGCCAAGTCTCCTGACGGTGCCGGGGTTCTTGTTGGCGGAGTCGAAGAATGAACTTCGTGAACGGACAAGGCAGGAGATTTACAGCGAGTGTTTATTCACTTACGGAGAGAGAGCTTTCTTCAGGGCAAGAGAGAGTGTGGAGCTCCCCGCAGGGGCAGGGAGGGGACGGCTGCCGCTTGGGGTCTCGGTGTCTAGGATTCGGGGCCCGCTGCAGTGGGGGTTTGCGTTAGACCCAGCCAGAATGCTTGCTGTATTTTAAGTTACCTCTGTGAAGGCTTCCCGGACACCGTGTTGCAAGCTAACGGGCCTACACCGCTATGGACGATGAGCTGTTCTGTACCCCTGGGTCCGAGGGAGAAGGCATTGTTACACCATTTCAGTCTCGAGCACCCTGTTTTGCAGGCTTTGTCCCTTTCCAGGGCCCACACTGTCCTCTCCCTGCTGCGTCCCCACCTCACTGACCCGTCCCGCGTCTCTCGGCCGCTCGGGGGGCTGTGCTGTCGAAGCTCGAGCTGTGAGACCTGCGTCCTGATCCGCCATCACCCCCTCGGTTCCTGCTCACCCGTCCCTGGGGGGAGGACGGGACTCGGGAAACACCACCAGCCACCGTCCCAAAGTGCTGCTCCCACCCCGCGCTGTGTCTGCGGGGGTCCCCTTGGACCTGAAGGCACAGCGCTAGAGTCAGCCGGGCCCCCCCTCACTCCGCGGGAGGCGAACAGCCCCCAGGCCTTCCTCGGCTTCTCACGGCTTGTGCCGCCCTCCTGGCCGCCTCTGAGCAGAGCCGTGTCCCCTTTGAACGAGTTCTGGCCACCCTGCTGGCCACACCTGCTGTCCCCTTCTTACTGCGCACCAGCCGGGTGGGATGCAGCCCCTGCAGGTGCGCCCTCCCCTCCCTGTTTCTGTGTGTGTCGGACTTTACTGGAAGTTTGGGAGGGCTGAGGAAGACTGTCTGTGAGCAGCAGCCCCCAGGATCCACAAGGACTTAGTGCACCCCGATTCCAGCCTGCCCAGCCTCCCCCAGAGGCCTGCAAGGCAGCTCCTTCCCCTTTGCCTTGGGCCGCTGGCTGGGAGCCCTCCCCTCCCCCTTCCCATGCCTCTGGTGTCCTCAGACCTCTAGGCTGCTCCTCACGCAGGCCCCCCTGCTCCTAAATCAGCCCCTCAGAACACCTGCTTGGTAAGGAGAAGAGAGACGCCCTGCGCGGCGGTGCCCATTGAGTTGGGCAGAAAAAATTGCCCAGGGCTGTGACCCTGCGGCGCGTGTGAGGCTTACGGGATGGCAGCTTTGCCCGCACTCTGCCGTCCGCCGTTCAGTGTGCGTCTCCTCTCCCTCCGTCAGCTGTGTGTCTTCAGGGAATACAGATTTACACTGATATTAGTATGCATAGTAAATAGGTGTGTGGAGAAACAAGGTGTAGTGGCTCCAAACAATCCATGCACTCTTTCTTTTCGATCAAAATGGGACCATCTTTATCCAAGGATGTCCCTTCCTGGACATGAGGTGATGGGGGGCCTTGGGGAAGCAGCTCCGTGGCAGCTCCACAACAGCCAGGCCCCTGCCTCTGCCTGCCTGGTACCCACCTCCCCACGTCTGGAAACCTTACCCCTTGTGCGTTCTCCTCTCTTCCCCAGGCCTGTTCTCAGCTGGGAAGCCGATAAACCCACTGAAGTGATAATGGATGGTAATAAGTTAATGTGTTACCCCTTTCTGCTAACATTTGCATCTTGACAGGGTCTTTTGGAAGAAAAATTATTCTTAACAACAAAATGACTGCAATTAGGGGAATTTCAGCACCACATCTGTGGGCCTGAGGAATTACATCTGTGGTGTGAGGGCCTTGGGTTCCTCAAATGACACCACTGTTCCTGGGCACAGAGCAAGAACCAGGGGCTTCCTAGGGGTCTCCTGGACAGAAGGCCCTGAAGATGCAGGCCTGGGACAGAATGTGACTTCTGCCTCAGAGAGAAGGAAGAGACATCCACCCTGGAGACACAAATCCCCCAAATAGAAAGGGGGAAGGGCAGAGGAAAACCCGTAGGAAAGAACTGACGTTTCTGGGTCATGAAGGTGCCCGGCTTCTGCACACAGGAGGCTGGCAAAGGCCCTGGGGCAGACGGCTTCTGGGGCAGACTGTCTCCACGGGGCTGACTGCCAGTCACTGGGAGGCGTGGGGGGTGGAGGGCTGGGCAGTAGGAGAGGTGCTCCAGAGGCCCAGGAGCCCACTCAACAGCCCGGCCCACCTCTGAGCTGGCCATGTGCAGGGCCAGCAACTGCTGTCCCAACCTCCCTCAGGCAGGCCACCTTCTGCTTAGGGGGGGCTGGCTGGAAGCAGGGCTTCCGAGCAGGGATGCTGTCTCAGCCCAGACCCCACCAGCCCCCTGAGGACCTGCCGTCCCACTCCCAGAAGAGATGCCCAGTGACCGAGGCGCTGTCTCCCACTTCCTTCAGATGACTGGCTCACTCCCCAGGGCAACCCGGGTTCCTGGGGCTCAGACGCACCCCTGCCAACCCCACGCCTCCCACCCGGAGTACCTTCCTCCCTACAGGGTTCAAAGCAAGCAGCTGTCCGCTGCAGAGCAGCCCCAGCTGCCAAGCACTCGGCTGGCATGAGCAGAGCAGAGCACAGGCCTGGTTGCCTCTCAAAATAAATCCCACTTCCATAAGATGATCCTGAAAGCTGCTGGCTGGGCACACTGGCAGAATCCTTCCAGGCTGCTGCTGTGGGCCGTGTGGGGCCTGTGGCTCTGGGCCCCAGTCCCTGGGCAGGGGCTTAAGCACCAGGCGACGTGGGCACTTCCCCCTGAGGCTAGGCTGCCTGGGTGCACAGGACCCCCACACCAGCAGCAGGAGCTCGGTTCAGGTGAGCCAAACTGCCCCTTCTCCAGGTTCGGGGGAGACTTGTGAGGGGGAAGCCTTGTGATGGGGAAGCTGGAAGCTGAACCCCACTGAGGGGCCCTGAATCCAGACCCTACATACACAGAAAATGCGTGCAGCAAGGCCCTGCCCTCTGTCGTCCTGACCTGTGAGCATCTCACGGGCAAAGGCTGCTTTCTCCGTGACCCCCTGCCCCCCACGCCTGGCAGGGAGAGATCAGAATCAGACGGTGCTATTCCTAACATGTCCAGATGCTGAAAGGCCGCCTTTGAGAAGTAGAACGGTCGGCAATCGAGCGCCAGCGGATGGTTGCTGAGTTGACTTCCAATGGCTGTTTATAGACAGTGTGTAAAGGCCTCCGATTGGAGGGAAGGGTATGGTTGAGCATCCTTTCCGCACGTCGGGCCAGCACATCTGCGCGGAGGGATGGAAAGGTGAGTTAGCCTTTGTGGGAAATCCATGATGTACTGGCCACATCACCTTTAATCTTCACTAGTAGATGAGGCAAGGTTTACTGTCCCTGTTTTACAGTGAGAAACAGGTTTCAGAGATGCTAAGGGTGGTGCCCAAGGCCACACGATGTCAATAGGCAGCACGGCAGGAAGGGCCGGTCCAGGGGCAGCCAGATGCCTCCCGTCCGAAGAGGCTGGCATCGCCTCCCCCACCCCGGCCCTCCAGGAGCCCATCCCCTCTTTGCGCCCCTGAGAGTGGACTGTGGGCGTGGGTGGCCTGCATGCAGCCAGAATCTGCCCCAAGCAGACTCATCAGAGGGTTGGTGTGGTGGGACTGGCATCTGTGGGCCTGGGCAGCTCCTGCCACAGCAGCCGTGGCAGGGGACTAGGCCAGCCGGGGCAGCGAGCCGTGCATGACCATCTAAGAGCCCGTGCGTTCTGCACTGCTGCCGCCGAGGCAGGGACATGATGTCAGGTGTCAGGAAGCCACCAGGTGGGCGGTCTGTGGGCAAACTGTGGTGCAGCAGCCCAGGCACCCGTCGGGGGACCTGAGACCAGGCGGCGGGAGTGGGCAGCTTCCTCAGCGGGAGTCCCCAGGGCAGACGGTGATGCAGGCGGTGGTTGGTCCTGGGTGGGACGTCCAGCACAGCCTGCGGGGAGGGGCCCTGGGGGATCAAGGGGCCAGCAAGTAATGCCCAGGGGGCACCTTGAGGCCCAGGTCATTGCTGGAGCAGTGTGCGGGCAGTGACGCTGCCAAGGAATCTAAACCCTACCTTTAGTAGACCTTTGTCTCCCTGGTCACTTGAAACTCGTGTGGATTGAGGCAAGCTAGAGCCGAAAAGACTCAGGAGTTGTTAGCTCTAAACTGGACTGTTTAGGCCCAAGGCTGGTGCAAGCTGGTATTTGAGGCTCTCTGCTCTGGAAGGAACCTGAGGGGACAGAGGGGCCTGCCGTTCCTGGAAGGCCTGCGAAGCAGCAAGAGTGGCTGGCCAGGTGAGCTGCAGGGGGAGCTCGGGGAGGGCTGAGGCCCCAGCCCTGAGGCCTGGCCTCCTGGGCCCCACCTCCCTTCCCTCTGTGCCCAGGCCTGGTGGGGCTTCAGTTGGACTGCGGCCCCTCCTTGCAGTGTCTGCGGGGATGCCTGCCCACTGGGCCACCCCTCAGGGGACCCTATGCCTTCCCGCAGGTCCTCCAGGCCCTGCCTCTCTGCGGTCACTCTTCACAGAAGGTGAGCAAGAGGTGCCAGAGGTGTGAGCGCTGAGCCTGGGGAGGGGTTCCCACCTTCTAGCAGGAGCTCACATCACACGCCTTTGGGATTTGCTACTGACGACACAGTCCAAGCCCAGCAGGATCAGTGGGACTGCGCCTGACCCCAGCTCAGTGCGTGACCTGTCAAGGAAAGGGTCAGACAGCTGAGGAAAGGCGCTCACGGCCAGCATGTCGTCGGCAGACGGCCGGTCCCTCTGCTCCCTCTGGGCATCCTGGACTGGGGCACCGATGTGATGCACTGGCCGAGGCCTGCGACTACTTCCCGGTGAACTTCAATCCTGTGGAGAAACGTGTTCCTTCATTTGCTAAACTTGACAGCCTGCAACTGCGTTTCCTATATGCATTTCCACTAGGCAGGGGCAAGGCGGGTGGAGAGAGAGCGGGTTCGAAGCAGGGCCGGAGTCATAATCAGGATTCACCAGATCCTCTTAGAGACAGTCAGCATTTACATGGCAATGAGATTATTTCCAGAGCTATGAGCAACAGCAATCGCTGGTGAAAGACAGAGACTTGAAAAGCGGGAGGAAGAGCAGGGGCAGGGACCAGCCTCCAGCTGCTGCGTTGCCCTCGGAGCCTGTGGACAAAGGATTTTCAGACCACAGCAGACATCAGAACTGAATTCATACATCCTTCGGGAACTATTAACATCAGATACCAGCTCTGAATCTTAAAGCCTGAGTTGAGGAGATAATGGTTTCTAGATTAAAAGGAACAAGATTTGGGTTTTGTTTGTAGCTGAGGATTCTTTTTCTCCCTTCCCCTGTGTAAAGATTAGGTGAAGCTCCAGAGATGCCAAGGCCCTCAGAAAAGGAAGAAGACAGTGGACTCTGCCATGGCCATGGCCTGTCGGAACAGCAGAGGTAGAAATCGGAGGGCCACTCTGGGTCTGAAGGGATGGGGAGCAGTTCTGACAGGCCCCGAGCGGGGTCCTCAGCGCAGTCAACACCTGCTAGTCCAGCCGCACCCCCTGGCCTGGGCCCTGGGTTCCTACCTGTTTTCAGGGCAAACCTCCTGGGGCTTCCACAGTGGGCAGGGCGGGCAGCGTGGTGAGTGGGGAAGAGAGTGCACTTGGCTGTTTAACAGCTAAGCCCTGGCTTCTGAAAGCCTCAAACTGAAAGCATCAATAATGCAGACACTCATATGCTGTAGACTATTTCCCCTTTTGTCACATTTCTGGCCAGCTGATTTCCTCTGGCCACAAACTTGCTGCTTTTAGAACATCATTAATAACAAATCAACTGGTAAAATCTGCCCTGGGAAGGCCCATCGGTCGGGAGAGTTTCTGACTGTGTCCCCTGGGAAAAGGGGAGTTGCAGCAGTGGGCGGCGGGCTCGCGGGCTGGGGGCCTCCCTCCCTCGCCCTGGTGGCAGGAAAGGGGGCTGGAGCCCGTTTTGGCTGCGTACAGCCGGTCCCGACTGAGCCTCCCCCTCCTCGGGGCGCGGGTAGAACTGTTCTGGAAGGGTGACAATACAAGCCAGTGGAAAACCAGGCCTTGAACAGTGCCCCTGCTGGAGGAGAGAGAGCAGCGCCCTTGCCCCACTCCCGGGCAGGGCGTCCACAAGGTGTGTGTGCCAGGAGGCCCCGGCCTCCTCCTCCATTCCGCTCACACCCGTCAAACCTGCCCTGGCAGGCTGGTGCTCCTAGAGACCCCTGTTACGGGGAGCCGGCAGGCAGCCACCTCCGCTTTCACCCCCAGCGTGCTGAGCCCTGGCTCGGCCCAGATGAGGGTCTCCCCGGGGGCTTGGCTCTGCTGATCGCGCTGCCGAGGCCTCCCCGGCCCCTCCCAGCCCCTGGCTTATATCCCCAGAAATCTAGCTGGCCTGATATTGATTTGGCTTAGAAAAGGAGTCGGTAAGAAACACACACACCACAGGCCTAAAATAGCATCTGCCCTTTGCAGTTGTAGCAAACGCTCCACAGCTGATCCCTTTGAACGCGGACCCCCGCCCCAGGCAGGGCCCAGGGCCCCAGGACTGCCCGCCACAGCCCGTCTTCACCTTACAAGACCGCAGGGGCCCAGCGATTGTCACGGTGTCTCACAGGCAGGACAAACGTGTGTGATAGTGGCACACACAGCTTGGGGCCTGAGCCCCCTTTATGGCCAGACCTGGGGAGACCGGAAGGCTGTGCTGGGCCAGCCACAGGGAAATGCACTTTCCTGGTGGTTTTACCAGACAGCAGTTGGGGCTTGAGGACTAGACCGTCCTGGGCCTGGACGGGCAGAGCCTGGAGCCGTGGATTTCTCCGGCCGGGTGGATGAGCCCCCCACACCTAGGGTGCTCAGCGCTGCCTCACCACCCTCTCTGCCGCAGCCCCGTGAGCTGTGTGGCACCTGAACAGGTTTTAGTCTGGAGTCAGCTGAGGCCCTGCCGCTTTACCTAGTTCAGATGAAATAACAGGCTAGAAAGGCCAATGGATTTTGCCTAAGGTCACCCAGCCAGTAACCCTGTTTCCACAGGTCCTCCCTGTTTGGAATCTTTAAGAAGGCTTTTTTTTTTAAACTTCAGAGCTTTTTTTAAACCTCCATCTTACCTTTTTAAAAAAAGTTTCAGCATCTTTAGAAAGGACCAGACTGTAGGCCTGGAGGGGTGCCCTGCCTGGGGCAGAAGGGTAAAGCTGGTGAAGTTTTTCATCCACATCTTACATCCCTTGTTCTGCATTTCTTACCTACATTTTTTTTTCCCCACCATGTTTTTACTAAGCACCTAACCTATGCCACGTTGTTTTCAATTTACAGCAACCCTGTGAGGCAAGGGTTATTGTTCCTATTGCAAGTGTACCCACTGTGTTGAATAAACAGGACCCATGAGATGCATTCAGAAGCCAAATTTGTGTCCGTTTGCCTCTCTCCCCTAAACTTGTTCAATGGCTGGTTCTTTCCTTTGGTGCTGGGTCAAATCTCTGACTTTTCTGCTTCCTCTTAGAGAAAATAAGTCACTTTAAGTCACTAGTGTCCAGATTCAATAATTTAAAGTGTGCAGTTCAATATAATAACACATCCATCTTTATGTTAAACATATTCGTCAGGATATTACAGGTCTCTGCTGTGCTAACAAACAACGCTAAAAGCTCAGTGATCAATACATGAACTTCACGTCTCACTCACCAGAGCTGGAGGTTGGGAGGCCCTCCCGGGGGGCTTTCCTCCAGGCGGTGACTCTGTGATCCAGGCCACTTTGGTCTTGGGGCCCCACGCCCCTCCAGGAGAGAGAGCCCAGAGAGTCACACGGTGTGTGGCGCCCATCGCTTCCGACCTCATGGTCGGAACTGGTCAGAGTGCCTTATCTTGCTTCAGGTACGCCCCTGAAGGAAGGAAGTGAAGAGAAACTGGTGGACCTGTGACTTGTCGCCAGTCAGGGTGGGCCGTCTCCTCTGCCCCCCCGCCCTCTCAGACACCTCCCCTCGGCTCACCTGCTTCTCCCCCCACACCCTGGAGCAGGTGCGATGGGACGAAGGGGAGGTAGGAAGAGCAGGAACCTTTTTCTTTGACAGGCACCGTCGGAAAATGACTTCAAGGGCTCTGGGTCTGCCAGGTGTCTAACGCTGCCCCTCACGGGGCTCTGTGGCTTGTCAAGGCCCTGCTGGGGGCTCAGGCTCGGCCTTGCTTCCCACTGGCCACTCCTTCCCAGGCCCTGGTTTTCTTTTTCTTTTGTATTTTCTTTTTTTAATATTTTTAAATTGAAGTACAGTTAATACACAATATTATTCCACAGTTCTCCACATTATCAGATGCTCACCCCAACTATACTAGTTACTGTCAGCACGGACAGATGTCACAGACCCACTGACCACATTCTCTGTGCTGCCCTTTCTCCCTGTGGCTAATTTATATTATGATTGAGATTTTGTGCACCCTTATCCCCTTCCCCTATTTTACCCTCATCCCAGCATCCCCCATGGTAACCACCAGTCACTTCTCTGTGTCCAAGAGTCTACTGATGTTTGGTTCATTTTGTTTTGTATTGTTTTTAGATTCTACAAGAAAGTGAAATCATATGGTATTTGTCTTTCCCTGCCTGGCTTATTTCATTTAGCATAGTACCCTCTAGCTCCACCCATGTTGTTGTCAATGGCAGGATTTCTGTCTTTTTCAGGGCTGAGTGATATTCCACAGTGCATATGTGCCACGCCTTCTCTATCCATGCATCTGCTGATGGGCACTTGGGTTGCTTCCATATCTTAGGCCCTGGTTTTCTGATGGCTGCTCCACACAGATTCTCCTCACTGGATTTTTACTGCAACCCCCTTGGGCAAGACTCAAAATGGGTTCTGGCCAGGCCCAGTGCAGCCACAGCTCTCCTCAGCTTCATAGTGAGAGCAGCAGCCTTCGAGGTTCCGTGGGTGGGAGTTGGACACCAGCCTCCTGGGTCCTCCAACTAAAGGGGAAAAGGTCAGGCTCTCCCAGCCATGCCTTCCCGTGACGTGACAGGCAGGAAAGCACCCCCACCTTCCCTCTCACAGGGGACGGGGTCCCCGGGCACGGCCCTCCGCTGACGCCTTCCCCACTAGGCTCCTCTTGACTTCCGCAGTCTGACAACACGTGGCCCCCCCGCTATGGGGGAGGGGTTTAGAGCTGTGACCGTGGATTTCCCGGTGATTCTTCTGCACATTCCGCACACAGCTTCGGTCAGTTTAACACACTGTGACCCAAGCAACAGAGGCTCCGCCCGACGCAAGGTGGTCGACACAAAGTGGATGATTTATTATAAGGACCCTGGGATGTCTCAGGGGACTCAAGAGCATGAGTTCACCTGGGGTTCAGGAGTGACTGTAACCAAGGGCCAGACTCCCCGAGGCCTCCCTCTACGCCTCCCATCACTGCTCTTCCCAGGCCTTCACTTCGTTCTTCCCTCTCTTCTCTGGTCCAGGCCTGGGAAGCATGGCTGCTGGCCACTCCCCCAGTTACCCATTTTATCGTCCAGCTGCAAAAAGGAATTTTAAAAGTCCTGGGGAAAGAGGCACATGGGATCAGGTGGGTTCAGCCCTATCAGTCCCCAGGGAGGGACTCTTTGTAACCCGGCAGGTCCCCCTGCAGCCCTGGTGGGGTGTAAGGTGGAGAATGGCAGAGGGTGGGGCGGGTGCCAGGAGCCCCTGGCCACCGCAGCTGTTCAGTCCACTGGACTTGTGCTGATGTGCCCTGGGGCTCAGACTCCAGCGTGAGTAGGATGGGAAGGTGGTGAGGGGGTTCTGGTTTGGGCAAAAGTCCAGAGAAACCAGCTGAGTCACTCTCTCTTCTTACTCTCCCACCGGCGGAGACGTCTTCTCTGTCAGTCACGAAGCGTTTATCTCCTTCTGCTTTAACCGTGAGATGCCTGCCCAAGCCTTACCTTTCATGTACGATGGCAAGTACCTCGCATCTGGGGCTGTTTTTGTCTTGTTTCTACTCCTCAAATCACCCCAAGCAGTGATTCGTATAACGTGAACTAATAACATTTAATGAATGTGTAAACAAACGCTTGAATAATTCCACAGGATGACTTCCCTCCCCGAGAACCTATTAAAAGCTAACCTGAGAATGACTAGGGAAAAAGCATTCATGAATCTTGGACGGAATTTCTTGCTTCCCTCCCAGAAACTCTGGGTTTCATATACAAATAAGGGAAAAGTTTGAAACAGCATCCCGCCCATGTCCTGCACACAGAAGACACCCAGCCAGTGTCTGCTGATTGGCTCAGGGACTCTAAGGACCCGGTTCCATATTGCTCCTGCACCATGCCCATGTCCTGGGCCACCCAGGCCCCTATCACCCCATCTGCCCAGCTGGCCTGCGTGCACTGCAGTCGCTCAGGAGCAGGGATTTGCCTGAGGAGCGTCTCTGGGGCGATTGTTCAAAAGACTTCACTCCTCCGGTGTTTGCAAAGGAGTTTGAGCTCAGGAAAAACTTCCCCCAAGGCAAGGGAAATGGGGTGCTGGAGCAAGAGAAGTGGGGGACCTGTGACATCACCTTGACCTCAGGGGTGCTGCTCCTGACTCTCTGTGGAGAAGAGGCACACTGGGGCTGAGAACCAGATACCCCCCTGGAAACAGGGAGCCCAGGCCGGGGGAAGGGCAGAGGGAGGCTGAGCCTTCCACCGACTCCGGCATCAGACGGCAGCTGAGACGGCAAAGCGCGTCGTTGTTTAAAACTCCCACTAAGGCTCCGTGGGGTGAGTTGCTAATTTCAGGAAGTGACTGAGTAATTGCAAGTACCCCAAATTAATTGACGGTCTTAAGGAAGGAACAGAGTGTAGCCAGCGCTGTGTCATGAACCCATTGCTGGAGAAGAGGAAGACCATTAATTCTCATGATTCCTCACACCACAGGACAGAAAAGTAATAGTTCAAGTTGTGTATGATGAAATCTAATGCCGCGGCATAATTTTTTCTCATTGATCGGTTCCCAGCCCATCTCCAGTGATTTATAGGAATAATGGGGAGGGACTGTTCACCACAGGACGGCCGGGCCTGGGGAGGTTTACGTGCAGTACTGGCTTCCAGAGTTCATAGATTTTCAATTATGGCCACTGGAATCCGTGACGCTTCTGGAGGCAGCCTGCCTGAGACGTAGGCCCTCCTCGCCCGCCAGATCCCACCCTGCAAAATAGGCATCTGAGGGGGATGGGGAAGCTGGTCAGCGTCCTGGGACACACCTGGCTGGGGGTCTGGGTACCCTCCTTTGTCCGCAGAACCCTGATGGCCCTGAACTGCTCCTTCTCACATCCCTGAAGCTGGAAAATGGGAAAAGACGTGACTCATAGATCCAAAATGATACCTGTTCTGCCCGTGGCAGTGTGGTAGCCTAGCGGGGAAGGGACGCAAGAGACAGAGCCTTGAAGAGGAGGCAGGAGATCTCAACAGGTGTCATGGCACCGAGTCTAACCAGGAAGGAGAGAGAGTCAAAGAGGGCTTAGGATCAGGAGCCAGGGAAACAGAAAGGCTTCAATGTTTGGCAGAAACTGTCAGATCACAGCCATTTCTTCATTGACATTATATCCTTAGCACCTTGCACACTGACACAAACAGGCACTCATATTTACTGAATTAATGAATGAAACCAGTCTCTGGCGTCTGCTACAGGGATAGCAGAGATCTGTCTTACTCCCCCAGTGTTCACCTGCTCCTGCACCTCCCCAGCGCCCTGGAAGGTCAGCGGGGCTGCCGACTCGGACAGGCCCCAGGGACTGTGGGTAGAGCACGTAGGGGCTAGAGCATGGCCATCTGGCCACCTCTTCCCCTGCTGTGAACATTGTGCAGGTCATGCTTTCAGACGATACAGGTCAAGACACAGGGACTCCACCGACCTGGGCCGCTCACGCCCCTCCCAACCAGCATGGGACAGGTCGTGTGAGAGAGAAATAAGCCTGTGCTGTGTTAAGCTATTGTGATTTCCTTAGCCAGTCTTGAACAAAAATAGCAGATTAGATTTACAGTTGTCTCAGCCAGCTCGGACTGTGTAACAAAATGACGCAGGCTGGGCAGTTTAAACAGCAGACGCCTATTTCTCACAGTCTGGAGTCTGGGAGGTCCAAGACCGAGATGCCAGTGGACCTGCTCTCTCCTGAGGGCGTTCTCTGTGGTGCACTTGGAAACGGGGGGCTCTGGTCTCCTCTTCTTGTGAGGACACTAATCCCATTATGGGGGCTCCACCCTCATGACCTCTTCTATAAACCTAATCACCTCCCAAAGGCCCCACCTCCTAATTCCATCACGTTGGAGGTCTGGGCTTGGCTCCCGCACATGAGCTTTAGGGGACACAAGCATTCGCCCACTGAACCAGTTCACTCTGGTGGCTTCCTTCCAACCCTTCTTTTAACCTCTTGAGAAACAGTGAGGGTGGAGGGACCCCTAATTCTGGGGAGAGACGGACACAGCGTTTCCCCAGAGGGGTCCATGCTCTCCTCAGCTGCACAGGAGCAGCTTTCTCAGGGGCACAGAGTTAGGCCAGTGTGTGGAGGAGACGAGCCCGGGAAAGGCCTGGGCAGCTGGACATGGAGCCCCTTCCCTCCATTCCTCCCCGGACTGTGCTGCTTGCCCCGATGTTTCCCGGACGCAGACACGACTCCAGTGCGTGTGCAGTTACTACTCCCAACAGTCCTAGGAGGCCCAGGGCTGCTGCCTGCCTCCGAGGGAACCGTAGCCAGGCCTCCTGAGGCCAAATGCCACGCTCTCCTCCCTGCGAGTGTGGAAAAGGTGTGGAGGCCGAGGAAGTGGACAAAGGCCTCCCGTAGCGTCTGTGATGGGCTTCAGAGCTGTGGTGCAGGTGACCAGGTGACCGGCCTGCCTCCAGCCAGAACCCCCCTGTGCCGGTGGCTTCCTGCAGTGCAGGCCAAGCAGATCTAACTTCTCCTTATGTCCGATGCCCACCTCTGTGCAATGGATATTAAATGCTGTCTGCATGGGAGCTGCACGGAGGCACTGACTCCAGCTGGCCGGGCAGGACAGGGGACGGCAGGAGAGTAGAAATTACACCCAGTGGGGACAACCTGATGAGCCGGTCTACCCCGAGTCTGCTGCCCAGTGGGCAGCCTGTCGTCCTCCCCGGATCTTCGGGGCCTGAGGTGCGAGCACGGCTCATCTGATGTAAGATACACAGGGCGCCTCCGACCCACGCTGCCCACTTCTTCCTGGGCAGCAGGTCCAGCGGAGGACGCAGGCCAGTTTTTCATGCCACAGGGTTCAGGGCGTTGTTTGTTCTGGGGCATCGTTTGAACACCCAGCTGGGCATTTGTCACAGCCTGTGGACCAAAGGGCTTGGGGCCTCAAAGCTAACCTCTGTTCCTTTACCTTCATCCTGACCCCTGGGGAGATCTCCGTCTCTACCCGCAAGGGTGCCTGGGAATTCAGGGGAAGGGGGAGGAGGCAGGGGGAGAAAATTCAGATTATTTTTTGATATCAAAATCACATTTTCAGTTACTCCCCACTTATTCCTCCCCCTGCCTTTCCCACTTGTAACTATGGAAACTTGTAACAAATGTCCATTTAGATACACAAGGGGGGCAAATTGGGAAGCAAAGTATATTTTCATCAGCCCCTCGCTCTGCGCTGTCTTCCATGTGCCCCTGACCTCTGACTTGCTGGTGCACACGGGTGGCGTTCAGGGTTGAGCAGAGAAGAGGCCATGTCATCACAATCTGCTGTGAGCCCGCCCTGGAGCCCTCCCAGCGTGTGGGACCCCGTCTGCGTGACTGGAGGAGGGATGTCCCTTCTAGGAGGTGGGACACCAGACACGACGCCTCAGGAACACGCAAGGGGACAGCACTCCAGAATCAGGGAGCTCTGAGATGCGGGAGTCCACACGCACCTTCCTCATCCCCAGTGGGAAGATGCCCCAGACGGAGGCCCTGGGCTGCAGCAGCCACCCTTCCTCTTTGTCTCGTCACTGCCTCACAAGTGTGCACAGAGCTGAGTCCCAGCCACTTTTCTGGGGTTTCCTTTGTCCTCTGAAGACTCCGGGTGCTCATGAAAATAGTAAACACAAGTCGTGTGTTTTTCTCCTATTGACCTGGCTTATGTCAGCTTAATTCTCAGGCCCAGCCACAGAACCTCAGAGCCTTGGAGAGTGTTTCCTCGCCTACATGCATCTGGATCCTTCCAGAACCAGGCTGAACCACCCTGGTTCCCCCTGTTCCTCCTGCCCCTGGGATGTGAGGCAGGCCTACGCCCCTGCCCTGTGGCTTGTCTGATGGGTGCACGTGGAGTGAGCCCTGTGCCCTCTCCCCACAGGAGGTCTGTGTCCCAGGATTCAGTTTCAGGATTTGGGCTGAGCCACAGTCCCCACTGGTGTTCCCCAGCCCGGCACCACCAAGTGCTTTAGTAAGCGGGGTTTCTTTTCCCATTTGGTCATTGTTCTTCCTGCACATACCCCGCTGTCAGCTGCCTGGAGGGGAGGTGAGCGGCACCCGGGGCCCCAGCACTGACTGTCACATACAAACTGCCGTGTCACACCCAGCTTCTGTGCTCATACACGTGGCCTGTGCCTCGCCGCAAGTCCAGGGCGCTAGTCCCATGTATCAGGCGGGGAATCAGGGCCAGCTGATGGTGATCACAGCGGCCAGTCCGAGGCCGAGCGAGGCTCGGGGGCCAGGCTGGGCGCGGGACCAACAGTGGGAAGGCTGCAGGCTTCGGGGTTGGGCAGCTGTGTTTGCACCCGCCCCCAGCCTGGCCTTCTGATGCAGCCTGTGTGTGCGTGGGGGGCTCCCCCTGACCGTGTCCTTCTGCTCCCACATGGCTTTTCATCCCCTCTCTGCTGCTGCTCTCAAGTCCTCCTCCTGCCCTACAATGCCAACCCCATTTTCTCCAAGAATGTTGCTCTTTGGATCAGAGAATGAATTCAGCGTCAGCCCAAGGGAGGGGAGCTTTAGAACAAGAATCCCCATCTGGCCCCCAGGAAGAAACGGGGCAGGGTTGGGGAGGAGCTCTCCGCAGGGGGACCCCTGCCCCCAGCCTCCATTGTTAGGCAAGCAAGGTCCTGGGGGTGGGGTGAATTGAATGCAAATTGAATTAAGTCTCCATCTGTTAGTTTATTCATTGCAGAGTTTTCTTTTTCTTTTTCTTTTTTCTTTTTTTGGACTCCCCCAGTTTCAAACCTGCTAATGAGGGGATCAAGTAGTATTAGGGGCTGTGGGCCGGAGGCAGCTCCTCCCCTGGGAGCTCTGGCATCTCCAAGGGGCGCGTGGGCCCCCCTCTCCCTACGGATTCCTGCTGCCTCAAGCCTCCCAGAAAAAATGCCCAGGCTGTTGGTCCAAAATACATATTCCCATGACGGCATTAGCAGGCTGCTCATTTGAAGTTCAGTTCCATCCCCGGTCCCACCGTCTGGGGTCCCCAGTGCGGGTTGTGGTGAGAGGGCCTGGCTGGGTGGAGGGATGCACGGCCTGGAGTTCAGCTGGTCGCGCGGGACGGCGGGCTCTGGAGACGGAATTCTCAGCAGCAGCCCCCGGGCTCAGCCCAGAGACCCCAGACGGCGGCGGGCCTCACCTCTGGGGAAGGTGCCCCGCTTCCGCCACAGTGCTGGGAAAGCCCGGCCTTAGTTCCGGCCTTAGTCGCTGGAAAGTGTGGCTGTGGGGAGAGACAGGAGGAGGTACGGACCCTGGAACAGCTGTGAAAACACGAGCAACAATAAGAAAAGGAAAATAATCCAGGCCACTTATTGACACTCAGTATACCCATTGTCCACATTTTAATTCTCATCCTATCAAACCTTTAAAGATAAATGGTATCATATTTGGAACTCCCAAAGTACAGCTCTCTGGAAATGTAACTCTAATAGGCTACCCAAAAAAGGCAGGGGAGTGGAGGGTGCAGGGGGATGCTGATTTATGTAATGAAAAGTACCCAAATCGGGGTTTTCAGTGTCAACAGCTCAAACGGTATCTTTGGGACCTGATATCTGCCTCCCTCTGCTCTGCTTTCGCCTTTTGGACTCACCCTGAGACAGCCGGTCCGGCTCCAGTAGCTCCCAGCGGCTCCGGACTTTTACATCCAGGAGGAAATAAAAAACCTCTTTCTCCATGATCTGAATTCAGGTCCCGGGCCTGACTTTTGTTGGTGATCATAAGCCTGTGTGTCTTGCCAGTGGGTTTCAGCCCTGGGGCAAATTCACTCTTGATTCAGTGAGACTGAAAAATGATGGTAGAACGTCCTTGGGGTGAAAGGGTTTATACCCAACTTTATTCCCACGGTGGCAGGTCACTCCCTAGAATCCCGTCCACTTGGAGCGAGTCTGCACGCAGCAGGCAGGTCTCTGCCTCTGGGCCTCTCGGCCCCCACAGCCGTCTCAGTCTCTGGCCTCTGCTCACCTGCAGCCTCACAGCCCTGCAGCCCAGAGCCCCAGGCAAGCCCTTTATATAGAGTCAGTAACAATGCATTGGCCGCACCTGTGCAGTGAGCAAGCCGACCAGGGCCAGGTGAGAATCCTGGCCACAGAAACTTCCATTTTCTCTACACTAAGTCAGTGATTCTCTAAATAACCCCTGCAGACAGCGCACCCTACAGGTGAGGGAAACATACTCAGATGGGCAGGGCATTTTCCTAGGGTCTTAAAGCTTAATTGGTATTCACATTCAATCCCTGTATTCAAACCTCAAGTTGACCATCTCCAAAGCCATTACTTCATGTCGTCCTTCCTTTTATATTGAGCATGAAGGGGAATGGGAGATAGAAAAGCAAGGGGTGTTAGAAGCAGAGAAATATGTACAAAAGAAAAACTGTCCTGACTTAATGCAGGCGAATTTCCAAAATACCCTGGTGTAGTGCAAACATGTCACGGCAGAGGGGGATCCCCACCAGTCCACTGGGACCGACCACCTCATGCTGGAAATAAGTGGTTTTGTAGTCTAGAACAGGAGGGGGCCTTAGGAGATGTCAGGGCACCTGGGCTTATAGGAACCGCCTGTGCAGTGCCTCTTCCTCCTCTTAGTGCCCCTCAGTAGGCACAGAGGGCTGTGTGCTACCCAGGGCTGGCAGGAGCGCTCCTGCCCTGAAGAGGGGTGTGCATGTGTGTATTAATGTGAGAAGAATATTCATGCATTGATTTTGTAATTGTCTGCGTCTCTGCTCTTGTCTTGGCCACCGAGGTCCCATAAACATCCCCCGATCTCTAATGCCAGCGCTGCTTCAGCTGAGTGAGTCACAGCAGGAGGCTGGGGCTCTTTCAGCCCCGTCTCCACTGCATTCCCTCCAGGTGTCCCTTAGAGGCCCCCCCTGGCTACCCTCAGTTGGAGGGTATGGGTTGGCTACAGAATAACAGAAAATCTGAGGAGCTAGGCTTCAGGAGGTGCAGAAAGCTGGACCACTCCAGGGGCAGAGGAGGTGAGATGCAAGCACGGCACCCAGCCGGGCGGGCAAATCCCAGCGGAGTTCACCTGCTTTCTGCTCCACAAGCCTGGCCTCCCTGTGCAGGATTCTGTCTGCCTTAAAAAAGGAGAGAAAGATGCCTCGGTTCTCTTACCTGTGCACTTTTTCTGGGCATCACAAAGGGCCAGCAGTGGCCCTGAGAGTGGAGGAAACAGTCTCCCCAGGCTGCTGCCATCAAAAATACATCAGCTGTAACAATTTCTGACCTTCTACAATTCCACTCACGGTTTGGATTGTAAGGGGAGACTGCTTAGCTTGAGCCCCTGGTACAGCCTCGTGAAGACTGCATGGCATCGGGAGTCGGTGGGGTGGGGTGAGGAGGGAGAGACCCCCGGGGAGGCTCAGCATGCTCTACCAGAAGGGCAGACAAAGCCAACAGGGGCCCACCCCACCCCACAGCTGAATGGGAAGCGAGCGTTCCCTCCTGCTCAATGCTGCCATGTCACCAGGCGCCAGAAGGAGCCACCCATGCTGAATCCCACATGTGTGGCGCCCCCTGCAGTTGTGCAAACAGACTTATCCTTTCCCCACACACCCCAGGTCTTCCCAGTCTTTTTAGTGGAATACACACAGGCGACAGCTTTGTGTTCTCAATCCATTTGCTGAAGGGCCAGGTGGGTCTTTCAGCCCAGGGTGACGTAGGCGGGCCCAGGATCATGACGCCTCTTATCTCACTCACTCCTTTTTATCACCCAAGGACAGGAGGCTCAGGTCGTCAGAAGAAATTGGTCCCACTTGGATATTCCCCTGGAAACCCCCACCGGCCTCAAGCCCTCCGACTTGCACCCCGTACCCCTCCCTCCGAGAGCCACCCCTGCCCCCGTGAAGGAACGTCCTGCAAACCCAGGGCCTATACTTGGGGCTTTGCTCTCTGTGCGGGTGGAGGCGCGGAGCGCTCTGATTCCAGCCTGCTGGTCTGGACCGGCTCCTCACGTTGTCTTGGGAGGGAATCCCGGAAGTGAGTGCTGTCTCCCCCTCCTCTGACCTCCCCTAACACAAGCGGAGCCTCCGTTTAGTGCCTTTGACCTTGGGCCTCCCTCTTACGTGCCTTTGACCTTGGGCCTTGCAGAACGCTTACGCTGAACTGCTGTGCTGAGCAGCTGGGACCCCTTTCTGGGCCGGCTTATGTCAGAAGGGCCATCACTTTAGCCCCGAGCGGCTGCGCCTGGGCCTCCGGGGCGGTCAGCTTCCTTCCAATCCTCCAGCCCTTTCCTGATGGAAGCCGGCGGGGGCCGGTCTCTGTTCGCCCCCACACCGCACACACTGCCGCTCAGTTCAGGTCCACCCACCCCCGAGTCCTCCAGCCGTTGACGTGATGTTCTTCTCTCTGTCCCAGCCTCTAGCTTGACCTTTACACTTGATTCGAGTTTACTTTCTTGGTGCCTCCGGGCACCTCTTCTGCGAGTCTTCTGCCCCCAGGGAGAGGCAGCACGGGGGCCCTGGCCGCCCTTGGCCGGGCTGATGGGTCGGGTGGGGTGGAAGAGAAGGGCTGGAAGCAGGGCGCCGCGAAGGCCCCGCGGGTGCAGGGGGCAGGCTGTGCGGAGCCTCTCGGACCTGCACGGCCCCCGGGGCTGGGCCTGCCGCTCCGGAGCTCGGCCTCCACTGCGGCCCGGAGCCGACAAGAAGGGCTGGGCGGGCCGGGCGAGGGAGAGCCGCGGGCCCCGGGCAGGGGACGGACACACGGGTGCCACCCGCCCAGCCCCGGCCAGAGCCCGCGATTCCCGTCGCCCCCGCGGGGAGCTCCAGGGAGGTGCGGCCGCCCGTGGGTCCTCCTGGGCGCAGGCCCGCGGGCTCCGGGACCGCGCAGTAGAGCTGGAAACGCCGGCCTAGGGAGGAGGGCGACCAGCCAGGCCCAGCGCCCAGGAGCTCGACTCCATCCTGGGCAGGGTCAGCCCGGAGCGATGGGCAGACAGAGGACGGGGCAGGGGCTGCGCACGGGCTCTTCGCTCGCACGGCCACCTCGGTGAGCCCAGCACCCCCAGGACCCCAGCTGTCGTCAAGCTCGGGATGCCCCGGCGGCTCTCCGGGGCTTGGTGTCTCCCATCCTACTAGGCCTCTCTCTGCGGGCATCCCAGTCGCGGCCCATTCACCAGGGTCCCAGCTGAGCACCCGCCCCCAGCCCTTCAGAGCCGAGCACGTCGTCACCCACGCGGGGCTGCCCAAGGCAGGGACCTCGGTGCTGTCCCCGGCTCCTCCCTCGCAGTTGCCGATCCTACCTCCTGAGTGTCCACCACCCCAGCACCCTGCCTCCAGCCCTGCGGCTGCAGCTCGCTTGAGGCCTCGTGCCCCAGTCACCACTCCCGCCCTGGACGGCCCCATCTCCCACGCCGGCCCTGTGCTCAAGGGCCCTACAGTGGCCCTGTTGGCAGCGACGCAGTCCAAGCTCGAGCCGTGCCCGCCCCACGGTCTGGAATCCACCCACCCTCTCCAGCTTCATTCCTCACCACCGCCTGCTCCAGATCTCATGCTCCCTGAGCACAAACACGTGGGTTGTCCCTTCCCACACCTCCTGCACCTCCTCGGTGCATCGCTCCCCGTGACCTCTCGGGCTGTCCTCTAGCTCAGGTTCTGCCTTTGAGGCTCGGCTTTGCCGCCACCCCCCTCAAGACCCCTTCCTTATTCACCCCGCATCACTTCACCACAGATGCAATGTGTTTTTTTTTTTTGAGAGGGCATCTCTCATATTTATTGATCAAATGGTTGTTAACAACAATAAAATTCTGTATAGGGAACTCAATGCACAATCATTAATCAACCCCAAGCCTAATTCTCAACAGTCTCCAATCTTCTGAAGCATAACGAACAAGTTCTTACATGGTGAACAAGTTCTTACATGGTGAACAAGTTCTTACATGGTGAACAAGTTCTTACATGGTGGACAGTACAAGGGCAGTCATCACAGAAACTCGGTTTTGATCACGCATCATGAACTATAAACAATCAGGTCAGATATGATTATTCATTTGATTTTTATACTTGATTTATATTGATGCAATGTGTTTTTAAAAAGAGATTTTAAACGGATTAAAAGAAGCAACAAAAGCAGAAATAAATAGATGGGACAGGGACAAACAACATCAGTGAAAAGCCTCTCCACAGAAAAGGAACCAGCAGCAAAATGAAAGGCGCTCACAGAAGGGGGAGAAAATGTTTGCAGACTTTCTACCTGATGGAGGGTTAATATCCAAATTTGTAAAGAACCCACACAACTCAACAGCAAATGAAAAACCAATTTTAAAATGGGCAAAAGACATGAAAGACATGAACAGACTTTTTTAAAAAGACATACAAATGGCCAATAAGCACATGAAAAAGTGTTCAAAATCTGTAGTCGTCAGGGACTGCCTGTCTAAACCTCGATGAGACCCCACCTCGCACCTGTTAGGATGGCGGCCATCAAAAAGGCAGCTGCTGGCGAGGATGTGGGGACGGGAAGCCTTGCGCACCCTGGGTGGGAACAGAAACCGCTGCGGCCTCTGTGCAAAGCTACGTGGAGGCTCCTCAAAAGGTCAAAACAGACACAGCACGTGATCCAGCGGTTCCACTCCTGGGTATGTGCCCAGAGGAAACGGGAACAGGATCTGGAGACACCTGCTCCCCCACGTTCACTGTGACAGTATCCACGACAGCCAGACACGGAAGCAGCCTAAGGGGCCATTGGAGGGAGAATGGATAAGGACATGGTATCACACGTGTCACGTATGTACAGGTGTATTACATACTCCCACGTATACATTATAAACTACACACACATATAAATATATATTATACACCTACGTACACATATATATTACATGCCACACACACATACACACATATATATTATATACCACACATGTATACATATATATTATATATACACATACACATACATACATAATATGTTACATACCACACAAATGCATGTATGTATTATATATTACACAATATGTTACATACCACAAATATACATATACATATATATACATGTATACATGTATATATTATATATACACATACAAATTTATGTCACGTGCATATACATATATATTCTATACACCCCCTACATACACATATATATACACATACCACACATACACACATACATGCACTACATGTAATGCAATACTGCTCAGCCACGAGAAAGAAGGAATCCTGCCATCTGTGACAGCTCGGATGGGCCCTGAGGGCACCATACTAAGTGAAGTAAGTCAGGCAGAGAAAAGCAGATAATACAGGATCTCATTTACATGTGGTATCTTTAAAAAGTTAAACTCAGAAACAAAGAGTAGATTGGTAATTACCAGGGTTGGGGGTGGGGTGAAGGAAATGGGGCAATACTGGTCAGAAGGTCAAGCTGCCAGTGGTAAGGTTAACCGTTCTGGGGGTGCCCGGCTTGGTGGGTATAGCTGAGAGCACCATGCCATAGACCAGGTAGATCTCCCATGTTCTCATGCCAAAAAGAAATGGCTATTATGCGATGGGATGGAAATGCCAGCTAAGGGTGTGGCGATAATCATCACAATGTATGAGGGCATCGGATAAACACACTGCACACATCAGACTCGCCCAGGCCATGTGTCACTAAAACCGGGGAAATCAAGACTACTTGGTCCCCCCGTGGCCGCACACCCTCCTGGGCACCCCACCCTGTGCTGTCATTTGCTCAGTGCCTGTCTTTACTGTTGATTACACTGCATTTTGTTGCGGTCATCTGACCTCCTAGCTTACCGCCGATGACAGTGTCCCTTGGAACAAGGAAGCCGTGTTCCATCCCTGAACCCCGCCCACAGTGGGCCTCAAATAAACTGTAAATAACTGTATTAATAAGTGATGAGCAAGTCCTTCGGCTTGTTTAATTCTCCTCCCCGACTTCTGAAGACTGTTCGGTGTGGTCCTTTCATACCCCCTTCCAGGGAGGCCAGTGTTCGGATCCTGGGCTCTGGACCAGGCACAGGTCAATCACAGTGGCACCTCTGTTTACTAACTGTGGGAACCTGGGCAAGTTACTTGACCCCTCTGGGCCTCACTCGCCCTCATCTGCAAAATGAGGATCATAATGGAATCTACCCTGCGGTTATTGTGAGGATGAAACAAGGTAATGTGTGGCCCTGTGCTTGACACATAGTAAGCACTCAAAACACCCTGGCTGGGGTCGCCCCTCCTCCAGACGGCTTCCTCTCTTCCAGCCTATTTACTCTGAAGTTGGGAGGAGGGTAAATGCTGAGTGTGATATGCTGCTAATTAGATGATGGAGGCTGGGAACAGACCTGATCTCCGTAGCACATCTTTAGCCTGAGGTTTCTGCTTTGGTTCCAAGGAAACATTGAAAGAGAAGGGGCTTCTTAGCGATTCTGTCTTTTTTTCCAGAGGAAAGCGTCAACGGGATGCACAGCTGCAGTTAGAGCACTAGGCCGCTGGGCCCGCAGGGAAGGGTGCTGCCTGCGCACTGCAGAGGGGCCGCACCACCAGCAGATCTCATTAATGCTAACGGCCTTTGTGCTGCTAATTAGCAGCATATCACACTCAGCATTTGCCCTTGTGTGTGACAAAGTTCCACTTTCTCCTTGGGAAGCAGGGTGGCTCATGGCAAGGAAAACAGCTTCATCGCTGCCTGGTGGGCTGGATGGAGGACAGCAGAGGGGGTCGGTGTCCTGGGGCAGGGAGGGAGGGAGTGCATGCCTCTCATTCCAGTCTGGGTAGAGCATGAGTCCCCACCGATGAGGGTGCCATTTCATGACTCAGCCAAGCGACTGTCAGCCCAGTGGTCCCTCCACAACTGCTACACGCCCGCTCTGCTTGGTGCCTTGGCAGGCGTGGCTCCCTGAGCTCAGTGCCGGTGCCTCCTCACCCAGGGCCTGGGAGAAGGGCTAAATCACCAGGGAAGGGCCTACTTGGAGGCCCATCCAGGCAGGAAGCTCCCGGTGACCTGCCCACATAGTGGGCTCGAAGCTGAGCCAGGCCTGTGCCCAGAGCTGGGATACAAAGATAGACAAGATGGGATCTGCACAGGGGGGTCACGTGAAGAGGTCCTGCAGCAACAGGCTCCCCCTGACCACAGGGTGCTGCAGGGTGGAGTGAAGGGAGAGGCCGCCGGGCTGGCCAGCGGGTCACCATGGGCTTCACACAGGAGGAAGCCAGGGAGGCATAGATGGCAGGCCCGTCTCTACCGGGGAAGCCTGCCCCCTCCACAGCCCGGACCCCCGGCCCTGAAGCCACAGACCTGGGATCTGAGGAAGCGCCCCAGCCCTGAGCCCCCGTCCCCGTGACATGGTGCAGACAGGCCGCCTCGGGGACCGGATGTGTCTTGGAGACCGGCAGGCTCATAATCACCCGTTGGCAGGGACCTGGGCTTGCTTCCTCTCAGCCGCCCTCAGCATCCTCAGCCCCTGAGACCCTCCCCAGCTCCCGGCCACCGCGGGCTCCACAGTAAGTGCTGATTATATGGAAGATCACGGGGTCGGTGGCCTCCCATCCCATGTGAGAGATGGGCTGTCTCCCCAGACTCGCATGTGGAAGCCTAACCCCAATGCGATGGTGACCGAGGAGGTGGTTAGGTAATGAGGATGCAGCCCTCACGAAGGGATTTGTGCCCGTGTAAGAGAAACCCCAGAGGCCTCTCGCCCTCTCCCCTCCACGTGAGGATGCAAGGAGCGGGCAGCCGTGTGCAGCCCAGAAGAGGGGGCCACCAGAACCCGACCCTGCTGGCGCCTTGACCTCGGACTTCCAGTCTCCAGAACCCTGAGAAATAAATTTCTGTGTTTATAAGCCTCCCAGTGTATAAGCCACGGTACTTCTTTATAGCAGCCTGAACTAAGATGAGACCCAGTCTCACAATGAATCCTTCCACCCTGTGTAGGGGCTGCGCGGCCAAGGGCCACCCTGAGTTCAGTGGAGTTCCTGGCCCACCACCAGTCCTCTCCGAGCAGAAGCCATCCTGGGACCGTGCAGAGCACCAGGAGGGCCCGTCCAGCACCCATGGAGCTGGCAGGGGTGGGACATCTGTGCTTTGAGGCAGGGCTGAGGCCAGAGAATCACCCCTGCTGGGAGGTGGCCACAGAGCCAGCGGCCTCTTGTCAATCGCAAGGAGCTGCCCACCCACCCCTGACACACACAGAGCACACGCCAGCATCTCCTTACAGCTCTCCTTGCCACCACGCCCCTGAGAGCTGTGGGGTGGGCCATCCAGCAGGCCCACGGGCGGGCTGCCTGCCAGTTGTTCTGGTTTTGGGCTGAAGGAGTGTGGAGCAAGCCACAGCGGCACAAGACCCGACGCTGGTCACTATCTCATGTCCACACTGCACTGAGCCTACGAGGGACCGTGCAGCCCCAACGTGGGGCTGGCTGGCCCCAGAGAGGGCATTCTCAGGAGTGCCATGGAATCCCAGGAGCTTGCCCTCCCCGGCTTGCTCACAGAACTGTCACACTACAGACGGATGCCCAGACCCCTGGAACTGGCTCCCAAGCACACAAGGAGGCTGCCCAGCCGCCACAGGCCGGTGCCCACTTCAGGGCCCCTGCTTTCCCGGTCTCTCTGCTCCCATTCTCCCTCCGGGGAGCCAAGGACATTGTTTCAGGACAAAACTGGGCCAACAGCCAACACAGAAACAGCCCTGGTGCCGTGCAAATTCTGCCCTGATAAGACCCCACCCATCCCCCACCGGCCTGGCGGGGGACATGCCCAGATTTACGGCAGCCAGACGCCAACACCCAGCCAGTCTTGGTCCGGGATGTCCCCCTACGCACAATTGCCCCATACACACACACACACACACACACACACGTGTACATGTACACACACATACATGCACACACACACAGCCTCCCAGGAAACTGCCCCAGCTCCTCAGAAAAGGAAAATGCACATATTTTTTCCAATGTCAGATGGGAAGAACCCCAAAGGCCAGCCAGCTTAGCACCCTCTTGACAGACGGCTGGAAGCAGTCTCAGAATTGCTTGGCTTGAAGTCTCCTGACGTGCATGTGAACAGCATTCCTGACTCCCACGACAGTGGTCTTCCAAGACCATCACGTCGTGCCCTGGCCGGTGCCCTCAGGGACCAACACCAGCGGCCATCGGGGTTCCTCTGCGGCCGAGGCAGCCAGGAGCTCGCGCTGTAGAGGCGGTGGGAGGTAGGAGGCACTTCAGCCTCCTTGGCCGCGGTGGGGCTGTGCGGCGTGAGCTGCCAGCCGGGTCTGAATCCCAGCTCCCTCTGTGATTGGACAGCTGCTCTGGGCCTCGGTTTCCTTGCCTGCTATTAAGTGGGAACACGATCGCTCTCCCAGATGGTGCTGGTTTAGGGGAGTTGACGTGGAGTGATGAGGCTGGCCGGAGTGACTGCCGTGTGGACCCAGGCCGGCGTCCTCACTGGTGTGCTACCCCAGCATGTAGTCCAGGCCCAGCGCTCACACAGTGCTAACCTGCGCTTCAGTGTCACCCTTAGTGGGGACGGGGGGCCATGCAGAGGGGGCAGAGGTCATCCAAGGACCATCCTTGGAGAAACCTGCTCTGAAGGTTGAGCCAGTGTGCTGACCCCACTCCTGTCGGCAAGGGCTTCAGTGGCCCCATTCAGGCCCCGTCCAGACCCCTGGGTCCACTCTCCTCTGAGTCATGGGGCAGCTTGCCAGGAAACCCGTCTTCGGGTCCCACACCCTGTAGCCTGCCGCTCCCCACCTCTCGGGCTTAGGAAACAGCCTTTTCAATGGCCCCCCTCCCAGGGTGGTTCAGAGGATGGCTGACCCTCAGCAGGGTTCTGGGCCTGGTGCCACCCAGCTGTCAGCTGCTGACCGGCAGGTCCTGGGGACTGGACCGCCAGGGAGGGAGCTGGGGCTGCCCGTTGCTGCCCCGCTCACCAGCCCGGGCAGCCACCCACAGGTCTTGATCCCAGCCTGGGTGGCATTTCCATGCTGGCCCCGCATTTCCTGCCCAGAACAGAGCCGACCTCTCTGATCCACTGGCTTCCTGCCCAGCGGGGCTGTAGGTGGCGTCCTTAAAGACTGCTTTGTCCCGCTCCTCTGGGACTGAGAGGCTGTGCAGCGGAGAGAGAGAAGACAACTGGGGCATCATTTAGGAGGCTGCTAAGACCAAGCCTGGGGGACAGCCAGGAAGACAGCCCCAGCCCAGACAGCCCGCCCTGCGCAGACCTCCGTGACTGCGCACATCATCCAGTTATCGGGAGTGCAGGCTGGAGAGGGGACCTGCTGAGACCCTGAAGCCCTCCGAGCTGGTGGGTGGGCTGGGTGTGGGACCAGTTCTTATTAACCCAGGAAGGTGGGTGGATGCAGTGACCAGAGGAAGGGGTGGTGGGTGGAGAGCTGCCAGATGTCTATGAAGGATGATGGCTGAGGCCTGGGTGTTGGGACATAGAGCTCCTCCCCACTCCATCCAGCCTAGAGCTCACTCACCCCTCAAATCCTCTGTGAACTCACTTTTTTCTGGGGTGTTAGAGGCAGCCAACATCTGGCTTATACGGCCATCCAGGGAGGAGGTGAGCTGAGAGCCCCGTACAGTGTCAGGAAGGAAAACAACCTTTCCTGAGGTTTGGTTTGAAGCATCGATCGCCATGTGTCCTCAGAAGGGGTTATCTTGGTGTGAGCTGTGCCTCTGCCACTGGGGAGAAGGGCCATGGGGTGCTCGGGGTCAAGGTCAGAGGTCTGAGGGCATTCTCTCCGCCTTTTCCTGCACACCTGAGAGCCAGCACCCCCGGCAAAGTCCGGGGCCTGGTCCTCCATCCGCCCAGTGAGGGCTTGGCACCTCCTATTATTTCGTGCATCCTTTGCCCAGAAGTTCTGCTGTCTTCTTGCCTCCCTCCACCTGCATCCTGAGGAGGAAGATGTTCTGGGAAAGGAAACTGGCCCCTGGGAAGGAAAGGAAGGGACTCGGGGTCTCAGAAAGCAGTTCTCTTCCTTTATCTGTCTGCTTCTGCTCTTGGCATAGGGAGATTTTTCTCCACAAATAACTTGTCTTTTCTATAACCTGCCTGTTCTATCAGAGGAAAGCAGGACATTGAAGAAGTTGAGACCAGTCCAAGAGTTCCTCGGACATTTTGGACTAGATCTGTAGCCTCGGGGGCAGAGCAGAGACTACCCACAGCCCAGCCACCGCCCCGGGGGCCCAGACGCGGGGCCCCACCGGAAACGCCAGGCCCGCTGCGGGAGAGCTGGGCCCTGCCCTGGGGGACGCTGCCCTGGGGGACGCTGCCCTGGGGGACGCTGCCCCGGAGCAGGCGCGGAAGCTCCTCCGGGAACCAGGGGCTCAGGCCTGCAGAGAAGGAGTTGGTCGGCCGCCGGGCATGGCCCTCCCCTCTCTTCTCCCTCTGGACGGATGAATGATGAGTAACCATCCGGCAGGATGGCCCCAGTGGGGGGAGTCCAGAGTCACCCACTGGGATCCGGCGAGCATTTCTACTCTCAGCTGAATCACAGCACCGAGAGTGAGGGTGGGGCTCAGGGGGGAAGCCAGGGGGAGGTGGCTTTACGTGGGGCTGGGAGGGGCCAGGCCAGGGCCCTCACCCCTGCTGCCTGAAAGCAAGGGCTCTGGCAGGAGGCGGGGTCGACCTACCAGACCCCAGCTGGTCTGGAATTGCTGGCTTTCCCCTGAGAGTCTGTTCACGGTCCTCTGGAGCCTGGCAAGGCCCTGGGTAGCTGTCCGGTTGCTGTAGCTGTAGGGGGAACATGAGTTCACTAGGAGGAGGTAAGGGAGTCGGATGGGAGAGAAGCAGAAAGGAGGAGCCCAGGCTCTCTCTGGACCCGGAGCCTCCTGCCTCCCCGCCCCACTGAAGGGCCCCCAGAGCTGGCCTGGCCAGCTGCCCCCTCTCCCTGGCCTCTCCCTGCCCCCACCTCGTGCACAGGCCTCCCCCAGCACCCGAGGCCGGGCCGCCTGAGGCTCTGTGCTCTTGAAAGGCCTATAGATTTACAGCCCTCCACCCCTGGCCTTGCAGCCCCTGGCCCGCCCTCTGGAGACCCCCTCCCGCCTCGCCCAGGGATGTCCACGGTGAGTGGGCACGAAACCCAACCTGAAGGGACCCCTCCTTCTTTAGGAGGAAAGGCCCCCTCTCCTGGGGCTTGCTCTTGACCTGCTAATGGCTCAGAGGGGCCTGTCCTTGCGAAAAACACAGGAATGTCCCTTTCATTATAGCCCACAGGGACCCTGCCTTTCCAGAATATTCTGCCTGTAATAACCCTCAGGCTGAGCCTGTACTCAGAAAACCCCCACCTTCCCCCCAGAGCAATTCAGTATCCCCAATCTAGGTATATCGTGACAAGGCCTAATAAAATTATAGAGATGTCAATGGGTTGCTCGTGTGGAAGGGGACAATGGCTGGAGGTGGACATGTGGTGTCATGCAAAGGGCTTGGACTCAGGAGTCCGGGGTCTTGGCCTCCTGGACCATGAACTATGCCTGGACCCCCAGCCACCACACCTCTCCTGAGCTCAGAGAGGGCTGGCTTACTCGGCCGGCCGCTGACGTCCCTGGTGGGCGAGAGAGTTTCCTGGGAAGCTGCAGGTATTGTTCAATAACTGTTAACGAGTAATGCGAGTAATGCGTTTAGAAAGCAGGTTCTAAGGAAGGGGCTAAGGAGTGAGCTAGGGAAGGAGGCCTGGGAGAGGGGGCTGGGGGTCAGCCAGCGCCCTCACCCCGAGGCCCCAGGAAGGGCAGGTCCTGGAGGGGAGGAGTGGGTGATGGCCCAGGCAAGGGGTCTCGGGCTGCTCCCCAGGAATCCGCACCCCGGTCTGCTGCACCCGGCAGAGTCCAGCCCGCGTGTGTGACTCAGCTGCTATCCCCACCCGGGCAGGACCGCGGGGGGCTGCACAAGGGCACTGCGGTCCCCGAGCCCCTGGGTAGCCGGGCAGCCTGGAGCAGGCTGTTGGCGCCCCGTGGAAGGGACTTTGCGGGGTTGCTCTGAAGGTCAAGGAAGCAGTGAGCTGCTCCAACAGGCTTCAGCCCCGGACGCTAGTTCTCCTGTGTAAACTGCCTCGAAAATGCCACTTTATGCAGTATCACAAATATTATGAATAATACGAGAACAATGCTCACCCTTCAGGAGGCCCGGAGCAATGCCAGGTCCCAACCCCAAAGCCCCGCCCGAGCCCACCCAGCTCCCTCCGCACCTAACGCGCCCCCTGCTCTCAGGGAGCACCCAGGAAGCCTGAGCCTGCGAGTGATCACAGAGGGGGTGCAGCGTGAGAATCGGGGGGCAGAGGAAGGCGGGGGCACTGAGGTCCTTAGGCTCGTTCACCCGCTCAGGGACCCGTGGCACAAGCACTAATGTGAACATCCCACCCAGGAGCCAGTGGGGGCACCTCGAAGGGCGTTCTTATCGGAGTTTGGGGGAAAGGCGGGAATGGGCCGGCCTGGGGGTCGCAGGAGAGAAGACGAGGCAAAGCCTCTCTCTCCTCGGCCCGCAGCCCAGCCCAGCCACGGCTCACGTTCCTGGCTGGAGCACCGTGGGAGGAGCGGGCCGGGAGGCAGGACAGCGGCCCGACCTGGGAGCTGGCCTTGCTGGGGCCCTAAGGGAAAGGACAGCGGCCGCCCACCCGCGCTTCCAGGCGGAGCCTGCCGGGAGAGGCACCGGGTAGCCGGAGGGACTGCAATGGAGGGACAAGCGTCCTGCCCTCCTGACTGTTCTTCAGGACCGGGCAGCGGAAGCGACACTGTCGGTTCATGTAGCTCAGCGGTATTCAGGTCAAAATTAGTCTTGTCAAAAATCCATCGCCCGCACCCAATAAGTAAGAAAAGGGATACAGGCTCCCCGGGAATCGATCACACCCCAACAGGGAACAGCTGAAAACAGATCTTTCATGGCCTCGGAGGGAGGCGTCCGTCACGCAGTGAGCTGTTTCCTGAATGCACCGGGCGACCCCTCCCAAGGTCATGGCACACCAAACCCCCAGCGGCAGCCAGAACTGGGGTGGCCGGGAGCCGGCAGCAGACCCACAGGTCATGTCTCTGCAGTGAGGCGGAAGCTTCTGGGGTGTCAGTGCAGATAACACACGCTTAGCTGTCACGCCATCGGTACTCGGCTGCCAGGCGTGGCCCTCGGGAGCCGTTTTACCCGTCCTCGGCTTCAGGAACCACTGCCACGTGACTCCCCTGCTGCCCTCAAACCCGCAGGAAGGGGAGGTAACAGCGGCCTCGTTCTCCGCTTGCAGCGCTCAGGAGAGCAGAGGGGCGCCTGCGGAGCTCCCCGACCGAAGGACCTCCCAGCAGACACACGGGCCAGACCTGCCGGCCTCTTTGTTCCTGGGTGAGGTGCTAGCACCCTCCAAAGCCCGGTCATGGCAACCCCGAATGCCCCAGGCTCAGAGGAGGCATTGGGTGGGGCCGGAGGAGGCTTCCAGAGGCCCGGACGGCGGGGAGGGCTGGGTCCCGTCTGCCCCCTTCACCGGCCGGGGGAGCTTGGCCGGTTCCCCTCACTTTCCTCATGGTTAACACGGAATCACAGCAGCGCAGACCTCGGGATTGTGGACGACCCTGCGGGACGCTGCATGTGAAGAACGGACAGTGTGCAGGGGGTGAAGACTCTTGCTGGTAACAGGTCCCTTCGGCCTTTGGGCCTTTTTTTCTGTTCTCATCAGGACTTCTGAAACTTCATCTGACTCATTCCTTCATTCATTTATTCACTCAGCAAATATTTATTAGCCATCGATTTTTTCACACCTGTTCTAAATGCTGGAGAGATAGTGTACATATTGGGGTGGGTATAGTTAGATAAGCAAATAAAATAACCATGGATAATAACAAGTGGCCCAGAGAGAAGAGGGGGTGAACTGGAGAGTGGCTCTTTAAGTTCAATTCAAGGAAGGTCTCCATGATCAGGGGCACATCTGAGTTGAACCCTGAATGGTATAAAGGAGTCAGCCACATGGCCATCTGGAAGAGAGAATGTGAAGGGTGAATGGGGCCCCAGGGAGAACAGCACAGAGAGGGTGGGGGGGCTGCCCCAGGACACTGGGTCTTTAGATGCAATGGGAAGTTACGAAGCGACATTGTCTGAATACATTGTGAAAAGCTCCCTCCGAATGCTGCTTGGAGAACGGATTGAAGCAGGGCAAGGATGGAAGGAATAAGATGGGGTGAGAGGGCCTTGCAGAGCTGGGGCGAGGGTGTGGGTTTGTCTGGGGAGGGGGCAGTAGACATGAAGAGGGGGTACTGGGGTCCAGGAGGTACCAGAGATGTGCAGACACGAGAGCTTGCTGACGAATTAGATGTGGGAGATGAGAGAAATGAATCATGTCTCCAAAGTTTCTGTTTTGAGCATTGAATAGATGGGCTAGTAATGCTGCCGCGGGGAAGACCCAGGGGGAAGTGAGATCAAGGGCTTTGTGGGCTGAGTAAAATGCACAGTGAACGTCCGGGCAGCGCCCTGCCTGAGTGGCTGGGCTTGGGAGTCCTCAGCTAATGGACATTGAGAGTCCTGGGGCTGGACAAGACCAGAAGGGACAAAGCAAAGCTGGAGGAGGGGTGGGGAGGACTGAGCCCTGGGGGAGTCATCAGGGGGAGCCCTGGTCCAGACGCCCCAGCCCTTTGGGATATGTATTTTGTTTGCCAGAACAGAGTTGTATGAGTAAGAGGCTGGGATGGGGATTGGAGGTAAAGGGGACTTAGGGGAACCCACTGGCCGGTGGGGGGGGCAGCTGCCTTCTGGACACACGCGGGGGTGTGGTTCGTCCTGACGCAGCCCCTCCTGGAGAAGGTGGGGCCTGGTGTGCGCAGACTGGTGCACTCAGGGTATTCCTGGGCAGCAGGTGGCATCGAGCCCCCTATGTCACCAACGTGTCATCACTCGAGTGGGTGAAGAGGGGAAAATGGGCGGGGAAGGTGAATCTGCTTAGAATGAGATGTGGCTCTCTCTGTGCCGGGCAGCCCAAATTTCCCCAGGGTGGGGACTGAAGTTTGGTGTCCCCTCAAAACTCAAACGCTAAAGCTCTACCCACCTATGTGACAGTGTTTGGAGGCGGGGACTTTGAGAGGTACTGAGATGAGGTCACACGGTCTTGTGATGGGATCAGGGTCTTTATGGGAAGAGGAACAGCAAGATCAGGGGTTCCTCGTTCTCTCTGACGCGAGGACACAGTGAGAGGGCAGCCGGTGACAGGCCAGGAACGTGGCCTCCCCCAGAACCCAACCTGCTGCAGCGTGGCTTCGGATTCCAGCCTCCAGAGCCGTGAGAGTCAAACCTGTTGTCTAAGCCCCCCGCCGATGGCTCGTTGTTACGGCAGCTCGAGCAGCCTGGGGTGTCTGGGCTTCTGCAGCCTGTGGCCCGGGGACCGTCAGCCTGGATGCCTGGGGGTGTACTGATTTCTAGGACTGCGAGGTGCAGCCCCCTTCAGCCACAGCAACATCTTCCCTGGTCTTTCTGGGGAGTCCTCAGGGGGCCCCAGCTGTGCTCACGGTGCCTTCACACTCTGCCCCTCCCAGCCCTCCGACTCCCCCCACCCAGTCCTCCCGTGCCTGCCCACCGAAACTGAGAGGGCCCCCGTTCCCTCATCCATGTGCTCCTGCGGCCAGGGGTGGGGCCTCCCACAGACCTGGCATTCACCAGACCCGCATCATAGATGCCCCCCAGGTCTGCGGGACCAGTGAGTGACGGAAGGCACATCCTGCCTGCCCCTGAACCCCCAGCACCGGCCCCCCACCAGGCACGTGATTACACCCACAGACTGGGCGGAAGACCCTGTGCAGAGTGTGCACGGAGGGGCGGGGGGAAGCCGCCCCGGGGATGGGGGTCCTGGCCTAGAGCAGGAAGGCCGCAGGGAAGAGAGTGGGGGCTGCGGCAGGCAGCTCTCTGCAGGGGGCAGAGGGCGACCCCAGAGGGGTCCTGGCAGGATGTAGGCTGAGGGCAGCCCCCTGCTGCCACCCACCCACCCCGCACCTGCACCGAGAATGATGAGAAAGCCAATCCAGGGAGCCGTGAGGAGTCGGGCAATGAGCTGCTCACAGCTGGGCACACCGACCCCGAGGGACTCAGTTTCCGGGACAGCAGAGAAGCTCCAGCTCTGTCTGTATCTGGTTCACCCAGTCAGGTGGTCAGGACGAGCCTCGGGCTCCAATGCCCACATCCCCGGCCCCCTGACCACCCCTCGCCCGCCCTCCTCAGGCCCATGCCTTGCCTCCCAGCACGTGGCTCACCATGTCGGCCATTGTCAAAGAACACCCGCTATTACTAACAACACCTGCCATGTACTGGGTGCATCCTGGGGGCTAGACACACTCTCACTTAGGCTTAGTACCAACACTGGGAGGTAGGTACTGTTATTCCCATTTCACAGATGAAGAAACGGGGGTTTAGTTTGTCCAACGCTTCACAGCTAGTGAGCAGTGGGGACAGGATCCCAACCAGCCATGTCTGACTGCAAATGTCACGCTTTGAACTACTTCATTATACTGATTCCCAAGATAAACAAATCACCATGTGTTGCATGAGCAGTTGGGGAGGAGAAGAGGGACCTGATGATCCTGGGGGGCAGATGCAGGTGCAGCCGGAGTAAATACACCTGCCGCATTCCCTGTGCAAATGCCCGGTCCTGGTGGCACCACCACGTGCTGTCTCCCGTGCCCGGAGGAGCTGGGCCCCTTCTCCCTCTCCCAAGGCAGCTGTCCGGCTGAGCACAAGAAAGGAGGCAACATTCTTCTGAGACTCGATATCAAGTAGAGCCTCTCTCACCCTTCCTGCAAAGTCAGGCAAAACCCTTGAGGTGCAGACCACAACTGGGAAGCCAGGTGCATCCTAAAGGCTGGAAAGCTTACTAGGTTCCAAAACTGGATCTGCAGACACCTCCAAAAGGGGAGCCAGGCCATCTTCAGTGGACCAGCCCTCCTGTCCTGGGGGCAGCGACCCCCTAGATCCCTCCTCTCAACCGGGGCTCCTTCCTCACTCCTGCAAAGGAAGTACGTCTGCCAGGTTCCCCACACTTCTCCAGACCAGTTCCCCCCAACCTTAGGCACTCTGCCCAGCAAAAGGGCTGGCTCCTAACCTCACATCCTGCCTGTGACTCTGCCCTGAGCCTTCCTTTTAGGCCTGGGGCCTGCCCCTGATCTGCAGCCACCCTCCCTCCCCTGGGGTACCCCTGCCTTGTCTCCAGGGCAGCACCAAGGGCTGTAATGCCCTCTCTCACCTCTCATCCTGGTGCTCAGACCCCTGTGGAGACATGGGGTGAACACCTGCCTTCTGGGATCTGGGAGTAGGTGAATGTTTCTAGACCCCCAAGAAAACCTGAGCTTGGGGTGCGCTATCCATGTGCTCTGGACTGAAAGTTTCAGAGAAACCTAATTGAAGCCACCCTAAATCAGTGCTTTCCAAACTTTGATGTGCACGCAAGTCACATGGGGATCCCTCTGAAATGCAATTTCTGGTTCAAGGTCTGGGTGGACCCTGAGATTCTGAATTTCTACAGGCCCCGGTGTGATGCTGACACTCCTGGTCTAGGACTCACACTTTGAGGAACAAGGATTTAGAGATTTAAACCTCAAGGACATGTGGTGCTTATTTATAAGTTGTCTAGAAACAGGTGGTTCCAGGGTAGACTGTGCTCACTGATGTCTTCACCAGGTTTTGTCTGTCCTTTGCTCTGCCACCCTCATCATCACAAGATGGCTGCTGAAGCCCCAAGCATCGCATCCTCACAAATCAATCTCAAGCCAGAAGGAAGAATGTAGGGTAAAAATGATAATTTTTTCTTTACCTCTCCTGTTATCTTGGGCAGTAAAAGCTTTCTCAGAATCCCCTGGTGTTTACTTACATCTCATTGGCCAGGGGTGGGTCCCAGTCCAGACTATCAACAGGGATCAGGTTTCCAGGATTGACTTGAGCCCATTGTGCTTCATCCCCTGGGGCTAGGAACGATTCCAGAGGAACAAAAAACAACTCTATTGGTGAGAAAAAAGGGGAATGTCTGTAAAGCGGGCAGCTACACTGGTAGGTGGGCACGAACTCCCAGGGCTGGTTGCCAGGCCTCTAAGCCCTTTGCTCTTTGGGAAGAAGCCCCGGGTGGGGGTAAGGGCCAGCAACAATTACAGAAGCAAAACAAAGGGATTTTTAGGGGCAGAGTGGGTCTGAAGGGAAGATGCCAGCCCCAAGCAACCATTCATATGCCTGTCAGAAAACGAGGTGGTCATTCCTGTGTATCGTACTCATGGAGGTGTTGGGAGAACTACGCGCAAGAACCCAGTAACAGCACTTCCTGAACAGTACAATGCAATAAGCTGACGTGGGGGCAACGATTCGTGTCACTCAGGGTCCCCAGGAACGCGAGGGGAAATGGGAGCAGAGAGGACACCCTCTCCACAGCCTGTCTCTAGACAGATGGCCTCTGTGATGTTGGCGGGCAGTCCCCACTCCTCATTCTCTCCCTCTTTGTTGATTGTAACTGCCCGGAGATCAGCTGACATTGCTGGCAGGCCCCGTGGGCCGGCCTGGGGCTTCTATTGAGCAGAAAGAGGCGTCTGTGTGGAGGAGGGGCTCCTGGTCAGCGGTGGTAAGAGGTCAAGGAGGCAGAGGTTGAGGGCACACGGGGTCCTCTGCAGGAGGGCCAGGCCGCACCTTGGGCACTGCCTCCGTGAGCCGGCGTCTCACACGTGCTCCTTTCCCTGGGCCCACTCTCCCCCTGCAGCTCAGGCCTGGGTCCGGCTGCCTCTCCGTCTCGGCTCCAGTGGCACCTGCAGGGCGGTCTTCCTTGGCCCCGGGTTTAAAGCAGCCTTCCCCTGCTTGCCTCCCCCACCCCTCTATGACCCCTCTACAACCACAGCTGCTTTCCTTCCTGGTCCTCCAGAAATATTTGCCCATATCGCCGATGACCCCGCGCCCCGGCGGGTGCAGGGACCATGCCATGGCATTGCCAGGTGGCACAGGGTGGCCACGAACGGAGTGGATGAACGAATGCAGCGGAGGCCGCTGTTCTGCCTCCAGAATGGAAGGATCAGATTAAACACTCAGATGAAGCTGCAAGGGTGAGCTTCCTGCAGAGCCTCGGAGGGGTGAGCCCGCAGGGCGACCACATCCCCATCCGTCACTCGGGGCGGAAGGGGGCCGCCTCAAATCGGGAAGATGGGGAGACAGCCTTGACAGGCGCCACCTGCTCAAAGAAGGCGGCCCGCGGTGTGACCTCACCCCCATCACCCCCGGCCTGCACAGCAGTTGATGATCTGCCTCTCGGGTCAGCTTCTCTGGTCCTCGATGCCCCGGCTTCTGTTCTCAGGAACCCCATCAGTGACAGCGGGAGGCGGAGGGGGTGGGATCCCAGGCCCTGGGCCCTGCCGGCCCACCGGGCCCTCTGGTGGGTGGGACGTGGACTGGAATGCCGAGACCATGGCCCAGAAATGTTCTCGAGGGTCTTGGAGAACGAGGTCCAAGAACCAGGACACCAAACCGGTCTCCCCGAGCCAGCTCTCACTGAGTCGGTAAGACTGCCGGGGTGTGTGTTTAAGGTCACACTTCACCGGGCTTCATAGCCATGCTGTGAATTTTCCTTTTCTTCTCTCCTTCTCCCCCTTGCTTTTTTTTTTTTTAACTTTTTTACTGACATATAACTTACAGAAAAGGACACAAATCCCAGTGGTCAATTATTTTTCAAATTAGCAGACCCTAACATGTAAACACCAAAAGACCGTAAGAATGTTCCTAACAACATTATTTGTAATAGATCCAAACCAGGAGGGAATCTATCCATTAGCAAGAGAATAGATAAATAAAATGTAATATAATCATGTGGTGGAATACTATACAGCAATGAAAATGGGCGGATCACAACTCCATGTAAAAACATGGATGAACCCTAAAAATATTAGGCTAAGTGAAATAAGCCATATACAAAAGGATAAATATTGTATGATTTCTCTTATGCCTCTTATGAAACATCTAGAATAGGCAAATTCATAGCTATAAAAGAAATCCCTATCCTTGGCAGAAGGCAGATTAGAGTCTAGCAAGAGAGGGCAGGGGAGTTATTGCTTAATGGGTAAAGATTTTATGTTTGGGGTGATAAAAACATTTTGGAAATAAATAGGGACTAGGAATATTCTTATAGTCTTGTCATGCATATATGCTCATTTAAATTAAATTAAATTAAATTTTAATTTTTAGGTTATACAACTAGAATTGGATCTCCTGAGTTGTAGGTATGCATCAATTTAGCTAGATTCTGCCCACTTTTTCTAAAGTGGTTGTACCACTTTATCCTTCCATCAGCAGCATATGAGGTTACTGCGAATCCATGCCAAGCCAACGGTCAATATTGTCTTTTTAAAAAATTGGAGCTAATCTTGTACATAGTGATATTTCATTGTGGTTTTAATTTATGTATTCCTGATGATCAATTAATTGAGCCCTTTTTCATACTGGCGCTGTGCACATTCTCCTCTGTGAGGTGTGTGTTCACGCTTCTGCTCCTTGGTGAGAAGGGCCTCTTTCCCTCCCTCATTCCTTCTTACCTCTTTCTTTTTTTCTACCCTTCTGTCCCTTCCCTTCCTTCAGAATTATCGTAGCTTCATAAAGTGAGCTGAGAAATGTCTCTTTCTTTTCTGTTTTCTGAAAGAACTCATTTAAAAGTGGCAGTTTTTTCCCTAAAATTTTGAAAGTTACCAGTGAAATCATTTGGGTCTAGAGTTTTCTTCATGGAAGATTTAAAGTAAGGATTAATTTCCTTAGTAGTTACGGAATTATTCATGTTTTCTATTTCTTTTCATATTGGTTTGGTAAATTTGTAATTTTTTTCCCTAGGAATCTGTCCACTTCATCTAAATTTTCAAATTTATTGGCTTAAAGTCATTCATAATATCTTCTTATCCGTGTAGTATCTAGTAGTGTTTATAGCAATGACTCCTTTTTTACTCCAAATACTGGTCATTTCTTTCTTCTTTCCTATTTTCCCAATCAGTCTTGCTAATTTTATTAAAATTTTCAAAGAACCAAAGTTTGCCTTTGTTGATAGTTTTTACTGTACGTTTATTTTCTACATATTGATTTCTGATCTTTATTTTTTTCTTCTTGAAGTTTCCTTGGGATTAATTATTGCTCTTTTCTGAACTTTTTGGAAGGGATACTTAAATGATTGACTTTAAGCATTTCTTTTCTAATAGATGCGTTTGAAACTATGCATTTATCTGTGTAGGATTTTAGCCCTCATGTCCTGGCTGCCTTGCGTGCTGACTTACTCTCCAAGAAGCTATTTTGTAATTTCATCCAGACTTTATGCTTCTCACTCACTGGCAGTGTCGGCCCATACATGATATTCTAGCATAACCAGGAGAGCAGTATGGCTCAGACTTTAAAAATCATAATCATAATGAGAAGACACTGAAATGTTTTAGGCAGTGGGTACCATCCTACAGATTTAAACTTATTAGACTTTTCTCTACAGTCAGATCCCTGGAGAGATTTTAGCAGGAGGGTCAAAGCTACATTGCAGATGATTGTTATTAATATAACTGACATTTATGAGGAGTTATGTTAGGAGGCAGGGTAGCACAATGGCTACCTATTGATTGTAGAATCAAACTGCCTTGGTCTGAACATGAGCTCTGAGGCTTACAAGCTATCTGGTCTTGGGCAAATTATTTAACTTTACTGGACTTCCTCATTTGTGAAATAAGGATAATAATAGTATCTGCCTCTTCAGTTTACAGTGGGATATTAAAGAAGAGAATGGCTGCTACGTTTAGGACAATGCCTAGAACACAGTAAAATCACTAACAATGATTTCTTAATTATTACCAGTTGTATTCTGGAGATAAGGAAATGGGGGTTCAGAGATGTAAAATGACTTGCCCAAGGTCACACCGTTTATAACCGATAGCACTGGGATTTGAGTACGGGTCGAGATGTCAATACGGTGGACGTGAGGTAAGTCGGTGAAAGAGGAAGCACAGCAAAGTGGTTTCCAGGGCGCTGCCTGAGCGAAGCCCGGCGGCCCCCCTTTGAGTGGTGGCAGCCCCGAGGGGAGGGAGGGGGGCCATCTGAGAGTCACGAGGAAGGGAGCGCAGGCTTGCGGACTGACTGGGTGTGAGGCAGGGGTGTCGGGGGTGGGGGAGGCCCAGGGCTGAGTCCCGGTGGGGAGCCTGAGCAACGGAAAGGCCACGACACAACAGACAGAAACAGGGGAGCTGAGAGGGGGGTGAGTTTGGGAGAGGAGGTGTTATGCCCAGTTTTAGGCAAACAGGGAGGGAGCCGTCAGTTACAGACGGAGAATTGGAGCTCGGAAAGAGGGCGGAGCTGTAGAAATCATCCCTGGAGGGAGGGAGGAAGAGCTGTGACAGTGGATGTGATCCCTACGTGGCAGAATAAAGAGACAGGACAGAGCCCCAAGGACTAAGCCCCCAGGCAGAGCCGGTGTTTATTTATGCATGTTCTGGAAATGAATAAATAGACATGTAGATAAGGGGGCTGGTGGATGTAATCTACTCAGATTTTCAATAAGCCTTTGGCAGGATTCCATTTCAAAAACCGTAAGAAGTCAGGGCACGATGCGCGCGATAGGAGGGCACCTTTGCTGGGAGCAAGGAGTGGGTTCAGAAACAAAGGCTAAGGGTGAACGGAGGGTCCATCTGCAGGGAGACGGGCACAAGGCCAGTGCTCGGTCTCTACCAGTGATGGTGGTAAGGACACTTCCAATAAAATCTCCATGTTTGCGGTTGACATTGAATTATTTCCAGAAGTAAAGTATCAAGCTGAAGAGATTAGACTAGAGAGATGCCCTAGGAACCTGTGTGCAGAGCACAGCTCAACACCGGCTGCCCTCTCCTCCTCCCAGAGCTGAGGCCTAAACTGCCGGCCGAGTCCAGGCTTCGGGGCCCACCCAGCTGCAGCCAGAGGACCTGTGAGGAGCTCTGACCAGCACCCTCAGCCTCAGCAGCAGGTCTGCCCTCCTTCTGGGGCCCAGCGGCCACCCTGGGCCCCTGCTCTGGTATCTGAGTCGATGCAACCCAGAAATATTTAGTCTCAACCCCCAAAGAGCTCACAGTTAGAAGTCCCTCACTTGCAGGGCTGGGGCCCTACCTACCTTGCTCTTTCTAGTTGCACAGATCATGCCAACCACAAACGTATAGGATCCCCCAGATTTCCAAGGCTCTCTTAAAGATGAGATGGAGATGTGAGGTTAGCATCAGCTAAGAGGCTGCGAGAAGGTGCTCACTTCTGAGCAAGGGCAGTTCAGCTCACCTTCCAGGTCTCGAATCCCTTGCAGCTCTGCAAAGGGGATGTCCAACCCTCACGGCAGAGAAATGAACCTTGAGAGTGTTAAGCTGCTGAGCTGGGGGTAGCGTGTTCCACAGCCACGCCTCGTCTGCACCGGCCAACACGCTACTCCTCCCGGGGAGCTGGAATCCCGTCCTTTCCATCCAGGTGGCTGGCCGGGCCGCTGCTGCCTGTACACACGGTCCTCAGGGCGCCTGGCTGTCCTGCGTCTCTTATGCTCAGGACTCGCGCTCCAAATCTGTTGGGCTCGCCTCCTCCTGCAGGGCGAGGTCCCTCTGGGCTGTGTTGTCCAACAGAACTTGCTGCAGTGATAGAGAAAACCTCTCGCCACTACTCAGTAGAGTGGCCACTAGCCACGTGTGGTTGCTGAGAATTTGAAAAGTGCATCATGAAAAGGAAAACCAAAATGTTCCACTGTATTTATTTTTAATTAATTTAAATGTAAGTAGCCATGTGGACAACACAGAACCGGCGTCCCAGAGACCTGCCCTCCCCAGAGCCCCATGCCCCCTCCCCGCCGTGTCCTTCTCCCATTGCCGAAGCTCCCAAGGCTGACCGGCTTATGAGAGCCTTCAAGAGAGCGGAAGCAACGGGTTTCTGGTGCTATGGGCAATGTTTAGGGATAAAAATTCTAGAATATGTAAATAAATTGAAGGATTTGGAGCCAGATGCAGCAAAGGGAACTTGGATTTATCAAAGATTATATCTGAGCTCAATGTCTACTAGTTATAGCCCAAAAACCAGCAAAATACTGGGTACCTGAATTATACCAAGCATTAGTCTTCCTTTAAACTTTTACTTTTTCTAAATTTAAATTTCCCTTAAACTTAAAATTTTGTGAGAATTCAGATTTTGTTTTCCTTTGGGAAAAAAAGCATATGGAAGGGGAGATCTACTGAAAGGAGGTCCAGAAGGAGGAGAAAGAAGCTTCCATTTGAGGCAAAACTTCAAAAATTCAAGATTCCTCACTCTGTAGGTATGAAGAAGACACGGCCAAAATCCATATAATCAAGAACAACCTAAGCGAAGTTGCCAGAATGTTCTTTTAGCAAATCCTGAGACAGGACACTAAAAAGAGAGTAAGAAACCACGGCACGGGGCTTCTGAGCTGGAAAGGGACCTTCGAGTCGGGGGTTATTTGATTGCTAGGGACAGAGACCCGTCCGAGCTCGCATACGGCGCCGGCCTCCACCTGAAGGCCCAACGGTCAATGTCACTGATGTACAAAGACAGGGAACAGGGTTTCACCGAGCTCAGGGGACCTGACGTGGAACCTCAGGTGCCGCCGCCTCCTTACCCATCCCGCAGGGCCGCGTGGCCTCTCCCCCACCTGGGCCGCTCTCTGCCCTGTCCTCTGCACTCACACTTCAGCTCTGTGAATTCCAGGGCTTCCCGAAAGCCCAGGCACGCCCACGGCTTGGTGTTCCGACCTCCCTCACGACCACACGCCCTTCCCCCCGAGGTCCCTCATCGCCTCAGCCAGTGTCTCAGTGTCCAAGCCTGATTTCTGGGGAGAGAATCTGATTGGCCCAGCTGGAGTCGTGCCCTCCTCCGTGCCTGCTGGGTGCAGTCAGGTAAGTGGAGGCAGCGTAACGGGTCTCCAGACCTGGGAGTGGGCTGGTTCCCTAAGAGAGATGCCAGGCGGGGAGGCGGCGGTGGTCACACCTGCCACTCCCTTACTTCGCAGAAGCCAAGAGAGGTTTAGTGATTGGCCTAAGGTTCTAATTCCTGCGGTTTTTCCTATGCCACACCCTTTGATATTTGAGCAGCAATAACAATAGCCTGTCTACTGAGGACTTGGCATGTGCCAGGCGCTGACTGTTTTACAAATGTTATCACATCTGATACTTGTATATATTCTAGGAGGCAGACTCTTATTCTCTTTTTCCCTATAAGAAAACTGATGCTCAGTGAAGTTAAGTAATTAGGCCAAAGTCAAACATGGAGCACGTGGGAGAGCCAGGTTTGAACTCCACTATTTCCAAATCTAAAGCCCTTAACTTCCATGCTGGTCTGCTCCTTACTTCACGCAGTGGGTACTAATTTATGGACTTTGATGGAGTTTATGGAACTCAAATGGCAGAGGCAGAAAATACACATATATTAGATGACTTTTGAGTTACAGGCTAGCCAGTGGGCTAGGACTACAAGGGGACCCTCATATCCGTAAACACCACAAGATCAAAGACCCGCTCCGTCATCTCTAGTTTCCAGTAAAGCATATAATGACTTTTTTTGAGAGGGAGAAACAGTGCAGGTGTGCGGGAGGATGTGTGGGCATCTAACGTAGGTCCCTCCAGGTCCTGTTACCAAGACGGACTGCTCAGCCAGGCCAAACCAATCTGGGAGTCTTGTTTCCTTTTAAGGGGAAGCTCAAAGTATAGTTGGAAGCACAGAAGTAAGGGCAGCCGTCAAAGCCACCGGCCCTGGAAGTGCAGTGACCAGGGGAACCCGAGTTAAAGAGGCCCCGAGGGCATTTACCCAGAAGGACTCATGGGACAGTGGTGGCGATCAGGCTGTGTGCTGCAGGAAGGAGGGGCAGCAATGGTGAAGGCCCAGGCCTAGGCTGGGTGGAACTGGGGCAGCGGTGGCCACAAGCCCTTGATGTTACTTAGAATGAAGATTAGCGGAGGCTGCGTCGGAGGTGAGCTAAGAATTGACAGGGTGTGTCGTGAAGGGCCTTTTACACCAAGTTAAGCAGCTTGGACATTTTCCAAGTGATTAAAGCAGGGGAATAACAGGGTTAGGTTCATACTTTAAAAATAGAGCTCCCTGCTTGAGAAGGGCTGATTTGAGAAGAAGGCCTAAGGGCGTGGAGACCTATTGGGAATTGAGGCAAGAAATGATGGGGCCTGAACTGGGGCAGAAATTCTGGGGAGAAGAGAGGGAAGCATTTGGAGAAATACTTAGTAGGTTAGATTGGCAGCACTGGCAATCGACAGTGACCAGAGGTAAAGGGGAAAAGCAATGACAACGGGCACTGGAAACGGCTTCACTTGAAGCAGAAACGGGGGAACCAGTCACCAAGCTTCGGAAGCGAGGAGGGGCGTGTCTAGGGGACAAAATGCTGAGTCCACACTTGCTGTATCAGGGAGCTTGTGAGACTGGCAGGAGAAGATGTCTAGAAGGAAGTTCCAGGGGGAGGCTGGGCTTAAAGGTACAGATTCGGGAATGACCTGTTAGAACTTGAGCAGGCATGAGCACTGCTGGAGAGCATGTGATGTGGGAAGGGAAAAGGGTCAAGAGCTGAACTCCAGAGAAGACCAGCCTTCCCAGAGGAGGCTGGGGGAAAGGAACCAGAGGAGACAAAGGCAGAACAACTGGAGAATAGGAGGCTCACAAGCAAGGGGTTGGAGTAGAAAGTTTGCAAAGGCAGGAGAATCCAAGGGCCAAATGCAGCAGAAAGAGCCAGTGAAGCCAGAGGTGAAGTTTATTCGTTGGGTCTGGCAATTAGCAAGTCACTGTTAATCCTACGGTGACTAGTGTGCATGAATCAGTGACTGCGGAACGGGTCTCAGTGGGTGAAGGACACAGGGGAGGCCTTTGGAGTAAAGGGAAGGGAAGACCAGGATTATCCACGTGCACGTTCATGGCCCTGATGCCCAAGCGTCCCTCAGGAGGCTAAGGGGAAAGTGGTGAGTTGGAAATAGTAAACCTGAAAGTCCTAGTGACTTTGCAGAAAGCACTTCTCTGGAGTAGTGGGAACAGAAGTCAGACTGCAAGGGGGACCCGTTTGCTGTAGTGAGAATGTAGAGGCTTAGTGAGCGGACAGGTAATCCGAGAAAGAAAAGCATGACAAACAGAGTGAAAGACAAAGGGGAAAGAAGGGCCAAGCGGAGGACTTTCAGTGGCTTGTTTGGGGTTTTGCTTTGCTTTCCAGAGGACATAACCTGGACATGTCGGCAGACGTACAGGGAGGAGAAAGTGGGGAGGGTCAATACTGGGGGAGGTGATAGCTGATGAAACAAGGGCTCAGAGGAGACCTGGGAAGACGGAGTCATGGCGTGGCTCAGGAGGTGTAACTACAAAGTTGGAAGAATGATTCTTTTTAGACAAGATGAGAACATGAAAATAGAGACAGATGTGTGGAAATGGAAGAGAAGAACTTAGGTGTGGTGGCCTCAGCCTTCTCAGTAAAGGCGGAGTCACCTCTACTTCGGGTAGGTGTGTAAGCTCGCAGAGACTTGCAGTTGGCAGTAATGCCGTGGGGCTACGTTAGCTGTCAAGCAGCTACAACACCCACAACCCGCAACCTGCCAGTTCAGTGCATCAAACATTACTGAGTGCTTACAAGGGGCCAGTGCTGGGCTGAGTGGTGAGGGTGGAGAGAACAAAGTGGGTGAGACGCTCTCCTTAGCTTCATAGTCTGGCTCAAAGGCTTGTGATCTAGTGCTCAGCCCCTCCTAGAGAGCTCCCCAGGACCCAGTTCTAGTTACACCCACAGCCAGCCAATAAACACTACACCTTCCCTGCACAGAACCGGAGACCTGGGAGGACCAGCCCTTGTAATAATGGTTATAGGACCAGCCCTTGTAATAACGGTAAATCATGATTACTGCTGCTTAAAATATCAGAAGGTACATTCTGTGAAGTGGATGAATCAGCTAATAATAATGAAATATCCATGGCAGGCAGAGAGGCTGCCAAAAATAAACCAGTGAGCACAACCCACAGGGTGGTTATGCCAAAGACTTGGCCCCATGGCTGGCTTCTGAGTGCCCCTTTCACACACACCATCTCTGACACAGGTTTTTCCTGTCACACAGAAGTGTCCACAATTACCTCACACACAGCCAATCGGGAACAAAAGCAAATGCAAAAACTATTTCCAATTTGTCAGTAATGATATCTGATTATTGTGGCAGCTTATATTCAAAATGCCCAGTGAGGAGGATTTCCATGCCAATTCTGGAGGGCTGACTGCATCCGTGCCCCAGCTCTGCCTTCTCTGGCTTCTCCAAATAGTTGCTACACCCAATTTATTCCAATTTCTCTAAGTCCTGTCTCTCTTTGGAACCTACCTTCTCCCTGTTCTTCTAAATAAAGTTTTTTTGAAACACAGCCACATTCATTCATTTATTTATTGTGTGTGGATGCACTCACCCTTCAATGGTAGAAGTGAGTAGTTATAACAGAAACTGGGTAGTCTGTAGAGTCTAACATATTTACTATCTGACCTTTTACAGAAAATGTTTGCAGATCCCTGATTTAGAGTTTTAATTTTGCCCTTTTTCTCTACAAAACAAAGTGTTTTATTTTTTAAAAGTGAATGGCTAATTACATATCCTGTTATTTTATTTATGTCTGTGCTCACCATCATTTCTAGTATGCCAGACCTTCTCCCTGGATTCTCCTATTTCTTACTTAATAATTTCTGCACATGCTTGGTACATTCTCTTAACTTTTGCTTAGAGAGTGATAGTTCAGCTGGCTATAAAATTTTAATTTGATGATTTATTTTCTTTAGGTCTTTGAATATATTTCTCCATTGTTTTCCTTCCTCCGTTACTGCGAATAGGATAACTACTGTCAGTTTAATTGTTGTTCCTTGTAGAACAGGATGTGGTCTCTCTGACAGCTTTAATATTTCTTCTCACTTTTCATGTCCTGTGGTTTAGCTACAAGTTGACTTGTATATTTATCTTTATTCTTCAAACCTCAGTATTCCAAGTGCATTTTTAACTGGAAGATTCATGTCTTTTTTTCAATTCTGAAAAAAAATCACAGCAATTTTTTCCTTCAAATATTGCTTCTCTGCCATTATCTCCATTCTTCATTTACAAGATTTCTAACTAGTTCTTCACAGACTTCTTTTTTTTTCATTTGTCTGTTCTAGCTTATAATTTTTGTTCATTTTTAATGGCTGTTACTTCTTTTTATCTCTGTGAGGACCATGTATGTCTTTTAAAAACATTATTAGATCCATATAATTAATTGTATTTGGATTTAATTCATGTTCTGATTGCTTATTCTGTTGGTTATTTTTCTTACTATCATATCATAATTCTTCATATGTTTTAGAATTTTGGTTTGCAGAGATCATTTTGAATGATCTTTCTGTTTTGTTTTGTATTTTTCTTCTTTCCTTCCCTGTTCAGTTACTTTGTGTCCACCTCCACTCATGCCCTGGAGTCCAAGTACAGAACCAGGGTTGGATAATAAGATTGAGGGGTCTGCAGTGACTCCAAGGGTATTGCAAATCCAGACATGAAGTCAGCAGGTGGCTTGACATAGTACCTACATCCATTTTCTTCCAGGTGGTTAAACACTGGTTCTAAAGTGTGTTCCCAGTGCAGAGGAATCTGTGTCCCTGGAAACTGGTTAGAAATATAAGTCCTTACCCCAGACCTACTGAGTCAGACATGGTGGGGCTGGAGCTCACAAGGACTGCTTTAACAAGTCCTCCTGGTGGTTCTGATGCACACTCTAGTTTGAAAAATGCTGCAAGCAGTCCCCAAGCAAGGGGGGCATCGCCTGTCAGCTCTGCACTCAAACAGTGAGCCTGGTACCGTTCCCCATCTCATCACTGTTTTCTGCCCTGGAATCGGCAGCCTGCTCATGTTTCCTTCTGGTGCTGGTCCACAGAAATGTTATCTTATTTTTGAGCCAGCTGATTTCTCATTGACTTCCTCATTTTATATTGTATTTGTTATTTCTGTGTTTAGGGAGTGTGCTGAAACTTAGATTTGCAAAGATATCCTTAAGGAAGTACAAAACTGTAATCCACCCTCACCTCCTGGGTTCATTAACCACGGCATTATCATACTCATTATGCACCATTGATTAGATAGCCGACACTGGCCACCTCGTACACCCCACACCTTTTGCCGTGCTTTGTGATCCTGGGCAAGCAGCTGGGCCCCTCTGAACCTCAGCTAATGTGACTATGGGACAGCAGTGATAACCTCCTGCAAGTTTTAATGTGAGCATTATATCCCATGCTACATGTAAAATAAGCTAGCCTAATGCCTGGCTCGTAATTTGTCCTTCATGGTTATTAATCTCCTCCCCTTTTGAATCCAGAACTTATGTTAAGTTTAATTTAAACACTGTTAAGCTTTGGACTCTTGGTTTCCTGTTAGTTCACTTGCCAATTTGCTTGTTATCCAAACTACTTTGTCACAATCCCATTTCACCAGAACATAATAATGCCCTAAAGAGAGATATTAAAAGTTCCCTTCCCAGTTGTGAAGAAGGAACCCCATCCCCTTCACTCCAGCGAAGGAATGGGGCCCTTGGCAAAGCGCATCATGCAGTTCCAGAGGCGACGAACGCTCCCAGCCCTGCTGCCCGCGAGCCCCAGACCGGGGACAGGGAGCAGTTACCATGCGAAGAGCAGTGACATTGTTGATAGAGAAAAGCTACCGCTGGGCCAGGCTCTGTTCTGAGCACTTGACGTGGGGTCTCACATTTAATCGCCACAGGGCTTCTGAGGCTGCTAACTGCTATTTTCTGTGTTATGATGATGAGACCAGTCACAGACAAGTCAAGTAACTGTCCGGGTCCACCCAGCTAATAAGCTGCAGAACCAGGTTTTGAACCAGGCAGTGTGCACAGGTAGGTAACCTAGGTAACCCACAGGGGACCCAAGGATGAGGAACGATGGTCTCCTCAGTCGGTGGTCCGGGTCTAACCCTCTTCATTTTGCAGCTCTGATCATTCACAGCCAGCAGATCACATTTTCATTCAGTTTCAGATTGGATTCTATCCACGCTCTGTTTCCATCAAAAAACTGCAGTGTTTCTCCAGGAAACAGACAAGAACAGTCCCTTCAGGCAAAATCAGAGGCTCCTCGGCCGGCTCCCCGTGCACACGCGCTGCTGTCTCGGGCTCTCCAGCCGCCGCCGGCTGCCTGCCAGGGGTACTTCCGGCCTCTTTGACCCTTTCTCTCTGCTGAGGGCCTGTCTCTGCGCGGCCTCCTCTGACCAGCTGTCTCTGCTGCTCTCCCTTTTTTCTTTAGCAAAATCGATTTCACGATGCGTGACGACTCCCCACCTGCAGTGGAACCACCTATTCTGAAAGGGATGGGAATTTACAGATAAAAAATCCTTTGCTTTCACTGATTCTTGACTTCCTCTCTTCAGCCATTTCTGATGCAGAGGAATTTTGTGTCCGCGCTGTTGGTGAGGGTGGCGATCCAGCCTCTCCCACCACGGGGCAGCTGTGTGGCTTGTGGGGGCAGGATTCAGGGCGTCAGGAGGACACACAGGGTGCTGGGGTCACTAGCGTCCCCGGGTTCTACACCAGACGTGCGATTTTCCAGCTGGGATGATTCCATCTTGCATTGACTCAGTTAAAATTGCTGTGATTCTGATCTAAAAACAGCGTGGAGAACAGGTTAGTAAAAGCCTCTGATTCCAGCATTTAGAGAAGTTTCCACACCTGGGAGGGGGAAGAAAAATGAAGGAAGACGTCTCTTCACCGGCGCATAAAGGGAGGCAGCTGATGCTCAGCCACCAGCTGTAACGTCATCCCCTCCTCCTCCGAAGTGCTAATTCATTAAAACTAATGAGGCCCGCTGCTGCGTAAGCTGAATGCTGATGAGATTCCCGGCATGCACCTGCCACATCGGCTCTCAGGCCCTGCCGTGCCAAGGGAGGCAGGAGCTGGCGACAGACGAGGATCTGGGGCCTCTGTGGACCTGATCACGGGCTGACATGAGCCAGCGCCTGATCTGCACGAATTACACGGGTTTATGCTGAAGCGCGCAGACAGGCTCCCCTCCCTGCATTCTGTAATGAAGCTCCTCCCGCCAGGCCATGTTGTCCTTCCTGTCTACTGAGGAGCCTCTGCAAATGTCTTTTTCTAAGGCAAACCTCCATGTCTGAAAATCCCCTGCACTTCTCTGGTCGCTGGGCAAGGGGACGGGTGTTGCGATGGAGGAGTGGGCAGGGCATAATGATTCTTATTTCCTCATCCTCGGAAGAGTGTTTGTTCTAACTGGCCCTCTTGGAAAGAGGGCATGAAGACAGGCACAACGTGGGGAAAGGGCCGGATGGAGAAATCCTGGATGCGCCCTCATAGGGCATTTTATCTCGTCCATTCTGTATTTATCGAACACCAACAATGGGCCAAGAAATGTTCTAGGCGCTGCAAAGTGATGCCTGCTGGACAGCAGTGGCCTCCCTCTCTGAGTGCTTATTCTCCAGGGTGAGACAGACAGTCTAAGATGTAAACCAATGTCAAATTCATTAAACGAGAGATGCATGTAGTGAGTGGCTGGGGTGGGGAGGCTGGCGAGCAGCGCCGCCTTTCTGAGGACTGACGCTGGGCTCACAACCCGCAGGAGAAGGCGGGTCTGGTGAAGGGGCTCAAGGGCAGGGCAGGCCCCGGGAAAGGACGGTCTTGTGAGGCTGAGACCAGAAAAGAGGCCACTGTGCCGAGGCATAAGGGGCGAGGGGGCATGTGGACAGCAACAGCCGAGGAAGGCCCTGGTGCGTCCTCGCCACCCCTGCAGGGACGGTGATTCTGTGGCACTTGTGGCATGTGCATTCAGATCCTCTCAGGACTCTGAATCAATAGGGCTGTTCTCCTCACAGGCTGATGGGAGGGATTAAATAAAATAATCTATGTAAAGAATAGCATCTTGCACATAATGCATGTTTAATAAAAATTTCTCAGCCAACAAAGATGTACGCAGTGCCCACAGTGTGCCTTGCTGTGTCCCAGCACAGGGGGGTAGGAGGCAGGGTGCGGCCCTCCAAGGACTCCCAGTGACCATGTAAATGAATCAGCTAGATAATTTTAGATACTGATGCGAAGGAATAAAACAAGGGTGTCTGGCAGATACAGCCCTTAACTTAAGGCGTTGGGAAATGCTGCTGACAAGAATAACATTTTAGTCACTTTTTATGACCTCTGTCATAGTTCTGAACACAGTCAGCCTTCTTACTCTGTTCAGTTGGCCAGAAATCAGCTTCTGGAAGGCCATGTGCCTCTGTAAGGTGACCGGGGCTCCCCTGTGACAGGAAGTGCTCGTCACCCGCCTCCCATCTGCTCTTCTTCCCCCAACTATCTCAACAAAACATGGACTTCATCTGGGGCATTAAATGGGCACCATTTCCCAGCTTGCCCCGTAAGTAGGTGTCTAGCTTGGACGGCTGTAACAACATAGACTTGGTGGCTTAAACAAAAACACATGTATTTCTCACAGTTCCGGAGGTTCAGAAGTCCAAGATGGAGGTGCAGGGCGAGGTGCGCCTGCTGAGGACTCCCCCAGCCGTAGACGCTGCCCTCTCCCTGGGTGCCCACTGGGTTTTCTTCAGGGCGTGCGTGTGCAGAGAGACCTGTTTTCTTATAAAGGAACTAATCCCATCATACCCTCCTAGCCTTATGACCCAACCTAAGCTAATTACCTCCTACAGGCCTTTAAATACCATCACACTGGGGGTTAGCTAAGGCTTCAGTGTCTGAATTTTGGGGGACACAGGTATTCAGCCCCTAACAATAGACCATGTAACACAGTTCTTGCTAATTAAATGTAAGAGGGAGTTTGAATGCGAGGCTTACAGGAAATCTCCAAGCGAGGAGAGCCTTTTGCCCTCTGCCTGCCTCCCTTCCGTGCCCAGGACAGAGAGTGCACCGAGGCCCTGCAGCCATCCTGTGTTCTTTTGTGCTTCTATTCTGGACCTGTGCGTATGGAGGCGCCTCCTAAGCAGACACAAACACAGAAAGATTCTGGGCTTCTGAAGACATCCTGGAGGCCCCACACCAGCCCTGTGCTCATCCCTTATTTCAGGAGGAAAATGAAACTCCTAATTTGTCACTGAATACAGAAAAATTGAGAAGAAAGTACAGAGTATCTCTCACTGACCCAGTACCTAGTTTCCCCTATTTTTAACATTTTACATTCGTATCTCGCCAATGGGTTTCAGTCCCCGGGCAAGTTCACTATGGATTCATCAACTGAGGAATGACAATGGAACGTTCTTGGAGTGAAAGGGTTTATACCCAACCTTATTCCTGCGGTGGCGGGTCAGTCACTAGGACCCCGTTCACTCAGAGCGAGTCTGCACGCAGCAAGCGGGTCCCTGCCACTGGGCCCCTCCACCCCTGCAGCCATCTTGGTCTCTGCCACCACTCCAGCCTCTGCTCTCCTGCAGCCCTGCAGCCCCGCAGCCCTGCAGCTCTGTGGCCCAGAGCACTGGGCGGAGCTCTTTATAGAGTCAATAATGATGTACTGCCCACACGTGTGCAGTGAGCTAGCCAACCAGGGTCAGGTGAGAATCCTGGCCACAGGAACCTCACTTAATCCACACTTAGTATGGTACATTTGTTAAAATGAATGAATGAAAATTGACACGTTGTTTTTAACTGAAGTCTACAGTCTATCAGAAATCCCTAGTTTTTACCTGATGCCCCTTTTCTGTCCCAGGATCCCTCCAGGACACCACATGACCTTCAGCTGCCATGTCTCCTTCGGCTCGTCTTGGCTGTGACAGTTTCTCAGACTTTAATTATTTCTGACGATCTTCACGGTTTTGAGGTGTCCTGGCATTTGGTAGAATGTCTCTCAAGTGGGATTTGCCTGATGTTTTCTCACGCTTAGACGGGGGTTACGAGTCCTGGCCAGGAGACCACAGGAGGTAAAGGGCCCGTCTCATCCTCACACACCACCCCCACGGCTCATCACTATCCGAGCTGACCCTGACCACCTGGCTGAGGTCGCGTTCGTCAGCGTTCTCGGCTCTAAAGCTTCTCCCCCTCCCCTGCCCTTTCGCTCCCACGTTCTTTGGAAGGAAGTCACTAAACGCAGCCCACAATTAAAGAGTGGGGAGTTTTTTGTTCTATACCCTTGGAAATCAAATATCTACCTAAGTGATTCGAAATTCTAGTACACAGAAATTTGTCTTTTCTCCCCATTTCTTTAATCATGTTTTTATATCAATATAGACTCCTGAATATTTATTTTATACCTTAGGCTATGACCTACAACTCTTATTTATTTCCTTGCTCAAATTCTTTCAACCTTGGTTTAGGTTGGCTCCTGTCCCCCTGACATATCCCGTCAGTGTTGTCAGGGTGCGTGTGTGTGTGTGTGTGTGTGTAGCCCCTTCCTTACTTCCTGGCACTACAAAATGCTGCAGGCTCACTGTGCATATTTTCTGCCCCAGTCCTAGAATCAGCCATTTGTCCAAGGAGCTGTGCTTGCTTCCTTCTATTGGGTGATGGTATTGAAAAGCAAGAGCCAGGCTCTAGGTGTACTCATGGTGAGCAATTGTCCTTAATTACAGACTTAAGGCTTCCTTCTTCATATCTCAAATGAAAAATTATTTTACTCCTCTGCCCACCTCCAGTTTCTTTCTCACTATCTCTGCCCACACAGAGCTGAGATCAACAGGAATGCTAGGTTCTCAAAACTTAGGGTGGAAAGTCTACAAACTAAGAGGCACGCCTCCATAAATACTCCAGAAATTATTTGGTTGGAAGGAGGCTGAGCTCACGGAGTTCCTGAATGTTGAGATGCTGTGTAGCCCAAGCTTCCGTGTTTCTGATGCCCTGAGAAGTGCAATGATCAGCCCAGGGTCATGCAGCCAGGATCGTCTCCAATGCCCTAGAACATTCCCCATTGTCTCCCCACTACGCGTTACACTGGGGAAGTCCACTGATCCCTTGTCTCCTGGTTAGTGCAGGACTGCCCACGGCTGGGCGCGGCTCTCACCAGGAAGAAGGCCCGCCTGCTCAGGACAAAGCCGGCGCTGACATTCTGCATCTTCAGGCTGCGTAAGGGCAGAGAGCAGAGATGTTAAGACGCCATCTAGCACCCCGGGGAGCAGCTCGGGCCTCCAGGGCCGGGAGGCGCATCCTGGTGCCGATAATGAGGCGCCGACACAGGTGTCTTACCTTGGGCCCCCGAGGGGCAGCGGCCCCCACCACTGTGACTGGAGAAGAACCCCGATTTGGGATTGTGAGGCTGTTTGCATGACGCTGTTTTTCTGATGTAACCCTGCCGGTCTCCCCACCTGCCTTTTCTCTGACTCCTCTCCTCCTCTGGGGAGCAATTTATGTGTTTCTGGCTCCTTTTAGACGGGGAGAGCATGCTAATTAGCTGTCTGATTCATCCCAGGCCACCTGTCCCAGGGCACTTGGCAGCAGGGCCAGACTGGGCATGGCCCCCTCCAGGGCAGGGCAGGCGGGGGTCCCAGGGGCTGGGTGATGCCCCATCTGACCTGTGGCCAAGGATCTGCCACAGGGCAGGTGGGCAGGAACATCCCGCCCCAGCAAGGCCAGTCTCGTCCACCCTGTGTCCCCCACACCAGCCCCATGGGCGACCACAGGGAAAGCGATTCCTACAGCCACTGGGCACTTGGACTTCATTTCTCCCCTCCAGCTGAAATCCGCTTTCTGCAAGGAGAACAGGGGGACCCTCCACAGGACCCTGGCCCGCTGGTGGCCTGAGGAGTGGTCCCTGCTTTTCCCTTCTCTCTGCCCAGAACTCCCGCCCCTGAAATCTGCAAGGAGGAATCCCAGCAAAACACCTCGGGGGGTCTGTGCTCCTGGCTGCCACCCCTCGCCTGCCCTTCCCCTCAGGCCACCGAGTCCGACTCCGGGCCCTCATCCTCCAGAAAATGGCCCCGTTGAGGCCTCCACCCAGGCACGCTGGTGTGCAGGGTCCCCTCAGCCTCCGTGGCTCCCGCTCAGCGGCGCCCCTTTCCTGGGCTGCCTGCTCCTCGGGGCCTCGGGGGCAGCTGGCCTTCCTCCTGCCTTGCTGGCTGTTCCCTCGCAGGCTCCTCCGCCGGCTCCCACCCATGCTGGACCCCTTCCGTCTCCGTCCCCGCTCCCTCCTGAAATGGGGGACCCGGCCCCATGGCTTAAGTCCTACATGCTGAGGACGTGGGACCACAAGGCAGATGCCCAGCTTCTTGCGTCCTTGCTTGGATGGGAGCCCCAGGCCGGGGCTGTTCCAGCCAGTCCAGGCCTCTGTGCAAGCACCTTGCATGCATGGCTCCCCTGAATGCTCCTAGCAGCCCATGAGCGAGACGCTCTATCCCCATTTCACAGCCCGGAATGTCCAGGTTTAGGGAGAGGACAGTGCTTGCTTAGGTCACATGACTGGAAGCAGCAGAGGCGGAATTAAAGACCATTTTGCTTGACCTTTGGGCCCAAGCGGGCCGAATCCTAGCGAACCAGCAGGGAAGAGCCCAGGGAACAGGCGTCCAGGCCTGTTGTCTCAGAGGAACCGAAGGTGATCAGGGGTCAGGGAAGCTTCCAAGCTGAGTGAGGCGAGCGCCTGTAGAGGGCAGAGCAGATGGGCTCCAGAAAATACCCATCTGTCCCTCCTGTTCGTGGGCGCGATGGAGAAAGTGTCCTGTAGGCCCCACTCAGAGCTCCCAGTCCCAAGGGCTTTGCCATGGCCCATCTCCGGGCCTGGTTATCATGGTTCTCAATCTAGGTTCCAGCAGAGTTTTGGGACCTTCGTCAGGAACATCCCCAGTTAAGTCTTATATTTGGGTTTCACATAAGATTTCCTTAATTAAAAATTGAAAAATAAGGAGATTAATAAGAAAGGAATTTAAAAGAATTAAAGAATTGAAAGGAAAGAGTTCCGTGTTTTCTTAAAGTATGAAAAAGTACAAAAGACAATTAAAAGACACTAGGCTTTAAAGTGAGTTGGCGCCTTGATTCTGAAACTTACTCATTAACACCTTTCAGCCTTTGTTTTCTCCTCAGTCCAGTTGGAACCATGGTACCTACATGTCTGGCTGTAGTAAGCAAAACAGTATGTGACGCATCCAGCCGGGCGCTCGGCACGGGGTGTCCGTAAATGTTCAGGGAACTCCACTGCTCTTGTCTTCTCCATGACTTGCTGCAAGCAAAATACTCAAACACAGCAAACGTGGCCGAGGGCTTTAACGTGGGGTGACGCCTCTAAGTAAGTGACGCTCCACAGTGTCTCTATCAGTCTAACAAGGTAGAAACAAGCAATTCAATGATCCCAAAGCCCCCGACCACCCGCAGCAGCCACCCCAGAGCCCCGCCTCTGCTGAGCCCAGCACCTGACCCTTGGGGAACGTTGCTGAGGACCTCACTGATTCCTCTGTGCCGTGCATCCAGGTGGGACAGGAGGGGGCGGGTCTGACAGCTCCCCAGACCGGCAGCGGCGCGCATGGAGCAAGCCCAGCCGCAGAAAGGCCACGAGACCGAGGTGGACATCCTGCCAGGAGCGAAGGCCCATCTTCTGACCCTGTGAGAGGAGTTGGGGCGGCTGGAGAGCAGGGCAGACACAGGTCACGGCATGAAATTATGATCGGTGGCTTCTGTTTAAGGAGGAAAGAGAGTGTGTAATGTGTTTTTGAAAAATGCCCAGTAAAAATGATTGACTTTTTAAGAAGCTCTTTCAGCTCCTGATAGGGTAGGTTTCCATTATCTGGCTGGTTTGCAGACATTCTAACAGGGCCCAGGTAAGTGAGGTGTTGCTGGGCTTAGACTCCGTCCCCAGACATGCGGGTCTGTGTGAAGCACTGGGGTGAGCGGGAATGGGGGCACTCAGGGATCTCAGACCGGGGAAGACGTGGGCTTCTGGGGAGGCTCGCCAGCCAAGCCCAGGAGTCGGGACCACCTTCTGGAACCACGTGAGGGGAAAAGAGGGGAGGGAAGACAGCCAAGCTTGAAGAGGCAGACGGTTAGGTCCAGAGCAAGGTGTGGTTCGCTGGGTTTTATGCACCTTCAGTGAACAGAATGGAAGAAGCAGCAAGTGTCAAATCACCCAGTTAATTATTTTTTCAAACTCCCCCTTCGTGGGTCTCGCATGGTTGCAACATAGCAAATCATTTCTCTGCAGGTGCAAAACCCACACCCCTGCAAGACACCCCAGGGTGTTCAGGCCAAAGCGTGTCCTCAGATTTCCCAAGGGGTTGGGAGGAGCTGACACCCCCAAACATGGCCCAGCGACTCCAGGTGGGAAAACCCAGTGGCTGTCTCCTGGATGTGGTGGGGGCACCTCTGGCGTCCAGGGGCCCCAGGAAACTGCCTCACCATGTGGGACAGACAGCTGTCCTTGGCTGGGGGCAGTTTGGGACAGGGGATCGTCTTTGTTTTAGAGTCCCACCCCAGCGAGAACCTACTCATGGCTGCTGGGATGGGGGTCCCAAACGCCACACACACAAAACCCGCCCTTGGTGTCAGGGGAGCCCCACTCCCAGAGGCTCTGCTCAGAAACAGCAGCATCAGAGCCTGTCCCGGTCTCCGCGGCTTCTGCCCCACCAGCTTTCTACTCCCTGCCCTGGCCCTTGTGAGCTCCCCTCCGGCTCCCGCCTCTTGCCTGGGGCCCCTGGTTGCCGTCCCTCGGTCACAGACCTGGAACTACTCCTCACACCTTCCGCAGGGCGCTCCTGAGGCACCGCCATCCTCCTCACCCAGCTTCCTCTCCTTGCCTGGGCTTCTGTGGCACCTGATTCCCCTCTGACCAAGGACGAGTCATGCCTGGGCACTGGCTTGAGCTCCACAGGCCTGCAGGGCCACCAGCCTCCCCGGAGGACCCCTGAGGCACAGAGCAGCTGTCAGGCTTCCTCCTGCGTGGACACGCCTTCCAGCCCCAGCTCTGCATGTCTCTCTCAAATGAAGCCAGGCTACCTGGGCAGGCCGGAGAGTGACTTGGCCAGGGTCACAAGGCTGGAGCAAGGCAGAGTCTGGAGCATGAGCCTCTGACGCTTTGCCCCCCATTCCCTTCCCCCCACCCCAGCAGGCCTCAGCCTCATTTGTGAGGGACGTCACACATCAGCTGCTACCCACATGTACAGATGGCTCACTTTACTGAGATTTGGTTAGGGAAGCAGAAGAGCAAAGCTGTTGTGAGCAGGCACTCTGGAGTCCGACAGTCTGAGTTCTGGCCCTACTGCGGACTGCTTTTATGACTCAGGGCAGTTTCCTTTAGCTCTTTAATCCTCCACCTACCTGTCTGTAAAATGGCATGCTAAGAGAGAGAACCAAGATGGCAGCATGAGTAGAGCAGCGGAAATCTCCCAAAACCAAATATATTTTTGTAAATAAGACAGCAAATACAACTAATCCTAAAAGAGAGACCAGAAGACACAGGACAACAGCCAGACCACATCCACACCCATGAGAACCCAGCGCCTCGCGAAGGGGGTGGTAAGATACTAGCCGCAGCCAGGTGGGACCCGAGGCCCCTCACCCCAGCCCCGGGCGGGAGGAGAGGAGTCAGAGCGGGAGGGGGAGGGAGCCCAGGACTGCTGAGCACCCAGCCCCCGCCATCCGGGCCAGAGTGCAGACACGGTGCATGCACGGGGGACCCTGGATGCTGGGGAAACAGGGCAGCAAGACCAGTGAGTGAGCGGGTGCCTGAGGCTGGCGCCCCGGGGACAAAGAAAAGCGAGTGCTTTTTGGAAGTCTTAAAGGGACAGGGACCCCACAGCTGGATGGAAGCGCCCTGGGACACTTAGCCCAGCAGCTGGGAATCCCCAGGGAGCTCTGGGTGCCCAAACCCCCGGCAGCGCAGCTTGGAGGCCCCTCACCATGATAAACAGCCTCCCGCCTGTTCCCCCACCGACGCGGCTCTGCCATATTGGAGCAGGAGCCCGAGCCAGGCCACGCCCACAGCAACAGCGGAGATTAACTCCATAGCGGCCGGGCAAGATCAGAAGCCCTGTCTGCGCGCAGCTGCGCAGCACAAGCCACTAGAGGTCGCTGTTCTCCCAGGAGAGGAGGGCCACAAACCAACAAGAAGGGACTTTCTCTTACCCAACACACGCGCCAGCTCCCCACAAATATATCTATCGCCATGAAAAGGCAGAAGAAATTGATACAGACCAAGATCACAGAGGCAAATCCTGAGAAGGAGACAGACCTAACCAGTCTTCCTGAAAAAGAATTAAAAATAAAGCTCATAACCACGCTGATGGAGATGCAGAGAAATATGCAAGAGCTAAGGGATGATGTCCGGAGGGAGATCACAGATGCCAGGAAGGAGATCGCAGAAATGAAACAATCTCTGGAAGGATTTATAAACAGAATGGATAAGATGCAAGAGGCCATTGATGGAACAGAAACCAGAGAACAGGAACGCATAGAAGTTGATGCAGAGAGAGATAAAAGGATCTTCAGGAATGAAACAATATTAAGAGAACTGTGTGACCAATCCAAAAGGAACAATATCCACATTATAGGGGTTACAGAAGAAGAAGAGAGAGGAAAAGGAATAGAAAGAGTATTTGAAGAAATAATTGCTGATAACTTCCCCACACTGGGGGAGGAAATAATCGATCAGACCATGGAAGTGTACAGAACTCCCAACAGAAAGGATCCAAGGAGGACAACACCAAGACACATAATAATTAAAATGGCAAAGATCAAGAACAAGGACAGAGTTTTAAAGGCAGCTAGAGAGAAAAAGGTCACCTATAAAGGAAAACCCATCAGGCTATCATCAGACTTCTCAACAGAAACCTTACAGGCCAGAAGAGAATGGCATGATATATGTAATGCAATGAAACAGAAGGGCCTTGAACCAAGGATACTGTATCCAGCACGACTATCCTTTAAATATGAAGGAGGGATTAAACAATTCCCAGACAAGCAAAAGTTGAGGGAATTTGCCTCCCACAAACCACCTCTACAGGGTATTTTAGAGGGACTTCTCTAGATGGGGGCACTTTTAAAACTAAATAGATGTCACCAGAGAAAATAAAATCACAGCAAAGAAAGCAGACCAACCAAACACTAACTAAAGGCAAAAAATAAAATCAACTACCCACAAAAGCAGTTAAAGGAAGCACAAAAGAGCACAGAATAAAACAACCAACATATAAAGAACGGAGGAGGAATAAGAAGGGAGAAAAGTAAAGAATGACCAGACAGTGTTTAAAATAGCTCAATAAGTGAGTTAAGTTAGATAGTAAGATACTAAAGAAGCTAACCTTGAACCTTTGGCAACCATGAATCTAAAGCCTGCAATGGCAATAAGTACATATCTTTCAATAATCACCCTAAATGTAAATGGACTGAATGCACCAGTCAAAAGACACAGAGTAAAAGAATGGATAAAAAAGCAAGACCCATCTCTATGCTGCTTACAAGAGACTCACCTCAAACCCAAAGACTATAGGAACAAAGAAAGACTGAAGGAACAAAACAGCAGCAGAATCATAGAACCTAAGAATGGACTAACAGTGACCAAAGGGAAAGGGACTGGGGAGAAAGGGAGGGATAAGGGTCTGGAAAAAGAAAGGGGACATTACGATTAGCATGTATAGTGTGGGGGAGGCACGGGGAGGGCTGTGCAACACAGAGAAGACAAGTAGTGATTCTACAGCATCTTACTACGCTGATGGACAGTGACTGTAACGGGGTTTGTGGGGGGGATGTGGTGAAGGGGGGACCCTAGTAAACATAATATTCTTCATGTAATTGTAGATTAATGACAACAAAATTAATTAATTAATTTTTAAAAAATGAAAAAAAATAGCATGCTAATAGAATCTACCTCTTAAGGGTTGGTGCAAGGATTAAGTGGGACAAAACATACCAAATGCTTACTTAGCACAATGTCTGGCATAGAAGAAGTTAAGGATAAATGTTGGCTAAAATTAGTATTCATATTCATGTGTATATTTATATATAGAAATAAATGTAAGATGCTGCCTGTAATGACTGTACCCTCTCTCCCTTTTATTCTGACAGGTTTTCCTGCAGCAGAGAAAAAGGTGGAATTGGAGGCTGTATGGAGGAATTGATGGAATAGCAGCTTATCTTATTTTTCTGTCACATCTACAAGTGAGTTCTCATCGCTGATGTGCTAACAGTATTTGTGGTAGTTACAGCTTATTATAATGTCTTGTTTACCCACAAAATAAATATGACTGTGTGTGTGTTTATGTGTCTTTTCCCCAGCGAGTCTCGGGTGCCAGCCTCCTCTGCAGGGATGCTGATGGCGGAGGCAGACCACAGCAGCCCTGAGGTCCTGGGGTCCCCGTGTGAGGTCCTAAAGCCACGCACATGGGGCTGGCGAGGCGGCCGGGCGCTCTGAGCAAAGCCAGCACCCCCTGCTCCCAGGGCAGACCAGGGAGCCGGCTTGCCTCTCCCCGATGAATATGGAGCAGCCTTCACCAGGGCTGATGGCTCCTGGCTTTGTTTCTCTCTGCCCGTCCCCTGCACTCTGATCCAATGTCACTCCTTTTATTATTATCATTCCCTCTGTGTTGACAAGTGATTTAAACACTTCACAGGAGAAAAGAAAAAAGAGGGTCAGGGTTGGTGGGGAATCTTTTCTTTAAATTCAGGGTGTTCGTGTTTTGGATTAGCAAAAATAAATGATTACCAGTGTATAATTAAGACTAATAGGTTAATTAGAGCACAGTTAGATCGTTCTGGGAAAAAAAAAGCCAAGGACTATCTGCTTTGGAGGCAAACCAGGCATTTAGTAAATGACCCTGTGTGGAAGTTTGCAGGTTCCCGTCCTTCAGGCCTCGGCCAAGACTGGAGCAGCTGGGGAATGGGGACATGTCCCCGCAGCACAGGGGGAGAGCCCAGAAGCCGGCCGCACCGGTGGAGCAGCTGTGTGAGTGTCAGCCCCGCGCCGTCCCTCCTCACTCGACGTCTCTGTTCCTTCCCTTGGTCCCTGTCCCTCTCTCTGCCCTTTGCTGCTCAGCTGTGACCGTCACTCAGCCTGAGCCAGTCTCTGCGTCCTGTAGACAATGGGACTGCAGAGAGCGTCTCTGCGGCGGGCGTCCCCCGGTGGTGGAGGTGGGGTGGGAGGCAGGGGCAGTGGGGCTGGCCTGTGGGTACAGCCTGTCCAGTGCAGCAGGCTGCAGGTCTGGAGGGGAGGGGACCCTGGGTTCTGCTCACTGAGTCCTGACTGCACAGGGCCCAGAGCTACAGCCACGGCGGAGGGGAGCCGGCCCCACCAGTCAGCCCTTGTCCTTCCCGGAGCAGTGTATCTGGAAGCAAGCTTGGGTCACGCACAGGCCCTGCTGGCTTCAGGGACCACTGGTTGAATATTGTGTCTCCAAAAGATACCCTGGAGTGCCACCCGGTGTGTGGGCATGTGACTTTATTTGGAAACAAGGTCTTGCAATGCCAGGAGTTGAGGTGAGGTCATGCAGGAGAGGTGTGCCCCTCACCCACTGTGATGGGTGTGCCCAGAGAGGAGGCAGACGCAGAGATGACATGGCTTTGGCACAGGTCACAGCAACACCCTGGGCGAAGCCGAGGAGAACCTGGGGCCCGCAGCGGCCGGGAGGCCACTGGGCCCTGCCCGAGGCTTCCGAGGCAGCACCATCCTTCTATCACCGTAATCTGGGACCTTTCGCCTCCAGAGCTGTGGGCGAATGAGCTCTGCTGTTCTAAGTCCCGGGTTTGTGGGGCTTTGTTACGGCAGCCCTGGGAGACCAGTGGGCAGCTTTCAGCGGCCAGCCTGCCTCGGCGGCCAGGGAAATCTCCAGTCAAGTGCCTGGAGGACATAGCAGGTGTCAGGGTCACACAAGCTACTGTACCAAGGAAGGTGCAGGACCCAGAGCCCAGCCAGGCCGTACCCCCAGGCGTCTCTGTGTCCACTCTGATGGCCATCAGAAGCCCCTTACCTCCTGACAGGGACGATGCAGCCCTGGATGAGACAGGCTATCTCGGTGGTTCGGAGGAAAGGAAACAAATTAAATCTTTCACGGGCTCATTTTTACTAAACGTAATAGTGACATCTGTCATTTACTGAGGGCTTACCAAGCACCGGGCACTGTGTCAGCACTAGGTAAGGACTTCCTCACGCGTGGCCGCCCACCAGGAAGCGCTGTAGCCCCCAAGGGTCCACGGAAGGAGGCACCTTCCCCATGCACCGAGCCAGCGCGCCAGAGTCAGGGAGACGGGTGGGCAGTGGCTACCTCTCAGGTCCGCCTAGTGCTCGGGGACAAACCGCGGCCACCCACTGTTTCCCTTCTCCTGCAGGATCCAGCCACTTGTTCCAGGCCCATTTCTACGACGTAGGGCGTGGCCGTTTCTTTAAGTTGGTTTCACAAGATTGAAAGAAATGGAAAAGCTGCCCTGCATGCGAGAGATTCCAGAAAGGACGAGAAACGTATCCGGGGCAGAGGCCCAGATCTGCCAGCTCAGCTGCTCGAATCCATTAAGAACAGCTGATCCGAGAAACCAGCAGGGACCCTACGCAAACAGAAGGCGGGAGCAGGCAGAACAGGAGAAGGCCTTGTTGGGAAATGGCAGACCGATGTCCTCGGCTTCACGAGCCCCTGAGCAGAAGAGAGGAGAGGCGTGGGGTGGACAGGAGGGGAAACAGTTCCTCGCTGCCGCACGCCGAGGCCACACCCAGCCAAGGCCTGGCCAGGGCAGGAACAGAGACGAGCCTGCTCCGGCAATGAGCGGGGCCAGCATTTCTTGGAAACTGGGCCAGGAAGGAGGCGGGCGTCGGTTCCAGCAGACAGGATGCAGCCCTGCGGTGGCCCCTCTCCCCCCGCCTCCACAGCAGGAGCACTTCTCCCCCCTCACGGCCTGTAGGCCCCACGGCTTCCCAGCGGCCCCTGGAGCAGGGGTCTTGGCCGAGTCACTTAGCCTCCCAGCCGAGATATTCCTTATCCTCAAAATGTAAAGTGTGGAGCAAAATAACGAATTGCACCAGGGTTTTGAGGACAAATGGAATAATGCCTATTCAGGTAAGATCAGGATTGTCTAAGGAATTATTATATATAATGCATAAACTTTTAGTGGCTACAGTGGGTAAACAATAATAATTTTTGTTATGGCCGTGGACACCCAGACATCTCTGGGGCTGCTGGGATACTCAGTCTAACCACTCAGCCTACCTGCCAGTCCTTCCTGATCTGACAGCCCAGCCCCTAACCTACATTTTCAACTTACAGAAAAAGGAAAATGCAGGTCAAACCCCAGGAGGGAAAGTAACAGAAAAGTGAATCGAGGGAAGTGACTACACTCTGAGTCACAGCAGAGGTGGTTAGATTCTGTGTTGCGTTAAAGGTGTCAAGTCCGGGGAGCAGGTACGTGGAGGGCTGTTTTGCTGGCCCAATGGAGAGAGATTGTATTAGACCCCTACTGACCCCTAGCTAATCCTCTTCCCAGCAGGACTGTGAGCAGGTTCTGCACCTTTGGGCTGCAGCAAACAGGGGCCAGACTAGAGTGAGCTCAGAGCTAACCAGAAAGCCAGAATGGCCATCTCACTCCAGCCTTCTCCCCCTGTGGTCCCGGTAGCAGCACTGCCAGGGCCCAGCGAGGCTGGAGGGGTGGGAGCTGAGCGCCCACACCAGGCCCACGTGAGGAGCCACTCGGGCAGGAGGGCTGGGGCAGAGAGAAGGTGGCGGCCTCCGGTATGACGGGTCTCTGTGCCAGGCATGGCAGTGAGAGACGCAGCCCCTGCCCAGGAGAGCACAGAGCCTTGTGGGAGACCACAAACAGGGAGACCACAAACAGAGCCCTTGCTCTACCGTGTGCAAAAAGCCAGGCGAGAAGCACGTGGTGCATCTGGAAACCCTTCAAGGGGAGGCGAGAGGCAGTCAGGGGCGTGGCAGAGCCTGGGGGCCAGGCTGTGGCTGGAGGCCTCCCACCCCACACCCGGCTGGACGGCTTGCCAGGGCCACTGCCACACTGCACCCTGGGCAGCTCAGACATTTACCTTCTCACAGCTCTGGGGGACGGGAGTGTGGAGGCATCAGCAGGGTGCTGCTTCCGAGTCCTCTGCACGGCCTGAAGGCGGCTGGTTCCTCCCTGTGGGGTCCCACGGTCTCCATAGGTACATGGATCTTCGCCCAAATTTCCTCTTTCTACAAGGACACCAATGGTATTGGATTAGGGCCCAGCCTCTAAGCCATTTCAGCCCTTTAAAGACTGTCTCCAAATGCAGCCACATCCTGAGGCACTGAGATGTACAGCTTCCACATAGGAATTTTGGGGACAACTCAGTCCATGTGCTATCATTTCCCACAACGACTGTGAAGGCCCTGCTGAGCCACTTCCTCCCCCAAGGCACACAGTGGCCACTTTCTCCCCCAAGGCACACAGTGGCCTCTTTCACCCCCAAGACACACAGTGGCCAGCAGTGTTTTGTCCCATAAATCTTCTGTGTCCGGTGCCTGGATGATAGCCTCGGACCTGCTCCCATCAGAAGAGAGGGCTGATGCATCCCTGCCCCTGGCTCTGGAAGCACATGCCCATCACTCACCTTCCCCAGAAAAGTCGCATGTCCACTGGGGCCTGGGGACAGTCCCTTCCCACTGCTCAGTAGCCCTGCTCACTGGCCTCTTGCACAAGGCATTCGATAAGTCACTTTACCTGTGATAAGGGCCAGTGTTTCCTTTAAGCTTGGTGGTGAGAGAGCCAGTGGAGGGCCATCCACCAAACAGGGCCACACAGGCCAGCCTGAACACCTGGGAAGGGGTGCCACGGTCACGAGGGGTACTCTGTGACCCACCAAGATCGTAAGGTAGCAGCAGGACTCTGTGCATGGAGGCAGGGGTGGGGCACCTTGTCTTCATCCTGCAGCTCTGGGCACGAAGGTTTATGGACCTTACAGGTCGCCAGCCCCTGGCGCTGCACTGGGAGCCCAGGAGAGAGATGAAGGAGCTCCGCCTGCATCCGCAGGGGCTCGTGGTCCCCTCAGGGGGAGGGCTCTGTGCGCTGCGGCCAGGCACGCGGGGAGCAGAGAATCGGGACTGCTGGCCCTGTTTGGGGCTCAGAGAGGCTTCCAGCAGGAGCTGAGGCCTGAAGAGAATCTGGGGCTAGGCCATTGACGTGCCTGGGGAGAGTGGGCCGATCCAAGCAGGGAGTCCGGGGATGGGCTGAGGGGGAGCATTGGATGTGTGGGAAGAGCTATGTGCAGGCCCGGGAGGGACTGGCAGGGAGTGGGGCCAGAGACCTGGCTGGGGGCCAGGCTGTAGAGGGAGAGGCAAGCCGGGCTGACCTCTCCTATCAGACACTTCCTGTGAGCTTCCAAACTGTGTGTGGGGGGCCCTGGGCACCTTTGCAGCCCTGGGGATGAGGAGCAAGACCCAGCAGGACACCCCTCAGGGCAACTTGGCTTGTTGTGCCTCCTCCATACATACCGGGGTTACGTTCAAGAAGGAAATTGTCTAAAGCTTAAAAAATTAAGTATTACTGCCTTAACTACTGCAGGGTCCTTGCAAAGCCCTAAGCAGGGATGGAGTGGTGGTGGTGTGGGGTTTGAACCTGAGGGCTGTGGGCCGGGAGGCGGGGGCACCAGTCAGGAACCGATGCAGGAGTTCACCAAAGAGAAGCAGAAAGGACTTGAGAGCTTGGGGGAGGGGGAGGTGGGACTGGCGGCACCCGCTGGCTGATACATGGTGGGCCGTGAGGAAGCAGGCGGTGGCCGGACCATGGCCCAAGCCAGCGGGAACACGCTGGGGTTTCCCTGGAAAGGAAATGGGGGTGGAGCTCTTTGGGCAGATGTGGAGGAGCAGGTGCTGGCCGTGCGGAGTCTGTGCCCACTGGGCACTGGCTGGAGCTGTCTGAGCAGCCATTACACTGAGTTCCACACTCCCTGAGACGTTCCGGCCGGAGCTCAGGGCCCTGCATGTCAGAGACAGGCTCCAGAAAGAGTATTTTTTTATTATAAAACTTACAGGTAAAGTCTCCAATGTTCTCTACAGTCTTTTCTAGATCTACTTTTGAATCCCATCTTCTGTGCTTCACGGGCTGATCTGCCCCGCCCACAGTGGATGATGCTCAGCCTCATCAGAGTCTTTGTTTTCTCGAACACACATCTCCGAAGCCCCTGGAATAGATGCAGAGACGGTGGGACTGTGGGTTCACATGAGACATAATAAAAGGTGTGACCGACGGCACACGCTCCCCTTCCTGCCCATGCCCTTTGCCTGCTCCCGCCAGGTCCCTGATGCGCCTCACCCCACAGACCCCAGTTCTCCCTGAATCCTCTGCTCTGCTTCCACGAGGTCAGTCTGTAGAACATGTCTGTGAGCACCCCCGGAGACCCCGCTGGACTGGCACAGTGCCCTCATCTGAGGAGGGGGTGCGCTGACCCAGAATGGCCCCCGTCATGGTGCTGTATTCTCGGGCGCCAGCGCACCTTGCTCTGCACCAAGGCATTCAGCTCCCAGGAGGGCGCAGGTCCCGCCAGCCCGTCTGTCCGGGTGCCTGTGTCAGGCTCTGGTTCCAACGTGCCTGGTTTTTGCCACATCTCAGTGCCGCTGGGTTCCCATCGCACATGCGTGCTAAGCTGGCCTCCCCTGCCTCATTAGTCTGCCCCTTCTCCCAGATGGATTCTCACCCCCCAGCCCTGGGCACACACTTAGCCACAGAGCCCGGGAGCCCAGGGCCTCTCCCTCCCTCAGTGAGTAGCAATGTGCTTTGTTCCACGAGGAACACGGACAGAGACTTTTAATTCTACAGCCCTGGCTGGTGGCTCTTCCCCACTCCCACTCTCTCCCCTTAGTTCTTCCACGTAGCAGGGTGTTCAGGGACCCCCAAGATGACCCCAGCACAGGTGGCCCCCTCTTTGGGGGCAATCAAGATGATTCGCTCATTTTTTTCTATTCCAGTGGGGATTCTTTCTACTCCTCCCAAATACCAAAGATTTCTATAGCCCACCCGGTGTGCTTGTAAAATACGCACGAGGCCTGGTAAATTATGCACTATTTATTATGCTACTAAAATGATACCCTTTGTGTAATTAAAGTAGCCGTATGCTGCAGTGCGGATCATTCTCATTCATTAAGACCTCAAAACAGGTTTCAAAAAAAAAACTAGCCAGCAGCTGTTAGGAGGAATACAATCAGGTCAGACACAACCACCCTAGAGATAGTCTGACTCCCCAGGGCGGCCTCACCCTTCAGGACACCGAACACAACTGTCCTTCCGTCCACTCAACTGTTTAACAAGAGTGGGGCACCCAGGCTGTCAGATGCCTTCCACACTCTGTGGCCGAGGCCTGGCCCCTGTGTTCGGGGAGCACACAGGCTGGCCAGAGAGACGCGGGGGTGAATAGCAGGACGTGTGCGGCCACAGCAGAGACTCACCTGACCTGGACCTGTGGGGCCGGGAAGGTTTCTCACAGGAGGTACTGTCCAGTCACATCCCCAAGGGTAATTAGGTCTGGGAGGTGTTGTTCTCTCTCTAGTTTGTGTCCTCTTCGTGATGGACAGAACAGTGACTTGGGTTGTCTTTGACATTTGTTGGCATGACTGTGGTCTGCCCACGCCTCCCCCACGATGTGGTGGTAAGCTCTGAGAGGTACACAGCTTACCTGTCTCGTCCAGGGTTCTGACCCCCAGCACGCAGCACAGAGACTAGTGCATATGAGGGGCTGGACAGGCACATGAGAATGTGCAGAGGCCCAGGACTGAAAGAGCTCACACTATATTCCGGGAAGGCTGCAGACCACTGTGCCCAGCTTCACCCCAGGCCCCTGCCCCCAGCGCCCCTAGACCCTCTGCCCACTGGACCCTCCATCCTTTCCCACCGGAACGGGAATTTTCCCACTGGCTGGAGTAAACAAGCACATTTGGGTCCCAAACAACAGCAGCTATGTTCCTCCGTGACCTCAGGGTTAATGGCCGAGGGCACGTGGGCACCATCTGCTGTGAACTGTGAAAACCCTGCCCGGCCACCTGGGAGAACACCTGGCTGTCCCCAGGGCAGCAGAGGCCCCTTCGGGCCCCCGCTGTTGAGAAGCCCTGTCTGAGGCGGGAGGTGTGTGGAGGCCGGCCTGGGCTCAGACCTGACCCTTCCCACCCTGGCCCGCAGACCTGATCTCGCTGAGCCCTTGGTCCGTCTCTGAAACGGAGACGAAAACACCCGCCCTGTGGGACTTCCCGGGGTTAAACTGGTCAATGTATTTGAAGTGCCCTGGCATGCAGTGAATACTCGGCGAGTGTGACTGTTGTCACTAGAGGACACGCGCGCCTCTTCCAGGTCTGCGTCTCCCTCCCTTCTCCGCACACGCTTGCAGGGGAGCATTTTCACTCCAGCATTTCCTCGGATCCTCACGCTTACCTGGGAGGCCATTCCCTGCACTTACCTGATGAAGCTCTTCGGCCTCGGGGAACCAAAGTCACAGCACTGATGGGACCAGGACTTAGACCCGAGTCTTTCTGACTCCAGGGCCTTGCTCTTAATCTCCGATTGTGCTAATTTCCCAGGGACACGTGGAGGACCGTCCCCTCTCTCAGCTTCCGTGTGTCCCCAGAACCCCAGGCAGGAGAGAGGGGCACGGCCAGGGGAACGCGCTCCAGGGCCTTGTGTGAAGGCGGGCAGGGAGAAGCATTTCTTACCCATTTATCCTACACCTACTTAGCTCTGTCTGTGGAGACCTTGACATTGTATGAAAGCCGTGAAACGGACGGTGCAGATTCTTTCCCCAGCACAGCCTTGACAATACCATCCAGCCTGCAGGCTCTTCCAGAACCTTGCCACACGCATCGCCATCAAGCAGCGCAATCCGTGCTTCCTCCCCTGGAACCTGGGAGGGCCACCGTCCCAGCACGTGGGTCAGCTCCACAGCCCGTCTTGCAGTGGGACTCCTACACGTGGGACTATTTGGAAGCCTTTTCGACAAAGCGGAGGCCCCTACTGGGGAGGAGGACAAAATAAGGCGGGAAGGGCAGGTAGGGGCCAGATGGGCAGGGTCTTGAATGTGACCCTTTAGTCGTTTACTCATCACTTAGTGACAAATGCATCTGGTGCCACTTGGACGACTGTTTACATGGTGATTTCCTTTAATCAAAGCGGCTCCATTTTTAAAAAAACTTAGTCTTGTTCTAAGAAACAATAATATAATTATAGGTTTATGTCCTATTTCTGCTTGTCTAATACACATAAAATGAGTACGTCATCACTTGTTAACAAATTTTCATTTACGAACTCCCGCGGCGCTCTCCGGTCTCACCTGGTGTCTGCTGCACCCACTGCGGGATCAGTGTGCCTGGCCCTGCACAGCCACCACACACTCTGGGTAGGAATGGTCAATAAAAAATGGGCAAAAATCTACGGAAGCTCACCCTGGATGGGAGCAGCTTCGGGCTGCACATGAGGATCATCTGGGGAGCTTCACAGACTGCAGAGAACCAGGCCCGACCCCAGACCATTTAGATCAAACCTCTGAGGATAGGGCCCAGGAATCAGCATTTGTAAAGCCTCCCTAGATGATTCTAAAGTGTAGTCAGGACTGAGAGCTCCCCTTTGAGGGGTGCTTCAGTGGGAAGGTGCAAGGACCCCTGGAACAGACAGGAAGGCGGCTAGGAGGCAGTTTTGCATGCAAGAGTGCTCACATCTTTTCATCACTCGTGGCAGAAGTTCTGGAAAGTCACGCCTCGCACGCCCACAGCAGAGATGGGCACAAGCCACGGCAGGTGCATGCACACGAGCCACACACAAGCCAGGCCTCATTTGCCCAGCAGAGCTGCCTACCCCATCGAGTTGGCTCATGGCAATGCCTCCATGGGACAAAGCCTCAGACCAAGAACCGGTGGCTTCACTCAGCTTAGGCTCGTATGAAGTTGGGGCATTTCTGATGAACTAGAGCTTCTGAACTGGGGCTTCTGTTCACCCCTGATGAGGGGGTCACAGAGAGAGGACACATACACACACACATGCACACACACACACACACGTGTCACGTCATTGGCACACACACTCACACACAGACACGCATGCCATCAGGTTAGGCTGAACAATCCTCAGACACAGGCACCTAAACTGCCCAGCAGGTTGGCAATGATTTGCCACTCCTGAACCTGGTCCCACTCTCCCAGAGCCCGAAGCCCGGGCCCCTTCCAGCTTCCAGCTGGGTGCACACCCTCTGCCCAGACTGGGGCATTTGGCAGGGAACCTGCAGAAATCAGAGCCCAAGTGCAGGGCCAGGCATTCTCTTGCTTCACAGGCCCTGGCCCTGAATGAGAGGCCACTCAGTCACGGCTCGGGAACAAGACGGCATTGTCTCCAGGGCCTGGGAGCTCCTGGGGCTGGGGTGAGAGAAAGAGCTGGGAGAGTCCCAGGGGCCACGAGGTCTGGAGGAAGCTGGCCCCTGAGCAGGAGCGATTGCTCCGGCAGCCGGCCGCTCTGGGGGTCCTCCAGCCCCTGTGGAGACTTGCCGCTGCCCCCGGCCTCTGGGTAGGTGAGCTCTGGGCCTGCCCTTCACAGAGCCCTCTCTCCAAACCCTCCTGTCCCTTCACAGACGCTAATCCTGAAGAGGCAGAGAAGGGCTGCTGGGGTGGGCTGGGCTCCCACCCCAGGGGACCGGCTCCACCTCCCCAAAGGTCACTGTCCAGAAGAGAAGCCCCCGGCCCGCCCAGCCTGGAGCACCGAGAGTGGCTTCTCACCCAGACATCCAGCCTCCCACCCTCAGAAGGGGCCACGGTGTGGAGCAAGGACCAGGAATCGCAAGGCGGCCTCACAGTCCCCCTGCCCACCTCCTCCACGGAAGCAGTAAGCAGCCACGCCCCTGCCCTCAAACCTCAGCCTGGCCACGGACGTTCTCCATGCAGCACGCCCATTGGCCTCACTTTGGTGGACCCTGTGGTGCCTCCCCTACGGCTGGCTGACACCCTTCCCAGCTGCAAAGTGGCTTTAGCAGCCTCTCACGCAGACATCTGGCCAGCACCCAGAGGAGAGTTTCTTCAGGTGGCACTTTAAGAGCAAGGGTACTTCTCTTGCAGAAATCCCCAGGAAAGCGCCTTTAGGAACTGCAGGAGGCTGGCACCATGGGGAACCGTGTCTCCCTAGCTAGCAGTACCTGGCCCCAAATGAGCTGATCACAGAACTCCTCATGCTGGCCATGGTGACTGGTCTGTGGATGGGCATATAACCCACCCAGGCTGGTCACAGTCCTTCCTTAGGGGTGTTCTAACTGAAGATCAGGTTAGAGCCACTCTCTGTCTGGCCATCATACTGTATGATCGTGGGTCAGCTGGCCACCAGCCACATCCTCTTGCAGAAGCACCTGCGAGAGTGATGTCAGTGACCAGAGACCTTGTCAGGGGAGGAGGGCCGGGGTCCTGATGGGTGCGGGTCCCAGCAACACAGACTGTCCCAAAGACAGACAGCCTGCTCCAACCCTTGCAAAGTGCACACTGGGGCCATCATTTACTACCAGAAGCCTTGGGGTTCAACACATCTGCATCAGGGACATGCCAGCAAGCATGAGAACAAGAGCCCGGGCACAGTACAGCGGCCGCACAAGCAGAACGCACGGCACGTGCCGCGGGCTGGCTGGGTCTGTCTCACAGCCTGGGGCCTCCTCTGGATTGCAGACCAGAAGCCCTGGGACCCATCACAGAAATCTTCAGTCTGTAGCATAGTGCTTGTCACACAGCAGCTGCTCAGCAAACCCCTGTGAGTGAGCGAAGGCTCAGTGGCTTCAGGGCCCTTCTCCCCGGCCCTCCATTGAGCCTCTCCTCTGGTGCCCCCTGTCATAATTCTTGCCATCACTTCATATCCTGAGTCCTGTTTTCTATCCAGGCCCTCATATTCACGGTCCTAAGTAATATTCTGTCTTTTCTTTGTAGGAAGACAAAGAAATATGCATTAGATTATAGAATAATTTCTGACAAAATTAGATAACATAAAACAGCACTGTATTGCTAATTAAAAGGGGAAGCTCCAGCCCCTGGATAAATGAGGTGGCGTTGGACATCTCCTGCAGCAACGAGCATGTGGCATGTTCCCAGTTGTCACTAGGCAGCAGTGATCTGGCGTCGAGCACCCTCTCAGTGACCTGCCCACGAGGTGCTCAGTGCTGCCTAGGTGCTGTGGGGCAGGTACAGGGGATGCGAACAGGCGAAGTCAGCGGCGGGCCAGGAACTGAGGGTGAGACTGCCATGTTCACTGTTATTCCTGGTGACAGGACAAGCCGTCGTGTGAACCAATTTCCATCCAAACAGTCTGTTGGCTACGCACTCCTCAGCTGCACTGTGGGCTTTTCAATGCTTTCTCACGATATTCCCCGATTTTATAAGCCCTCTCTCCATGGACTAGGAATGACGTTTCTAGCCACCTCAGGTGTCTGAAAAGGCATATTGAAAATTCCCTGACTTAACAATAAATGGACTTTGCTTTCTGCACAAAGAAACACAAAGGCTGTCCCTGCAGAGTCAGGCTGTGCTGACCCCAAAGGAGGTCTCGAGGTGTGTTTACTCAGTTTTATTAGCTTATCTCTGGTTCCGTTTTCATAGGTTTTATTTACTTCTTTGCAAGGTCCAAAATCTCTCTGAGACACACCTTAATGAAAAGTAGCAAAGCATGTACAAGATTTGTAAGGTGCTCAGGTAATGGGAATTAGATGCCATTATCTTTTGGGAAGGCAGCAAATGGTCATCTGAACTGAGTTGACTGGGTGATACGTATTATAATGGAACAAACTATAAATGAAGGGCTAAATTACTGGGAACACCCCTGTTACTTATTAAACACTTTGGTCAATTAGGCTGGGGAAAATAAAGAGCTGAAGCATATTTTAATGCCTCTTTTGAGGCCAGGTCAGAAGCAATTAGATGTGCGAACCTGAAGTCCAGCCCAAGAGCATCTTCTCGGACACAAGCTCTGGCCACCTGGAGAACCGCTCCAGGGAGGAGCTGCCGACCTTCCAAGTCCTAAACAGACCTTGAATGCATGAGCCAATACCCTTCTCCATCCAAAACGGGGTCACTGGCCAATCACCCAAGGTCCGTACCAGTTTACTTTCAATGAACACTGAAAACATGTAGCTAGAAGCAAAGGAAACCGAGTTACCACACCAGGGACGCTCAGGGCGGTCTGTCTCAGAGACTCCTGCTTTTACAGTACGAATATAACATCCTTGTATAGGATGCTAGAGCCCCTCTATTCTCAGCCTCCCTCCCCATTTTCTCCACTTCATAACTGGATTCTGGTAACTGGCTTCCCGCCCCATTATCTGGGTCCGAGTGCTTGTCTTGGTGATCGGCCTGGGCTTTGTCCAGCTGTTAGCCTTCCTTCTCAGATCAGCTTCCCACCTGGATTGTAAGGACCCAGCTGGTAATAGGAGTGATGGATAACTTTATGAGCACAGGATGCCCAGACAGCTGGTGACACATTATTTTGGGGTGTGTCTGGAAGACATTAGCTTTGGAATGGGTGAACTGGGTAGAGCCGATGGCCCTCCCCAGTGTGGGTGGACACCCTCCAACCCCCTGGTGGCCTGAATAGAACAAAAGGGCAGAGGCAGGTTGACCTCACCTGCCTGACCGCTCGATCTGGACAGCACTCTTTCGCCCTTAGAGCTCCTGGAAAGGCCTTCAGACTTGGGCCGGGATGGATACCGTTCTGCTCTCCGGCTCTCAGGCCTTCAAACCACACCTCCTGCTTTCCAGAACCCCACTTTGCAGATGGCGGACAGCGGGACTTCTTAGCTTCCATAACTGAGTGAGCCGAGGTCTTATAGTAGATCTCTGTCTAGATAGATGGAGGCGTAGATACAGACAGACAGAGATGAAGGCATGAGACAGACATCCTATCGGTTCTGTTTCTCTGGGGACCCCACACGGAGCCCTTATGCCTTCTGGTAAGTTTGTCTGATGCCGTCTCTCTGGATCCTTCTCCCCGGATTTCTGAGTGTCTCTGCCCCCTGGGTAGGGCTCTTCCGTCCCTTCCTAGAGGGCTGATGACTCTGGTCTGCGCAGATCCCCCCCAGCTGCCAGGATGTAGCTGCCGAGTCACATCTAATTCTCTATCAGTGAATGGCTCTGTCCACTGCTCTATGCCTTCCCACTGAGAGGTGAATTTCAGGCCCCAGCCATTGGGTGGCACGTGGGGCACAAGTCTGGGGTCAGACAGTCGCAGCTCCAGCCTAGAGACCGCCATTGGCTGATCGTGTGGCGGGAAACCCACTTCACCCCTCCGATTCCTGGTTTTCTCTTTCATTTCCTAATTGTGTTTATAGAGGGCCCCCTGGATATCTGAAGTGCAAAAGATGGAAAAGACAAGGTCTTTGTCCTTAAGAAGCTCGTGCTGGGGAACCAGTCTTGTAAATAAGCAATTATAAAACTGCTGGCTGAGTGCTAAGAAAGACATTGTCAAATGTTACAAAAATAGTGAGAGCAAAGGAATTAATTGCCTGAGGAGACGTTTGAGCAATCTTCAAGGATGAGCCGGTACTTACCAAGGAGTTGAGAACCTTCAAGGCAGAGAGAGTAACATAGGCGAAGGGGCAGGGGTTAAAACTGCATGAAGGACGCCAGAAACTGAGCATCTTGGAGTGACTATAACGGGGTGCAAGCGGCCAACAATGAAGTTAGAAAGTGAAGAGAAGCCTAATAATGTGGGCTTTTTATGTCAGACTGACAAGGTTGCATTTTATCTTACAGACAAAGAAGAACCATCAAGGGCTTTTCAATAGGGGAGCTGCCAGATGAGATCAGCGTATGTATGCAGGATAGCTCCTACCTGGACATGGGGAGGGGGTGGGAGAGGTAGGGAGTGGAGGCAGGGAGGTCAATGAGAAGGGCTTTCCGACAGGGCAGGCAGGGTAAGAGGCAAGAGAATCACAGAATGAAGAACTGGAGGACCTTGGTGATGAATTAGACGTGGGATATGCAGGAGAGGCTGATGCCAAAGCTTCTGCTGTGGATAGACTGGTAGAGACACAAGGACTCTAAGGGGCAGACTGATGAGGGGAAGATGACAATGGGTTTCTGTCTTGGACGAGTCAGTGGTCTGGGAGGCAGCCCGGTGGAGGTGCCACAGCAGTGATGCCCTGATTTGGAGCTGAAAAGTCTGAGTTATTGTCATCTATTGTCATGCACGGAGGTGACAGCTGGCATCATAGGAACCGGCGAGATGAGCTGACGTGAACGCACAGCATGAAAGAGGAGGCGAGGACAGGGCTCTGGGGGAGAGCTGCACTTACAGTCCTGGAGAAGGCCCCGGCAGGACGCTGGGCAAAGCTGTCAAGGTCGGAGAACCTGAAGACAGGTGCTCTTGAAGCCTGCAAGGGAGAGTTTCCCAAAGGGGCTGTGAGCAGGGTCCTGGCGGCACAACATCAGGACTTAGCGACTGGAGGGTTATTCACGGCTTTGCAACGAGCAGTCTCCAGGCCTGATGTGCAAAAGGTGGGTTACAGAAAGCTGAGGGAGAGGGAGAGGGAATATAGGCTACTTTTCAGTATATTTGGCAATGAAGGGCAGGTGACGGCGAAGGAGGTGGCTGGAGAACAGCTCAACATGATGGGAGACTGTCAGTTTAAGTGGAAGTGATTTTGGTCCTGGGTGTAAGGAGGGGATGGGACAGGATGGTCCCCGGGGCCCTTCCAGCTCTCTTGCTGTTTGGCCCTAAGGACTCTGCTTAGGAACAGAGGGCAGCAGCCTCCTCGGCTGGGTGATTCCAGCACAAGCAGTAGGGCCTGGACGTTACCCAACACCGTTAACAAGGCTTTCTCCCCGCCTGCCTGCCTGCCTCTCTCCGGCTTCCTAAAACCAGGGCATTCTGATGAGCTCTGGGCACGGAGGACCTTCCGGAGAGTGCACTGGCCTCCAAAGGCATCTGACCACCCAAATTGGCAACTTGTGTTTCCAGCCCATCAGCCTTCTTTTCCACCTTTTACAAACTGAGGCTTCCCTGAGTTGACAGGATCCCCCCAGGTAATTCTTGGCATTCACTCCCTGGTCCTGAGGGCGGGAGAGACCTGCCGGGCAGCTGGGAGGAGAGGGAGGTGCAGGGAGAGCTGGTTCCCTCCCCTAGGAGTTCACAGCAGCTCTTATATTAGTTACCTCGGCAGCTTTTTCCTCCTTGTTTGGTTTAATATTCTCAAGGGAAAACCACGCTGAACGTGAACAACAGAAAACTCAAGCGTCAATCTATTTCCATTCTTGGGCAAACATATTCCTGAAATAATAGAAGGCGTTTAGGCTTTCAGGAGGAAGAAACTTATATTCAGTGAATTATTATTTACTGAGGCTTTGATAAATGCTTGCTTTTTTTTGCTGGCAGGCTGCATTTGGGGGCCCATTAGAGTGGAGATTATCTTTGGAAAAAGAAGCGCACGGAGTCTGATTGTCAGCCTGGGGAGAGGCACACGCGAGAGCTTCCGCACAATCAGCTTTAATCGCACCTGGTGAGGTGGTTTCGGCTACTTAACGAGGTATTTTGGAGATGAATGTGACGCCGAAGGTCATCCGTGAATAGGGCTCCCAGGGAAGGGAATGAGAACCGCGGGTTAGAGTCACTGGCTGCCTGGGTCGCAGGCGGCTTCCAGTCTCCACCGGGTGTGCGTCCGAGAATCGGCAGTGACTCTAGAGCCGGCCGTCTGGGGAGGGCTGGGGCTCTGTTTCGTGTTTGCGTGTTTTCTCTGTCCAGTCATGAGAAGGAAGTCGGCTGGGAGGCTGCTCTGTGTCCCTGTTCTCTGTGACACAATCGCTACATTATTCTGGAGGCTTTTGAAACGCCGGTGCACAGCTCGGTCTCCCGGTCTCCAGTGTGCCTGGGGTTCTCTGCAGCGGCGCAGGAGAGGCCTGCTGTCCCCAGGGCTCCCAGATGGTACGCCAGAGCCTGCACGGCAAGAGTCCCCGGGGGCCTTTGTGCTGTTTTCATGCAAAGAACTAAGCTTGGCTCTTGAAAACTCAGCCTCTGAAATCACTGAATAGTGATTATAACCTGGGAAATAGCAACCTGGGAAATTTCTCTTCCTACACGTTTCTGATCCTGCAGAAAGGAAGGTGAGGATGACAGGCCCCGGAAGGAGCTTCTATCAGTCGGAATCTTGATGTTTGGGTGGAGCACCGGCTTCCAAGCCAAAAGGGTCTAGATTGGAATCCACCTGTAGCACTGACTGGCTGGCTTCCAGAACCTTCCCAGCCCAGCTTTCTTGTCTGTAAAATGGGGGAGAATAAGAAATAGCTCCTGGGTGGCGAAAAAGATGATATAAAACAAGTGAAATGGATTTCATAGCGATTCTTTGTTGGGCACCTACTAGGCATGAGGCCCAGTCCTGTGCACACTGGGGACGGCCCTGCACAGAGAGCTGCCAGGAAGGCTGGGCCGCACTGTTGGGGGCACATGGGGGGCAGTGAGTGAGGGCATGAGGACTCAAGGTGTTCAGGACTCGCTGCTAAAGGAGTTACTAAGATGAGTCTTATGTTATTGATATGGATATTAACTCCTTTGCGTTGCTAATATTGTGCATGGAGTCATTTACGGTGGAGGCTGCCGTCTGAGAGGCAGCATAGAAATCCAGCTGCAGCTCATCGTCCTCGGCCCGGCTGAGTCACAGCGCGAGAGGCGGTCCCTCTCGTCACACACACGGTGCACACATTATATCCCGGGCAGTGTGCAACAACTACAGGAACGCGGTCCTTCACCCCTGACAACCCCTGGGAAGGGCTTGGCAAACTTCTGGGAGGGCCAGGTAGGAAATGTTTTAGGCTTGTAGGCCACACAGTCACTGTTGCGACTCCCCAAATGAAACACAGCCATAGATACTATGACACGTAAGGATTGCATGTGGCTTCTTTCAATAAAATTTCTTCACAAAAAGGTAGGAGACCACATCTGGTCCACAGTTTGCTGACTGTGACCCAAAGGGAACAGCAGATAGGTAACCGGAAAATGCCAACATAATGCAGAAAATGCTGATAGTGGAGGTGCACACCTCGCAGGCCTGTGGCTTCCAGAAGACACTTCCTGTTTGGAGCTTGTAGCTGCAGCCAGAGGTGGACATTTCCCATTTCTTTGCCCTTTTAGAAAGAGCAGACCATCTAAGGACCACTACTCCCCTGGTCAGGAGGCTTCTGCAAACGTCCAGGAAGGAGAGGGCGAGGACCTGAACTTGAGCAATGACTTCGCTTGCAGTGGAGGGAAGATTTCCGACAGCAGACAAAACAGGCAGGACACGGCGAGGGAGAGAAACGAGGCATCAGGGCCATTCACCATGGTTCTGACTAGGCTGGGTGGGCAGTTCTTCACCAAGGTAGGGAGCTGACGAGGAGTACGAGTTTGAGGTAAGAGGGTAAGGCTCTCTTTGCCTGTGGGAAGCTGCAGTGGATGCGTCCAGCAGGCGGGGGACCCGCTGAGTCCTTAGGCTCTCCCCTGAGCCCCTGATAGACGCCTGACTGGTCCTCTGCTCGCTCGGCTGCCACATCATCCACCTGACTGTGTGGCTCCCAGCTAATTACCATCTCTGCAGAATTGATCCCAGACTCTTGGCTTGGCCTGAGAGTTTGTCCAGACCCGCCTGCCGCCCTCTCCGGCCGTTCCTCTGACAGCTCCTGGCCTCCCACGAGTCCTTCCCTACAAGTCAGCCCCCTGGGGACTTCCAACACGGGCAGAAGGACTAGAAATGCTCCTCGTCCACGTGGTGGGAAGGGGGTCTCAGTTCCAGCCCACGAGTCGCCAGCAGGACTGCAGACCTCAGGCTGGCCGTTCTCCAAGCCGATTTTCAGAGTCAGGGCTCTCCCCCAATGTCCCAGATCTCCACCTTCCCCAGAACTGGCTGCGGGCACGAGAGGACTGTCAGCACCGGCCTCCTTCCCCAGTCCGTGCCGCCACTGGCCATGTCTGGTGATCTCCCGGTTCCAGAGAAATAAAAGTAGCTCCCACAAACTCTAGGGACCCTAAAATATGCAAACCACCCGGTATTCCCATCACTGCTCCTGAAACGGAACAGGATCAATGTTCCTCAGCTGGGAAAAGAGCTGGCCGTTCAGTGCTGAAGTTTAGACCCATCACATCTCTTCATCAGAGGATTCGCTGTCTGAGGCTCCTGGCCTTTACAGCTGATATTCAGGTTGTCAAGCCGGTGGGGCCAGAAGCGGCTCCTCTGAGATCAGAGGTCAAAGAAACCGAAGGAGAGGCTTGGGAGAAGCTTCCACAGAAGGGGTGGGTGCTGACCAGCGTCCTGTTTCTAGCAGACGCAGAGCTGGGTAGGAGCTCGGAGCTCCTGTGCAGTGCGTCAGCTGCTATTTTGCAGGCAGGCAGGGGTTGCCTTCCCACCTGGTGGACTGAGTTACCCACAGGATGTGAGAAAGGGTGATGTCCGACTATATCTCGTGGTTCAGTAAACTGCAAATCTTTCCCTTCGGGTGAATGGATTCCAAAGAACGTTGGCCTCCTGTTTGCTGCACACGGAACTTTGATGGGAGCTGCGTCCTACCCCACAAGGGGGGCACCTGGCTCTGCTCAGCATCCACGCTGGCTCCATCCTGCAGGCTGTACCTCCCCCCGTGAGGCTTTGGTCTGGCCCTGGAAGGTACCACGGGCCCACGAGGACAGCCCCAGGAGAAATCTGTCTGAATCAAAGTTTCTGCTTTATCTTCAGTCCCACACATGGTGTTGTCTGTCTCTGATGGCTGGGCTGCAACTCACCACCCCCAGCATCCCGGTCCCTAGCAGTATGCGACTTCTCTGCGCAGGTAAACAAAGATTTTAGAGTTCATGTCCCAGAATTAATTTTCTTATGGGGGCTAATAAACATTCTTAAATGTCTTTAAATTGCTGGAACAAATGCATACCAAGGAGTCTGGTTATAGCCTCGACTGCACTGTGGGTGGCTGACCACCTGACAGTTAAGGAGGGAACCAGGGGAAGGGTGCCGGGGCATCGGCCTCACACCTAATGCAGACCCTGCTCCACTCCCTGATGATGCCCCGACCCTGCTATGCTTCAGCCACCTGTTCCCGGGCCCTTGTGCACATGAAAGAGACTCCAGACAGGAGAGAGACTTCGGCTATGGCCTATTGCTAGCGCCGCCGCCTGTGTTATGAATTATCACTGACAGTGAAAACGTGGGCTTGGACAGTTGGTGAAAAGAAATTCTTTGCCATCTGTTGCAGGCTCTTGCAGGAAGTAACCATGAAGGTAATGACAGCGGATATTGTCAGAAAGGAGATTTTGTCCTTGCAGCAGGTAATGCTCTCCGCCTCCTCCCTCTGTTTCCCTGTCCCCCTCTCTCTCAATCTCTCACCCTTCCTTCCCTTTTTATCTTTTAAAATAGTAAAGTGCACCAACCTTCCATGCGTTTGCGCAAGTTCCCTCGTGGGTGACACTTGCTGTGATCCCGTGCACATCCTCTCCCGGGGTGCCCACGCTGTGTGTCACATTCGCCTCTGCTCAGGCATGTGTTTATGCTGTTGTGATTCCTTTACCCAGGTCTCCTGCACCCTGCACATCCCGTCTGCAGGTCTGTTTCCTAATGGAGTCATGATCCTGGAGCAAAGGGATTCAGTCCGCCAGCGCCCACCATGTACCAGGCACTCTGAATTGCTTTGGATGGATGCATGAATTTCCTTCTCCAAGTGAAATGATTTAAAACCCAAATCACTCATTAACATGAAATACTTATTTTTAAAGTTGTCATCAGTTTGGATGGGCAATTGTGTAAGTATTTCCAGAGGGAAAGACCCTTGGTCTTGGCACCTCATGAGCCAGATGGCTTGGGGCAGTTCACCTTGGGGTTGAGGCCCCTTCACTGTGCACAGAAGGCCAAGATCTAAAGCTCCAGGCACCAGACCAGTTCTGGTTCACTAGGTAAGTGGGCTTCCTGGCAAACCTCACTTTCCCCACATTTGTGTTATAAGGGGACAGATATTTAGGGAAAATAGCCTCTCCAAAATACCCTTCGTTCACTCAGTGCCTATTTATGGAGTGCCCGTTGGTGCCGGGTACTGTGAAAGATGCAGATAAACACACACTGTAAGTCCCTGTTTCCAGCGACTCAGTCCACTAAGAGAACTGCCTTTTAGTAATACATAAATTGTGCTATCACGTCTTAAACGTTACGCCTCGTTCATGTACGAGGGTGTGGTTTGCAGGGCATCCTGAGCCCCTTTAGCCACCCTCCTTCCTAGAAAGGTGCTGGCGACTGCCATCGCTGTGCAAGTGCAGAATGTAACCTGAACAGCCGGTCTCGCCAGCTTCCTGACCACTGGGTCCGGGAAGCACCGCGACTTACACCCCCTGCCCTGCGGTACTGCCAAGCCTTTGTTTAGAAGGCTGTTTATAGTCCCTCTTGCATGCCATGTGCCATGTTCTCCCTTGCTTATTAAAGGATGAAAACCGAGGTGATGGATGCATCCCCCTGTACCCAAGTCTGCTGCCAGGGTCCTCAGCCACCTCTGTCTCCTCCTGCACCCCAGGGCCGGTCTGGCCTCCCGGGGAGGGTGAGGGAAAGCACGTATGTTTCTCCCATCCTCCCGTCTCCTAATGGAGTCCCTGGGAAGTGGCCAGGGAGAAAGCGAAGGCACACAATGTGGGTCCATGGTATTGCTGCTCATGCGCGGTTCCAAGGCAGGGCTGGGCTGACAGAACAAACTGCCACATGTCCGACCACAGCAGGACACTGTGTAATATGTCCTCTGATACGGTTCCACCCAGTGCGGTCCAGAGAAAAGCTATGTTTTGTTCCCGTCTCACACTCAGGACAGGATTTCTGTGGATAAATAATTCATAATGCAGTTTCTGTTACCAAGACAGGCTTTCACACATCTGCTTGACGTCTCACTAATGGTATGACAAACAAGACCATCACCATCCTGCTTCTCTATATTACTTCAACGTACAGGAAAAGTGTGTGGTGTGGCCACTCTGGACACTCAGGCCCTCACTGTTGCGGGGAAACCTACAGATCACTTGTGGGTCTGCGAGACCTGCCAACGCAGAAATCACCATGCTGGCAAATGCCACCCAATCCCCCCGTTAACCGAGACGCAGCAGCGTGGTCTACTCCCCGCGGTCTACTCCCATTAAGGTCTAATTTAACTGAACCTCTGGTACCCAAGTGATGGTGAGTAAGTGGGCTGGAATGGGAAGCCCCTGTGGGGAAAGGCACTGGAGAGAAGGTGGCCGATGGGGCTTCCCAGGCTTCTTAAAAAGGGGGCAATCTTGAGTTCAGCCAAGAGACAGTTGCATTCTATAGTGATGAATATGAGAGGAACACCTTATTTAATCTCTGATACCGACAGAAGACTCTGCACTACAGAAGACCTCAGCGGATGGGGCTGAGCATGGCGGGTGGGGAGGGGGCGCTGGAGTCCAAAGTGCAGGCGGGGCTGGCAAGCACGGATCCCAGAGCCCTGGGAGGGGTGGGCCAGGCAGGGCCATGCCTCCTCCCCAGGTGACACAGTGCTGGGTGGCCCCCACGGCGGTGACAGGCACAGCGGGTTTCACTTTGCAGGAACGACAACGGGGAGGCACATTCACTGTCTGGATGGGGATAAGGAGGCCGAACCAGGGGACACAGACGGGAAAGAGAGTCATGACTCACTTGGGAGGGCTGGGGCGGCCGGTGGGCTGGGCGGACAGCTGCCTGGGACGGGCGCGGGGATGGGCACATTCCCTTTGTGACGGGTCACTGTGGGTCAGAGCTGAGATTGCAGGGACTACACTGGCCATGGCCCAAGTCAGCACGGAAACAGAGGATCTGGACCCAGACGGGAGGCCCTCCTGGCCCCAACCAACAGTGTCCTGGCTCCCTGCTGCCCTGAGCTGGGGCTGGTCTGGAACGGGGGAGCTGGTGGCCTGGCCATGGAGGGTGAGGGAGGCCAGCAGCGGGAGAATCAGGCTGGAGCCACACATCTGGGAAGAGGCTGTGCTGCTGTCACTCCTGCCTCCCCACTGCTCTCCAAGAGAACCCTGCCAAGCAGCCCCAGGGCGCTGTCCCTGCCCAAGCTCGTCCTCCAGCCAGAGGACACAGGTCAGGGTCTATGCGGCCCAGTACCCCACCAGGACGTCCTGGGCAGAGGGGCACAGAGCTGACGCCGTAGCTCCAGCTGGTGGCCCAGCCTGACCTTCCCAGACCAAAGGGACTGGACCGCTGCCACCCCCACATCTATGGGGCTCAGCGTCTTGTTCTGTCCTTCACCAAGTTGTCACCATAGCCTGTGACGTGTCTGGCTCTGTGCCGTCAGCGTTATGGGGCGGGAAGCAGGGGGCACCACAAACAAGACTTGGTGTGGATCCTATGCTTACAGAAATTGCAGTCTGGGGGCTGGACAGATGGAAATAAGTAAAAGCAGAGCTCTGGTCCACTTGAGGAACGGTATTACAACAACCCGAGGAAGGAGCAGTGGGCTTTCTGCTGTGGACACCACGAAGGTCCAGTGGGGAACATGGCACCAGACCAGGCCCTGATGGATAGGGACAACTGGTAGTCCAGGTGGAAGGAAAGGTCTAGAAGAGTCTCTGAAACAGGAAGGTTCAGGGGCATGGGACAGGCTGGCTTACTGGCTGTGAAGGGCATGAAAGGAAACTGGGGTCAGTCTGAACAGCGGGCTCACGAGAGTGCCCGTGATCCTGTCAGCTACGGGGAGGCAGAGGACCGTCTTGAGAAAGGCAAGATAGTCCCAGGAGGTGCACTGAGGAAATTCTGGTTTTGCTCATGGTGTAGCTCTGAATTGTGAGAATTGTCCCACTTTTTAATTTTCCTGCTGTTGCAAACACCGACACTCCTGTGAAGCCTGCACAGCCCGTTCTGCCCTGAATGCCGTGAGTTATTGGCTGATTCAAGCTTCTCTTCTTCCTTTCACAGAAATGCCTATTGTCCCGGCTGATAAGTCTAAAAAGACAGAGGCTCGGCAGGCGCCAGGCTGAGCCGTGTTTGGAGATGGAGAACATTTGTGCAAATTAGAGCTTAATAATATATATTAAGGACTGTCATGCATCAAACAAAATGAAATATTCACCCCGTTCATGAGCTTCTGAGTAAACATAAAAGTCCCCCAGGGACAACCTGCAGCATTGGAGAAATGTTTATGGCACCTTCTGGCCTCAGAACGCACTCTGCAGTCTTAAACTACAACACCCTAAAGGTGACAGGGATCCTATGGGAGAGGGCAAAAGGGAAGGGGCAGTGGCCAGGGATTCCTGACACCTGACAGCAGCCCAGCTGTCAGGGGGACGAGCGCGACCCCCAGGCCCGGGCCGAGCGGGAGGTGAGTGCAGGAAGATGACCTTTTATCCCTAGATCAGGTGAGAAAAAAGGACATTATGTTTTCCTTGGCGTTCTTTTTCTTTCATGGATGGGACGTGCCTCCACATAGCATCTAGCCTCCCTGTCTCTGGTGAGGTTATTTAAGCCTCTGGTTTTGTCAAAATTCCTTCCATTTTTTCTACCCTTCAGTTAGTCCTCATGCTTGTAAACCAGGAGCCCCAGGCCCTGGTGGTCTATTGGCACAAACAAGGCCCCATTAACCCTAATAGTTTAAGAATCACTGTTCACGTGGCCTCCAGCCCTGCTGCGGGGGAGTCCTCCAAGTACTTCTCAGAATCGCCCCAGGCATGTGCTCCAGGACATGCCACCCTCGTCACCCCCACTTGGTGCCCGGCCCCGGGTCACTGTGCTTGGCACAGGCAGCAGCTTTGAGAAGTCGCACCATTGCAAGAGCCGATCAGACTTTTCCTAAGAATGAAAATGTTCAGGCCACGGGTGCTCCTTGAAACAACCCCATGCCTGTGGTCCTCGGGGTCCCAGAGGGATGCAGGGAGGCATGCCTAGGAGGACGCTGTGGCCTTCCAAGACCCCGTGCCGCCCTTGCCCACTGGCCTGAAGTAACGTACTTGTGCCCGAGTAACACAATTTTCTCTCAGCATCTATGTGTCATGCCTTGTTCCCAAGAACAGGGTAGAGGATAGATGCCATCCCGTCCTATGCCCTGCACTGTGCCTACCATCTCCCTATCTTATATCCTAGCTTATAAAATGTTGAACATCAAATACATGCAAAGTTAAAAAAAAAATGCTCCACACAGATGCCACATTCTTCCTCCATCTACCGAACACAAATGCTCTTGTCCTTATCAGCTCATGCAGATAATCGAGAGCAGTAAGCTTCGAGTCCCACAAATGACCAGCTCTAAATCTCATGGGGGGCTCATATGTCCCTCCCCACCAACACGTTAAGTAGATCCCCTCCCACGTTGTCAGAATGCCCGCTTTTCACAGTCATTTGTAGCCTACAACTGGTTTTCACAATTGGCAGTCCTCCGGTGTCAACTGTTGAAATCTGTTTGCCAAAATACTGCCTCATAACGCGGCTCCGATTTGTTGTTGAATTGCTGCTTTTTGTCGTGAAAGGACAGTTTACCATTTTGGGCCAAGAACTCGATTTATAAGTGTTTATATAGCAATTTGTAAAATAGCGTTTTAAGATGAGTTCTGCGTATATGCTGTTAGGACAATATTTGCCTCTGGCAGAATGAGGGATTGGAAAAGCATGAGCTTCGGTGTCAGATAGACACGGGTTTGAATCCCAGCTCTGTCATTTTTACTGTCTGTGAGAATTTAACTTCTCTGCATCTCAGTTGTGAAATACAGCCAATAAAATATTATCATGAAGATTCAATTAGATGATATATGTAAGGTACCTAAAGGGACTCAATAAATGATGGCCACCATTATTTACATTATTATTAAAAACATCGCATTGCTTCAAGATGCAGAAGAACAGCATTTCTAAACATTTGGGACAGATGAGGGATGACACACGCATGGCACTCACGTCGCCTCTCCCCACCGCCACAGACAGAGCAGACATCATTAATCAATAGCGTGCTCTTTCCTAATGAGGCTAAACTTGGCTTCAGAATCCTCAACACCATGTTACCAGCAACTGCTACTGTTATTTATTTAGTAAATAAAAAAATGAGTTCCTAGTTACATTTGAATTTCAGATAAATAATGAATGATTTTTTTAGGGTATGTATGCTCTATGTAACATTGGGGACATACTTAAACTAAAAAATACATATATACTGAAATTTATTATACTAAAAAAAATTGGTTATTTACCTGAAATTCAAATGTGACTGGGAATTTGGTATTTTATCTGGCAATTTTTGCAGTTTGCATGTGCATTAGAATTGACTTACTATCCCTGACCCCCATATTAATCATGGCTTTGGACTGTCATATGGTGAAATCTCAATTTTGACTTGTTTTATGGATAAAAGGATATTTATTAGCATGCTTAGCTGGGAATTGCAGGGGTGGGCCTAGCCATGCACCATGTTGGAGTCAAGAGCTCAGTCAGTATGTGAGGTCTCCGGCCCTCTCTCCAGATTTCAGGTCTGCTTTCCTGCTGGCACCTTTCTGTAGCCCAGCTCTTTCCATTGACAAGGAGTAAGGGTCCCCCAGTAACACATTTATTTATTCTCAGCTTAACTAAGGAGCTTATTTACCCCAACTTCTACTTATTAACCCAGGAAGTTGGTATTGGTCTAGGTAGGTTTTCTGCTCACTTCTCTAATGCTGTCTTATAGGTGAGACATCATGGATCATGGGTCATAGGCCGGGTCGTAGGTGTGTGCCCACCGGTGGGGGCTGCACTAAGGCCCCATGTGGGTACAGTCCCACCAGCATCATTCGTGTGGAGAAGGACCATCCCCAAAGGAAGCAGGGCAGCAGGCAGGAAAAAGCCAGGAGGGGTCCATTTCCATTCTGAACTGTCTTGTTTTTATAGGATTACAGAAAGATTTCAATATAGAGGATGGTCAGAATTGGCAGTTGAGATACAAATATGTGAGAAACTGTAGTAAACCCAGGGTACAAGGACAGTATTGAAGGCAGGAACAATGACAGAAGCAAATGTCTTATTGCAGAAAGATGCAGGGAGAGAGGGGACAGTGTGTGGATGACTGGCAGGGAGAGCAAGAATGGCTGGTACAGGCTCCTTGGGGAAGTGTGCTTGACCCAGTGCTGGCTTTCAAGGGTTTTGAGGCGTGGAAAAATTCCACGTTTTCCTCATGCCTTTGAAGCACCGTCTGCCAGCACCCAAGGGGCTGAATGCAAGGGGTGCTTGAAGAGCTCTTCTCCTGTGAGTGTTTGTGGCACAGAGGCAAAACCATGCAAGGCACTGCCCACTGCCAGTTGTTGGCCATGTGGCCTAGTGAGACAGGTCCAGCTCACTGCACTGAGGTGAGGGGCCCTGAGATAAGGGCCCATCCCCAGGACAAGCATGAAGTCTGGGCAGTGAGGTCCACCAGCAAGAGAAGGAAGCCTTCAGAGAAGGGGCTGTGGGCAGGGCAGGCGGTGCAGCCTGGACAGATGCCCCATTTAAGAAACTGAGCTCTCCCTTGCCCCTCCCCGTCACCGTGTGTGACCCCAGGGTTCTGCTGAACCCTCTCTACATACACCATCTATAACAAAAGTTCCCCAAGAGGGGACTAGCCCAAATGCTCTAGGGGAAACGGACAAGAGATGGAGGCAGGCATTAGTCCTGAGGGGCTTGAAGACATGGACACCAAAAAAAGGTGAGTCTAAGTGTGACTCGAAGGATGAACATGAGTGCACCGAGCTGCACGGAGGGGCAACAGCCCAGCAGTCAGGGCCGCAGGGTGCCTGGCCACGTCTCCCTCCTCCTGACCCAGACCCCACACGCTCTTCTGTGGCCTCCTCAAAGGCTCTCTGTCTCTGTCTTGACAAGGAAAGTATTTAAATAATTCTATGTGTCGACTTTTTCTAAAAAATCAGGAATTGAAGCCGACACTAGCACCTCTTTCCATGACAAGAATCTCCTGGAGTGTCACTGTGAATCCCGCGGGAACCCTTTGGGAGCCCGCAAAACCTGGCACATTTGGGCAGCATGAGAAATGTGGGTGGTGTAGACTAAAGGGCCCAGTGGGGAGAGGCAGGGAAGAACTCAGAAGAGCAAAAGGACCTGGACTGCGGACACGTATATGCTGCGCAAGGCAGGTGAACTTTACGTGATAAACTGGGGGAGTCCAGGAAGGTTTTCAGGCAGAGGCTTAATAAGATGTGATACTGTGAAATGTGAGTTGTTAGCAAAAGTGACTGTAGCTGTGGTAGGACGCTTCTAGATTGCTCCCAACAATCACTACCCAGTCCTCCCCACCGACCTCCGCACTGGTGTCCGCACCCTTGCATGACCCTTTCCGCTTGAATGTGGCCTACACCTCATGACTTGCTGCTGATGAGCAGAATATGACAAAAGTGGGATGTCACTTCAAAGATCAGGTCACGGGAAGACCGTGTCCTCTGTCCTGCTGGCCGTCTCTGGCCGTCTGGCTTGCCTCTCTGGTGGAAGCCAGCTGCTGAGCATCAGTTGCATCGTGGAGAGTCCCCCGAGCAGGGCACTGAGCAAAGGCCTTCAGGCCCCAGCCGGGGTGAGCTGAAGCTCCTTGGACCGCAGGGAGCAGGACCCTGCCAATGACCTCACAGATGAGCCTGGAGGTGGGGCCACCCTCGTCAAACCTTCGGACGAGATCGCAGCCCAGCCAGCACCTTGACAGTAGCCTCCATGGAGACCCTGAGGCGGAGACCCGCAGCTCCGTGTGCCCGGACTAAGTGAGGGAGTTCGTCCCAGATCAGCACACGACCAGGGCGATGCTGCCGTTTGTTCAGGCCGCACTCCATTCAGGGAACGCAGTTAACCCTGTACCTGCACTGACGATGTCGTTCAGTCTCCAGGGGAACTGAGTGACGTAGGATTGTGATCCCATTCTGCAGAGGAGCACCCTGAGGCTCAGCCGGGTTAAGGACCCCTTCCAGGCTCACAGGTCCTAAGTGGTTGAGCAAGGATTAACATTCTAATGTGCATCCCTCTTACCCCAGGGCATTACCTTTGAACCACTACCCTGTCTACTGTCTGAATGTGGCGGTGGGGGTAGGAAAGGGGCAGGGGGAAGGGAGGCAGGGGCTTCTAGAAAACCCCTCATTAAGTCTACAGAACACTGGAGGAGAGTAACCAAGAGCCATAATTTTATTTCACCTTTAAAGGCTATTAAGCACAACATGCTGCAATGAAATTAGTGACCTTATTAAAACATTTACTCACACATTACTACTTGATAAAATTATGAGTTAATAAATCTTTTTACACCTGTAAGTGATACAACAAACCTTTCATCTGAAGGGGAATCATCTGGTTACAACAACTCTTCTGGTTCATTTCAGGAGCTACTGGGAATCTTTATAAAGCCGACCAGAGACCTTGGGAAGAAGATGTCTCCTTGACTCCCAGTTCCCTGGACCCCAGATGGACGTGGCCAGATGCCCCTCGGGCCAGCTCCGCCTACTTGCTCATGCTATGCCCCCCACCCAGCCCTCAACTGTTCATCTGGCAGAGTGCTGGGAATGCCCTCCTGAGCCAAAAATACCTTCACAGTTGTCTGGGAGAATGAAGGGCGCATAGGAGTGCGGAAATGGGCGCGGGCAGAGCAAAGGAAAGTCGCCTGCTCCCCTGTTTTGCTGGTCAATGTGAGACCTTTCAGAGAAGAACAATGTGGGCGTGAGCAGACATGGAAGCACCCTGGGGGCAGCTGCGGGGCTCAGGGAGGATGAGGGGGCAGAGGGGGCGGGTCCGAGATGGCTTCTTGGCCCACAGATACACGTCACCTTCTCAACAGGGACGATCCTGACCCCTGCCCGCTCCACTGCTGGCATCCACTCAAAATCTCCTTCCTCCCGCTGCTTAGCCACCACCCCTTTCACCCTTCAGTTTAGGGCTCCCTCCTCTCTCCTCATCCATCTCTTAACAAAGTGCCAACAGGAAACACACAGACAGCCTAAAACCAGCCACATATAAATAGACTGTATAAGGAACCTTGGACCAATGAGGACAATCAGCTGGCGGGAAGCATTGTTGAAACAAAACTGGCCCAAGTGTGGTACAAAATGTATGAGAATGTAAATTTTTCAGTTAAAGCTGTTTCCAACATTTAAGAGCACATTTGTCATGCTCAGAAGTCATGTGCAAATGTGTAAACGCAATGTAATACATTAGGGACACAGAGCATGATATAAATCGCTTGAATAAAAAAAATGACCAAAAGTTTAACATTTGTTAAAATAAATAGTTGGGTTACCTTTTTCTTAGCTGAATCCTCCTTTCTATGTTAAAAGTGGACCTGGCTGGACAGAGGTCTGGCACCCTCTTTGTGTCCCCCTCTCCATCTCCTCCAGCTCAGAGCCGATACCCTCACTGCTCTGACATGCATGGAAATCAACAGCTCACTGCAGACCCAGAACTGGCTGCGTGCCCGCTGCCCGTCAGGCGGCAGAGTAAGTCCATTGCGTGCCTTTGGTTCATTTGGCCCTTGCGAACACTCTAAGAAGGTCTCTGCATTTCAGAGCTGGAAGCTCAGTGACATTGGGTAATTTACCCAACCAGGAGGTGATGGCTGAAGAGGTGAATTCAGGCAGCCTGACTCAAAACCTTGTGGGGCTGCCTGCCGGATGGACATCTGCTCACCTTCGTTCTCCAGGATGGACTGCTGTGGAGCCACACACAGTTAATGACAATGTCCGGGGGATCACTCACCATTGTCTCCCCAAAGCCTACCTCTGCACCTGGCACTAGGCAAACTGAAATAAATATTCACTGCATTAAATTTCAAACAATTGGATTTATCATGATTGTTCGCAAACACTCCAATTTCTGCTTTACAAATCATCATCTGTAAACATGCTTATTCTCCCCTGAACAGCACAAAAGTAAGTGGCCAGGCGAAGGCATACTGGTGTTTGGAACTTAACGTGGCTCCCCCAAAAGCAGGTAGTCTGCTTGGATAAATGACCCAAGGAGGCAGCAGTGGGCAGCCAGGGAGAGAGCTGATTCAGGCTGTGTTCTTCAGTTAGCTGACCACTGGGGGCCCCGGGGGCTCTATCCCAGCAGGGTTCTGGGGGATCAGGGAGAAATGGCCTCAGAGCTGTCCATGTGAAAGACATCTGAGCGTTTACCCACCGGCTCCATCATCCAGTGGTCAAGGGCTGCCCCTGGGGTATTCCTGCACCTTCACTTCCCAGGTGTGCTTCCAGGTGCCCCTCAGAGAAGCCTGGGCACAAAGTGAGAGGTTGGTGTGCAACTGAGACCCTGGCAGATCACACCAAGGGGAAGCAGTCTGTCACAGCACTGGCTGGAGATGGAGGTGGGCTGGGCGGATATGAGGAGGCCACCAAAATGTCCAGCGCAGGCCCTGCCTGGGCACAAGGGGCCTGGAGGGAGGGCACAGATACTGGCCAAAATGCTGGCGGGCACCTAAGGTACAGCCAGCCCCATTTCAGAGACTTTGTGAAGCATATTTTCTCACTCAGATCAACAAATTAGAGGTCTATTCAGATTTAAAACTCTCTTTTTAAATGCAAATAACAGAGAGAGCCACAGTTAATTCTGCAGGCCCCTCAAGCCTACTGTGAAAGCTTTCCTGAGAGGGCCTGAAATCCCAGGCAGAGGCTTGTGTGTACACGGAAAATAATGGGAGATGATTAGGAAAGTAATAAATGACTGCCCTACTTGGTGAATGTGAAGTGGGGTGCTTTGGGGGTCGCGCCACGTAAAGCATGTGTGATGTGTCACCGTGGCCTGGGCAGCACGCTGACTGCATGATGCCCGCTGTACCCACCTGCCTCTCTGGAGCTCTTGGAAGTGTACAGATGTCCATAGAGGTAACAGCAGATGACACGTTCCTTTTAACTTTAGTAGAAGTCTTGCAGTTCCCAGCCGTGTTTACTGTGAGGACATTTTATTTCCTCACATCGTATCCACCTGGTTGTTCAGAGTCGGTGGTGCGCAGGGGCCCCGGAGCTGACGCCTGTCGGAAAGGGTTCTGCGGGGAGGCCCTGATCCCCGGCCTTAGTGTGAAGACAACCAGTGCCCTCTGCCAACATTAATTTTTACTACCGCAGGAGCAGGCTCTAAAGGGCCTGTATTTGATGCCAGGCACTGTTCCAAGCACTGCATGTACATACCTGGTTATGAAATAGGTATTAGCATCACCTGCATTTGTACAGATGACGAAACAGGCCCAGACGCACGAGGTCATCACACAGCGAGTCAGTGATGGCTGCGCTGCGAATGGGATTCCGGCCGCCAGCTCCGGAGTCCGGCTCCTAAGCCTTCTGACCCTGGACCAGCTCAGGGAGATCTGCCTTACCCCTTCGTGGCTGGGACGAGCCCGCGGCCAGAAGGCAAGCGCCCGTGGCCTTACCCAGCCCAGCCAAACCCATTCCGAGCCCAAGCTGGGCTGCTCACGATGTGAAAGGCCAAGACGCGCGCGGCAGGCGGGGCCTGGTGACAAGGACAGGCTGCTTTGTTCAGGAAGCCGGCACCCCAGGGCCGACTCGCTGCCATGTCAGGAGGCTGTGCACCTCAACACTGCATCTTGAATGGAATGCCCTGGGCCGTGCTTTCTAAGGGGCTCCGGGGGCAGTCCTGGGTGCCCAGAAGGTCTGCCTGGAGGGCACCCCAGAGCCTCCCGCCGCCGCCGCCCTTCCGTGGCAACCCGGCGACAGTCGCCCCTCTGCGCCGGCCTCCCTCAGCCGGGGCCCGGTGTGCACAGCAGGTGTGCTCCTTAGACCCCTGCCGGGAGGCGCGAAACAATTATTCTCTTTTTTTATTGAAATAGTTTATGTATAATATTATACTGGTTTTGGATTAATGACTCAGTGATTCATGGGTTGTGAACGTTATCAAATGCTCACCATGGTCAGTGCAGTTACTGTCTGTCACCAGAGATTTTTAAATATGAGGGATACTCCCCACGCGGTCCTGAGTTGCCTGCGCTCTGCCTCCTTCACCCCTGCACCTGCCCCCCCGCCCTCCCGTGGGACCCAGCCAGCCCTTGTGTGGTCAGGAGGCTATTTCATTGTCTTTGCTTAGAACCAGCAATTGTCTTTCTGTTATTTTCTGACATGTTCCTGTGCACACATGGGGCGGTGTTTACACTTACCTAGACGCCCAGCCCTGCTAGGAGCACAGTCACGCCTGGTTCCAGGGTTCTCCCTGGGGTGGATTCCAGCCCACTGGGGGCCTAGGGGGGCCCACCTGAAAGCCGACCCCGGGTTTGCGGAGTCCAGCGCTTGTCCTCTCGTCTTGTCGGACTCCCCTTCCGTCTGAGCCGGGGGCTGGTGGGCATGCAGGGAGGCAGCTGGCTGGGGGCCGTGCACCTGGGACCGGAGGTGGGGCTGGGGCGAGGCTGCAGCCTGGGCATCGTGTCTGCCCAGCGGAGGAGAAACCCCGGGTCGTGCTCATTGCGGCGGGGTGGGAATGAGAGGCCAGGACGGCTTGCTCCTCTCTCTGCCTCTGGTGAGCGCGGGTGGGTCTGTGCGCAGCGGGTCCCAGAGGCTTGTGCCCACGCATGGCTCCCGGGGCCCATCACCAGCATCTCCCTGGGCTGCACAGCGGCAACCTGGTTTTACTCCAGCTCCCACCTGCCACACTTTCCACCACAGACATGACCTGTTAAAAGTGTCAAGTCAGTCCTGTCACCCTTTGCTCTAAATGTTAGTGGCTGCCTGTTGCCCTTTCGTTAACCCTGGATCTCTCACCGTGGCCTCCGTACGAGGCCTGCAGAGCCAAGCCCCCTCCTTTCCCTGCAGCTCCACCCCACGTCCCTTCTCCACGGCTCTTGACAACACAGTGGCACCAACCATGTCTCAGGCGGCGCTGTGCCTGCTCGGAGGCCCTCCACAAGCCGCCGGCTGGCCCACAGCCCCCACCCCACTGACTCTCTCCCTGCTGCTTTGCTTGAACCCCAGGAGCATCTCTGGGTCAGTCATACTCTGAAGTGCCTAGTGTACATCATGACAAGACCATTCAAGGCGCTTATCCCATTCCACTAAGAATGGTTTCCTCTTGTTCCCTGTTCCTCGCTCTTCTCCGCTCACCGCGAGGCATTGAGATGGGCTCTGTCTGACTCTCCTCGTTAAATATGATGCGATGATTCTGGGGAGTGCCTTCTCTGTGCATAAGAGGCATTGTCCTTTGAGTCTCCCGGTTTCCTGCCTGTTTTATTCAACTCCATGACTTTGAGGGCTGGGCATATCGTGCCCGGCCAATCGTGGCTCCCTGGTGCTCTCTGGTACTCAGAGTGGCTGCTCACCCTCATGATGGACCCCCAAGCTGCCTCCTATTACAAACAGTATCATAATAAACATTCTAGAACACATTTTCTTATGAACCAGAGCAAGAATATCTGGCACATGGCTGCTGGATTCCAGGCAAACACATGCTCAATTTTGGAAATTCTACTGGTTCACTTTCCAGCATGTCAGCAACATTTTATATTCCTTCCCTGGGCCTCAGGGAGTCTTTCCCTAGACTTCAGGCATAATTGCACCTCCCTAGACTTTAGACATAATTGCAGCCTGTACCTCAGCTACTTGTATCCTTCATAAAATGGGCCATACTTGGTATCTGCTTATCTTTGTCTGTTGATATTTTGATGGTCTCTGGCTGTGGAATGGAAGCACCTGAGGCTAGGGGCCATGCCCATTTTATTCTCAGATCCTAGGACGGGACCTGGCACATAATACATACTCAATAAACATTTGCTGAATGAATGAATGAATGAGTGAAAAACAAACATGGTTTTGTGGTGAATAATGGCTAAAAAGTGCACTGAGAGTTTCATTGTTGTGAGGACCACAGCCCTAGATAATTGTGCTTAGAGCTCCTTAAACTCATGAAAGACTTTGAATCAGCTGGGATAACATCTGGGCAAGACAGGAGCTTCCAGCATCTATACCTACACAGTAGAGTCAGAGCGAAATATGTTTAAAAGCTTTGCAAGGACCTCAGAAAGGGGGGCGCATTCCAGGCTGCTGGATGGAAAAAGTTCTTTCTTGGCCTGGCAACTCTCAGATTTCTGTCCATGAAGCTGTCCTTTCCCGTTCCCCACGACAGCTGCAATCCGTCTGCCATGTGTTAACTCCATTCCCCCTTCCCGTTCCTTAGCCTTGGACTCTCTTGAATTATTTGGTCTTCAAGCTCAACTAAGGGTGGATGCTTCCACTAGGCTGCTGTTGTCCACCCGTTGCAGGAGGAGCAGTTCCTCTTATGCAGAGAACTTAGGTCTAATAGGGTTTAGCAGTAACTGTGCAGAAGAAGAGCCTCTAATCGGGATATTATATTCATGTCATTTTCTTAAAGGTCACCTCCCTTGTTCAGATCATGGCAGCTTCCAGGGCTGCGCCTGAAGCCTCATTTTAATGGCAGACCCTACTGAGGTCACAGACCCTCCTGTGCTCCACCTGGGAAGCAGTCAGTATTGTCCCTTTCCCTGCTTCCAATCCTTTGTTTTATTAGTTCAAAGCCTCTGTCTTTGCTCCAAAGTGCCGTCTGGGCACCGCGGCTGCTGCAGTGGCCTTGTGTAAAGTCCACAAATGGGCTCACGGTGCTGTGTCCACACACCCCAAAGTCATTTCTTTAGCAGAACAACTCAGTCAATATGAAACAAGTGGGCTTTTTCCCATTTCTGGGACAGCTGCCTCGTTTTGATTGAATTATTTTTGAATAACAGGTTTTAGGAGGATCAAATGAAGAATGCTTTCTTAACAGGTTTAAGATCAACTTCTGTTTGCTTGAAGATTTACCCATGGGTCATTAGTCAGCCAATTCATTGTGGCCTAAATTTCGGTGTCCTTTCAAAATGATTTTAGAAGCTCATAGGCCCTCACTAGGTTATGGGGGCTTATCAGGAGCCCGTTTGATCTTTATAGACCCCCTGCCACAATAGAGCTACTCACTAATAAATTTCAAATAGCAGTTACAAAAAGAAACACACAAGTTTAACCGCAGCTTTTCTGTTTCTGTGCCTTTTTCCATGCTCCAGGAGAAGCCTAAACTTCTCTTCCAAACTCAAGGTATTATTTAGATTGCCATTAAAGAAATGGTGCCCCTAGTAAAAATTCACTTCTGATCATCTTTGTATGTGTTTATAGAGGTGCCCGGTTCAGTGACTTTCATTCCTAGAAACCCAACATCTGGCACAAGGAAATCCTTTAACAGTCTCACCACAGCTATGCTAAGAATAAGGCACAGCTTTGCTCCAGTTTCAGAATGTCAGTGAATTAAAATAAAGATAATAGTGGTGAAATAGCTAAAATGAATCATATGCTTAATATGTGCCAGGTTCTGTGCTAAGCTCCCATTACGTCACTTAATAGTCTGACTTCCCAAGGATGGGTCTCCGCTAGGGCTGGGAGACCTCACATTACTTCCCCAAGTTCCAGTGGCTGGTAAGCAGCAGAGCGCAGATGTGAGATGGGGTCTGAGTCCAAGCAGTTCTCTTAAGGACTATACATCCCTTGTCCCTAAAGCACCATCAGAAGATCCTCAGCATCCTCATAAATTCTTACAAATCAGGGCAAATCTTCATGTCCACCACTGTCCTTAAGTTCTTAAGAAACAGGGTCTGTTGTTTCTGGGAATTAATTCCTCTCAAGGCACTGGACTGTCAGGAGCAGCTTATGAAAAAAACAACAAATAAACAACCAAGTGTGTGTTGCTCTTTGCATTAATTGCGTTTACAATTTTTTTTTAAAACTTCCAGAGAACATTGCAGTGGCCACAAACTGTATAAAGAGTTAATATTGAGTCACACAGAAATAATTGTTTTTTTACAATTATGAATTCATATGATTTAAGAGCTAGCTTTCCTTACTGTTCAAGAGGAGATTAAAAGTCTTTTCTGGGCTGAAGAGAAGGAGCTTGGGATGAATTTAGTAGGTGAGACAACCCCCATTTATAGTGGCAGGTTTAAGAAAATAATTCTGTGCCAATTGGTATGCAAAGGGAAAAGAAAATGTCCGTTCCTGTTGCCTCTGCATCCCAGTGACGGTGGCTTCGGCCCTCATTTCACTGTGTGAGGAAGGAGAAGCACACAGACAGAAAAGCAGGGATCTGAGGCCGCGTGAGCCTCACTCCAGTGTGTTTGGGTCATTTTCTTTCATCCTCTGAAACTCGGCCCAGTGCTACACCCTGAGGGTAAGTCAATGTATATCGCAGAAGCGGGTCCTGCCCTAAGACCTTAGCTTTCCACCTGGTGTCATTTCACTGCCATAAAACTCAGGGATGCCATATGAAGCTTTATTTCTCTGTAACTTAATTAATTAACTCAGTTCTCAAGCCCTCTCCCTGGGCTTTTAGTGGCAGGAGTCAATCTTGCCAATTCGAACTAAAACTCACTACCTCCTGGATTGAAACAAAGTCTCTTTTGGGCAAAGAACTGGTTTTCCTCTCCCCGCTCCCCTCTCCCTGAGGAGTGAGCTAAGGCCAGGGCTTCCTGGGTACAGTGAGGTGTCATTCACAGAGGTCTCGTCCACGCTGGCCTCTCTGAGCTCAGCCTCACCCATTTCACCCTGCTCCTCCGGCTCTAGGCGTCCACAGAGGCCTCTGGACTCCATGCATCAGCGACCACCACAGGCCATTCTTGTCCCAGAGCCAGACCACCCTGTGCGAGCTGGCCTCGCAGCGTCCCCTTCCCCGGGGTGCAGCTAAGCGCTCATTTCTGTCTGCTTCCCTTCCTTCCTGAGACTCATAGTACCTCCTGAGCCTTCTACCAGCCTGTCCACCTCTGTCCCTCATGCGCTGCTGGTGCCCCCCAGCCAGGCTTCCTTACAGGCTTTCTGTCCCCAGCATGTCCCTGGGAAACGCGCTGTAGGGCTCCGCCCTGCCAGGGGCCCCGTCCACTGCCAGAGGCCCAGATCGCGCACTGGGTCTTGATTTCCTCTCTCACTCCCCAAGCTCCTTCTCTTCAGCCCAGAAAAGCTTTTAATCTCCTCTTGAACAGTAAGGAAAGCTAGCTCTTAAATCATATGAATTCTTCCAAAAATATTATCTGTGGCACAAACTTTACACACTACTTTCTTCAGGCGTCAACTTTTTGATTCTTGATAACCTTTCCTTAAATTGGTAAATGGAACTTCCTCCGAACTAAACATCCCTTCTCAAAAGGTACTGTTGAAATAAGAGAAAAATCATAGAGTAGGGAGAGATACTCACAATGCATGGATCCGACCAAGGCCTCAACTTCAGAATATACCAGGAACTCCTATGACACGTAATACAAAGACAATCCAATTTTTAAAAATGACCAGAAGACTTGAATGGTAATTTCATAAAGGAAGCTCTGTGGAAGGCCTATAAGCACATGAAAAGCTGCTGACCATCATTAGCTATCAGGAAAATGGGCTAAAATTGCCATGATACACCACTTCACAACACTAGAATGGCTAAAATCTAAAGCACTGATGATACCGGGTCAGGGAAGGGCGTGGAGCATCTAGAACTTTCATGCATTGATGGTGAGGAAGAGAAATGGTACAACAGTTTTGGAAAACAACTCTGCAATTTCTTCTTTAAAATCGAACATACATCTACCACGTGACCCATCAATTGCTAAGTATTAACCTGAGAGAAATGAAAGCATATGTCCACAAAAATCCTTGTACAAGAATGTTCATAATAGCTTTGTTCCTAGGAGCTAAAACCTGGCAAGTTCAGGCATCTGTCAACAGTGGAATAAACAGCAGATAAACGAACTGTTATATATCCATACAACGGAACCCTGCTCAACAATATGAAAGACCAAGCTGCCTGTCCATGCAACAGCACGGGCCAGGGTCAAAGGCCATGTGTGGAGGAGAATTAGCCAGACACAAAGTGCCATTTCACATACGCAAAGCTAGGCCACTTGACCACACAGATAGGATGGGTACAGATGAGAGCAGGGGTCGCCTCTGCCCACAAGGGGTGGGGAGAGTTGTGGCTAGAAAGGAGCCCCAGGGAGGGGACTCGCCGAGTGAAGGAAATGTTCCCTATGTTAAACGCAGCGGTGGTACCCAGGTGTATACATTTCTCAGAACTTAAAATCTGTACATTTTGGTGGATGTAAATCAATTTTGTTGGGTGTAAAATAAATTTAAAGAGGAAAAATACCTTTTTTTCTCTCAAAGCTCAATTCCTGCACATGAAAGCCTTGGCTTGCAAAGCTATTGATTTTTACTCCGACTTTAGAAATGAAATGCCCAGGAAATCTGTTGATTTTTTTTTTTGCTCAGGACTGCACATGCTCTCTCCTAAAGGTGGCTGGGCTGAAAAGCTGCTACCAGAGGGGAAATAGTCTTCTGGGGTTAGGTGTACATGGGGGTGCAGAGGTGGCGGGAAGTCAGTATGTCACTGACGTGGCCATGGGGTGATGTTATCTGTTCACAGCCTAGTGGGAGAGACGGATCACGAACAAGCAAACAAGTAAGAAAAATGTATGACTGTAACTCCTGCTAAAGGTGATGACTAATGTAAACAAGGTGCAATAGTAAAGGATAATTTTGGAGGGAAGACTACTTAAACAGGAGTACGTCCCTGGTGATGTGATACTGAAGCCGAACAATGAAAAGGGGTTATAACCTCATGAAATGCAAAGGTAAAGTGACCCAGGTGGAGGAAACAGCACATTACATGCCCCAAAGTGGGAGAGAACCTTGTGTTCAAAGAACCTTGAGGGCGCGGGTGTGACCAGCACGTGCTGGTCAAGAAGAGAGTGGAATCGGTGTGCCAGGAAACAAATGCCATGCACACCTTTTATTGTGTGTCATGGTATAAAGTTTGGATTTTATTCTAAATGTAATAGGAAATTATTCAGAATTTTAAGCAGGGGAGTAAGATGTTACAATTTGTATGTTTTAAAAACAATTTTATTGAGGTATGATTGATGCACAATTAGCTGTATTTTAACTATGAAATTCAACATCTTAACATATGTATAAACCATGAAATCACCAACATAATCAAGATAATGAAGATAATCGACACTCCCCCAATTTTCCTCATTCTACTTTGTAAGGCTTCCCTACTACCCACTGAGTGCCTACCCATGTCCCTAGGTGACCACAATCCACTTTCTGCCACTATTAATCAATAGCATTTTCTAGAGTTTGATATATAAGTAATCATATAGAAAGTTCTCATTTTGTCTGGCTTCTTTCACTCATAATTATTTTGGGATTAATTCATGTTGCTGGGTGTATAATAGATTATTCCTTCTCATTGCCCACTAGTATTCTAGTACATGGATATACCACTATTGTCCACTCCCCTGTTGGTGGACCTTTGAGTTGTTTCCAGTTTGGGACTTTTGTAATAAAAGCACTATGAACATTTGTGTTCAAGTCTTGGTATGGGCATATGTTTTCATTTTTCTTTGGGAAACACGTAGGGGCAGAATAGCTGGATCATATGGTAAGTTCATTGGGATTCTTGGAGATGTGGGCTTATAGTTCTCATCAAATTTGAAAAAAGATTGCCATTATTTTCTCAAAGTTTTTCAGCTCCTCCCACTTTGATGCTCCTAATTCATGTATCTTAAGCTGTTTGAAGTTGTCCCACCACAGGTCAGTGCTGCTCTAATTATTTTTAGTACTTTTTCTCTTCCATTTAATCTTGGATAGTTTATATTGCTGTGACTTCAAATTCTCTAATCTTTTCCTCCGCAATATCTAATCTGCTGTTAACCCACCCATCCCATGCCAGTTTAATTTTTATTTCAGACATTATTATTTTCACCACTCAAAATTCAATTTGGGCCTTTTTATATCCTCCATGTCTCTCCTTAACTGTTCAGTTTTTCTACTAGCTTCTTGAACATATGAAATATCATTCTAATAACTTTTTAATGTCTTTATTTATAAATTTATCATTATGTTATTTCCAGGTTAGTTTAATTAACCAAGTTTTCTCTTCATTATGAATTCATATTTTCTTGCTTTTTTTTTTGCATGCTTATTAATCTTTGATTGAATGATAGACATTTTAATTTTGTTGGGTGCTAGATATTTTGTATACCTACAGCTGTTCTTAATCTTTTGTGCTAAGACACAGTAAAGTTTTGTTTCTTGCTAAGTAATGCAAGAGCACCATTTGTCTAGTCCTGACTTTGCCCTACTTCTGAGGCAAAATGCTTTTGAATATGCTACATAATACCTACTCAGTGCCCCACCATTTATAAGGTTTTCTGCTCTGGTTAGTGAGAAAAGAAACTATTCTGGTCCTGTGTGATCTCCAGTGACTGCTCCCTATAATCCTTTTGTGGTACTTTTCCCAGCCTCAGATAATTTCCTGACATGCGTGACCGTTTACTACTTGGCTGAAGACTTGATGGGACCCTCTACCGGTCTCCAGAGCCATCTGCCACACACTTTCTCTTCTCCCTTAATTCGTTCTGGTAATTCTAGCCCCCTTGGCCTGTCTGGACTTCCAGCTCTGCGTCCTTCACTCAGGGAGTCCCTGCACCTCAACATGGAAAGCAGGGAGGTAGCAACTGCAGCACCGGAAGGCTCATCGCTTTTTCTTCCTATGTCTCAGGGATCACGGTCCTTAGTTGCCTGATGCCCAGTGTCTTAAAAATAATCTTTTTGTATATTTTGTCTGGTTTTAATTATTCCAGATGGGAGGGTAAATCTAGTCACTGTTATTACATCTTGAATGAAAGCATTCCTGTTTATGTTTTTAAAGACTTCTTTGCTGTGTGGAGAGTAAACCAGAAGCCAAATTATTTCGCTGAGCATCAGGTTTGTTTGTTTGCGTAATCAGTAAATATAGGCAATGTAGGGAAAGCCTACCTCATAGTGTTACTGTGAAAGTTAAATGAGATAATGCATATGGTATATAAAGAAGATGAATTGTACTCTTTTCTCTATGGTATAAAGATGATAACTAATTTAAAGAATATTCATTTTATATCCCCAGGTATAAATACTCAATGAACGTTTGTTGTTGAAAATTCAATCCCCTTATAAGATGGCAAAATAATCTACCCAACCGTGATGTCAAATGTCAAGTCAAATAAATGGGTTAAAAAACAATAGCAGCATATGTATATCTCTTACCCTGGTAAAATCATACAAGAGGGGGACTTCCATAGTTGGGGGAGTCCCCAAAGAATAGTGAAGAGACATAGAGGAGAAAATTGAGAGGGACCTTTTGCAAAGTTTGCTTATAGGCTTAAAAGATACCTGTAGGACAATTGGGCCATCTTGGAGCTACCTACGGTGAAAATGTTAGCAGAAATGATGCCTGTTTACTATTTCAGGGCACACAGGAGACTCCAGAATGAGATTTCCCTAAGAGGAGCACATTTAAGGACACAGCTGTCTATTGTCAACACAAAGAAAAAAGAAACTGTCTGAATCTTAAAATCAGAGTCTTAGCTGCTACAGCTCTTGAATCCATGAACATACATGAACATACCTGGGAATATGAGTTGATCCCCACTTCCCCTGTCCTTAGTAAATAAACGGCAGAAACAAAACCCCCTTCATGTCTAGCCACACTGCAGGAAATGCTCTGATCTCTAGGCTATATCATTTCCAACATTTGCAGTCTCGAGCCAGCTCTAAGATAAGCAGTTATTATTTCAACAGTTTATCACATAATTTCCAAAAGGCTTCACTTTGCTGTTGATGTTGGAAAGCTACTTCTGCCTAGATTATATTTACTCTGTGCAGTGTTTGTGGTCAGAGTCCTTGCCGAGCTAACGTTGTTTACGCCAAGCTTGCACATATACGAGAGCTCATTTTGGGCACGTTTTCATTTTTTAAACAAAAATGGATGATTAGCAAATCCCACAATGAGGTAAGTCCCCAAATGTTTACGAACTACTTTTTGGCTGCTGGAATATTTATCATAATAAGCAAAACCTTAAACTAATCAGCAAAGGGTTTTAATTGCAGTGTTCAAGTTCCCTCATTCTGAATGCATGCTGGCTGTCTCCATCAGTGCTGATATCTGAATGCAAAGAACAAGAGAAGGGAATAAAATCCTTTTTTCACTGAAAGTTACAAAGAGTCACAAGTTTTTCTAGCTTTAGAATTCAATAGCCCAGCTAATAAAAATGAGCATATTGTTGCCTCTGACCAGAGTGATCTAATTCCCAGAAAGTAGTTAATCCTATCTGCAGAACTGGTCCCACTAACTGCCATGTTTTCTATTTCAATCCTCACTTTGTTCATGAAACAGCCATGATGATTTAGAGTGCCACGCTGTTGCTATGGAATCTGATTTCTCTCCGCTTTTAGCCTATTGAGGACTTGTGAGCTCTTACATGTCTTTTGCATGAGTTACTGCTCAAATGCACTCATGGGATGGGCAGCTGTTCAAACCCACACTCAAAGCAGGGGTGGTTACAGAGCAAAGGTTGGGTTTAGACTATGCATCACATAAAATAAAAACCAGGCAAATATTTAGGTCATGGCCTGTAACCTTATCTTGGAGGATTTTGATGATTCAAGTATCGCCACTGTGGTCAGGGATGATTTTAGCCGCATTTACGCTTGTTCATCATTTATTCCATGTATGACACTCTGTGTTGGTTCTCTTGCCTAAATTTCTTAGGGAGAAGTGACGAAGATTCCCCCTTTCGTGGCCTGGCAGATCCTATCTCTACTCCTGAAGCAGGCACGCGGCTCAGCTGCCCTGCTCCCCTCACTGATGCCTCACCGAGTGATTCGAAGCAGGTTGTTGGGATGTAAGGAGAGGGACATTGTTTTATTTCCTACTGTCTGTCTAGCATTTTAAATGGAGACTTACTGCCTAATAGGTGATCAATAAACATTTGCTTGAATGGCTGAATAGAATTTATTTATATAGAGTTTATTATTGGAGCTGATTCTACGCCCCAGTCACTTCAAGTGTTTCCTATGCAATGATGACAGCTGGTCTTACGTCCTCTGCACCCCTGCAGCCATGAGACTCCCCCACTACTTAGAAGGCAGCCCATTCCATTTACAGAGGTTTTCATTGCTCAAAAGTCACACCTTACATGGAATTGCAATGCTCCTCCTTGTATCATCCCTCCTTTTTTTCTTCCTTCTAGAGTGATGAGCTTTTTCCTGACAGATAGCGGGAGACGGTCTTGCAATTCCCTGCGGAGCTCAAATGGCTGGAAGCAGGGTGTAAATGGGTGTAGCTCACAACGCTGGAAAGTGCTCTTCTCTTATGGAGGAGCTGATTTTCAGGTTGCTGTTCAGACCCACCAATTTTAAATCTTGCATGATACCAATGGAGTAGTTAGGATTCACTATGTTTCAAGAGGTTACTGGACCTTGGGGAGAAAAATCTCCATTTTAATGTGGCCTGACACAAAGCTTTGAAGAACCCAGATTCTCAAGGAACTGTATGTTAATTTTTGATCAGGTAAAATTGGAATTTTTCCTTGGAATTGAAACTTTAATTAATTAATCATATAGCTCTTTTTAATAAAGTACCTACCCTGGGACATCACTTAATTTTCCTATATTGCATCAAGGCTATATTACTAATTTGCTAAGATTTATTAAGTTCTAAGTGCTCTGCAAATGTTATCACATGGAAATCTCATAACAAACCTATAAAGAAGTTTCTGTCACCTTCCTTCATGTAAGAGGAAGTGTCGGATCAGTGGGGATGAGTGACCGTCAAGGTTACGGCAGGAGTGGCCCAGGGTCAGGCTTCTCGCTTACGTTCTCTGACATCCAAGGCTCTTAATCTCCAGGTCATGTATTTCTAGAGAGAAATAGGTTCTTGTGGGAGGAATAAAACCCAGTCCCCACTGTCTCCGTGTGACTCTCAGTGCCCTGTGCAAGCCTGTGCTCAGGGAGCGGGGTGAAGAGGTGCCCCCTTTGGTGCCAGAGGCCCAGGCGTCGAAGCAGGATCCACAGCTTACCAGCTCCCACCTCTCCAATGATGGACGGGCTGCGAGGCCTCCCCGTTTCCTCTCCAGCCTTAGGAATGCACGTGGTGCTGGTCTGGGAACCAGGACAAGGCGCAGGTTAACAGCGCAGGGGAAGGGAAGCGCGTGCTCCGGGGAGACCTGAGCTCATACCACACTCTCCTGAACAGAATGTCCCCTTGCCCACTCGCCCCCTTGGCAAGTACCCCGGTCAACTCAGCGTGCCTTCTGTGAAGCTGTTCTTGACCCCTCCCTCACCAACACCCTCCAAACAATCACTCCCTTCTTAGGGGTTCCAAATATACTGTGTGCGATTTGTGATTATTCAACTGTTGGTCTGACTCCCCATCCTTACTCCCTAGACTGTGAGCATCTTAAAGACCAAAACTGCCTCCCTTTAATTTCCAGGCCCATCGCAGTGCCTGCATGAGGAGGAAGCCTTCAGCAAATGTTTCTGAAGTGGCTGAATGAATCAGCAGGCCATGTGTAGAGGCAGCAGAAGGGGGACAATTTGACCTTAATAGAGAACTCATGGCAGGAAACTGAGAAATTAAGTTGGTAAGATAGGGAGGCTGGGCACCCAGAGAAGGGGGCTGAGGCTTAGTGCCCCAGGCAAAGCCTCTCTGCCACTCTCAGGTAGGCAAGTGACAATGGAGGAAACAATTCTATTAAGAAAATTAGTGTAGACGTGGTTTCTATTAAAAAAAACGAGTAAAGGTAATGAACTTCCTTACTTATCATGCTCTTAATAAATCTGCACCTCATTTATTGTATCTGACACTTACATGCATAAAAAACACAGAATAATTTGAGTTGGAGGTGTCTTTCTTATTTTACCTTAAGCAAATGAATTTTTAATAAATTACTAAGGTGGTGAAGAAACATCTTCCCTGGGTTAAACCATTTGAATAGGTCTAAACAGTTGTTCCCGACGTGTGTAGCACCCCGCTCAGTGCCTGACACCTATTAAGGACTCTGTCGGCATTTGTTGAATGTCAAGTTCATATTGCACTGTGTTCGCATCTACTCTCTCTGGTTATTCGCATGAATGGAGGGTGACAGCATCCCCAGATATAAGTACAGTGATTATTTTAGGAGATTAAGAGATTAAAAAATTAATTAAAGATGGAAAGTTCTGTAGTGTTTGTGTTTGGAATACAGAACATGTATGTATATTTATATCAATATGCTTGTCTAATTCTCTGAGATGTAAAATAATGCTAAAATAAGTGTGCATAAGAGCACATGTTGAATAACTACAGTAGATGGCAGCTCAGAAATGCATTCATCACCAGCCACATGACCTGTACCCGGTATAAGCAACAGAATGGGTGACATTTCTTTAAAAGCCCCTTTGTTCTGGTCCATTGTAGAGAAGCTGGTAGGGGAGGACAGTCTAGTCAGATCAGGTCCATATATGGAAGTGGTTTAGCCACGTCTATTAGGTGGTAGGCCTTGTTACCGTGTGGTTGCATCATTTTGCAATCTTGGGATTTAAGCTCACAGGCAATTTCAGAATGCAAAATTTCCTCTCTAACTTGAAGAGCAGAAAGGAGTGTGTGCATGTGTGTGTGCGTGCATGTGCCTGTGTTTCAAAATGAGGACGGCCTAGGAAGGCCTAGCAGGACTCATCTGTGATACTTGGACTCTGACTTCAAGTAAGCACACTCCTGAGGGACTGAGCACCATGTCATTAGACAAACAATGTGTGATGTTAATGAGATGATCGATGCTGCGCGATGATCTCATTTGGACCACCCATGAATCAACATTCATGCCTAGGCAAGGGTGAGGCTTTATCTTGAGTCCTAGATTCTTTACAGGGATTTCCACAAATGTGTAGCTCTGCTGATAGCTTATCTCTGTGGGGGGAGGCTATGCAGTCCCCCAAAGCTTGGCTTTCTTACACATATTTATCACTTTTAACTTTATAGCTAATTGCTAGGATATTATTTCAGAAATGAATGAAAATCAACCCAGTCTCCAGTGTCCTTATCTACAGCAAACGTGCAAAGGACTAAAAAGAGGTGGCAGATTCTTCCCTTATATTCAGAAACCTTGTCATAATAGAAATCTTAGCCAGAAATTGAATATATAGAACAGGACTTTGAACCAAGTCCTAGTTTTGAAATTCCTGAAAGATCTCATGATAGCAGGGTCTTGTCTCTTGCGTGTATTCTACAGGTGCTTATAAATTTGGTGGGTGTGTCTGAATTGTGTCAAAGACCCCATTCCTCAATGATGCTTACACACATTTCAAAGATAACTTACCTTCCTTCCTGATTCTGATTTTCCGTTGGTAGTGCCGTCTAACTCTCCAGGCTATGTTTCCCTGCCCTTAGTCCCCTTGACAGCAGTTGAGCTTCCCTGCTAGTCTTGAGTGTAGAGTCGCAGAAAAGAACCTGGGCTTTGGAACCTGTGGCAGTCGCTAGGATATCCGTTATTTCTGATTCTCCTAGGCACAGTAGATTTTCACCGCTCTGCTCTCTTGAAGGTAGGGGTATCTGTGTGACTCATTCCGTTCAAGGAAATGAACATGTCTGTGACGTGCCCACTTCCAGGTGGGAAGTGTAGAGGCCTGCGTGTGATCTGACCTGCCATGCTTTCCTTTTGCTTCTGCTTCTGTATCAGGGAAGCATGGAGGGGGGGCTGGCTTCAGATGCGGCCCCTCGTGAGGCCAACCTGGAAGAGAACCATTTACTCACAGAACATAACCTTTGTTTTTTACAAACAACTGAAATTAGGGGGTAGGCCGTTATCCCTACAGAACCCAGCTGACCTGCGGCTGGCAGGCCTGGGCTCAGGCCTTCTAAAAAATTCCAGGGCTTCGCCCACGACCTCAGAGAGTCACATGAGGATTCAACGAAAGTATGCGAGCAAAATGGTTGGTCCGGAGAATGCATGTAACAGTGTTTATTTCCTTGACCCTTCCTCCTCTTCCTCCCCCTGTGCGAAGAGAGTTGTATCTTGTTTCCCACCAGATTGTGCCTAGAATGAGCCTTGGAATATAAAGGTGCTTAAAAGATAAATAAATGAATACACAGAAATATTTATATGTGCTTAGAGAGTGACTTATTTAAAAGATCCCTTAGCAATCAGCTGACAATATGGACTTTTCTTCTGCACGTTTCCTTACCTCCAGTTTTCCAGGACACAGTCAGTCCAGGAGACACATTGGATGGGCAGGAGACGTGGTGCTGGGATTCTAACTCCAGCTCAGCTGGCTGCCTGTTCAAGTGGCCCTGCACTGAATGGGACAATTTGCAACATCCCGAGCAGAGGTGGCAATGTCCCCACTGGCCTCAGCATCGTCTGGACCTTTTTTGGCACATTCTGCTTTGAACATCACATTTGAGAAGGATATTAACCCATACATACATACAAGGAATGCATACAAGTGGCAGGTGACAGTGACAGGAATGGAAGGCAGATCAGGATGCTGAGAAATCAGGAAGCTATTGTTTACTGCTCCAAATTCCCTCGTGCTCTTGTAAGGTTGACTGAACATAGAAACTATTTGTGTTCTCAGTGCTTTTATGGGCAAAGTGAGTAAAAATGCTGCCACCTGCTAAACCACAGTCTGTACTATGACCCAGGGACACCATACACGGTGTTTTTAACAAGAGTAGAAACTTCCCCATTCACTTGTTCAGAACTGAGGAAGGTTCAGAACTGAGGAAGGTTCAGAACCAAGGAAGACTGGTTTCAGAGGCTGGCCTGAGACATGAAGGCCAAAGCCTGTGAAGGACATCTTAAGACGGAATTTGACTTTAGTCCTTCGATCCAGAATCGCCCCCACTGTGTGCTTGTTCTCAGAGTAACTCTCACGTGGTACTAAGGTGGTTTGTATCCCATTCAAGACACTGGGGCCAGGAAGACGGTACTGATGACGTTGGTTCATTAGTTCTGTCAGAATACCTGTCACATGCCAGGCAACAAGCTAGGCACTAGGACACAGGAATAAGAATGGAAGTCATTCTAAAGGGTGTCACAGGCCAGTGGTGAGATGGAGTCAGAACTGGGGACTAGACTGCAGTGTAGGATGTGAGCGCAGTGGCGGAGGCGCCTGAGGCATCGGGGGCGTCTGGGGAGAGCGCCGGGCCCAGGGGAGAGCGTGAGGAGCCGGAATGGGAAGGTCAGGGAGAGAGGGCCTCTCGGGAGCCTTTGAGGAGGAGCAGAGCCAGCCGGTCCCCGGGCAGGGGCCCCGGGCGCGATGGGGCGTGAGGGCCTCAGGTCTGCCAGGGGGTGCAGGAAGGGCCCGGGAGCTGCTCTCCATTCGGAGATAAGTGGAGAGCCCTTAAAGGCTCTTCTGTGCGGAAGTGACACCGCGGGCTTTTCACCCATGTTCTTATTAGGCAGCTGGCTCTGGAGGCTGGGGGAGGTGGACGGGGAGCCGGAGAAGGGAGGTGGGAAGGGCCGTCTGGCAGCCATGGGCAAGGGCCTGAGCTGCAGCCCTGGGGCTGGGAGGACAGCGGGGCCAAAGTCCCAGAATGAAGCGAGTCTCGAGCCCTTCCTTGGTTTGTTTGTTGAGCCCCTTCTTTCAACAAACACTTAGAGTGACATTCGTGGGGGGCAGTGGGGAGGCGGGGAGGGGCAGCTGGGACCAGGGGTCTGGTGTCTGTCACATCTTTCTGTCTGCTGCCCCCTCCTCCCAGCCTCCATCATCTCTTGCCTGGATCACCGCAGTGGTCTCTACCCTGCACCTCCTCTTGTCTCCTATGAGCCACACACTCCGCACGGCAGCGTAAGTGGTCATCAAAACATGAAAAACACCTCATGCCATTCTGCTGCCGAGCGTCCTCCGGGGCTTCCTCTGAACTTTGAAGCACCAGCTCCTTACTCGGCCCGTCAAGGTGCTCGCACACACTGCCTGCATTTGTCCCCCCGCCACCCCACTTGCTCTTTCCGTCCTGGCCACTCGCATTCTGCTGATTTCTAGAACCTCGCAGCTCTCCCGATCTTGGGGTCTTGCCCGTTACTGCGCTGCACCTGCTGCCCTGTCCACGGCCGGGCACTTCTCACTCGTGTTGCAGCTCACCTGTCACCACCTCTGGGAAGAGCACCTTCGTCTCAAGTAGATCTCTACGGCCGTTCTTTATCAAAGAATCCTGTTTATTGGTCTCATGACTAATCATGATTATTGTTGATGATGGTCTTAGTCTCTTTGTTTAGTTACTTGTGTTCTCGACAAGCCTGTAAATACACGTGTTCTGCCCACTTTCCTTCTTCCCCGCTGCTGACACAGTGCCGTGCCCCCGACAGCTGTTCAGTAGGTACCCAGTGGGTGAAGGAGCATCAGGCCCGCACTAAGCCCTCTAAGGGCATTATTTTAATTAGTGTTCACAAGAAGTATGAAAGATAGATATTGCTCTAATCCCATCTTATGAACAAGAAAAACAAAGTTTACAGGTGTGAATTTCCCCAAATCCACAGAGCCCCTGGGTGGGGAAACTAGGATCTGAATCCAGATTGTCAAGCCCCAGGAGCCGAGTGCCCACCCACTTCACTCCACTGCTCCTGGGCTGCAGGAGGCTGTGGACGGGGCAGAAGGCCGGCTCCTCTCTCCTGTCTGGGTCAGAGGGTTTTTCAAGGCAAAATGCAGCTGGGCAGCCTGAGGTCTGAGGCGGTTCAGAGCCAAGAAACCACGGACACTCGTCTTTCTTTTGCTGGCTTTCTGTACCTTCCCTAAACTGGCTCCATAGCTCATGGCCGGATTCTTGATTCAACCCTGCCTCATCTTCCATATCCACATGGACTAGATCACCCAGACTGGCAGTTTGTGATGGTTCCCTGTGACTCAGTTTCCCACAGTTCTGGAGTGAGATGTCTAAAATACATTTATCTCCAAGATGTCACATGGCTCCAGTACTAGACAAATGACAACTTCGGGCATATTAGAAAGCAGGGCCCTTCAGGATCCACCAAAACCCCAGTGACATTTTCGGAATAAAGAAAAATCCACCCTAGAATTCATGTGGACTCCAAAGGATCCCGAGTAGCCAAAACATTCTTGAAAAACAAGAACAAAGCTAGAACAAATCACCACTTCCTGATTTAAAAACACACTATAAAGGTATGATAACCCAAACGGGCTTTTTATTGGCATAAAAGCAGAGTACAGACTAATGGAATAGAACAGAGAGCCCAGAGACAGATGCTTCCACATCTGGACACATGGTTTGTGAAAAGGATGCCAAGACCTTTTGATGGTGAAAGAACAGCCTTTTCAACAAATGGTGCTGGGAAAACTAGATATCCATATGCAAAAAAAAAAAAAGAAAGTGGACCCTTATCATACATCATATGCCAACATTAACTCAAACTGGATTGAAGACCTAAATGTAAGAGGTAAAATGGTAAGACTCAGGAGAAAACACTGGGGAAAGCTTCAAGACGATGGATTTGGTGGTAACTTCTTGGATATGACACCAAAAGCTCAGGAAACAGAAGGAAAAATAGGCAAGTCCCTTTCATTAAAATGAAAAGTTTGTGTATCAGAGGACACTATCAACAGAGTGAAAAGCCTCCCGTGAAATGGGATGAAACATTTGCAAGTCATATTTATGATAAGACTGATACCCAGAATATATAAAGAACTCCTATAACACAACAGCAGAAAATAACTCAATTAAAAAATGGGCAAAGGACTTGAATAGTCATTTCACCAAAGAAAATCAGCACATGACAATATGCTCCACATCAGTAGGCATTAGAGAAATGCAGATCAAAACCAGGAATACCACTTCATACACATTGAGATGGCCATTATCAAAGAAAGAAAGAGAGAGAGAAAGAAAAAGAAAGGGGGGGAAGAAAGAGGAGGAAGGAAGCAAAGAAAAAAAAGAAACAACTCCTGTTCCTTGATACATTATTTCCACCTGCCAGAAAAATTGTTGTAACAACTACATAAAAATATGAGCGAGATCTGAAAGGCAACCCCTGAAGGTGTGCAGTGTACAACCTGCACAACGAAGCGATGGCTCTGTGTTGACCCATCTTATTCCAGTGCTCTGGGTGGAGGCCGCACATCCCTTCCCAGTGCCCAACCAGCCTTGAACGGGGAGGGAAATGTGTCCGTTGCCTTAGCCCCCCCCACGCACAACTTAGAAGTGATTTCTGGTGTCAACTGAATCTGGAATACGAGAGGTGAGGAGGGAGCTCTGTGGCCTCACCTTTCACCTCTAGTTCTGTGGTCTCAGTTTTACCTCCTTGTCCTAACACTTTTCTGGATCATGCTGGCTTCAAATGTGAAATTGTGGGACCCCCCCGCCTCCATTTTGTGTCCTCAATCTTGAATGACTATGTCCCCTGCCTCCATTTTGTGTCCTCCATCTTGAATAAGTATGTCCCCTACATGACCCCCTGCCTCCATTTTGTGTCCTCAATCTTGAATGACTATGTCCCCTGCCTCCATTTTGTGTCCTCCATCTTGAATAACTATGTCCCCTACATGACCCCTGCCTCCATTTTGTGTCCTCCATCTTGAATAACTATGTCCCCTACATGACCCCCTGCCTCCATTTTGTTCTTTGTCCTCCATCTTGAGTAAGAAGTTTCCCGCTCAAGCCACGCCCACTCCCGCGGAAACCATGCCCAGCGACCTGCACAACAAGACCCTGACTCTCCTCAGCCAATCAGCTAGGGTCACAATAAACCACACCCCCCTTGGAAAGCCCCTAACTGTTCCAAAAGTATAAAAGCAAAAAGGGAACTTTGTTCAGGGTCTCAGACCGAGTCCGTGTTCTGATGGGCCTCTGAGACCCGAGCTCGAGCCAGCAATAAAGACCCGTTTTGCTCTTGCATCTCGCGACTGAGCCTGGTGACCGCGGCTCCACACGAGGGGCTCAAGGAAACGGGGCACAACAAAATAAAGTTCCTGGGCTACCTGCGAGCCCTGGGTTCACGCCCTGGGTCTCCCTTTCAACAACAGGGAAGAGGCCCTAAATAGGAGTGGTATCGGTGGGGGCACTTTCCTCTAGACAAAGTTCATTTTTCATGTAGTTTAATTTAGACCATAAGGTGTGGTGCTGGTGAGTAAGAGTTAGCAACCGGTTTAACTTACTTGATAGCCTATCAATGAGATCCTCATATTAAAAGGGAAGAACGCCTCCCTCCAAGCCGCCTCCCCTCCAGCCTGCCTCCCTGTCAGCGTCCCGTCATACTGCTCCTCCATCACCACACTGCCCCCCAGAGGGGCGGTCTACACCCTGCCTCCCATTCCCGGCCAAGCTACCCTTTTGTTCCCGGGACAGCGACGTCTCCCTTACCCGCCTTCCACGAAGGCTGCTTTGGCAGAGACCACTAATGGCTTTCCAGTGGTCACCTCTGCAAACTCAAACGGTCATCCTATTTAACCATTTCAAAACTTCTTTAGATTTGGTGATATCACAATGCCTCGACTCTCCTCCTGATAGCATCTATTTCTGTGGCGGTCCCTTCTGCCCACAGCTTCACATTCATGCTCTCTGGGGTCCTCCTCTCTCTCTCTGCCTGCCTTCCGCGCGTCTCCACTTGGATGGCCCTCGACATCTAGAACGACGTCCGGAGCTGACACCCCAGTTCCTTCGCTATCACCTCGTCAGTCTGCCCTTCCTATTCTAGTCCCCGTCACTGTCACCAGCAGCTATTCAATGCCCCCATGGAAGCTTTAGTCACCGCTTTCTCTCGCTCTTGTCAGATATCCCCCATCAGAGAGGTCCTCCCCGGCTTCCCTATACAAGATACTAATCCCTTCCCAGCCGACTCCCTACCCCTGGACCTCTCTTTATTCTCCTTAGCACATATGACCATTTGCATACTAGTTATTTATCTATTCATTTCTATCTTCCCTGTAAGAATGGAAGCCCATGAAGGTGAAGATATTATTTTTGTCCACTGCTCTACCCCAGTGTCTAGAGCAGCGCCAGGGGCTGAGGGACTAACACATAGAGCTTGTGGATGTAGCTATTGACACGAAGAGCTGATGAACTGGAGACAAGTGATGGATCCTGTTAAAAAACATGGGAGATACACATGGAGTGCGGACTGGCATGACTGTGGGGTGGAACTCTAGAATGAGTCATTACGACAGAGAGCGACAGCCACACAGGAAGGGAGGGACTGGAGAGAGAAATTCAATCATGCTGAAGTGAGATAGGATTTCCACACCTGCCTATATTGAAGAGCTAAAAATAGGGACATTTGGGGAGGAAAATAGTGAGGAATCTTTTAATTCTAATAACATGGGCTATAAGGAGGGAGCTTTGCAGAGAAGGGTGTGTCTCTCACTCTCAGTAAATCAGAAATAGAAAACATTTTATTTAGGATGTCCCTTCAGTTTCCTCCTCCCTCAGGCCTGTCCTCATCTTTCCCTGCTATCAAAACCTCTTCTCTAGGAAAGAGTCTAACACATCCATCCATGGAAGTTTATAAGGCTTAAGTGGCAGTTTACATGTGAGCAGAAGCTCATATCTGAAGCAGAAGATGCTTAAAAACAGCAACCATTTAAAAAATTGATGTAATCCATTATCACACAGGGCTAAAAAGAGTGTTCAAAACATATTTATTGAAAGATGTTCAAAAAGCATTACTTATATGATCAAACTCTGGAAACAATGTAGTCATCCAACAATCGGGGTACCACTGAGGAACCATCTGTGTGAAGACACGTGGCTATAAAAAACACTGAGGCAGCCCCTAGGGAAATGCTTATAATGCAACGTGGGAAAACAAACAGGATTCAAATGGCTACTATACTTGGTCAATGAAAAAATCACACGCATTTACAGAAGACTTAGAAAGCCTGTGGCTATCTCTGGAATCTGGGATTTGGAGGTGTTTTGTTCTACTTTTCTGTCTTTTTGAGTTACCTCGATCTGGTATGAGATGACTGTTACAAAAGCAGACGTTGTGAAATTGGTTTGGGGAGGCAGTGTCTAGGGCCCCAGCAGTCGCCGTGCAGTGCGCCCCGCTGGTGGAGCCCACCCGGAGGGGGCAGCCGGCCAGTTCTCGGGTCCTGGGGGCCCAGCAGAGGCCCGGCTCTTCGAGAGCGCTGCCGGTGCGGAGACAAGCGGCCTCTGAAGGCGGAGGCCCTGCCCGGGGGCTCCCGGTGCCGTGCCAGACCGGTCGGCTGTCCCGGAGCCCGGACGGCTGCGCTCCGATCCTGCCTCCCCTTTGTTCCCGAAACGCCAAGGCTCGCTCAGGTGCTGAGACCTGCGTTCGCCCCGCTCCCCGATCCTCGTGCTGGAAACGCAGCTGTAAGATCAGCGGAAACACGCGGGGTGCCTCGGTGATGCCCGCAGGAGCATCTCTGCCAAGTACTTCAGGTCGTGCGTGTCCCATAAAACCGCCACGGAAGGCTCGGCCCTCTTCCAGGGCGCCTGTGAACCAGAACACCCTTCCCTCCACCTCCCCTCGGTTCTCGGAGATTCCTTCCCCGCCTCTGCGTTTCCCCAGCTGGGCAGCCCCCGCCCGCGAGGAGCGCCGCCCCGGATCCGCCGCCAGCGCAGGCACCCGGTCCCCGAGGGCCCCTCCCTCCAGGATTCCCAGTGGCGGAGGGTCCCCTGCCTTCGGGGACTCCGCCGGCCCGCCCCCAGGTCCCCGGGCCCTCCGTCCCCGAGGGTCCTCCCTCCCCGAGAGCCCCCGCCCCTACCACCCTCTTCCCACCGAGGGCCTCCTCCCGCCGAGACCGAAGCGAGCCCGGCGGCCCCTCCCACGCCTCTCCAGTTTCTGATCTCCTGCGCCGCGAAAGCGCCGAGTCCCGACTCTCCAACCGGTGCTGCCGGGACCCCAGGGCCGCCGGGGCGCTCGACCCCTGCGCGTCGTCGGAGCACCGCCCTCCGGCCGAGGAGCCCGGCGGCAGGGCCTGCGGGGGCGGGGGCCCGGGTCCCGGCCCCGCCCGGAGGCCCGCGCGCAAGAGTCGCCTCCGCCGGCAGGCAGCTCCGGGCCGCGTTTTGCAGGCGGCCGCCTCTGTCTCGCGGTGCCCGCCGCCCCCAGCCCGGCACTACTTGGGCCGCGCGGTGGAAGGACACAGTGAGGGCGCCGTCATCGGACGCACGGCGCAAGGATCCGCGCTGCGAGGTGCTGAGGCCGGGCTGTCAGTCACTCGGCGCGGCGCGCGCACGCAGCTCGGCGCGGCTGGCGGGGAGCGAGTCCGCCCAGGTCGCCGTCCTCCGCCGGCAGCCGGCCGCCCCGGGCTGTTGCTCCGCCGCCGTCCGCGCCCGAGGGCACAGGGTCGACCGCGGCACGAGCGTCGCTCGCAGCCAGCAGGGAACAATGCTGCGCACCGAGCATCTCTTCTGGACGTGGCTCCTCCTGGGAACCGCAGGTACATTGAGGAATTCGCACGGAGCCCGACCTGCCGCGGGCCCGTCGCTTGCGCCCCGGACGCTGCTCCTCGGGCGGTTTCCCGCGGTCGTTCCCGCGGGGCCGAGGACGGAGCGCGGCGCCCGCGCACCTCGTGTGCCCGCGGCCCGGCCCCCGGGGCGCTCGGCCGCGCGGGAGGAGGGCGGCGGTCGGCGGGGCCGCAGCGGCGCGAGGAGCGGCGCTCGGGCCGGGCGGGTGGGGGCCTGTCAGCGCCGGGGAGGTGGAACAATGACGCCGGGGCAGCCGCCGGTCGCCGTATCCCCGAGCCTGATAAGCGGGGCTCGGCACGAATAACGGTTCGCGGGCGGGGCCCTGGGCAGCACCCCGGGGTCGTGCGGCCGCACTGCGCCCCCGCCGACGCGACGCCAGCCGTTCTGGGCCGGGGCGCCGGGAGCCGCGAGCCCACCATGGGCCGGAGGGTCGGCGCCGCGTTTGACAGGAGCGGCGGGCGCGGGGGCGCGCGTTTGGGAGCGCCTGTGCGCGCGCGGGGCCGTGTGCACGCGCGAGCCTCCACGCCCGCCGGCCCGCGTCGCACGGCGAGACGAGGGTGGCAGGTGGCCGCCCGGAACGCCGCGCCCCCGCCTCCCTCGGGCGCAGCGCGAACAATGGGGGGCCGAGCGGAGACGGCCGCGGAGCCGCGGCGGGGGGCCCGGCGGGAGGGCCACTCCGTGCGGGGCACGTTCCCCCGGCCCCCGGGGAGCCCCGGACCCGCCGTCCCCACCGTTCCCACCGTCCCCGCCAGCGGCCCCGCCCCGCCCGAGGGTTTGCGCGTCGACGCGGCGGGACTGAAGGGGGAGAAGGCGGCGGGGGCCGCGAGATCCGGGCGGGGTGGGCGCCCGTTCCGCGCGAGCTGCTGCCAGGTGCCGACGCCCCCTGGACGGGCAGCCGGGCTCCCGGCGCGCCCTCCCCGGGCGGCCGCGCCCCCCGCTGCTCGCTCCCGCGGCGGCCAATCAGGGCGAGGCTCCTGGGCGGGAAGCCGCGGGAGGCCGTGTTGCGGCGCGGGTAGCGCCCGGGGCCGCCGGGGCCCCTTCGGCTGCCCCAGCCCGGCGCCCGCCCCGCGCTCTGCCCGCGGTCCCGGGGGTCTTCGGCGGGAGGTGCCCGCGCCTCCTTCGTGCCTGCGTGCGGCCCCCGCCGCCTCCCGCGCGGACACTCGCGCCCGTGGGTCCGGCCGGAGCGCATCTCCTGGGGGGGACGCACCGCCGCGCGTGCGCTGACCCGCGGCCGGGAGGGGGCCGGGGGCCCGGGGCGGGGCCTTGGAGGGGGCGGTGGGCGCCGCGCTTGGGCCGGGGCCGCCCCCGTGTGCCCTTTCCGTGGAGCCCGGGGGTCCGCGCGCTCCCCGCGTGGGGCGTGTTCCCGGGACCTCCTCGCCTCGAGGCGGGGCGTGGCCGCGGGGGACCCGGCCGCCGGCGGGCCTGGGCGCACTCCGGGCTCTGCCTTCCTCCGCCGGGACCGGGAACTGCGGGTGTCTGGATCCCCCGGGGTTCCCGGGTTGGGGTGTTCGCGGCTGCCCAGGCAGGGTGGCATCTGACCCCCGTGACTTGGAAGGACAGCGTCCTCTTTCCCGGCCCGGCGACCATGAAGCAGGGATGGAGGCAGAACGTGAAACACGTCCAAGGATTAACAAAAGAAATTGAACGGGTTCCCAATTTATCTTCCATCCAAATGTTGACTGTACCATAGTTTTAAAAATGGAAGAATTCAAGCCAAAGGGTCAGAATGTGACATACGTACACATTCATTTATTTATTTGCCTCTCGTGTCCCGGGCAGGGGCAGTGGTGGCCCATCTGTGCGGCCCGGCCGGGGACGTGTGCTGAGCCTAGCGTGCCCAGTGAATGGGGTCTGCAGCCCCGCCCTCATTTTGGCGTCTTCTGCTGTTTAGGAATAAAGTGGAAGGATGTGTCATTTCATAGCAAATCTGAGTCTATTCTAAGAGCGATTTTGAATGTTTTGTGGAAAAATTGTTTGAATCGTCTGGAATGGTTGTTAAATCATACGTTTATTTGATAATCTTACAGTTCACTGTCAATTTATCTTCCAAGAGTCAGGGAATGGATAGGACTGTTTTTCTAACAAGATTGTCCTGGATCAAGAACAAAGAGCACCTTGGCTACCTTACAAAAGCCAGCTGGCACATATAGGCATATGTAATAACCCTTATTATGTGAATTAGGATTTGTTTTAGCAAAGCTGGCTGCCAGTACAATTATAGTGAGCAGTATTTTTTGTTGGTTTTCACTTTAAAATCAGAAATGTGTTTTTCTGAACAAAATTTAACTCATTGTAAATAAAGCCATGTTTAAGAATGTGGAAAACCTTTCACAACTCTGTCCAAGAGCCAAGAAGTTAATTTTCTTTCAACAAATATTACATATATTAAAATATTGAAAATAAGTTAAATTTATTTAGAATTCAACAAGAGTTAAACAAAAAGAGGATATAACTCAGACATTGTGAAGTGTGGCCTGCCATTTATTTAATAGTTTTTGAGTTATTCCCACCACAAAGGGTGTAAAAATCTAGCAGTAGATCATAGATGTTTTAGTTTATGTCACTAGTTTAAAACTACATTGTTTTTTCAAGTCAATTTTTCAAGAAGCTCCTCCCTTCTTCCACTAACCGATTGAACTTGATGACTTCTTTCCAGATACCTCTACGTGTGATCTGTTTTTTAAAATAATACTAGAATAGCAGAAAACAGGAGAACATATCCTAGTTCACTAAGGAGGTTCGTCTATGTCTCTATGCGAATTGATTGATTTGTTGATTTAACTGGTGACTGTTTCTTAGGCTTGATAGTTCAAGAATTAAGGAAGTAATTGTTTGCCAAAAAAAAAAAATATTATGGTGTGGGTGTGCTCTTCACAGGGAGTCTGGGCACTTGATCAGGGCAGCAGTAAGAGGGGAGCTCAGTCACATGGAACCTTCCAGTTTGAAGAGATTTGGTGGGTGCTCTCTACAGGATACATTTATCACTGATTGACTTCTCAGATAGGTAATAAGTAACTTAGCAGAAGTAATCTGTGTCTATATTTTTCTGTCGTAGGGAACAGCATCTTAATTGCCTCTCAAAATAAATGGCACTGCTTTGTCATTCAAAAACTAATCTTTAGACGTGACAGATGTTTTTGTTTGCTGCAGAACCCGGTTCCTTATAGACAGCATCTACACTGCTCTACACTGCTTGAAATGGATTTTGGAATTTCTGATCGAACCACTTGATTTTTTAAGGCGACAAAGCCTCTATTTAATATTAGTTTGATGAATTCCCCATATCTTGTCATGAGTGTTAAAGAACTGTGGCCGCTCTCCAGACTAAAAGTGACTTCACGGCTACTGGCAGTCCTTCCTGTCTCCGTGGAAAATAAGTGATGGACTACCTGTTGCTAGAGAACGGTTTGAACTTTCCCTGCCAGGCTTGGGTTTGTGGTGATGGCGGGCAGACCAGTTGGCAGGGAGGGGAGAAAGGGGGCCGCACCTGCTGCCATCTGTCTTCTGGGAACTGTCAGCCTGGGAGGAGACAAAGGCATTTTGCGACTCTCCTGTACCATTTGAGTGTTGAGGTTTTGAGCACACAAGTATTTTATGGTGTCAAGATAAATATTTTAATGTAAATCCCGCAATTGACAATTGTGCAGCTTAGTGATCTAACAAAATATGGGCTAGAAGTGTGTAAAACCTTAAAATGGCAGCAAATCCTGAAGAGGTAGTCTTAGTAAACTAGGCAGTGGGCTACCAACAGACGGTGCTGCTAATGTGAACCAGCTGGCTGGGTAATAATGGTGGCTGTTTGAACTTTGAATAAAAAAGACTGAAGCTAAGATGCCACTAGCTAAGAAGGAAGAAATATGAGTATAATTAAGAAGAGAATTTTATACACCTCTTAAACTGCTTAGCAAGTGTGAGCTCTGTTGTAGGAGGTGGACTCAAGGGAAGGGGGAAATGCCTACGGACCCCTCTGAATCCTAAGGATTGAGTCTCTGAGGTCCAGAGTTTTCTCTATGGGAAAACAATGTAGTGAAACTATTACCAATAATACAGGTAGAAGTTCTTGCTCCCATAGGGCAATAAATCTTCAAGTCAGGCTGAAGGTCACAGGCATGTCACCTGTAGCCCTTTTTGTTACTAAGTCTTGGTGCCAAGCCTTAAAGCTGCTTGTGGATGTGAAGGGCTGTGAATTGGTCCGCCTTCCTTGCAGCGCTGGGCGCTGGCCCTTAGCAGAAGATGCTCCTTGGGGGGGGGGGGGGGGCACCGCCTTTCTGTGTTGGTCTGGGGCCACATGGCAGCCTTTCCGGCAGTTTCAGCCCATCCCACTTAACCCCGCTCCCTCTGGGCCATGTCTGCCTGCAGCCCCTGAGTGAGCCACTCTCAGGATGGCGGCAGGGGTGTTGCTTCAGCTCCTGAGCAGTGGGAGGCTCAAGGAGGAGGACGCTGCAAGGACAAGGGCTTGGCCTGTCTTCTGCTTGTCTGTTTTTGGGAAACAGAGTTTAATTCACCTAACATGCATTCTTTTTCTCCCAGATGTAAGTAAGTGTGCTTTCCTTTCAGTTTAAAGACTGCATCACTAATGTGGCTGGAAAGCCTTCTGTGTAACTGGATCGCACTTCTTGATTGGTAGCTGTGAACACTGTCTGCATCTGGCCCTATTTTCTATTCTGTGTCATTCCTGAGATAACGTGTAATAGCCTTTTGGCATCTGATTGCTCAGCATTTAGGAATAGTCATGGTCAGGTCACATTGTTTGAGATGTGTCACATCACATATTCTTTTAAATAGTTATCAGATGTATTTATTAGGTGCCAGTCTTTTATCATCGGCTCTATGGGGGATTACAAAGGACTGAGACAGCATAATTTCTGCTGTCCAGGAACCCTGGACGTAATGTAGCATGGAGACTAAGAGTGGCCCCCAACCCTTGGCTAAAACCCCAGCCTTCTCCCTTATTAGCTGCCTGATTTGGGGCATGGCATTTAGGGTCTCTAAGTTTGAGTTTCCTCTTCTGTAATATGGGAAGATCAGTACTTGTACAGTTGTTGCGAATATTTTAGAGATCACAGGACTTCAGTATGTGCAAACTGTGTTTGTTAATGAGATGGAGGGTTGACTATGGATCCAGAAAATAACCTTTCAGACGTAGTGCTCTCTTTTGAGAAGGACTTAAAAAAGGGTATTATCAGGATATGACTTCCTCAATGATTAGAACTAGTTTTTAAAAAGTCCACTGTGGAATATGCCTGCTCTGTCATGTGAGTATAAACACTTCAGGGAGAAAGGTGGGCTCTTGATTCGACTGAAATCATTAGCAAGGGGGTAGGTTTAGGTTCCTGGGGCCTGGGGGGTATACAGTTTGAGGGCCCTCTTTAAAGAAAATACAAAACTCTCTTGCTTTTGCAAAATTTGTAAAAAAAGTGGCCATGGGAACACACTGCCAGGGGCCCATCTCCCAGAGCCTTGGATGGAGCCCCTGAGATGGAGGGACTCTGTCAGAAGTGTGGTTTGGGCACTAGAAAACATTGGCTAATTGTTCCCACTTGTTAAACACGAACCTCATAAAGGTGGTTTGTGTAGCGTTTTGAGGATTAGAATCATGTATCAAATCACAGTTATTTTTACAGAGAAGCTATTTGACCGTCATTTTACAGAGAATCTTGAGTGAGATCTGAGGTGACAGTATTTCTCACAGCTGTTATTTTTGTAAATTACTAACTGTAATAAAATAAAGTGATAGCTATTATTATTCAAATGAGTCAGATTTAAGTGCCCTGTTGGTGAGGCAGGAAGTACCTTTGCCAACTAAAGGCATGTGATATTGGAGGAGAGATGGGAGATTTGTTTTAGCCGAGAGGAAATGAAGTGGATATGTAATCCCAATAACTATATCATAATCATCACTATACAGTTCACAGAGTTTTTGATATTTATATTATTTCATTTTCACAGTTTGTATCATTTAGTCTTCATATCATTTATTCAGTAAATATTTATTGAATACTGGATTCTGGCAATATAATGGTAAACTAAACATAAGCTATCCTGTTTTCATGAGCTTCCAGTCTAATAGCGCAGAGGAATATGTACATTAAACAAGTAACACATGCACATATATTTATACTTACGTATTACACAAACTCAGGAAAGGCAGAGGGTGCTGTGAGAGATTATTATCAGGGAGATACCACCTTTGGGTGACTGGGGAGTTGAGGAGGTAATACCAGGTAAAATAGGAAGGACAGATGGTACCCTCATTTAAGGCATGGTTGGTTGACTCCTTAACAAACATTCCTGAATTCCTAAATTTAGCAAACCCTCTTGAAATCTTCAGAAGGTCAAATAGCTTCAGGAATTATGAAGTTGAGTAAGATAAGCCTCTGCCTCTGGAGTTTACCATCCAGTGTGGGAGAGAGACATACTATACTTATAAATAGAGGCATGAATTAAATGCCACCAGAGCCCAAGGAAGGAAGCAATTAGCTCTGCTCGGGTCTCCCTTGCACTGGGCGTGGGGCGTGAGTTTGCCGTCCCTGGATGCGGCAGGAGGAGGCGCTGCAGGCTGAGCTCACTCCCTGAGCAATGTGGGGGATGTGAGTGCATGCAGCAATTCCTAGGGAGGAGTGTGGGGTGCTTGGAAGTAGTGGCCAGAGATTAATGGGGAAAATTCTGTAAGCCAGATTCTCTTAGGTCTTGAAATAGAAACTGAGGCTGAGAAAGACTAAGTGACTCTCACAGGCAAAGCTGGGTCATACTTACCTTGGTTGATTGCATTACATTCTTTTCTAAAGCAAGGATAATTTGAATACACATAGCACCAGAATGTGAATTGCTTGGCTTCTGGACTGAGTCTGACCCAAGTGACGGGGGGGAGTGATATGGTGGAGGGGCAATATCACAAGCTTTGGAGTGGCAGATTGAGGTTGAGTCCAGTAACCATCAGCACCGTTCTGCTAGTTGTTGCCCTTCTGGACCTGCTTCCCTGTCTGTAAAATGGGGATAATGGCATGTCCCTTATTAGGGGTTTTGGTGAGCTTAAATAAAATCACCTATGTAGAACAGGTAATACATAGTAGGTACTCAACAAGTGCCTTTGAAAGTTCATCTTGAAGGGGTATTTTATTTGAAATGTTTCTATGAACATGATGTGCAAAGCTCTGGCTGAGGGGGAACAATATACATCTGGGAATATTGTACTGGTCCTGCAGAGGCTTTCAGATGGCTGGGGAGAAAACAGTACAGACAGTTAGGAAATCATGAAACACTGCCTAAAGGAAGGAGGCAGATACTAAGAGTGAGAATCGTTCAGGAAGCAAAAATCAGTGACTGGTTTTAATGTCTGGAAAAGGTATGAAGGTACTTGATCTGAGCCTACACAGACAGAAGGATAAACGGGGAAAGAAAGGGCTCATTTCTCTGTAGGAGCAGGTAAGTTCTGCTAGAGAACTGGTACTGAAGGGCAGTGAAAGCAGACAGGGTATAAGAGCAGGTCTTACTAAAACTTTAAATGCTAGACAAAGAATGGGGTTCTGCTGTAAACACTGGAGAAATCATTTTTTTAAATATTTAGGAGTAGAGGCAGTGATAGCAACTGAACATCTGCTGTCTAGGCTCTGTGTTTGGTGCAGGCTGTGAATTAGTTGGGACATGCGGGAGAGACTGGTAAGATCACTGTAGGACTTCAGGGAGTCTTGGTTTCACTAGCAGCCACTGTGGTGAGTGGCTGGACAGAGTAGTGGATGATAAAAGCATTTTGCCACCATTCCCTGGGGAGCCCAGAGGCTGGGAGATAGGGGAACCAGTTAAAGCCTGGCTGGAGGTCAGTGACTCTGATGACAGCATCTTGCTTTCTGTGACAGGAAGACTTGTAGGTTGGCTGAGCTTAGATTAAAAGGACTTGAGTTCAAGATTGGCTTTGCTACCAACTAGCGAAGTGAAATTATGTAGGTTAAGTGATTTACCTAATCCTTTAAGCTATAATTTCCTCCTATGAATATGAGAATCAAATAAAATAATATGTGTGAAATGTATGTGAAAACCAAAATACTTCACAACTCTATCTTTTATTAATGGACATGTAGCAGAAAAGAATTATAAAAATCAATTTTTATCTACCAGAGGGGCTTGTTAATGAAATCTAACTATGATACATTTTTATAAAACAGATCATCTCAGAAAGATACACTTGTAAAAACTTTGGATAAGTATTAAAAAGGCACATAGCTGAGATGCTAGAGATGACAAAGCAACCGGCAGGGGCAGACGGCGGGCCCGGAGGGAAGGTGACAGGGAGAGAGGAGAATTCTCTAAGTTACAGACTGGAAGGAGTGAGACGGTCATGATGCTGTCAATACGATGGGGAAATTGAGAAAATGGGTTACCTTGGATAAAAGACAGATGACCTCAGTTTTACACATATTAAGTTTTAAGAAAATTGGGGCATCCTTGTATCTTAGCTTCTAGGTCAGTGTTTTTCAACTGTGGGTGATGAAATCTATTCAGTTGACTTCTACTGGCATGAAAAAGTGGAGGAAGAAGGAACGGACAGAATAGAAAAAAGTGTATGTAGTATGGACAAGGACTTATTGTCCTTGCACTGGACAAGGATTATTCTGTGACATTTTTGTTGACCCAGTTGTGAGAGAAACCATGTATCTTATTAAGACCCAGGTCAAAATAGTTTGAAAGCTAATGTCATAAATGGAGGAACATAGGACTAGAGAGAGTGTAAAAAAGTTTTAGTCAGAGAAGGTCCACGAAAGACATTTAATGGGTTTGGGGAGAAGGAGAGGCAGTGATAGCAAAACCACTTATTAGGCATCTGTGCCGTCTGTTTGCTGCAGGTGTGAAAAGGACACCAAGACTGAGCTACTGTAGCTTGACCTCAGAGGGTTTACTGCCTAATGGAGAAGGGAAAGAATACCAGGGGCTCCTAGTGGCGTCTAAAGCCAGACACATGGCTGAGATCTCGGAGGCAGGATAAAGAGTGCCTGGGTACCAGGGGCATTTGGGGAACTCTTCCCAGCATGAGTGAGAGTTCAAGAAAGCTTTGTGGTAAGGATCTGGCTCTGTGTAGACGAAGCAGGGAGGAGGTAGGTTATGCACTGCATGCTTGAGAGGAAGCTGGAGGGAGCCCAGCTAATAAGACCAAGACAGGTCATAGTAGCTATGTTTTTATCCTTTTGCACTGGGAAGAAGACACAGTGAATTATGACTGGTACATTGTGGAGGCTTTACCATACCCAGATGTATTTATGTTGCAGTATTGATGTAGCATGGAGCATGGTGTCTTGTGCATCGTTGATATTGAATGAAAGGAGGGAACCAGAGCCTAGTAGTGTGAACACTAGGTTAGAGAAGAAGAATGTTAAATGAAAAACACATTGGAAACAAATGGTAGATATAAATATACCTCCAATTTTGTTTCAACAAAATCTCTCTCACTTCTAAAGCTAGAAGAAGATACGTTTTTTATGCCATCTGAATATTCTCTAATGAGCACATATTGCTTTATATTCAGATTGTAAAGCAACTAGTGCCATAAAAAAAGGCAGCACTTAACATGGGGTAAGAGCGTAAGAAAGATGAGACTCAAGCAGAAACTTCGGCTTTGTTTCAGAGCGGAGTGGAGATCTTAGGGTAATTTCAGTTGGACTGTGAAATTCAGGTTTTAGAGTCCAAGATGAGGAGGCTGATGTCCAAGATATTGACCAGAAAGAAGGAAGGAAAGGGCTTTAGGTTGGGGCAAGTCATCCACCTGAAAGCCATCTGTTCGTGTGCAGCTGACGGCAAGGGAATGATCCAGGAGGGGGAGAACGGTGCTGAGCAGACCTCGCAAAGGACAGTGACGGGACGGGTCGGTGTGAGAGCAAGTGAATGACAGTAGAGAGTTTTCCCTCAGTGATTTCATTTATCGTGTGAGATGATAATTTGTAGACACCATTTTGACCTCTGGTATCATTGTCCATGATGTTCATACTTTTTTCTATACTTTTCAAAAATCTGACTGTATAGCAAAATCTTTTGACGTTTGTTCTGCTTATCACCAATTGGTTGTGTTGTTTTTGTCAGGTCAGCAAGGGAGTGGACATGGGTGTGATTGACATTTTATTCATATTGCGTCTGCGAGTGTCCGTTCTGTGCATGAGATGCTGCCATTCACCAGTTAGGTTGCAGTTGTTATGTGAGAATTGGATTCAGGGTTCAAGGTGGAAACCTTAAAGATCTGCTGTCATGGCCCTGAGAAGGCTCAAATCCTGTGCAAGCTCTTTGATCTGAGCTGTGATCACCAACTATCTCCTTTCTGAATTTGCTTTCTTCTGGTGTTGTACGGGTAGTGCATATGGTAGGGGGCGCGTCATGGGCCTTTGACATCAAACTTGCCTTTTGAACCGTGATTCTTCTGTTTTCCATGACCTGGAGCCAGTTATTTAATCTCTCCAACACTCAGTTTATTTATCTGTGAAACACCTAATAGGATTATTGTGAGGACAAAATGATGTAATTCATGCAACTGTCTGGCGCATACTAATCTCATTAATTTTTTTTCCCATTTTCCTTTCTGTTAAAGTTCATAGTGAAGTACAGTTACTGCTGGATTTAAGTATTGATTATAATTAGAAGCACATTTTCCCCCCATTTATTTTCCATTTTCTGGGAGTTCAGGATCACCTTGAGTTGCAACTGAGTTAGAAATGCCGTGGCTGATTGCTCAGATGTTTTACCTCCAGGGAAAGCAAAGTCTAGTTGGTCTTGATTTTAAGAAAAGCAGAGTTTTAAAAAATAAAGTGGTTTATATAGATTGTACTTTCTATTTGCATAAGGTTAATATTAAACCTATCAATTCACCATAGTGTTGAAGCCATAAAATGAAGTGTATTTAAATAATGGTTGCTGCTAAAGATCATATTGGTGACACTTCATTAATATGGAAGTCATTTATCTGGCAACCTTAAATCTTTGGAACATGAAGAATGAAGAATTAAGGGAAAAAATGAAGAAGGGAAAGAGCCTCTGGAAAGCCAAAATAGATATCCTGAAGCCCACGCATTGCATCAGCACTTGGCCCACAGGGAAGCCCTGAAACCTTCATTCAGAAAGTGTCCATAGATTCTTAACTTCCTAGCTTCTACCATATTTAAAAGGGCCCCTAGAATCACATAAGAATCAAGGAAACATGACTGAAAGGTACAGGTACTCTGATAGTAAGAAGATGTGGTGACTAGAACGGATGGAAAAGTATGAAAAGCAAACTCAAGAACACAAAAAGCATGTCAGTCTTAGCTGTTCAGTATTTGGTTAAAAAGAAAGCTCTGTATAATCACTAAATGCCACGGGACTGTATATGACACAGTGCAGTATAAATAATGAGCATTCATAATTAAACCGCATTTGGAAGAGCCAACTGTGGCCCATTCAAGCAGCAGGCAATAGTTAATGTGGATTCTGTTACCAAGCATGAGTTGCATGTTCAGCTCTGTGCTCAGTATTGAAGGAGGTATGATGAGTCTCCATATGGCTGGAAACATAAAACAAACATAAACATAGACACCATTGTCTTCACCAAGGGCAAGTTCAGTGAGAGAGGTGATATAATTAATGTCACTCATCTGGAAAATTCAGTCCTGAGACATTCTAATCTGTAAGAATTTAGAACAAAGGAAATTTCATATTTCATTCTTTAGAGTGACTCTGTTATGTATAACTTCTCAGCTTGGCTTGAATTCCATAGTTATTTACCCTTAAGAAAAGGTGGGTTGGCCAGTTTCTCTCTTCTGTGCTGTAGTTACAATAAGTATAGTTTGAGATTAAAGATCCTAACTATTCAAGCAATTGGAGTTAATTGCTTGTCATTCCTCCTTTTCTTGAATTTAATTTTTATTTTTAGCAAAATGAAATATTGACATTGTTTAAAAAGTTAAATAGTTTAAAAGACTTTCATACAAAACACTGTCTCTGCCCAAAACCTCTCTACCCCTTCTTTTTCCTCCTCACCCTCCCATCTCTGACTTTGACTCCCCTGAAGCAACCACTTTCTACCCATTTAGCTATCTCTACGTTTTTGTCTCCATATTTATACTTCAAAAATTTTTCAGTTTTAAGTGTTACCTACTGACATTTTCCTATCAAGGCTTAGTACTTAGATGCTCCACCTCCTCCTACTTCCTTTACTCTGGCCTCCCAATATAACAGCTTTTCTATTTTCGGTTCAAATACTATTTAATGTTTACATTATTGTGACCATGTAAATATTATTCACAGCTGACCTTTGAGCAATTATACAATTTAATTCCCTTTCTCATACGACTTTCTGTCTTTCCTGGAGTTTATAATGGCCTCAGTTTTCCTTTGTTTAGTTTTCTACATACTCACCACTCATTTATTGTCAGGTTCTCAAACTGAAGTGTAAATATCTCCGTGTGTTCAAACATGGTTGTTTTCTTTCCTCTCCTGCGGACATATATCTTAGATCTTACCCTCCTTCAGTCTAGGCCGCTGGTTTTCTAGACTTGCAGAAATTAATTTATATTTGCCTAGTACACAATTTTGTAGATTGGAAATCATTTTCCCTAAGAATTTTGATGGCATTGCTCCATGTTCTTTAGCTTTCTGTGTTGCATTTGTGAAGTCCAGTGCATCTGGATTTCTGACATTTTGTATGAAACTTGTTTATTTCTCCTCTAGAAGTTTTGCAGTGCTGTGCCTTGATATAGATCTGCTTTTATTACGGGGGTAGCTTCTCAGTGGGCAATCTTAGTCTATCCTTCTGTGCTGCAAATGTTCCTGTGTTATTTATTTGATATTTTTATATCTTTTCTTTTTTCTGGAGTTCTTAATTAGAAATTTGATTGATCATCTACCTAATTTTAAAAAATCTTCTCTTTCCTATTATTCATTTCTTTGTCTTACCAGCCCTCCACCCTTCACTTTCAGAGAGATTTTATGAGCTTTTTGTCAATATCTATATTGAATTTTCTATTTTGTTACCATTTTTAATTTCTAAGAGTTTTTATTGTCTGAATGTCACTTTGGTATTATCCTCTCCTTGTTTATTGATAAAACATCTTTTATATTGCTGAGTATTTTAGAAAATTTTCCATGCTTCCCACACTTTTTCCTCTAAATTGCTCTTTATTGTTTAACATCTCTTCTTGTGTTTCATATTGTTTAAATTCATTTCTCAAATTCTAATGGTCCTTAGCTGTTTATTAGTAATTAGGGGTGAGTCACTGAAAAGCTGTGGGGATCTCTGCATGGGTGGCCCCCGCTGCAGGCTGATCTGTTGAGTGGGGAATGTCCACATCCCTCATTAGCACCTCCATTTCCTCTTGGACTGGTCAGTTTAAGAGAATCTAATATTTTGCAGCCCATGGGGTATAAGTCTGACTGCTGTTTTTCTCTAAGCTGAGTGGGAGAAATGCTTTGGGGGTAGTCAATATTTCATTTACTCCTTATCCAGTGGGTTACTCCTCTCCTCAACAATGCCTGGTATCCCCAAGAACAAAGTCCCTGTGATTTCACCTCTCCAGCATAAAAATGCAGTCTTTTGCTGTAGTGAAGAAGAATTCAGGATGAGAGAAGAGGTACATGGCCCCTACCCTCCTGTGGCTTGTGTGTGTGTGTGTGTGTGTGTGTGTGTGTCTGTGTGTGTGTGTCTGTGTGTGTGTTGGGTTGAAGTTAGTGGGATGAGAGGGAGTGGTGGTCTGAGAAGGATTGTTAGCTTTAATTTTGGAACCTACTGTGAGAATCTGCTGATGATGTCTGTTTCAGGGTTCATAATTGCTATGAGTCAAAGCAGACTTTTGAAATCTTTTACATGTTTTAGTACAGAATTTTTGGGATTCAATAAGGCTTGCAGAGTTCTTAAAGGAAAGGGTAAGTTTCCAGGAGTGCATCAAAGGCAAAGACTGGAGATGAATGTTAAGGCAACCTCAAGGGAACTTGCAATTCAGGGAGTTATGGCTGGCCTCAGATTTTTCAAGAAACTTTTCTGAACTAAGGAGCCCTCAAACAATTCCAGGGTGGCCTGAGACTCCACATTTCTTGGATATAAAGGCATAAGCTTGGCAGGGATGCTGTGAACCAGAATAAGAGCAGTTTCATGAACACATTAGCAAATGGCTGTGCCTCAGACTTGTTGGGTGGCAGGAACATTTACTAGAAACATCCACTTATTAATCTAGTCTTTGTGGAATAGCTCTGTGTTCATGTAGCAGGTAGAGATAACAAGATGAGTATATCCAGTAGCTTTGTAAAATATTCTAGAACACATTCTAAACTGTTTTTGGTTACATTTGTAATATTTATTCCTGTGCAATGATACCACAGATAACCTTGGAATGTCAGAAAACTGAGAGTTACTTATTCCTGTCTCAGATTTTCCCCTTGTGTGTATGTAAGTTAAAGTTACTCATGACATGTTTAAAATTTTCATCAAAGAAAACCATCTGTCATATGAAGCAAGAAAGGGACAATGTGTGATATTCTTTGAAGATAAGAGATTGAAAGCAAGTCTGTTAGCTGCCCTAGATTACAGTTTGAGGTCATTTTGAGCTAAATTGGCTTTGGAATCAGAATTTGAATTACTGGTCAGACTCAATTAAGATAACTGGTCATGCAGGCAGTTCATTCCCTTTTCAAACAAAGGATATTTTTATTGTATATACTTCTTCTCAGCCAAATTAGATAAGACATATTTTTAGAAGACAAACATTTCACAAATTAGTTGATTTAGGTATTTAAGTGTATTTTGTATCAAAATAAGAAACCTGAATAATATTATTTGGTTTCCTAGAGATTTTTACAACATATCCTCTTGAAATCACTGGGAGGTAAATCAGTACATTGCTCTGTGTTGTACGTTTGCTCCTGTGCAGTATTAAGAGACTAGCTATCACACAGTCTCAGATAGTTAATTATTTTATTTAACTATAGTAACAATAATTGTATAGTGGGGGGTATTTTAAGAAAACATACCTTAGAATATATATAGTGATTTTAACTGTGCATTTCTTAAAATCTTTTTGTGGTATGTGTTTAAAATTAATACTCTTTTAACTAACTCAACATGAGGGATTTAAAATGAGTTAGTTCATTGTTAGTTTCTTCTTCACTTTTATCTTTTTATTTATTTACAGACCAGAACAAATAAATCAGTTTTCTTTTTTAATTACAAATTTCTTAATCTATAGTTTAGAAGTACAAAAAAAGAAAACAATTTAAACTTACAATGAATCTGGTGGTCATACACGTGGGGTTAGTTGTGTCTCTGATTCTGTCTGGAGAATCCACAAGTGTAAGTGACTTGTGCTAGTTGATGCTGGTACTTCACAAGGAAATAAAATATCTTGAATTATTGACTGATGTCCCTGAAATGATGCAAGGAAAACTAATGATACTAATTGTATGCAGATGCCAAGATCATCTCATTGGCAGTCCTGGGATTTGGGACTGTTGACCAGAAGATGGGTTTGATTTAAGCCATAACTACTATTGAACTACAAATATTTTTGAAATATTTTGAGTGAAATTCAATTTTGAAGTAAGTCTCATTCATATTTAACATTTGATTTTAAATTTAATCTCTATAGAAGTTTTTTAAAAAAGAACCTAAAAATCAGATTTACATTTTGATGCTTAATACACTGATTAGAAAAACTCCCTATCCAGAGCAAAATGTTAGAGTCGTTGGTGATGTCCTGTTGAGAGCATTAGATGAAAGTCAGGCAGTTGTATGAGTGGAATGCCTTCATGAGACTTTGTAGGTCAAGATAGGCAAAAAAAAAAAAAAAAAAAGTGATGTGACAAGTGAGATTTTTATTAAGAAAGGTCTAACATCGTATCCAGTAGGTTTGTTTTTCTTGGAAACTTTAGTAAAAATCACCAAGAAAACACTATTAGGAATGCTTCTTAAATTACTTTATTGAGATGAAATGTGCATATATGCATAATCTGTAGCACAAAGATCCATTTTCTTTGTAGCATTATTTTGCTAAAAAAATTTTATTTAATTTTCTATTGTAGACTTATACTGAACTTAATTTGGAAAAATGACAAGTTTTATAAAGGTATATATTAAGTAAGATGAATTATTAAAATGTAATTTCTTAGTCTTATTTTAGAATTTATAATAAACCTTAAAAATCATGTTTTCCAAGGGCCTATGCCAGACAGATCATTTACTATTTAAAAACAAAGTGCAATTTCTTAAAAAGAAAGTAGAGCTTGGATCATTTTTCATATAAGTGAGTTTGCTAGATTTAGGGAAAAAATTAATATATTGAAGCCAATAGTGGATCCCAGATTTAAATATGATGCAAAGGGTTTAAAAATCTAAATTGTCATTGTTTACAAAATATTGGCAAACTAGAGGCAAAGTGCTTGGTGTTATTCTGTAATCTTCTGTTTAAAAATAAACGGGAAAAAATTGTAGAAACCTCTGGGTTTAGAAGCTTGGTGGTGGTTCTTCACATCCTACAAAAAAAGCAGGCTGTCTTTGCATATTAATTGCCCCGTGAAAGGAAGCTTGCCTTATTTGCATGGTGTGTGTGCTAAGAAGTCCAATAGTGAGCCTGAGAAAAAAATGGGGGATTGTAATTGTTGTTCTCAAAAGGGTTTTTATTCCATTCAAGTGGAAGAGCTGAACGCTGGAGACTTCGTGCAGTGTTTTGTGGAAGAGAAGTCCTTTTTGGCCACTGCATTTTGTGTGGTGCCGCCCAGTGTGTTACCCTGAACGCTGGGAGGAAGAGGAAAGTGGCTCATCTTCCTAAAATGCTGTGTGTGTTCCTGCACACCTCCGGAGTTTCGTCAGTACCTCTCCTTGTTTTGTATCCAGAAAGAGTTAAATAGAAATTCTGGCGATAAATCAAATGTTGGAAATCTCAAGAGAATTAAAGATGAACCAGAAAAATCTGATTCTTAGTAGTTTGTGTTTTAGGGGTAGGGTGGGGACACACAATATAAAAGTATGTAAGTTATGTAGTTGTATTTAATAGTATTTTTTTGAGAAAATACCTGATTTAGTTAATGCCTTGCAGATATAATTTGCCTCCCAAATTGATTTGAACTTATACATTTGAAATTCTCTTAATAATAATGGTATCTTTTTGTGTCTTTGTATTTTAAGACTCATTGGTTGAATATAAACACTGAGAATAAACATGTTTGTCTTGTGCCATGGTAAAACACATCCCTTCAAGAAGCCTTACACTGGTGCCCTAGTTCTAGCCAGTTCTGGCTGACACCAGCCAAATGAGCCAATACAGTTTCCCAAACCCCAACGTGTACCTTAGTTAATGTGGCTCTTTTGGTCTGATATCCTTCACAGGTTTTTAGCATCTTTTAAAAAATTCTGTGCCGTAAATAGCATTCCCAACTGGACTTTGAATTTTATAAGGGAGGCTATGTGCCATTTCCTGTATACACGTATTTTAACAAAATGTTACATGTAATCATCGAGACAAAGCCTACTGTTCTAAATGATTTTGTTAAATACTAGAAGGTGAGTGATTTAAAGGTTGTACACAGGTTTTACTAAAAATCATTTGGCTTGGGTATATTTGACTACCAACGTAACTACTTTTTACAGTCCTCTTCAGTATTATATGGATTTGGTTACTTGACAGGTGGACACAGATCCTCCAATGATACTATTTATAGTTTATTTGAGTTGCTTTCTGCAATATTTATGCATATGAAATTGTTTTTAATGTGGGCTTATGTAGAGTATTCCATAGGCTTAGTGTGCATTTGGGTTGCTATTCTAAAGAACAGAAGCAGCCAAGATGTAGTTTGAAAAAGTAGGACCATGAAAGTTAAACTGATAGAAGAAAAAATACCATGGTTTTTATTATTCAGAAATACCCTGCCCAGATTTTGTTGTAAGTTTTTTTTTACAAATAAATATATTACTGATAGGCTTCTCCACAATTTTTGTTAGACATAATTTTTAGAATTTATAGTTAGTAATTTAAATTTCAACCTTTTAATGAAAATATTAAGTGTATTACACATTTTTAGGATTGCATAGATTTCATAAGTATGGAAAATTATTTACCAACAAAAACAGCAGGTATCAAAAAACACATGATCATCTCAGCAGAGGCAGAAAAAGTATTTGATAAAATGCACCTCATGTTCATGGTAAAAAACACTCAATAAAACTAGGACTAGAAAGGACTTTCTGAATCTGATAAAGGTTATCTACTAAAAACCCAGAGCTAACATATATAAATGGCCTATAAGTGCAGGAAAGGATGCTCTACGTCATTAGCTGTCAGGGAAACATGAATCAGAACCACAGTGAGGTGCCATATCACTTCACACTCATAGGATGGTTATAATCAAAGGCAGATAATAACAAGCGTTCACAATGATGTGGGAATGCAAAATGGCTCATCTCATTTGGAAAGCAGTCTGACAGGTCTTTAAACAGAGTTAGTAGGAACCAGCAATCTCATTTCTCCAAGTGTGAGAACATAGTCTGTACAGAAAACTTAGATCTGTACAAAAACTTGTACACAAATGTTCATAGCAGCATTATTAACAATAGTCAAAAAATAGAGACAACACAAACGAGCATTAACTGGTGAATGGATAAACAAAACGTGGTGTATCCACACAGTGAATGTTCAGAAATAAAAAGGAGGAAGTACTGATACATATGCCATGTGATGTGCCTTAAATACGTAAGTGAAAGAAGCCAACCACAAAAGAACACACATTGTACAGTTCCATTTATATGAAATGTGCAGAATAGGAAAATCCGTAGGGACAGAAAATAGACAAGTAGTTGCCCCGAGCTGGGGTTGGAGGGAAGTGGGAAATGATGACTGATGGCTGAGGAGTTTCTTTCTGGGGTAATGAGGTGTTTTAAGGTCAGTGTGGTGATGGGAGCGCAGCTCTGCATATCATGGAGTTGGGCACTTTAAACAGGTTAATTGTATGATGTGTGAATTATATTTTGATAAAGCTGATGCTCACGCGTGTGTGTATGCACACACACACACACACACACACACACACACACACACACACACAAAACTGGTATATACTGTCATTTGGAGAGATATAACCAAACCAGAGATTTTTTTCTAGTGTAATTTATGAAAGGCAAAGTGAAATTGCTAAAGACTTAAAATATGTCATTATCTTAAAATTAATTATAATTATTTTGGTAGATAAAACAGAAGGTGGTAAACTGTAGATCTGTGAAACCAATACATTTGCTGTTGACATACCATGAGATTCAAGTATAAAAGCTTGAGCTTTGCTTTGTTCTTTCATAAACTTTTGGTTACCTACCTAGGATGGAACTCTTATTTTTCAAAGATACAGACCTTCTTTTAGAGATGACTGCTGAAGGGAAGGGATTGTAGTTAGGGAGGGTCATGTGGGAGGCTTCTGCGGGGAAAACAGTATACTAATTCTTGAATTAGGTGGTAGTTACTCGGGCTTTTTATGTTAATTCATTAAGCCATACAGTTTTATGAGATGCATTATTCTATATGTATTACATTTGATAATAAAAAAAATATTTAAATTAGAAAGATGTAATCCTGATCTTATAAGACATTTGCAGTCAAATGAAATGTCAAATATGGTATTTAGTAGTTTTAATGATCAGTAGCATATAAATACAGCAGAATTTTATTACATTAAATAGATAAAACTTCCTAACTCCTCATCTGATAAGGGATTAACATCCAAACTATTTAAAGAACTCATATTCCTCAACACCCAAAAAATAAATAACCTGATTAAAAAATGGGTAGAGGACCTGAACAGACACCTCTCCAAAGAAGAAATACGAATGGCCAATAGACACATAAAAAGATGCTCCACATCGCTAATCATCAGGAAAATGCAAATTAAAACCACAATGAGATATCACCTAACACCAGTTAGATGGCCACTATCCAAAAAATAAGAAACAACAAATGCTGGCAACTATGTGGAGGAAAGGGAACCCTCCTCCACTGTTGGTGGAACTGCAAATTGGTGCAGCCACTGTGGAAAGCAGTGTGGAGGTGCCTCAAAAAGCTAAAAACAGAAATATCGTTTGACCCAGCAATTCCACTCCCAGGAATTTACCTGAAGAAAACAAAATCCCTGATTTGAAAAGATAGATGCACTCCTATGTTTATCACCACACTGTTTACAATAGCCAAGATATGGAAACAACCTAAGTGTCCATCAGTAGATGAGTGGATAAAGAAGGTGTGGTACATATGTACTATGGAGTATTACTCAGCCATAAAAAGAAAATAAATCCTCCCATTTGCAATGATATGGATGGATATAGAGGGTATTATACTCGGTGAAATAAACCAGGCAGAGAAAGACAAAACCAGAAGATTTCACTTACTTGTGGAGTATAAAAACAAAGCAAAATAGAAGGAACAAAACAGCATTAGACCCATAGACACTGAGAGGTGACTGGTGTTTACCAAGGGGGAGGGGTTGGTTGGGTGCAGGGAGATGGGAGAGGGGGTTAAAGGGGCACAGTAATTTAAAGAATAAAAAAATACTTCCTAACCCACTGTGGTCTGTCTGACCTTGAAATTTTATGCCAATAAAGTGTTGTTTTCAGGCTTTCTTGAGGTTTTATACCATGTAGGCTTGGTTGATGGCAGGGTGCGTGAGCTGAGAGAGGCCAAAGTGGATTTTATCCTTTTGAACAATTCAGAATGGTGGTAATTTGTGCTTTCATGGTACATGGAGAGTGTGTCCAGAGTGGGCAGAGAAAGAGAAAGGGCAGAGTTGGCATGTGCAGAGGCACCACCGTGCAGAAATCACACAGATCCAGCATAGTTAGAGCAGAGGAGAGGAGGGGTAAGAGATGGGAAGGGAGGCGAGGGGCCAGGCCATGACCGACGTCCCTGGGCCAGGGCTTGTGTGTGTTCCCTGGAGACAAGTGATTCACAGTGGGTTGGGAAGCTGTGTATCAGGGTCTTGCAGGAGGCATGAGATGTTACATTTATCAGAAGGGGCATAGGGTTTTCCCAAAAGGCTAAATGTAGAATACAAGATGACCCCTCGTTCCACAACTAGGCCTGTGCTCAAGAGTTGAAACCAGAAACTCAGACGCTTGTACGCCAGTGGTCATAACAACATCATCACAAAATGTGTGTATGTGGACAAATGGAATATTAGCCATAAAAAAATGTTAGTCATCTGATGCACCTGCTACAATGTGGATGAGCTCTGAAAACATTATGCTGCGTGAAAGAAGTCAGACACAAAAGGGAAAATACTGTATGATTCCACTTATGTGACATTTCTAGAATAGACAAATTCATAAGACAGACTGTAGTCCCTGTCTGACAGAAAGTAGATTAAAGAGGTGGTGGGTCTAGGGAGTTACAGCCTGCTGGGCTCAGAGTTTCCGTTTGGGGTGATGAAAACATTTTGGAAATAGTGGTGATGTTATCACAACATTGCAAATAGAATTAATGCCACTGAAATGTATATTTCAAATGGCTAAAACAGCAAATTTTATGTTATATATTTCCTGCAATTAAAAAAAAAAAGGAAGGGAACAGGGCAGGTACTAATGAAGGCAGCACTGAGAGAGACCCTTGCAGGAGTTTAAGCCAGGGCTGGCCGTGTGGAGGTTGGCTCAGGGCTGGGGGCTGGGGGCTAGTGCATGGTACAGGCAGATGCAATGAAAGCCAGATGGAGGGCCCTGGCAGACGCGCTGGTGGTGGGGAGACAGATTGGGTTTTTCAGAGAGAAGTGCAGCTCACAGACCTGGTGCCCCATTCTGACGAGGGCATAAGGAAGGAAACACCTTTTTGATGAATACAAATGCTGCAAGAGCGTGTTGGAGGGGCGCTCAGCACAGTCTCAGAGTTAGGAAGGGCTTTCTGGAAGTATGAACTTAATGCCGAGTCCTGAAGCATGAGGAGGAAGTGGCCAGGCAGGGGCTGGGAGAGCGCCAGTGGAACGCACAGGCTGGGCCAGGCCCTGCCTGGGAGAAGGGGCGGAACGGTGGGGAGAGCGGGGAGCGTGGCGCCGAGTGTGTGTCTCGGGCATTGACAGCTGTGTATTTATCCCCAAGGTAAGGAGATGGGATTTAAGTAGAGGAGAGAGCATGATTTATTTCCTTAAATACTGCTCTGTACTTCAAGCCTATTTTATGGAAAAAGCTCTCTTCACTCCCTTTCACAAATAAACAGGGTGCCAAGGCCTCCATCTGACACAGTGACTGTCGTGTTCTCATTGGTGATGATAGAGCCCCTTCTGTTAGCATGCATCCCCGTCCATCTGTTCTTCCGTCCAGTCGGTCATCACTGAGCAGAGGAGCCCTGGCCCATGGACAGGATTCTGCCAGAGGAGCAAAGTAACGGGAGCAGCTACCATGGGCTGTGTGCTCTGCCGAGCACCCACCTCGCACGGAGCTGCTAACCCCCTTTCCCGGGGGCATGGCTGCTGGCTGCCTGGTGCAGAGCCTCACCATGTCTGGGCCATGTGCAGGCCGCTGTCCCACATGTAGACGTAGTCCTGTTATTTCCTGTGAGTCACCGCTCAGCAACTCTTGTTCATTCTCCCTCCATATACTGTGTCTGTCCATCTGTTCCCTCTGTCCCCACTGGTGCACTCTGGTCAGGTGGCTGCTGTCTCTCCTGGGATGCAGGACTCACTCCCCCACCCGTTGCGCTCAGCAGAAGTGAAACCCGCAGGTGAAGACTCCCCCCAGAACTATGGAAACACCTGCACGCATACCTGGTGTTGCCTGCATGCTGTGAGTGGCTGAGGTAAGTTGGGTTTTGTCCAAGCTGATCCCATGCATCTCACCCCCTCCCACCTAAACAGGAACAAGTCTTTCTCGGCTTGAAAACTGCTCGGTCTGCCCCTGGCTTCTTGCAGCGACCCAGCGCTGTCGCCTCTCCACAGCCTGGCTAAGTCCCACGTCCACCAAGGCTGTTCCTGCCGAGGTCACCCGCAGCCTTCTCGCTGAATCCAGGAGAGACACTCCGCCCTTGACTCACCTGACCTCTCACAGTCTTGACCCCCTCTGCCTGCCTTCAGCTCCTGTGGCCCTGCATTCTCTTGTCCTTGTGGCCCCTGCCTGCTCCCCTCCGTCTTGCTTTTTGTGGCCCTTCCTCCTCTGCCCATCTCTTGAACCTTGGTCCCCAGGGCCCTCCTGGGCCCTCTTCTCCCTTGCACCTTCTCTGAGTTGTCTCCTCTACTGCCTGGTGTCCATCACCATTGCTGTGCTCTGCATCAGAATCATCAGGACAGCTTGGTAAAACACAGATTTCTGGGCTCCACCCCCAGAATTTCTGGTCCCGTAAGTCTGGAGTGGGGCCCGAGAATTTATATTTCTCCATGTTCCCAGGGGCACATGCTTTGAGAACCACTGTCCTAATGCAGGCATGGTATTATAACTAGAGCAGTCTTCTGAATGACCTCTCACCCCAGGCCTCAGAAACAATAGCTGTGTACTGCCCACTCCCTAGTGTAGCTTACAGGGACCTTCATAACCAGACTTCGTTTATCTTCCCATCGTAACCCTCACCAGCCCTCACCCCTCACCCCTCACCTCTGACCCAGCCCCATGGGCTGTCTGCAGCTAGAGCCATGCTTTCCCTGACAGCCCTGCCTTGACTCTGGGCTGTCACCTGTGCAGGAATCTTCACTTTCTCCTTGCCTGGCAATCCTTGTTAGCCCTTTGGTTCTCTTTTCTATATGTCAGTTCATTTGGGACAGGACCCTCCACCTATCAAGTCTAGATTAGGTGCTGCCTCCTCCCCTGCTTCCACTGCCCAGGCCCCTCGTAATTATCACAGTGCTGTCAGCTGTGCCCTAACTGTCTGCATTACTCTGGGTCTCACCCCTGGAGCACTCTGTGAAGGGACACAGGGCTTGGGTATTGTCCCAGTCCTTGGATAGACAGTGCCCCATGCGTGGTAGGTGCTCAAGAAGTATCTGTTGCATGAACAAATGAGGAGAGATTGGAAATGTTTCCAGCTGTCTTCAAAGACTGAACTTGTTCAACTGCATCATCAGTGGAGTGGAAATCAGGTGATTGCCAGTTAGCAATAGCAGTCTTGGTTCTGGCAGAAGCAGTTGACAGTGAACACTGTAACTTACGGTTCCTTATTAGCAAAGTACTTCCAGAGTTTTTAAAGAAGTTCATATGAGGTTTGTTCATGTGACATTTAAAATTTTGTATCAGGGTGCTGTTACTTAATATTTATTAAAATAGTGGCATATGTGATACTTTATGATAGTTCATAGATTTATTACCATTTTGTTCATTCAGAAGGAAATTGGATTGTTCATCCTTCTGCTGAATCCAGCCACCACACCAGGAAATAGGGATCAGGTATGAAGACCAGGGCTTTGCCCTCAAGGGGCTCACAGTCTATGGGGGAGCCAGACATTCCCAAACTCTTTATTATTTCTTTCTCTCTTATTATTTGTCATTGGCCTATAAAGCATCAGTCTAAAAATAAAGATGTTTATTGTGGCTGTTGATATTCTAGTGTGAAAATTCTGTTTTTAGTCATGGAAGATGCGTAATTTCTTCAGCCATTTGTTTGCCTATGACCATGAAAGTTTATTTTAACCCTAGCAAATCCTAGTACTTGTTAATATTCTTCATTCTTGTCATCTTTTAGGTTGTGTGCATTACATCCTCATGAGAGTAGTTAAAATAATTTTATTTGGATATTCTTAAAAGAACTGTTCAGTTTGGACATGCTCGGATTACCCTGGGCTCAAAGAAAAAGCTTGTGTGTGAAGACACCTGCCTGTCTTCTAGGGAAGGGGAAACACTCCTGTCTTCCATGGCTTCCTGGGGTGGGCTGTCCTTTTCTTCGTGGGGCTGTTACTCAGGGTGGCAAAGACAGAGGAGGCTCACCCCTCCTGTACTTAACACCTTCACAATAGGGCCCTTTCCCCATCTTATGCTGTGTGTCGTTGTCAGTCTCTCCTTCATCCCTGAACCATTTTGATCGTTTAAAGTTCATCATCCATTCTTTGCAGAGAAAAATGGAACAATATGATTTCCAGGATTTTAATCTTTCATTCATGGATTACAGAAGAAAGATGTTCATTTGATTTTAGTCCCATTAATCATAAAGCAGTACACAACACATATTGTTGCTTTTTAAACCAGGCTAAGACGAATTAAGATATATTTCCTGGCATGTGATGCTTCCTCAGTAATCTTAAATAAAATATTAATTAGAGAATGCTGCAGTGATTAACATGAAGATGGTTAAATAAATCTTAGATGGCATTTATTGTGTTTGGCAACCACTACTCTGCTTTTCTAGAACACCGGTGGGAATTGATGGGATAGCTCTTTCACTAAAAGAACACGACATCTTTACTATGGTTTTGTGCTAACTGGAACTGCCCTAGATGGCTTGTGGGATTTCCTCCACAATGCTTTGTAAAAAGATGTATTTGGCTCTGCCATTTCCATGATCATTTAGAGGAGCCATGTGAATAGTTAACACATGGGGAATTAGGGAATTTGTAGGATCTTTGAAAGTTCATCTTAATTAAGTTGTTTCTTTAAAGCAAAAATCCCAAGCATCTCAGTTAAGAATCTGTCTTTAAAAATAAGTCATCTTAGACATACAGATGAAAATTAAAGATCAAAGGTTATTTGAATTGTAATGAAATGAGTTAACTCCTATTAGGTGGTTCTCACTTTTTAGAGTGGGTTTAATATTTAATGAAGAAACAATGAAGTTTCGATATGCTTTTTCAGATGTAACTTATTTTGTGATATAGGCTGTGGTCAGCCAATAATAGGATATTTTTCCCCAAGAGGTTGTAACTTATTTTGATTGGAAATTGGGATGCATTTTTTAGATGTTTGAACATAATGCAAATCTTCGTATACTCCACAGTATATTTGTCTTGCAAACAGGTGCCCAGTAAGCTCCCAACCCACTCAGCTTCATTAAGTCTCTTGTAGGTAGCAGTCATTCATTCCTGCATCCTTCATGTATTTATACCTTTAACTGAGATGTAAGATTTAAAGGATTTAGAGATTTAAATAGGTGTTCCTGAATTGAATTGTAGAAAGCATTCTAGCTGGGAATGTGTGTGCAAAGGCTTAGTGCAACGAGTGAACAAGAATGGATGGTCTTGTTCACCAGATGGGGGGGTCATTGGAAGCATTGGGGCCCAGGAATGATGATGAGAAGAGCATATTTTAGAGAGGAGGATCTTTTGTCCTTCACTTGGAAGTTGGGAAAGATTACAGGGGAGTGGGGGAGGTGGCATGTGGTGAAAGGAGGTTGCATTTGAGTTTTGCGAGTAAGAATTAAAGGAAGGGATAATGCGGGAGATGCTATAAAGGGAAGGTTGATGAACTTGGTGGCTAACTTGGAAATGGACATGATGAAGAGTGGTGATAATGTAGGTTTCAGACCAGGGCGACAGAAACAGTGAATGACACCAGCCACAGAAATGGGGAAGGGAAGGGGGGACTTTAAATTTTTTCAGAAGGTGATAGTTTGGCTTGGGGCAAGTTGACCCTGAGGTTAAAGTGGGCTGTCTAGGAAGGAGAGCTGAGTAGACTGCTGGAAATACAGCCTGGAATTCTTACCAGAGATCAGGTTAGAGACAGATCTGCAGTCATTTAAATAGCAGCTGGGTCTCGGAGGAGTCCATTTGGAGAGAGAAGCTGAGAGGACCGAGGACAGAGCCTGGCCAACCACCACCTGCTGAGGATGGGCAGGGTTTATAGAGAATGGTCAGTAAAAATGGTTATCAAGGCATTTAAGCAAATCTCTGTTTTGTGTAGATGGAATTTATAGAGATTTATCACGATAATCCAGTGGAGACATACGAGCCAGGGGCAGGTCAGTCGATGACCATACACGCTGGCAGTTTGGAGGGAACACCCGGATCAGTCCTGCATCTTCTCTTCCTACACTTTCTTATTCAACCTTTTGATCAGTGTTTCACAAGGAGATGCCATATAGTTAGCACACAGATTGTGACCCTGAGTTAAGTGATGGCTAACAGGATCAGGATCCAGTGTCTCAATAGGCTGGAATTAAAAAGCTCCATTGAACATGATGAAATTTAACAGGAATAAAAAGAGCAAAATTCACACTTAGATCCTAAAAGGTGTTTGTAACCTCTTTGCTCACTCCCCATCCCCTTTAGCAGGGTCACCGTGCTCTCTGTGTTCTGTCAGCACTATAGGCTTGATCCTGTCGGGGCATGTGTCATGTGGCACCATCATGCTGTTCTTGTGTACTGGGCGCCCTCTTTGCAGGGGTTCGTGAAGTTTGAGGGCAGGGACTGGCCATTAGTGTTTCCTCAGCCAGCTGCACACGGCATGCACCAGATGACCGAAATCAACAAACTAGAACTCAGGGACAGCACCTTGAAAAAGCCTTAGCAACCTCCCTTGGGGTCGGCAGTGAGACACGGTCGACAGAGCATTGGAGTCAGTCAGACTGCGACCACATCTGCATGTTGGTGGATATGAAGTCGTTATGTCCACTAATTTACTTTGCAGTTAAATTTTCACTGGTAAATGGCTTAAATGTAAAACACACACACAAAATGACTGGTGCTGGCAGGGATCTTAGACATTATTGTGTTCATCTTACTCGTTTTACAGACAAAGAAAGAGAGGGTGGGTGACCTGGCCAGGGTAACACAGCTCATGGTACTGGCACAGACTCTGGGACTCTTGACTCTTAATTTTATTCTCAGTATGAGTATTTTTTTAGTTTATATTCACATGAAAAGATATTTTTGGTAGTAATTTTGGATATATTTTGAATTATCATCAGTTATGTGTGATTGTGATTCATAATAGTCCACAAAGGTTGATGAAGTAACTTAAAGTTTCCGTGTCTTTTAACAAGGAGTGATGTAATGTTTGCATCTGTTTGTTGCCTCATTTATAAAAGTTTTAAAGGAGAAATACCCATTTTAGCTAATTTCTTAAGCTTTTACCACACTAAGCATATTTCTCTGTTATTTTTACTGTTGGTGCCACTCTTACTGTCAGTCCCGTAGTGACCGTGAGCGTGTCTTGGGAGGAGTAGGAGCTGTGGGGGCATGGGAGGGGCCTGGGGAGGGCGATTCCCTATTTGTGCTCCTCTGTGACACTGCCTCCCTCCAAGACAGCTTGTCTTAAAGAGCCCTTTGCTCCATCTGTGGTGTTATGTTTGTTTTTATGCATATAACTTTTTAAAATTTATTTATTTTTATTAAGGTATCATTGATATACACTCTTGCAAAGGTTTCACAAGAAAAACAACATGGTCACTACGTTCACCCTTATTGTCGAGTACCCCCCCACCCCATTTACGTGTATAACTTTTTAATGAAAACTGATATGCACACATTGTTAAGGAATATTGTGCAGAAGGGTTGACGAGCAGCCCCAGCTCCCTGTCTGTAAAAGGGACGCCTCTGGTTCCTTCAGGTGTCCCTTGGTGTAGCTGCCTGCATCACTAAGCAATATCTTTTATGTTTTAAATGTTAACATATTTAATTGTTTTTAAAAGGCAATCAATTTGATATGGTTCAAAAATGGAAAATAGAAAAATGAACATAGTGAAAAACCTTCTCACCTCTTTGTCCTGTACCTTAAGAATATCCCTGGTGAGAAAAATGAGAAAAATCAGTTAACTCTTGTCTCCTCTAGAAAATTATTCATATTGACATATAAGCCAAAGCAAAAGCAGTATCTTTCCTTTTATATAAATGTGTACTGTTATTACTGATTGATTAGTTTTAGTCATTAGGTATTGACCCCTGCTGTGAAAAACCTGTGTCCTTGTCACCCACACTCACCTCACTCATCTCCCAAACAGGCGTCAGTGTCGTCATTCCTTGCTGGTCAGGTTCTTAGCCCCGAGCATCGGCTGGCATTTGCGCTGTGTGATGGCCGGCAGCTGTGCGTGGTCTCGCGATTCCCAGTTTTATATGATGGGGGTTAAATCACCCCTGTTCTGCCTTTAGCTCTCCCCGTTATTTTTCTTCCAACCTTTCACATCTGTGCTTCTCCTGGTATTCAGTGTGGATAACGTATACATCCTGTTCTGTAGGGTAATGACATCCTCAGTGATTTCCTTACAGATCAAATTTTAAGTTGAAAGCCCATAAAAGGTCTAACATTTTGGGAACCAAGTGAACATTGTTCACTGAGGAGCCAAGTAGAGTATTATGGTCATCTGTCTTTTACTATATCGTTTTCTCAAAGTTTCTGCTTTTTTTTTCTTTCTGTTTTTGCATTGTTTGCTTTTATTACCTTAAGGTCTTAATGATGGTATTGAGTCTGTGGGGTCCCTTTTGTGGGGAGGATGCCCTGACACCTCTGGGCTGACTGACCCTGGCTTGGTGCATGGGTGTCACACCAGGAGACCCTTCATTGTTTCTCTTGGCTGAACCCTGTTTTGGGAATTTAATGCCTTTTTTTTCTTCCTTGTTTACCGTAGCTTTGTACAGATTTTCAAAGAATTTCCTAAGACAGGGTGAATGAAAGGTAGAGTTTCTGCATTACTAGTTCATGCATTTCTAATACTCTTTATTCTGCCCTCATGTGTCTGGCGATGTCTTCATTGTACCTGTTGGTCTTGGGGTTGACCAGATAGGACTTCTAGATGGAAAATAATTTTCCCATTGGGACTACAAGGCCCTTTTTGTTGTCGTTTAGCCTCCCTGATTCTAGCGAGAAGCCTGCTGCCCATCTGACCTGTTGTTTCCTGTATGTGTCTTCCTTTCTCTCTCCGGGAGCTTCTAGGATCCTGTCTTCATCCTTGTTCTGAACATTCTAACACAGTGCATCTGAGGATGGATGTTCAAAATTCACTTTCCTGATCACAACCTTCATTTTTGGGAAGTCCTCTTCTATTAGCCTAAGTGACAAAACCTGGAAGATGTGGCTCTCAGAGACGGGGTGCGGGGGAGGGGAGAAGGCAGGCTGGTCTGTGACTCCAGTTAGTCCCCGCGGGCCGCAGCCCTGCACCTCGGCCTCCTCCTCCAGGGTGCCTGGCGGTCCTGCGCTCAGGGTGTGTTGGCGTGTCTGTGGGGCCGGGTCCTGTCTTCCTAGGCTGTGGGCCCCGAGGGTGTGCGTGCTGCTGCACTTCTCTGCCGTGTGTCTTTATGCACCACCTTCAACCTGCTCTTGCGGCGCTCTCTGGGGATCCTTGCTGGTTGATGGCTCCCCTCCCAGTGTCTCTCTTATGCTTTCACTCTCCCTTTATTATAACTTTATCCCCTTATTATAAGGGATTTATAATATCTCTTTATTATAATGGAGACTTGAGTGGGAAGAGAAATAAACTTACATCTTCTGTCATCCCAAAGTTAGAAGGCCATAGCTGGCTCTCAAGCCTGCTAGGGCTGTCCTGTGGCCCTGCCTTAGTCACTGAAGTTAGGGACCTTTGTCTTCTTATTCTTTGTGTATATCCTGGAGCCTGGCCTATAGACATCATGGAAAAAAATGTCTGCTGAATTATAATAGGTGTAAAACTTGTATTTAGGAATGATAAAGTAACTTCTTTATGTTTAACTGTGGTCAAACGTTTAATAAAATGAATACTAAATTGTACCCACACCTGACAGATGTGAGATCCATAAACATTAAAAGGACATGTTAAAAATAATGAGGTTCTATGGTGTATTTGATAACCACCCACCTTTTGGGTGAAAATAATTGCTAGCTTTAGTGATTTCATTTTCCATATCATAGCTAAGTGTACTTCTTTTAATCGCCTAGTTTTCCCTGCAATTAGAAAGCTGCCAGAACTGGACACTCCATTTTAATGTTAGCTAAGCCGAATGTTAACTAATGTAAGGATCTGGTGGTGGTGTAAACTAATGTTTACAGCACATTTCATATACTGTAAAGTGCTGAGCACATTTGAGATTTTGTTGACAGTATAATGTGAGAACTGTCAGAATTATTTTTTAAGCTGTGCTATTTTGAACAGTGATTAAGGCACTAATCAGCATCTATTTTTGTCTTTGAATGGAGAAGGAATGATTTTGTCATATGTAGTTGTGAACCCACATAGCAGTAGTAGAGATGGAGCAGGTCCTCACAGCCCGTGGCTATTTTCCTTTGGCTTTGGCTGCTGACACAGCTTTAGGGAAATGTAGATGACTGAAGCCCACTGTGCAGATCTTTGGGCCTATCTCAAATATAAATGTAATATGGCCCCACTGGCAAAAATCTAGTGACCCCTATTGGGTTCTGTTTGGCTAGTTCTATTGAAGTAATCAATCAACCAGGCCTGGCTGGGTGAGAGCGTGGTGGAGCCTGACCACCATGCCAGAAGGGCCCAGACATTGAGTTATCACTGGGCATGAGAACCAGGCTTGCTTTGTGCAAATAAAAACTCTTTGGTGGCATTGAATTGAGGACCTATCATCTTCCAGCACTTACTGATTTTTTATAAAAAGTCATTATACACGGAATCAATTTGGTAGACAAAAAAGGCACATAATTAATTGGAATCTCTGTTTATAACTTTGAGTTGCTTCCAGTTTTTGCCTGTGTGTTTGTATACTTTGCAGAGCTGCAGGCAGTGAGCTCATGATGCCCTAGTTCTGCTGAACATGATTTTATATATTATTGATAAGCTGTGTGCTTACATATGTACTGCTTTTCTTAATGTAGTAAGAACACTTAACATGAGATCTATCCTCTTAACACATTTTTGGTGTACAAGATGGTGTCGTTAACAGGCATAGTGTAAAACAGCCTCTAGCATTTACTCATCTGGCATACCGAAACTTCGTAGCTACTATTTCAGCAATGAGAAGGTAGCCATGACATTGATATGCCACATATACTTAACCTCTCTCATTGTTATGAATTGGCACGTTTCTAATTGCCTAGTATCATAAACAGTATTGATACAGGCATCTTCATACGCCTTTGGATTATTTTCTTAGAATATATCCCCAAGAGGGATTACCAGGTCTTATGTTTCGTATCTCTTCTTTATGCACACATTTTGGTCTCTGGAAAGACAGAATTGAGCAGCTGTTTAATTGCACGTTTCTTTATTAGGGAGGCTGGGCATTTTCTCTTGTAATGGTTACCATTTGTGTTTACATATAGAATGGAGGGCTCATAGTTCTGTATGTACCTTTAAATGAATCTGTTAATTTTATGAAAGAAGTTTGGATGTGGAATATTAGTCTCTTATCTTTTTAAAAATTGCATATATTAAAGGTACACACCTTGCTGATATGATGTACTTTGTGAAGTAATCATTACAGTCAAGCTAGTGAAGGCACCCACCGCCTCATACAGTCACCTGTTATTTTTTTTTATGGTGGGGAGGAAACTTAGGATCTACCACCTAGTAAATTTCAGCTGCACAATATCGTTTAAGGACACCCATTGTTTCTAGCTCTGCCCACCACACAGGACTTTCCTAAAGCCCATCCCTCCAACCAGATTGCAGACCTTACCAGTAACACAGGTCAAGTGGTTATCAGCAGAGCCTGTGGTAAGGATCATTTTAGCAACTTGATTTCCCATCCTGTTGGTTAGTGAGAGCAGCATGCTCAAGAACAAGACAGGCAGGTGGCTGCAGAGGAGTGGGCAGAGGTTGGGGGCCACGAGGAGAGTGGGGTGGGGCGGCTAGGAGGAGCTGGAGCTTCACAGCCTTTCCTCAGCCTCCTCCTGTTCATGCAAAAGTTAATCAGAAAAGTAATTACCATCTCGAGCTGTGGGTGTTAAAGAACCTTGACTGGGTCATGAAAACGATTATTTTGAGAAAATAACTATTCAGATTTAAAAGGCTACTTTATTTCCACTAATGTCAGTCATAAAACCAAGTGATAATTAAAACAAGGAACATTAATTAATTGCATAGTATAATAATTCACCACAGAAATAGATTTATAGGTATTGTCATGTCTTTTTGGTTTTTAGGGGGTAGATTTTCAAAAGAGGGGTTAATGAGGCCATGTAAAATGGTCCTGTGAAGAATGTTTTCACATTCTTCGGTAAATTGGTGTTGGGATATTGCCCATTATTTCCAGTTGTCTTTCCATAAAGATCCAAGTGATAAAGTCATCACAGTTGAGGGCTAGGAAAAAATTGATTTTTTTTTCTGAAATATATGATTTATTTTATTAGAGAATAAAATATGTAAACATCTGTAAACCCCTTTATCTTTCTCATTCTTTGTGCCTAGGGGAAAAATGGCAAGTAAATCAATGAGTCAAAAGGGAGTTAAGACATAAAGGAATTATTTAGGGCTGTTCATTCCTGGATTGTCTCTCATAAGAAATATAATTAAATTAAGTCATAAAGAAGTTACCCCATCAAAGATTATTTTCACATCTAAAGCAACATATTTTGGTTGTAGCTAATGGATGATTCAGTTTTAAATATATAGCTTTGTGAATATCGGTTCTGTTCTTAGGAAGACCTAAAAAATGACTCTTCTCCTATGAAGACTCTGCTCTTTTTAGACCCTTTCTGATTTTTCCTAAGAGGCGGGTTGTGCCACCTAACGGGGGCCTGCATGTCACAGAGGAGGAGGAACCAGTTCAGGTGCTCAGCCAAGAGCTGAGCTCCGGGCAGATTTCATCAGGCTCTGGGGTCGTCCATTGCTGGAGTTGGAGGGGCTCAAGGAGGAGCATGAGGCCGAGGAGAGTGTCTGCGTCATACACACAGCCTGTTGGTGGCCCTGGTTCAGCACCTGGTTTGCCCTCTGAGTCTATGTCCAGGCTCTTTGTACAGCGCCAGGACGTGTTCCTCATAAAAGAGGTTGAAACTGCAGGGTAATTCCTACTGTGCCTTGGCTAATTCCCCAAGGCGCATGCCTGTCGGGCTAGGCCTTGACGTGAGGTAGCATCTGATTAAGAGCCAGGTAGGCAATTAGACTTCTTGAAGGATGAATGGGGGAGAAATGGGGATTCCTACTCAGCTCATCTAATTTTCATATTCTTTCATTACTGATTTAGTAACATAAATATTTAACCTCTGTGTTCTAATAAAGTGTGGCAAATCCCTGTCAGAAAACAGGAGAAAAAGGATCCCAGATACAATCTCTAATTGATCTGTAATTGATTTGTAGTACTTGATCTCTAATTCTCCAAATACCTGCTGCACTTCCGTCCGCAGTCCAGCTCCTGGACCCACTGTGCCATTGGTACTCGCTGCCATTTAGAACTCAGGCATTCCCTACTTTCCAGACACCTCTGCACACTAAGATCCTCCTATTTTCTCCTGATTACCACGTTTTGGCCAAAAGCCAAAGCTAGTGTCTGCTCTATTCGACCAGCTGGTGCTGAACGCCTGTCATGTACAATGCTGCGTGCTCAGGTCTGCTCTCTCACCCCGGGCTGCACTGTCTGAGTGATCCTGCACCCATTCAATAAAATAAGGTGTCTTAAAAACTAAGCTAAACAGGTTTCTCTACTCTTCAACAACATAGAAAACCCCAATTTCGTTCTTGGTGGACTGAGTCAAAAAGTAAAAACAAAAACTCCCTCTGTTACTCCCTACTTGAACCACAAACTAGATCTTACTTCCATGCCTCCTTCAAAGGGTGCTTGTAGGTAAAAACTGTAAGGGGGGTAGGAAGCAGGCATTCAAAATAGAGGCAGGGATTAAAAAATATGTAGTGTGACTAATTGGCCACTTTCTGATATTTGACGGGATACCGGTTATGTTGTGCTAGTCACTGAATCAAGAATGATCTAGGCAAAGACCGCCACCCCTCTAAGTCGAAGATGTGCTGCTGCAAATAAAACTGGGGGTGTCTTCATTGTGTGGCTAAAGGTAATTTTTGTGGTGACTTTTATTCCATATTGTTCAAAAGAAAAAAAATGTGCCACTAAAAATGTAACAGTAAAGCTAAAAAAATGCATCATGTTTTCTGAAATATTTATAGTGTCTCTACATGACGCATTTCTGGAGAACCCTGAAAAAAATACATAAAATATTCTTTCATATTTCCTTTTTTTGTTTTTTACCTTTCGGTATTCATTTTTAAATTACCAAATCTTGAGTCTGTCTGCATTTCATGTTTTGCAGGAGAGCTTTTTATTTTATGAACAATTAGAAGACAGTGGTTAATGCAGATAACTCCAATTAAGAGGAAACTAGGTCCCATATGGATATTGTCTGATTCATTATACATTTCGGCTTTAGGACCTGGAAAACGGTGTTATAAATCATGATGTCATTTCGGGTAATCGCACTTGGGCCTTGCTTCCCTTGGGAGAGGGTCCCTGCCACAGCGGTTGTCATGCAGACGTCTGGGCTGCAGGGAGGTTTGGGTCGTTAGGAATTACAGCATCAAGTGTGTGTCTATTGTATACCTTGTATCTGGGTCATTATCACTCTCTGTGGGAAGTAAAGAAAGTTTACTTAAGTGAAAACACTAGCACATGAATGAAGAAAGCTTGTAGGAATGAAAACGCCATTTGCCCTGTGGCAGTTGGTTACCCTGGTCCTAGTTAACAAAGCCTCGGTAAGTGGGAAGCAGTTACCCAGAAGAAAGAGTCTGGACACGATAGAGTGAGGTGCCTGATATTCTGCCACTAATGAAATAGCTGTGTGACCTAATCTGTTTCACTTTAAACAGTATCATTATTTCACATTCACTTATCTATTCGTTCAGCAACACTCACTGAGTGTCTGTGGTGTCAGGCACTTTGCTGGGTGCTGGGGAGGGGGCTGTAAGGTACGCAGAAACGTTCTGCACCTCGTGGAACTCCCAGTTTAGGGGGAGAGCCAGACGACATGGCCCCCACTGTGGTCGGTGCCGGCAGGGGGAGAATACCGATCTGGGTAGTGAAACTGGAATACTGTCGGCTCCTTTTAACATCTGTGGCCTGTGAAGAACACAGCACATGCTGGTGGGCCCGAACCAGAACAGATCGGCTGAGGACAGTGCAGGTAACCAGCTGCAGGGAGTATGATGGGCGATAGAATACGGTGAATTCAGGTGGGGGAGGCTTAGGGCAGGGCTGCGTGGATTCAAACAGCCAACCCAAGAAACAGCTGTCCTCCAGGTGTTAGTGGGTCTTTGAGGTGGCGTGGTTCTCGCTCTGGTCCTGGAAGGCTGACAGGTCGAAGTTGCCGCAGGATGGTTGTGTTCTAGTGGTTTCCAGAACTGCTTTTATTTTAGGCTCTTCAGAGTTTGGAGGCCAACCCCACAGAATTCCATATACATATATATACATACACACAAATAAATATGTGTATGTTAGTTGTGCCTTTCTCCACAGCATTAGGCACTTAGCTTATGATTGTATGAAACAAGGAATCTTCTCAGGTCTGCAGGCAGACGTGGGAAGGCAGGCTGCCCTAAATCCAAAATTAGAAATTCTCTAAAGAGGTCACATAGAGGTGAGAGAATTCTTGAGGCCTCTGGTTCCTTGTCACAGCAGCCATCCTGAGCGCATGCACGTGTGAACAGGAGGGACCAGTTCTTGATGTCCTCCGAGGCCACAGGGACAGCCTCGCCGCGGTGGTGGACCCACGACCCCACACGGCAAGGGCATCAATGGCGGATGAACAGCAGTGTTTCCTGGAGCACCGGTGTCGCTCTGGGAGTGTTCGCCCAGAACAGGGGCTGAATCCCGTGGTGCGGCCTGGAACAGCGGGCTACACCTCAGCCATGTTTCCCTTCCTGGTGACAGTCGTGCTTGGGCATTTCCTTTGTGCTAGCAACTTATGTCTAGGGTCATATGCGGCTCTTCAGCCTGTGAAGTGGGCCTGGTCATGCCCATTTTATAGACGGCGCAGTCCAAGGTCGCACACCCGGTGACTAGCACAGCTGGACCCGACCTCAGGTCTGACCGTGAAGCCTGCTCTCCTGACGGTGTCCTGGGGCCTCAGTCCTCCAGTCACGGAAGCTGCGCAGATGCCCTCTCATCACCTTGCTCGTATGGCCCCACAGGTTGGCATGGTGCCCCGCCCCAAATTAGGGTATTAGTAACCCTTGGGTTGCAATTGACAGAAACAGAACTAAAACCAGTGTAAGCCCAAGTCAGACGTCTCCACATGTAGACCCGTCCAGTGGTGAGGAACCACGCCTCACCCGGGGCGTCACCAGGGCAATGCAACACCACACCATCTTTTTGTCCCATTGCTTCTCCTGCCACTCAGCTGTGCCCCCCTCTGGGGGCTTCATTCCCAGGCAGACTCTCCCCGTGGGGAGGCAGAGCAGCCAGAGCTCCAGACAACCGCGGCTAGAAATACGAGGTTGTCTCCTTGCAACTGTGCTAACAAAGTCCTAGGAGTGACTCTGATTAGCTTGGTAAGATGCCCATTTCGGAAACAATTACTAGGTGAGGGAGATGGCACCCTGAATCCTGGGCTGCAGTTGGAAGACTCAGCCACTCCTAAACCAAGAAACTGATAATGGGGGAGCGTCTGCTCACAGATACTGGGCGGGCAGAAACCTATATTCATTACAAAAAACGTTCAATAGCATGTGTTGAAGAATGAAGGAATGAATTTACCTGCTTTGTTCTAGGGAAACTTGAGAGAGACAAGAGTAAAAGTAAGATGTCACAAATTGGGGACTATATTAAGCCTGCAGGACATGTTTGCTTAATGAATGTAGGAATGGATGAGTAATTGTGAGGGAAGATGTCATCTGTGCTCCACAGAGGAAGAAAATCCAATGAAGGCTCCCTGTTGGGGTCCTGGAGGGAGAGGAAGGAGAGAATTGCGTTTTCCAAGGTCTTCCAGCTGAGCCCCTGCAGCAGAGGGATTGACTGCAGACGCCTAGAGGGCTCCTGAGAGGAGACAGTCAGGTGGGATTGCTTGGAAGTCTTTGTTTTATCTTAAAGCTTTATGCAAATGTTGGATTAAACTTTGTGATATTTACATGATCTTTTTAACAATAAATTAATATTTAAAGTTACCATTGAGAACAAAACAAAACAAAACAAAAACGAAAATGTTGCCTGCTGGTCTTAAACAGAAAGATGCTATATAATTGAATCTTACCAATTTTGGAAGATTGGGCTGAATTAGGAAAGCCCGCGTCACAAGTAAGTCAGTTGCTGGCCCAGGCCTTTCCTTTGGTCTTGGTTCCTGATACCAGATCCACGTAAGAAGCAGCTTCACAGGCACTTAGAAGAAAAGCCTAAAATAGTCCTGGAGGGTGGGATGCAGTTGGGGGACGCACCTCCTCTTGTTCATTACCCAGAGTCTGGGCCACAAAGAGCCGCTCCCTCTCTCTGCCTTGGGAAGACAGTCAGAGGACCCTCAGTATCAGGGGGTCAGCGGCCCTCAGACTCCGAGTCTGGTCACTGATACTTGCATTTTCATCACATGTTGATCCCGAGTAGTTTGTGGTTCTCACGGTCAGTGCTTTTCAGCCAGCTTTCAGACTGCATTTCATTGCAGCTGGCTTGTCTGTGGCAAAAATGTTCAGGTTTGTTTTCTTTTTCACGTTTCAGTTGATGATTGAGAGTAAGTCTGCTACAGTAACCAGCTCTGTGGACCACTGTGTTAATAAAGTGAAGAGTGGGTTCATTCAGCTGATTCAGACCTCTTTATGAGTATAGAGGCTTTTTTCCTTCTGAGGAAAAATAAGAATTCAGCCCTGCATTCAAAATTTGATTACTGCCTTCCTGCTAAGCCAGCATTAAAGCCACTTACCTGTGCATTACAGACTTGCTGCTGAAGCTTTCAATTTGCAATACATATATATTAAAAATAATTTTAACTGTCCCTTGAACACGCTGACCTACTGGGTGTCATACCCTTTGAGGATTGTTCCAGTGTGTGATGTAGTGACCAGTATTCATAAAAAGTTTTCCTCTTCAGGAATGTGTCCAAATTGCTTACATGTCAATATGTGTATAAAAACTCATCCCTCTTGTTTATTTCTTCATGTGACAGTTTTACCTCGAGCATTTTGAGGGTAAATGTCTTCATCTTCACTGTAAATACACCAAAGGGATGATAATCAGATGACCAGAAATCATTGTATTCTTCTAGCCATAAAAGAAACAGTGGGATGAATTTTAATATCTATCCAGCTATTTTAAAGTTATTTGTTCTTTTTTAATATCTTTATGTCCTTCCTGTGTTTGCCTATTTTTTGTTGTGCATACCTACATGTGTACATGTTTTTTGTTTTTTTGTGTTTTTTTTGGCTAAAATGAGGATCATTTGAGAATTCTGGCTTGAAATTTTTCACTTGCAATTTTGGAGGCATGATTTCCTTGTTTTTAGGATTTTAGTGTTGATGACAAGGTCAGTAGCATTCTGATTCCTGCTGTGTTGTGTGTGCCTAGTTTTCCATTTTGAGAGGGTTTAATAATCTCGTTTCTCTTCCTGGTATCCTGGGTGGCAGGAAGGGGGCTGGGTGGAGGCCTTTTCCAGTTGGTTGTCTTTTTTTCTTTCTCTTTTTTTCCCTGAGTCTGTTTTGACCACATCTTCAGTCTAGAGCTTCAATGAGTTTTCTCTCAATATGTGACTTTTTTCTTCTAAGGGATGCTGTAACCTATCTTGAAAGGCAGCTTTGAGCAATCTTTCCATTTTTTGCTTGATTGAGCTTTACATTGTATTGTTCCTGGCCAATATGTGTCCCTTTTCGGTTTCAAAAAACCCTGGCTACTTTCCTGCTGACTTTGCATGGCTGGTTTATACAATGTCATACTAAAATGACTGACTGTGTATTTCTGGTACGTATTTCCACACCCAGGAGTTATCAGAGTGAGCCTCATTTGCATCTCCATAGAATGAACCCCATATTTTACAGAAACAGCCTACTCTTTCTTGATTATGATGACTGACTGCTCACTGTGGAGTTGTGGATTGTGGTCAGAGGAATCCTGCCACTAATAACTAGTGTGAGGACCCTCAGGGACAATGAATTCCAGATCTGCCTCTATCGTCAGTACTTCCAGGTGGTTGTTAATTTTGATCATTATCCTCTACGTTTGCAGGATAAAACCTCTGTTTCTCATTCCTAAACCCACAGTTGGCATTCCCAATTAAAAATATAATTTTTAATTTATTGTACTTTAAACAAATAAGTAATCACAAAAGAACAAACAGCATGATTATTGTTACTTTTGTTCTACTGGTTGGATTTGAGAGCAGTTGTATGTTTGTAAACAGAACTTTTGATCAACTGCAGTCAACAGCAGAATGCTGAACTGGTGGGTTTTCATGCAGTCAAAATGGAGGTGAACAGAAGCAGGCAAAATGCTTCATAAGGTGATAAGACAGATACAGTTTTTGAATCATTGGCCCTATGGGGCTGCAGGGAGTTCTGAGCTGTCACAGGTTCTCCCGTTGCTGATTTCTTACATACTATAGTCTTTCACTTTAAGGGGACTACAGCTGTGATAGCTGGAGGGCGCTTACTTTCCCATCTCCCAGGACCTTCATGACAAAGGAAATCCAGCTGTGAAGGAAGGGACTCTGCTTGTCTTCAGAGCAGGGCAGTTTTGAGAGTGTAGAAATTCAAAGCCTGCTCCCCTCTCCTTTAGTCAATGAGTAGGAAGCACTGCATATATCAACTGAGGCCACTTTCCAAATAATTATACTTCAGGTTAGGGCCTAGGATTTAGGGAAGAACCTAGCAGAATTCCTGCCCTGGAGGGAATAGCTAGATGCTGTACGTGGGGTGTATATTCCGAGACATAAGCTGGGGCAGGAATGTCATGTCTGTTTTCATAGGGGGATTTTGAGGGTGTCATGGGACATTTCACAGTTGTCTGAACTCACTGAGCTGGGGAGTGGTAGGCCTGTGACTGGAACCCAGGTCAGTTTGGTTGTGAAGGGCATACTTCTCCTCATGAGAAACAAGTCCTCGGGCGCTGGTGCCTGACTCCTTGCCCTCTCCTGCAGTGCCTTCTCCAAACACAGGAAGACAGCCTTGAGCAGAAGTCTGTGCAGTGAAGCCTAGGCATAGGCAGATTATTCAGACATCATCTCTAGGTCTTACCAGTAGTGCCAGATGAAGGAAGGGGTAGAATTTCAGGTCTCTCTGTATTCTCAACACGTTATCCTATAGTCTACAAGCACCCTGGGATCATTTGGAAAATCCTACAGCCCGTAGGAGACTTGCCTGCTTATCTGGGCTACCCCTTCCTAATAGCAGAGGGAATCCTGGCCAAGGGACCTGCAGCAGGTCACAAAACTACCGCTTTTATTGACTCTCAGGTGCACGTGTTTCCATTTGAACCACTCTGAGACAGGACGGCTGCTTACAGTCCCTGGTGTCTCCCAGCCCTGCTGCAGTTGTGATACTGCTGGGCGGGTGGTTTTGGACCCCCACAGGAGCAACAGCGTGGGGTCAGCAGCTTGCCAGGCGACCCCAGAGGCCCTGGGGGCACTTACAGAATGCTGAGTCACCGGTACTCTTGACAGCAAAAAGGTTGTGTTGTTTGAAAGAACGTGGACCTTAACAGTTTGGAGTGAAGACATGATTTACATTTAGATTGTGAATGTGAAGCAGTGTTACGGATACCTGACTAATTCATTTTCCTGCTGTTTTCCTTTTCACTTAAGTACAAAGGTGATAAACATCTGTACATAAAAGAACTCCCTTAATAGGTGCAAAGTAAAAATTTGAAGTGAGAGGGCCCTGTGTCATGATTTAATTGGCAGCTTTTCTGAGTATGTAAAATGCTGATGGTGCATCTAATAATAAGTGGAGATTTAGAGTTCGTGGATTATGGTGATTAAGAGTTGCTTTAAGTTCCTCCTCTTCATACTCTTATTTGAGTATGCCTTCATCACCAGGGATTCAGAATGGAAACGTGACATATTTCAATGGGGAATCAGTATATTCATCCTCAAAGTTAAGCCTCCATGTTCCGATGCTCTGACACTGGCTTTAAGAAGAATCACAGTAAGGAGTAAGTTCTATATGACCATTTCTTTCTCATAGCTGCCCTCATTGCAGGCTGAGGGGTTTCTCCAAAGCCTCAATAAAAGCATTTTAGCAGGGTGGGGACACATGGCTGTAATGAATTTAGCCAGGACAGTTTCAGAGCAGGATTAATGAATCACTTGAGCCATTGAAAAAATTGACAGGTTCACACATCTAATTTTATTTCCTGCAAAACTCTTCCCATAGATTAGTTGCAAAATGTACACCTAAATGAGACGCTGGTTGTAAGCCAGTTCATGGGAGGACTACTTCTCAGAAGTATGATTCCGGGAATTGAGTATTCAGACGGAAGCCATTCCTCAGTAGTAGTTCCATAGGGAGGCAGATTGTCCAAGTAGTGAAACTAAAAACGTACGGTCTGGAGATGACTTATCTCTGTTCTCTAGAGTGATTTTAAGTCAGTAAGTTATAAGTTCAGAAGAAAGGGAACAAGAATGCATTCAGGTTTTGTGCTGAAATGCTTTCTGATCGGTTGTGGGGTGGTTCTTACTGATCTCCCGCCAACCCTGGTGCCATCGGGGTCAGCAGGGCCGATGCTGTGGACGGCCTCCCACTGTCCTGCCAGGTCCCTCGGGGGCGGTTTGGGGCTGTCACAGTGGAAGCGCACAGCCACTTACTCCAGAGGCCCTGGCCACCCCTGGGGAGCCCGAGTTAGCCCGGGACTCTGACCTCCGACCCCGTGGGCGGGGAGACGTGGTGGGCGCCGTGCAGCGCAACGGGCCTCTCCGTGCGCTCTTGTCTTTTTGAAATAGGACAGACTCGTGCCAGACCACATCCTTTGAATCACCAACACACTGGCAACATTTTACATGCTTAGCTTAGACCTTAAAATTGGTGGAGGCAAGAAGTCTTCATCAGGCTTATTTGGTTGGAAGATTTTGAACAGCTGCTGTATGTGAGCGTAGGCACCACCAGAAGGAATTTCAGTAAATACGTGACTGAATGTGATTTACTCTTTATTCCTGAGGGACACATTGCTGAAATCCATTCACAGATCAACGAACTTTTACACAGACTGTGTATCCAGGTTTTGAGTTTGAAAAGCAAGATCAGGGTCCTAGAGATGCTTTGGGATTATAGAAGATGAAAAGATTAGTGCTCAATTGGAAGACTGATTTATTCGGGATAATTCAGAAAGCTCTGGAGTGATGCTTACTTTTGTGTGGTGATGGAAAGGGGCTGCTGAGAGTGGAATAACATAAACAAAAGCAGAAGAGAAATTTACAGCATGCCCACTGAAGCTCTTCTTTATGCACAGGCTGCAGTTTCCAGCATAAACAGAGGCTACTGTGCAGGCTAAGAAGATGCTAGAGTTTGCTATGACTTTGGAAACTGAACCACATTTTGAACCAAAATTGAACTATTAATTCATTGTAAAAAGGAAAAGCAAAACCACCTGATGAGCCAATTTCATATTTTCTGTGTGTGAAAGAAGTGAAACTAGGACGTCAAAACATTCTCAGATTGGATCCTGGACCAAATTAGTTTTCCATTTGATTCATGTTTCTGGCTGTGATAAACTATGCTATTATAAATCATTCTTATATATTTTAAAGCGGGCTCTCACTTGAGCAATTCATTATGAATTGGTTTAAAAAAAACTATACTTGAAAGGATTAAATTGTATTTTCTCAGAAACATTCTATAAATCAGACTTCTCTAGTCAGATGGGCTTTCAATAATGTGAATACAAATTAAGCTTGATTCTAATTGCTTCATTTTCCTTATTCTGATGAATAACAGGATCATATAGCTTTTTAATACAAAAGCTGATAATAAAACCACCTTACCTGTTATTTATGACTCATGTTTTATTCTCTGGAGTGTATTCTCTTAATGAGCAAACATCAGCTGTATACCTGAAAGAGTAATTGTTCTTATGGAAATAATTACTGATTTATAATTACTGGCTCTTCTGAGATGGAAAGATCTGCTCTTATTACTTTGTTTTGCACTATACTGACGTCGAGCAGGAGAAGTCAGTCAGTGAGAGGACCAAATATTTAATTGTATAATAAATTACTGAAAATACTAGTTTAATTAAATTGAAGTAATGTATGTATTGAGTACATAGTAGTAGCTGTAAGGACGGTTTTCACACATGAAAAGCTGAATGACAGTAGAGTCAGGTTATTGTTAAGTGTCAAATGAACTTCTGAGGCAGGAACTATTGTAGAATTCCAGCAGGAGGGAGGAATAGTATGATTGGGAGTGGCTAACGGATTCTTGGTGCAGGTAGGTCTTAATTTGGGCTTCTAATTAGGGGTAGGATTTTTAAGGGGGTGAGAGATTGGTGGCAAAACAGGTTGTGCGTGGTGGTACCATGCATAGCATGGGTAGTAGTAGGAAAAAATACTCTGGGTCTCTTGAGGATCTCAAGCAATTTACTTTGATCTGCCGAGCAACTGGTGCTACTCAATTGAATCGATCACTGAAGAACAGTGGAAGGCTGAAAAACAGATTCAGACTGAAGGAGACAATGGAGGCATGACAGCTAAATGCAATGTGCTATCCTGAATTGAAGCCTGGTTTGGAAAAGAAGTCTGTAAAGGACATAAACGGGGAATTTATGACTTTTGAATATAGAGTGTATATTAGATATTATCATTGTATCAATGTTATGCTTCCTGAACTTCTTAAATGCATTGTGATTATGTATCAGTTCCCTAGGGCTGCTGTAACAAAGTATTGCAAACTGGGTGCCTTCAGACAGCAGACATACTATCTCTGGAGTTTTGGGAGGCTGGAAGTCTGAACAGGGTGTGGGTGGGTAGGGCCTTCTTCCCCCCTCTGTTCGTAGCCACTGCTGGTGGCCGGCAGTTCCATCTTCCCTTGGCTTGCACCTGCATCTCTGCAGACTGTCTCTGTCCTCATGTGTCCAGGTCCTCACATGGCCTTACAAGGACACAAGTCACTGGGTTTAGGCCCCACCCTAATCCAGCATGACCTTGTGTAAGCTAATTGCATCTGCAGAGATCTTGTTTCCAAATAATGTCATCTGAGGTTCCAGGTGGACATCAGTTTTTTTGGAGATGCTATTCAACCCAGTAGAGATTACATATGAGAACATCCTGATGAAGTATTGAGGAGTAAAAGATTGTGATGTCTGAAATCTGCTTTGAAATGGTTCAGCAATGATAGTAAAATCATGTACATATTTATGGAGAGGAAGAAAAAGCAATGTGGAATAATATTAGTTGATTAATTCCAGTGAAAGATATATGTTGTATGAGTTTTGTAACTTTTCTGTGAGCTTGAAATTTCTCAGAACAAAAAGTTTTCTAAAAACCAGAGGTTTTCTCCTCTGGACATTGTCGTGTCTGGAATGTTGCCTGAAACTGCTAAGTTTATACTGATGCAAATCTAAAGAAAGATACAGCCAGCATTGAGAAAGGCAGAGGAGAAAAGGTTTTGATGTTAACATTCTCAATGAGTCCTGAAAGCTGCTCTATGCATGTTCTTCTCTTTAGGGGACTTTTTGTTTTGTTTTTTAATGGTTTAAACAGTTTGAGTCCGGATTTTAATTTCTTGCTGCTGAAAATATTCTGCCTCAATTGATACACTTTTGCAAGGCTGCATGCCTCAGGTTAATGTCAATATGTTTCATTTATTGAAACAAAAATCCACTTTCCTACTTGCATGTCTTATCTATATTTATAGAAAAAGTTTAAAAACTTTATCAGAATTCCAAGGCAGTTTTTCAAGCTAAATACTTGGCATTTTGCTCAAGATATTGGTGTATAATCATTGACCTAATTGTCCCTTTGAGTGTCTCAGGTTAAAGTTCATTTTTTTAAAGACAAAAGTCTAGATTTTCTCTCATGTTTTTTTGTTTCTAAAAGAGCATTCAGCAAGAATATATATATACACACACATGCTTACATAGAGAGAATACATATATTTGTTTAATATACACATTTTTTTTGCACATTTCTAATTTCTGAAACTTTGTGTGTTTATTGCATAGACATGGTATACTATGCAGGCCTGGGGAAAATGTTTAAAATATGTTTTGCTTTTTAGTTGGTAATACTTTGGACTATAAAATGCAATGTACTTGTCATTTCCTGAAATACATAAAACAGCTGTGCAAAATATAACATGATGCAGCCCTTTGGATGGAGAGACATCGAAGCTCAAAGCAAGCCATTAGGTGGAATAGTGTGCTTTCCAAGCAGATGGCTCTGCCTAGTGCACGTCCTGCAGAGGCCCGGGGACTTTTTGTGCACAGAGTCTTGGTCTAACGGCGGCAGAGCCAGCTTGTAAAGTTATTCCCAAGGAGCTCATTCGTGTCTGCCCAGCGTCACCCCAACGCAGAACACAACAGGCATGTGGCCTCTTCATTTCTTTAAGGTGAATGAACAGTGCTATAAAGAAGGACTTTTACTGACAAGCATGACACGATGCAGAAAAAATGTTGTAATGAAATATAAACCTGCATGTTATAAAAGGAGGCTATAGAAGTGGTTTGGGGTCCATTTTCTAATGTCTCCCTTACTCTAAGCAGCTGTGAGGGATGAGTTACAGTAGTAAAAGGCCAAGTCCCCATAGTGTTGGAAATACCCCCTGGCTTACCTGGTTACAAGGAGGAAACATATTCGTGTAAGCATGCATGTAAAGCATTCAGTGAAATGTGCTCGTGGAAACCTGAGAGCCGGCGATGGGCTGGGCCTCAGGAAGTTGGGAGCCTGAGGGGTAATTCTGAATCCAGAGCTGCTGGTCTGGGCCTGGCAGCAGGTGCCTCTGGAGCCCTCCCAGGAGGCTGCTAGTGAGGGTGACCCAGCAGCCCTCCGCAGGGTAGGTGTGGTTGGGGAGCCCTGCTGGCTGGCTTCCTGCCCTCAGCACTGTGTAGTCCCCGCCTCCAACTTGCTTTTCTTCACTTTCTCTACGCATCTCTGGCTCACTGTGGCCCCTCTAGCCACTCTCTCTTGCATCTCCCCCTCTTGGTTTTTCGGTACTTTCTAGTTCAGATCTCTAAGGAGACAGACCTGTGGCCCAAGCCCCAGGCCATGTCGCTGCACTGCCTACGTGGCAAGGCTCCAGGCAGCGGCTGGTTGTTGCATGGAACAGAATGAGTCACCTAGGCCTGTTTCCTTCAGCAAGAGCTGTGGGCATAGGAGACACAGGACCCATGTAATGGGTGCATCCAGATACAGCAAAATACTTTCATGTGACCCTCTGGTGTCATGGGCACTTACAAATAGATGGCTTAGGCCACTCCTACCTTAGTAGGTCTAGGAAAGTAAGCAGAAATTAGTATTATACTTAAGCTCTTTATACTGCAGTTGGTACCTCGGCAAGGAGGTACTAGAGAATGTTTCTCTTTGAAATGAAGGTGGTGTTATGAGAGGACATGGACTCAGCAGCCGGAAGTTGTATGGTGCTGAGCAGCCTTCCCATGAGAAGAGCCAGGCCCAGGAAGGTGCTGTGCCAGGTGTTGATGCTTGGTTTAAAATGACTGGAAAAGGGACCCAAGGAGGACAACACCAAGACATATAATAATTAAAATGGTAAAGATCAAGGATAAGAACAGAGTATTAAAAGCAGCCAGAGAGAGAAATAAGATCACCTACAAAGGAAAGCCCATCAGGCTAATATCAGACTTCTCAGCAGAAACCTTTCAGGCTAGAAGGGAGTGGCATGATGTATTTAATGCCATGAAGCAGAAGGGCCTGGAACCAAGATTATTTTATCTGTCAAGATTATCATTTAAATTTGAAGGAGGGGTTAAACAATTTCCAGATAAGCAAAAGCTGAGAGAATTTACCTCCCACAAACCATCTCTACAGTGTATTTTGGAGGGACTCCTGTAGATGGAAGTGTTCCTAAGGCTAAATAGATGTCACCAGGGGAAATAAAACCACAGCAAAGTGGAACAATTCATTATTAAGCAGGTGCAAAATCAAATCAACTACCCCCAAAGTCAGTCAAGGGATAGACAAAGAGTACAGAATAGGACACCTAATAATAATATAAAGAATGGAGGAGGAAAGAAAAGGAGGAAAAATAAAAAACAACCTTTAGAGTGTGTTTGTAATAGCATACTAAGTGAGTTAAGTTAGACTGTTAGATAGTAAGGAAGTTACCCTTGAACCTTTGGTAACCACGAATCTAAAGACTGCATGGCCATAAGTACACATCTATCGATAATCACCCTAAATGTAAATGGTCTGAATGCACCAATCAAAAGACATGGAGTCATTGAATGAACGGGTGAAAAAAAACAAGATCCATCTATATCTACATATAGCCTACAAGAGACTCACTTTAAATCCAATGACATTCACAGACTAAAAGTAAAGGGATGGAAAAAGATATTTCATGCAACTGGTAGGAAGAAAAAAGCAGGTGTTGCAATACTAGTATCAGACAAAATAGACTTCAAAACAAAGAAAGTAACAAGAGATAAAGAAGGACATTACATAATGATAAAGGGGACAGTCCAACAAGAGGATATAACCATTATAAATATCTGTGCACCCAACACAGGAGCACCTACATATGCGAGACAAATACTAACAAAATTAAAGGGGGAAATAGAATGCAATGCATTCATTTTAGGAGACTTCAACACACACTCACTCCAAAGGACAGATCAACCAGACAGAAAATAAGTAAGGAGACAGAGGCACTGAGCAACACATTAGAACACATGGACCTAACAGATATCTACAGAACCCTCCACCCAAAAGCAGCAGGATACACATTTTTCTTAAGTGCCCGTGGAACATTTTTAAGAATAGATTATATTCTAGGCCACAAAAAGAGCCTCAGTAAATTAAGAAGGATTGAAATTGTACCAACCAGCTCTCAGACCACAAAGGTATGAAACTAGAAACAAATTATTCAAAGAAAATGAAAAAGCCCACAAACACATGGAGGTTAACAACATGCTCCTAATTAACCAATGGATCAATGACCAAATAAAAACAGAGATCAAGCAATATATAGAGACAAGTGACAACAATAACTCAACACCTCAAAATCTGTGGGACACAGCAAAAGCCGTGCTAAGAGAAAAGTATATTGCAATACAGGCCTACCTCAGGAAAGAACAATCCCATATGAACAGTCTAAATTCACAATTAATAAAACTAGAAAAAGAAGAACAAATGAGGCCCAAAGTCAGTAGAAGGAGGGACACAATAAATATTAGAGCATAAATAAATAAAATTGAGAAGAATAAAACAATAGAAAGAATCAATGAAAGCAGGAGCTGGTTCTTTGAGAAAATTAACAGAATAGGTAAACCCCTAGCCAGACTTATCAAGAAAAAAGAGAGAGTCTACATACATAAGCAGAATCAGAAATGAGAAAGGAAAAATCACTATGGGCACCACAGAAATACAAAGAATTATGAGAGAATACTATGAAAATTTATATGCTAACAAACTGGATAACCTAGAAGAAATGGACAACTTTCTAGAAAAATATAGCCTTCCAAGGCTGACCCAGAAGAAACAGAAAATCGAACAGACCAATTAGCAGCAACAAAATTGAATCGGTAATCAAAAAATTACCTAGGAACAGAACACCTGGACCAACCAGATGGCTTCACCGTTGAATTTTATCAAACATTTAAGGAAGACCTAATACCCATCTTTCTTAAAGTTTTCCAAACAAAAAGTAGAAGAGGAGGGAATACTTCCAAACTCATTGTATGAGGCCAGCATCACTCTAATACCAAAACCAGACAAAGACACCACAAAAAAAGAAAATTACAGACCAATATCCCTGATGAACATAGATGCAAAAAACCTCAACAAAATATTAGCAAACCGAACTCAAAAATACATCAAAAAGATCATCCATCAGATCAAATAGGATTTATTCCAGGGATGCAAGGATGGTACAATATTAAAAAATCCATCAACATCATACACCACATCACTAAAAAGAAGGACAAAAACCACATGATCATCTCCATAGATGCTGAAAAAGCATTTGACAAAATTCAACATCCATTCATAATAAAAACTCACAACAAAATGGGTATAGAGGGCAAGTACCTCAACATAATAAAGGCCATATATGATAAACCCACAGTCACATCATATTTAACAGCAAGAAGCTGAAAGCTTTTCCTCTAAGACTAGGAACAAGACAAGTATGCCCATTCTCCCCACTTTTATTCAACATAGTACTGGAGGTCCTAGCCACGGCAGTCAGACAACACAAATAAATAAAAGTCATCCAGATTGGTAAGGAAGAAGTTAAACTGTCATTGTTTGCAGATGACATGATATTGTACATAAAAAAGAATCCACCTCAAAACTACTAGAACTAATAGCTGAATTCAGCAAAATTGCAGGTTACAAAATCAATATACAGAAATCTGTTGCATTCCTATACACTGATGATGAACTAGCAGAAAGAGAAATCAGGAAAACAATTCCATTCACAATTGCATCAAAAAGAATAATACCTAGGAATAAACCTAACCAAGGTGGTGAAAGACCTTTACCCTGAAAACTACAAGACACTGGTGTGAGAAATTAAAGAAGACACCAATAAATGGAAATACATCCCATGCTCATGGATAGGAAGAATTAATATGGTCAAAATGGCCATCCTGCCTAAAGCAATCTACAGATTCAATGCAATCCCTGTCAAAATACCAATGGCATTCTTCACCGAACTAGAGCAAATAGTTCTAAAATTCATATGGAACCCCAAAAGACCCCGAATAGCCAAAGCAATCCTGAGAAGGAAGAATAAAGCAGGGGGAATTACGCTCCCTGACTTCAAGCTCTACTACAAAGCCACAGTAATCAAGACAATTTGGTACTGGCACAAGAACAGACCCATAGACCAGTGGAACTGAATAGAGAGCCCTGATATAAACCCAAGCATATATGGTCAATTAATATATGATAAAGGAGCCATGGATATACAATGGGGAAATGACAGCCTCTTGAACAACTGGTTTTGGCAAAACTGGGCAGCTACATGTAAGAGAATGAAACTGGATTATTGTCTAACTCAATACACAGAAGTAAACTTAAAATGGATCAGAGACCTGAATGTAAGTCATGAAACCACAAAACTCTTAGAAGAAAACATAGGTAAAAATTTCTTGAATACAAACGAGCAGCTTTTTCCTGAACACATCTCCTTGGGCAAGGGAAACAAAAGCAAAAATGAATAAGTGGGGCTATATCAAACTAAAAAGCCTCTGTACAGCAAAGGACACCACCAATAGAACAAAAAGGCATCCTACAGTATGGGAGAATATATTCATAAATGACATAACTGATAAGTGGTTAACATCCAAAATATATAGAGCTCATGCACCTCAACAACCAAAAAGCAAATAACCTGATTTAAAAATGGGCGGAGGATATGAACAGACACTTCTGTGAAAGCCAACAGGCATATGAAAAGTTGCTCCACATTGCTTATCATCAGGGAAATGCAAATTAAAACCACAGTGAGATATCACTTACATCAGTTAGGATGACCAACATCCAAAAGATGAGGAAAAAGAAATGCTGGCGAGGATGCAGAGAAAGGGGAACCCTCCTACACTGCTGGTGGCAATGTAAACTAGTTCAGCCATTGTAGAAAGCAACATGGAGGTTCCTCAAAAAACTAAAAATAGAAATACCATTTGACCCAGGAATTCCAGTCCTAGGAATTTATCCAGAGGAAACAAGGTCTCAGATTCAAAAAGACATCTGCACCCCTATGTTTATGACAACACTGCAACAGCCAAGAAATGGAAGCAACCTGAGTATCCATCAGTAGATGAATGGATAAAGAAGAGGTGGTACATATACACAATGGAATATTATTCAGCCACAAGAAGAAAACAAATCCTACCATTTGCAACAACATGGATGGAGCTGGAGGGTATTATGCTCAGTGAAATAAGCCAGGTGGAGGAAGACAAGTACCACATGATTTCCCTCATTTGTGGAGTATAATAACAAAGCAAAACTGAAGGAACAAAACAGCAGCAGAATCACAGACCCCCAGAAGGGACTAGCGGTTACCAAAGGGAAGGGGTGGGGGAGGGTGACTGGGGAGGAAGGGAGAAGGGGATAGAGGGGCATTATGATTAGTTCACATGGTGTGGGGGGGTCATGGGGAGGACAGTGTAGTGCAGAGAAGACAAGCAGTGACTCGGTGACGTCTGACTACACTGATGGGCCGTGACTGCAGTGGGCTGGGGGGGGCTTGATGGTATGGGTGAGTGTGGGAGCCACGATGTTTTTTATGTGAAACCTTCGTAAGAGTGTATATCAGTGATGCCTTAATGAAAAAAAAAGTAAAAATACACAAATAAACAAAGTGACTGGAAAAAGCGGTCCTAAGTTGAGGGACTTAAGGACATGTCAGGCAGGCCCCATTCTGAGCCCACTCGTGGGCCTGCTTAGGGGGTGGGCCTCGGGCCTTCACTTCGCTCAGTGGGCTCTGAGCCGAGGGCTTTGACCTGCCATCCCGGGCAGCCCTGGGACGGCCTCCGAGGAGGGCTGCCCTGGCCTCCACTTTGCAGCTGAGAGGTCGGGTGGTCAGTTTGAATGGCTCTCCCAGGGCCCCAGTCCGAGTGGAGTCTTGGGAGTGGCTTTTGTTAAGTAGGACGATCCACTCGTGGCCTGCAGGCTGTATGCGGGGCCTCAAGTCGGGCGTGCAGGGCACAGCCTGTGGGACGCTGGCGGCAAGCGGGGTGGAAGGAGGGGACCCTGGGGGCTGGCGCTGGTTGCCTGTTGTGTGAGTGACTGGCTCCTGAGAGCCTTTGCTGGAAGCTCTGCTGGGGACTGCTTGGCCGGAGGGGAGAGGGGATGGCCGTGGGGGGCGCTCGCGGGTGTACATGGGAGAAGGGGCAGGTCGGCCTCACCCTCCCGAGACGCCCGGAGGAATGGACGGATGCGGAGTGGACCAGAAAGATGGGCTGCGTGTGCGAGCAGGCCGTTCCTGAGTTACTGTCACGGCTGTGCCCGGGTGGGTCTCATTCCTCGTGCCTGCTTTTCAGGGGTTTGTGGGGAGAGGGAACTTCCAGGGAGCTGCTGTGTTAAAGGGAACGGGGTGTAAGGTCAGACCTAGCGCAGTGACAGGACGGCATGAGGCGTCAGGCCTTCTCAAAGTCACGGTCTCCTCAGCCTGGTTCAGTTCCAGGGACTCAGAGGACCCTTTGCTACCTTCTTGCAGCCTGAGCCGTCTGCGTTGCGGGGGCAGAAAGTGCTCCACCTTCCACCGGGCGGGGGGTGGGGGCTGGGGGCTCTTTCCTACCCCAGCTTGGAGGGGTGCTGTTAGGTCCCGGGTGAATGAGGCAGACCGGGGAGAAAGCGACCACACTCAGGTGAGTGACCTGCAGTAGTGCAACTGCTCAGATACGCACAGAGGTTTTAAAAGTAGACAAAGTTGTTATTCTTTTCAAATCTTTAGAATTTATTTCCCAAGATACCCCTCACCCCGCCTCATCTTCAACCTTTAAATAAGAACAAGTAGAAATTATGTCTATTACCGTGGCTACTGGAGAAAACAATAGTTTGTATTCCCCTGGAGTCACAGCTTATTTAGCTTGAGAGCAATTCCCAGGGCTGTGGTGACTTAATCAGTGGATCTGATGCACAAACAAAAACATCATTCACTGTGTCTAAGACAATAACGGATGATCCTGGAACCTTTTTGTTGATGGTAAAATCAGCCACGAGTAATGTGTGTGTGGTGTGTGTGTGTCTGGAACTTGATGACACCTGGATACATTAATGAGCTGGGACTGGAGAGCAGACATACACAGAGCAAATATGAGGCGCTTTTTTTCCTGTTCATGCAGAGCAGCGATACACTGTATATTTGTGTCTGTGTCAGACATTTTCATCATATGGTGCTGACATTCTTTTTGTCTCAATATAAGAAAATTTCCCAATATCACAAGATTTGAAAACACGGTAGTTTTGGCATTTCTGATGCAAGTAGCAAAGGTAAAATGCAGCCAAGTGAGGATCCTCTGATCCCTTCCATCAAATAGATGTAAAGTCTGGATGTCGAAGAAGAGAAATCAAGGAACCCCAAACAAAAACCGATTGCCCATGTGCCCCCATTTTTACCAATTATATTTGAGATAAGTTTCCCTTAGACAAAGTGTATGCATTGAAATTGTCCTGAGATTTAGATCTTACATCCAATTGGTCTTTTTGCCTTTCATTAAAACAATTTTTAAATGGCAACCAAAAGCCCGTGTACGATCTACCATCTGAACCTTTTCTAAGTGCACCATCAGCAGGGCTCAGCAGATGCACATTGTGCGTAGGCTTGCCGTTCTCTTTTACGTTAACTCATTTTCTTTGACAGAAAAAAGTGAGGAATAGAAAAGAGATTTTTTTGAAGGAACTGCACATTCAAGAGAACTCATTACTCAAAAATATAACCAGTGGGGCCACGGGGGTGAACCTAGTCAGGCACGCTTCCCTCATGCAGCGCTGCTGTTCATGTGTGGCGTGTGCCCCTGGTGACTCTCACTCGTCGTATGGCTGACAGCTCCCAAACTCAGAGTCTCAGACGTGGCTCCAGGGGAAGACAAACCATTGTTTTCCCAGTAGTCATGGGGGCAAGACTTAGGCTTGCCAGATAGTTCACCTAATTCTAGCCTGGGAGACCTCAGCCACGTCCATTTAGTATACCCAGATCAGCCAGTGCATAATAAACATGAAATATTGGCTCCATTAATGATTGTTCATATAGGTGATAGACCCAGATTCCATCAGCCATCCAGAATACTGCTTTGGCTGAGTGACGCCCCACTGTGTACATGCACCGCATCTTTATCCTTTCATCTATTGTTGGACACTTTAGTTGCCTCTGTATCTTGGCGATTGTATATAATTGTCAAATACATATGTTGTACATCTGAAAACAGTATAACACTGTGTACCAGCTATGCTTCAATAAAAAAATAGGTAACTGAAATAACAAAATACCACTCTGGTTGTGCTCGGTGTTTACTTTGTTTAAAAAAGTCATTTGAAATACTCATAGTTTTAAATGCTTTATCCTGAAAGACCTGTTTTAATAGTCGTCCCGCACAGCTGTCCTCTGGGCCTCTGTCCTTGGTGCTGCCACCACTCCAGCCTCTGCTCTGCTCTGCTCTGCTGCAGCCTTGCAGCCCTGCCACTGTGTCGTGCCCAGAGCACTGGGTGGAGCTCTTTATATAGAGTCAACAGCCATGTATTGCCCACAGGTGTGCAGTGAGCTAGCCAACCAGGGCCAGGTGAGAATCCTGGCCACAGGAACTCTCATTTTATCCACAATCTCTTGTTTTAATGATTAACAAAAACAGAAAATAGGAGAAAAATTTTAAAAACTAGCCTTGCCAAAAACATCAAAAGGGTTTTAGCATTCAGCAAGCTGCATATTTCCCCCAGTGGAGGGTCAATAAACTCAGTTTAATGCATGAGCAAAATTTTGACTGGATCTGCAGAAAACATTTTTTCAACCTCAAAGAGGTTTTTACTTTTTGGGTAGGTCTAGTTGTCTAGTGATGTGCAGGTATTTAAAACGTCGGGGCCAGTTTCTCCTGACTCCCAGTTCCTTTGGTCACTTCCGGGGGTTGCCTGGGACAGCTTCAGACAGAGAAGGAAAACTCAGGGCCCCCGAAAGCCCCTTCTAGCAGCTTCTGGCCTCTCACAGCAGAAGGCAGGTGATGGGCGTGGATGACCCCCAGCCTGGGCCGAGGGCTTCTTCAGGGAGCCTCAGCTGATCTGTTTTTAAAGCCAGAATAGCTTCTCAGCCACGGTCTTCAGCTTTGAGTTGCAGTTGAAATTTCGAGCCAACACAAATCCCTGTTCTGTATCCAGTTTACATGTAGTAATAAGTTTTCTATCTTCAATTTTTTGACTCTGTTTTATTATTTTGCTCATTTTTGCAGTCTCTTCTTAATTGTTCCTTTCTGTGATTTGTTAAAAGTCATTTTTTTGTTTACCTCTATTTTAGAAGTTTTATGTAATCTAGAAAAAGGGTAGCATCAGCCACTGTGTTGAAAGCTTTCATAGCTAACAAGTATCTGCTAGGTTTTCTTGACCCCAACAGGTGTGAACAAATTGTTTGCAAAAATAATATGACTCCGTCTTTTACCTCATTTTGAGGTTTACATTTTTATCAGTAAAATGGGGAATATGAAACTTCTGACTTAATGTGGTGAAAAAATTAACCAGTTGAAGCTGGGAGTAATTTACCACTTGTCTTGTGCTTAATACCCACTAGAGAGAATTTGAAATCACTCTCCATTTCTTTTTTGCATGATAGGCACTGCATCATGACAGCTGTCTTGGGTATCTTCATTAGCTGTTTTAGAAAAACATATGCAAATGGTAGGTGCTTTCAAAAACCTTACATAATTGGTTCAGATACTTCATTTTTCCGACCATCTGTCCATTTGCCAGATATGGACAGTTAGGGAAAGCTGTATTAACTAGTGTTGAGGAATTTATCTCAGAATAAATGACCAACATGTTCCACACTGTCTCACCATGGTTTCAGGACATGCTGCGGTCAGTTGATAATGAGTTGTCATCATGTCAAAACATTTGACCATTTATCAAGTATTTGAACTACTGGAATTAAATAATTTGCTTAGCAGAGTAATTTAGGTATTTCCTAAATCATTTTCATCAGAGATTTGTCAAGTACCTAAAGTATATATAGAATTGTTCTAAAGAGATATAAAATAAATGGAAACAAGTTTGTGTTACAAGGAATGTGTCCTGCCAGTGGGTCTCGGCCCCGGGCAAGGTCACTGTGGAGTCAGTGCGACCAAAGAAATAACAGCAGGATGTTCTTGGGGTGAAAGGGTTACACCCCACTTTATTCCCACAGTGGCAGGTCAGTCACTAAAATCCCATTCACTCTGAGCGAGTCTGCACGCAGCAAGCCAGTCTCTGCCTCTGGGCCTCTCTGCCCACACAGCTATCCTCTGGGCCTCTGTCCTCATCACTGCCACCAACTCCAGCCTCTGCTCTGCTCTCCTGCAGCCTTGCAGCCGTGCCACCATGTGGCCCAGAGCACTGGGTGGAGCTCTTTATATAGAGTCAATAGCAACGTACTGCCCACATGTGTAGTGAGCTAGTCAACTAGGGCCAGGTGAGAATCCTGGCCACAGGAGCTCTCATTTTATCCTACCTGTAGAACAACTATAAAACAGCTGTGTGTGTTCATCCCTTTATTCCTTCATTCACACATTATTTGTTTAGCACCTACTTATGTATCACACTCCCTTGTTGGTGCTGGGGTTCAGGGTTAACCTGTAAGTGGAGACCCTGCTCTTACAGACCTGGCTCTGCTGGAGGGGTCAGACTGTGAAAGGGTGAAGGAGGAACCGAGTGAATGAGCAGGAGAGCGGGATGCTTCAGACACCAAGGAGTTCTGTGTAGAAGGTGAAATGGAGCAATGCCAGAGTAAGTGGGCAAAGCGGGTAGTCAAAGAAATCTCCCTCTGACGTCAGAAATGAGACCAGAATGATACAAAGGAGCCAGAGAGGAGAGAGGGAGAGGACAGAGGGAGATGCAAACACGTAAGCAGAGCAGGGGAGCATCAGTGTGGCGTGCCTGCTTCAGGGAGACTTTTCTCAGTTGTTTCGTGGCTGTACCCACACTGTGCATCTTGATGCAGTTTGTATTTTTAGGGTGGATTAGCTTCGTCAGCTAACGTGTTCTGAACTGTCAGCAAATATTCATGGAGAGCCTGCTGAGCTCAAGAGCACTTATTAAGTGCAGAGCCCTGAATTATGAGTTACAAGGATCTTCAAAAGATAGGATTCTATGGTTTAAGGGAAATACTTAAAAGGAATTACAAATTAATTTGAAAAACTCCAGGACCTCCTTTGAGAAGCCCTGTATGTTCCAGATACAGCATATAAAGCCAAAAGATTAAACCAATGGGCAATCGTTTTTTCTCATTACCCAACCAATAAGAGCAGTAGAGATGGTCAGGGCCTCATTTCTAGGACTCTCATGGAATCACAGTGGACCTAAAAGGAAGATTTAGTAGTTAAGGTGTTCCTTAGCTGACCTGCCTCCCTAGGATTTTGTGATGCTTGAGGAAACCAAATGTCTGTGGTAGGGAGAGAGCTGCTGCTGATCTTGAGTGCCTTGTGGAAATGGGGCAGCCTTCACGGAAGGGCTGTGTCAAGACAGGTGTGGTGGAACCCTTAGGAGCCCAGGTGGAGAGTGATCAATATGTTATTCTGGAAACATTAGAAACAAATGTGTAAAGTTTTAACAGTGGCAGCAGAAGGATTCTGGATACTGTAGCCATCCTTGTGTGGCTAGACCTGTTGCACAGGAGAGGGCAGAGGCCCCGGGACCGGCCACCTGGGCGAGCCGGTAAGCAGCAGCACCACGGAGCCTGCGGAGCCCCATCTCTGAGGTTAACACCTGGACATAGTGATGGTGAGAGCTGTCGTGTATTAAGGGCCCCTCAGGCCTGTCACTCAACGACCATCACAGCCATGCTGACTTAAAAGTGTGGAATCTCTTTTCCCACTGGAAAACAGGCCTAGAGCGAGTGGACGACTCACAACCCCCCTCCCCCCGGTCACCTGCTCAGCACGTGGCCAGGCTGGTCGGGCATCCAGTTCCTGGGCCTGCAAGATCCCGCTGCCCTCACATGGTTTGCCTTGCAGGCTGTTGTGAAGATTCTCGACAGCAAGTACAAAATGTGACAGGGTGGGCACGTTGTCAAGAGCCAGGGTTTTTAATAGGCACCCATAAAGACCAATAACACTGTTGCAAAAAGCCAAAGATGTGCTGCCTATGGACAAACTGAACATGCAATAGGCAGAGGTACTGTGCAGAAATGGTGCTGTTCTAGGGAAGTTATATGAGGTGTAAGAGGAGAGAGGCATGGGGCCATTGCCAGTCTTTCTGCCAGGACAGCTCTTCAGCAGATGTTTCTTAACTAGTGCCAAGGTCAGTGTGTGCCAGGCCACGTGACTAGGTGACGGGCACCCAGGCTAGTGTCTGGTCTCAATGTCAAACCTGCAGTGTCAGTGGGGTGGGGTGGATCCTGCAGTCGGGACACGTCCTCGTCTGTGGGGCTATGGACAGCACCCCGCCCCTCGGAAGGAACTCTTATTCACGGCCCAGCTCCGAGTGCCTTTGACCATTTTGAAACATGAAAACCACCTTGAAGGCGGTGGCCTGTGCTATTGTTGAAGACACGAGAAGAATAAACGCAAGTGCAGCATTGGCTCCTCAGGGGCAGCAAGCTGAGTCTCCTCACAGGTGTTGGCAGGAAACTTACTTTTTTCATTGTATTTTGACTGCATGGCTCTCCATTTTTCTTCTGGATGCTGGTTCGGATGAGTCTCCTCCTTTCCAGTTTTGCCCTAAGAGGACTTTCTGAGCTCATTTTTCCCTCAGTTAGGCCCGCATAGGGTGTAGGATGCTGTAGGGATGGTGGGCCCCCAAGATGGAGCCTGTCCTGTGGCTGCCCCTGCCATCCCCGCCACATCCAAGCGATGGCCTAGAAGCATCTTGAGGTTTGTGTGAATGAAGGGACAGTTCAATTTGACAGATTTGAATGTTCTGAACCAATAAACTAAAGCTGACATCCTCTTCCACTATGACCTCAAAAGAAGTGAGGAATGTGTGTTTGTTTGTTTCCTGAAGGAAGAAATCTGGGGTGTTGAAGAGCACGTAGAAAGAGTATGTGCAACGTGCAGAGGGAGCGTGCGGGTGGGCATGACTAACGGTAACCGAGAGGCAGCCTGTCGGGATGTGAGATACGAGCACCTTCACCACAGCGAAGCCATGCTCAGGGCAACTCTGAGACAGGTGTGCAAGCTGCTGCTCAGACTTGGGCTATCTGTGCTTCACCAGGACCCTTAGACCGTCTCCTGATTTCACTTCTCAGAACTGTTGTCCTGACGCCACCAAGCACTTGCTGGAGGTAAATGTTGTTGCAGAGAAATTATTGTCCTGTAAGTGGATCTCAGAACAACTTTGGCATTTTGTGATGACTGCCCTGACCTCTCACCTGACTGTGTAAGGACTGACCTGCCCCAAAAAGTGAGCTGTGGAAAGTCGTTAGACTAGATATGTCCAAATAACCAAGTACTGGAGTCACAGGACTTTTCTAAGAATGACTTGAGTTTCTCTAATGAGATTTTATTTCAACTTAAGGCAAATGAAGTTAGAGTTTGTATATTCCTGGCCTCTGTGCTAATGTAACTTAATGGAAACTGACCCCCTCTCAAGGGTTGGGTTCATGTAGAACAGAATGAGAGGCCCTTAGAATAGCACTAGTGTGAGAGAGACATTCTTTTGTTAAAGTGGAGGAATGTACTGTTCATTCCTGCATCACTTGGAGATGTGGATTTGATTGGTACCGAACCAAATCCATGAATTAATGATTCCTGAAAAGTGGTCTCGGGGGGAAAATAAGGTGTCTGTATAATAACTTGGATTTCTTTGTCAAATTGTGTTTACATTTCCCAGTTGCTTTGCAATATAGCACTTTAAGGTTATCTAACAAATCAAACTAGTGTGTATGCACATTTTAAGCAATTTAGTATCAAAACCTTTGTGCAATATGAGAATCATTTTTCCTTGAAGTTATTTGGGCACTTACACTGACTGGCCATTTTTGTTTTTTCTTTATAAATATCAGCATAAAATAAGATAATATAGCTACAGCTCAGATTATTTACTTTGCACCCACTCTTATTTTTCCTTGTTCTCGGGGACATGCAGTTAATCACTTTAGCTATAAGCTAAGAGTATCGGTAGAGCTTAGAGAGTGATACATCTCAGATACAGCTTCCAAACACATTTCCTCAGTGTCAGGAGGTGATCTACTGATCCTAACAGGCTTTCTCAAGAGCGGAGCTGAAAATCAACCCAGCTGACACTGCTTCCTCCACTGTGATGTGTACGTGGTCTTGTCTGTGAATGTCACAGGAGCCTGTTTTCCGGGCAGACATGAGTGACCTGGGGATGGTGCTGTCAGGGTGGCAACATTCCAGGGGACCATAATCACAAGGCTGGTTGAGAACTAATAACTTTGGGGCTTGGAGGAAATTATTTGGAGGGGTGTGCTTCAGTCAAATGGGGGAGAAGACCAAGAAGGAAGATGGGGGATGAGGTAAGAAATCTGTCTCTGGAGAGTGGGCAAGGGGCGCCCGGGGTCCCGGCAGAGCTGCAGCCAGCTGAGGTCGGAACAAGATCAGGGCTCCGGGCAAGTGGCCACTGGGTGAAGGGGTCTCTAGTCCCTGGAATACCAGACATGATCAAAGAGCTGGAAAAAATGCAGTCGGGGTCAAGATAAATAAAGCAAAGAGAAAGAAAAACACACGAGAGACTTCTGGAAGCTTTGTAAAAAAACTGCACAATATATTTTAATGCAGTGCTTTGCTGTGAAATGTACAACTCTTACATATTTATAATAATGTGAACTTTGTGTTTTGATTTAAAACTAAGAATACAGTTACATTGAGATGGGGGTGCTGTAAAAAAAACAAACCTTCACCTGTCACGGCAGGAAGCGAACAGATATATGATACTGATAAATCTAGAACTATCCATTTAAATAGCGTATTCAGAGATAGGGAGATGCTCCCAGAAGAAAGGTCTTTAAAGACTCAGCGTTTGCTTCTAGGGAGGTAGTGAAGTTCAGGAGAGGCGGAACGGGGACCAACCACAGCTTTGTTATATAGGACCCTCTGCTACCTGAGTTTCAAGCCACATTAATATGTTAGTTGAATGGAATATTTCATTAAAAATCATGCTGCAAGTTAGAAAATGTTGGTAAACTTAGATCATGAGGCTAGTGGAGGAAAACCCTGCCAGCCTTATTAAGGATGCTTGGTCTTGACCTGGTCCCGACTGTTTTCTTGGAAGGACTGGGATTTGGTGGGAAAAGTGTAGATGTGGGCCCAAAGAGACTGCTGCCGAGTGTTCTCTCCGCCCGCCCCTTGCTGGCTGTGTGTCTGTGGGTGGGGGCAGCGATCCCATCGCGTGCCTGTGTACCTGAGGGGTTGGTATCGCCACCTTTACTGGACACTTGGGGAGATGGTGGCCCAGAAGCTGTGTGACCTTAGGCAAGTTCTTTAAACTTTCTTCTGCTGGTGTGAGTAGAACCTGTTGGGGTGGGTGGTTGTGACAGGGAGGGACACTGTGGACACTTGAGCACCGTGCCTTGACTGGAGACACTCAGGTGATTGCTGTGGTCACTGAACCGTGGTTGCAGCCGTGGTACTGGCTGGGCATCTGACTCGGCCCCTCTCATCTCTGAAGGATGAAATGATCCTCGATGTCTTCTCTTGGCAGCACTGGGACACCTTACATGGTGTACATGGTGGCTCTGAGCTCCACGACCATAGGGGTCAGCGCTCTAAGGGGAAGCATGGAGGCGCATCGTCCGTGGACACCACTTCAAGTACAGATCCTTCCAGGGTGCTCTTACTGCTGGTTAACATTGGATAATTGACAAATAAAGATACTTTCTATCTGTAGTTTTCCGCGAGACTGTCAATCTCATGGGAAAGCAAGAAGGGTCTGTAGGGAAAGCATTCGAATCAGTTGTATGTTAGACACGTCACATGGCTTCCAGATCTTGTTACCAGGAAACCCCTTTATCCTTTGTCGTACAAAAATAGGACTTGAGCTCTTGAAAGACTTCGTGCACTTGCTCTTGGGAAAGAGAGCATTCAGCAAATTCTTGTGCTACGAGGCATTTGAGGTAGGATGGAGGGCGGATAGAGCGACTACATCAGCCCAATGTGCAGCTGGAATTTTAAAGGATGCGCTAGCCGACATGTTTATACCCCTTACGTGTGGAGCACTACAGCATCTGTTATCTCGTGTGATCCCGCAGCAGCCCTTCAGGACACTGCTGGTTGTGCAGCACCTGGGCCCTGTCAGTGTGCAGGAACACCGAGCGAGCAAACACCGAGTCGGTGCCCCTAGGGGGAAAGGCAGGGCTTGGTTCCTTTGAGCCTCTGGTCACATTGTTTTTGCCAGCTGATCAGTTTGCAGCCTTGTTTTCTATGTGTTTTTGTTTAAAGGCCCTTTATTTAATATATATTGTTGATTCATTCAGCTCATAGCCAACAGCATGACTACCTCATGCCTAAGCAGAGCTTATCTAACACATGGGCTTTCTCTGTCAAGCCCACTGCCGCCACCTGCTCAGGAACACTGGACGGACTGCCTTGAGGCCACCCCTAGATAGAGCAAAGTGTGAAGAAAAACGTAGCACTGACTAGAGCATGAACAGGACGCTTGTTTTCAGTAGGAGAACAGAAACAAGAAGGCAGAGTGCGGCCTTGCTGGACTTCAGCTGGGACGTATGTGTCCCCTGTGACCCTCTGTGCATGCCCTTGACTGACCACGAATATGCCGAGAGCATTGATTTTGGGGCTACAGATAAATCTTACTGAGCAGGAGAATTGGTGAATTTGGAATCTCTGAATGACAAGGATGGATGCTATTATCTTTTTATAAATTAAAAATTGAAGCTTATACTGAGTGAATTGCCTACATCCATGCAAGAAAGAGATGGCAGAACTAATTCATAGGCTTTTTGCGCTTGCTGTGTTAGGATGCGCCCTCTGCTGACACAGCCTTCCCCCTGCAGGGAGATCCCGGGGACTTAACAGGGTCCGCAGGGATGTGGGGGTGGGGCTCTGCTCCCCACAGTCATTCAGGGATTCAAGCCTTTCAGTCCTTTCCAGAATCCCCTGCAGTCTCGTCAGCAGACCCACAGGACAGAGGGAGAGCGTAGAGGACCCCGTGGAGGGTTCTGGGGACAAGGCCTGGATGCGGTTTGCCATTCTTGTGTTCTTTAGGCTGTTACCTGGATCCCTTTAAGAAGTGTTAGGGACTTTGGGCCCCTGTCTGTCGGGATTCAGTTGACAAAGAGTAGAAGTCAAGGCTCTGTTTTCTGTGCAGGAAAATGAGCTGTATGGTTATTTTCTTACTCTTAGCTGGGTACCTTTCAACAGTCTTTTCCAAAATTAAAAGAGTTTTCCAAATGAAACTACTTGATTTAAAATTAAAATAGATACAGAGACTCATTTTTTCCCCTCAGCACACTTTCTGCACTCAGGTCCCTGCTTCCCATAATTGAAGGCAACCGTAATAACGAATTTGATTGCACAGCTTTTACTATTACTGTTGAGGTAATTGCCAGATTGCCATCCATGGTAATTTGTATGTGAGAGGTGATCAGATGTGAACATTTCCATTCAGTCATCTCCCTGGAATTCAGACACATCACTGCTTCCGGCTTCAGAATCAGGACCGGTAATTGCTGCTCTGGGGTGAGCTGTGCATCTGAAATAGGCTGGGTTTCATGTGTGATCGCTGATGCCGGCCGCCTGCCTTGGGGGAGAGCTGAGCAGGCTCCAACCTTGCTCTGACGCTGAAGTAGTAGGAGGAGCAGAAACAGTAGTTGTTGTTTTGAAAATACACCTGGAAATGGACAGGTCAGCACGGGATGGGGAGCGCCCGGCCTCAGGATGTACAGGTGCAGAGACAGACCGCAGAGGGAGGAGAATCGGGCTGCGGGCGCAGAGGCGTCTGCCTTTCACCTGCAGCCCCGCACTGTGCCCGGCTGTGCTCTCATCTCCCCTTAGCAGAGGGGAAACCAATTTTCTCCTCCTCCTGCAAAGAGAACCGTGGTTGTCCTGGTTATCCCCGGGAGAACTCGGATGTTCTTGTGCATTAAAGGTGAAGAGCTGTACAGCTGTGAGCTGGCCCCCACTTCTGGGGCTGGGTTTATAGCAGGGTGTGTTTTCCCAGCCTCCTTACACATCTTGGTGCCGTGTGTGGTCTGAAAGGCCACCCATGGCTTTGGCACATGAATCCTTTGAAATTTTATTTTTTTAATTCATGAAATGTTAGCTGTATAAAACAGTATACACACTTACCAGATACGTGCGTCATGATGTTAAAGTAATGTGATCTGTTTGAGGTTTGTAATTCCCTGTTATCCATTATGAACATAGATCTTTAACCTCTCCTGCCTCAGAATCCTCTGCTCTCTGATTGATGAAGATGGAAACATGGGCTTGTGTTCAATTTGCCCCTAAAAAATAATTAGGAAACACAGAAAACATTCTTGTTTTTATAACTTTTGAGTTTCACTATTATGAAAAGCACCTACATTCTGATGCTAATCCTAATCATTTATTGGATACCCACTGTGTTCACAGCATTATAAACAGGCACCCCTGGTGGGTACTGAAGAAATGACTGAGAAATTCACATCAACCCTGCCTCGCTTACAGGCTCTTAACCAGCAGCATTTGCACACCTTGGCCCTGGTATCACTGTTGTTTTAGACACGCCCTGTTTGATACTGATGAGCGTACAAAAGGGAGAAAAAACTACTGACAGTTATAATATGCTTCTGTTTAAGTTCTGACTTGCAGTTTATTCTGATTTCTTCTCAATTTGGCCTAGTTTTTCTGAGGCTCAGGCCTGAGGGCTATGCTCATTTATATGACTGATGAGCTGTCTTTTATTTTGTGCTGTTGATAGAAAAGGAGAATTAATCCAGCCCCATGCCTGGGGGTCACTTTCTTTTTGCTGCCTGCTGCCCAGGGACACAGGTGGCAGGGCCAGCATCTGGGCAGAGAACCTCTTGTCTGTTATTATCTACCCTTGAGACAGTAGATTTTTCTTTCACCATGACTTACCTTTGATGTGGGACACAGATTTCAGAGAAACCCTGAGCCTGCAGTGTTCAAGACATAAAATGTAACTGATGGATGAGTCCAGGGGAGTCTTGTTGGTACTTACCCAGACTCTTCCCTTTACTGGGGAAGGGAGCTGTGTTTTGACTGTATCATTGTGTAAATATCCAACCAATTCCAAAAGCAGGATTATTTATTTGTATGTATGAATTGCTTATGAGGTTTTGTGGTTATGTGTTGTCTTCTTTTTAATGGCCCTGGTTTCTGTAGGCCTAGAAGAAGTGTGACTGGGTGAGGGTTCCAGTCTGTTAACATTCATGGTGTCAGATGGCACAGAAGATGATGATAAAATATTGTTTAATATTCCTTTTCCTTCATTGTCAGTGGCTTTAGGGATTTACAAATAGCTTGTGGTTCATAAATATTAAATAAGGGATTCATTATTGCAAAGCATGACCAGCCAAATCCAGAGCCCTGGTGACTTAGGCTATCATGAAACCATTCAGGATGAGAAATTCAGGACTGACAATAAAGTCTATTCTCTTTAGACATTTAAGAACAAATAGGAAATACTCTGTAGTTATAATAAAATGCTCTGGAGTCTGTGTTAAGGAGACCTTCATAATAACCTTGAAGCAAGACTCTTTAGCATCTTCACAGTGGAGAAGGCAGTACAATAAAACTGCTTTTACCTGGGCGGTCGGACTCTTTAACAACTCACTCATTGAGTTTGTAGACAACAAAATGAGATCGTGCGTATCTGAATACCACGTAAAACAGTGGTCACAAAACCTGTACCCTTTGCAGGGAACGTGGGGGTACCCAAGACCTTTTCATAGAGCCAAGTTTGTTACAGTCCATGGAAACAGTAGTTCCTGGCTTAATGCATTTGGTCATAGTTTTTCCCTAGGACCCTTAGTGCATGTTTATATGGACAGCACATGATAAGATGAACCTCACCCCAAGAGGAGGCCATAGGGAATGGGACAGCAGAGTCATTGACCAGGATGACATTGAGGTTGAGACGCTATTGGACAGACAGTTTCCTCTGCACACCTCTGCCACCTGAAGGCATTGTCATATTACATGGTCCGTCTCGTGACACAGTCCACAGTGGTGACACCAGGACACCACGGAGATACTTAAAATTGCGTTCAGCCCAGTAGGGAAACATACTGCTCTATTTTGTGAATGTGCTGTTAAAATTATTTCTGAAGGTCTTGGCATTCTAGGAAGAAAGCGTAATTACTCTATCTGCTCCTGTACGTGAGCCCGTCGCCTGGCAGAGCTGGGCGAGGGGGGCTTTGGTGTATTTGTTCAGACTCAATCTGACACCTGCTCCTATCCCCTGTATTTGCATTTATTAAGTGTGTTTGGCCTAAATAATTAGCACCCTGCTGTTATTTTATGATTACTGGGATGTCTTCTTTAGTTTTATTTTTCCTCTTAACAGCTATGTTTCCAAGACAGACCATCCCCTCCGGTCTGTGGCATAGGCTCTGAAACCTCGGAGGGTCCGATTCCGATGCTCAGCATTCACCAGCCAGCCTGAAGGGCAGACTCTGTTGTCTGACGGGTCCAGGTCTCCTTGCCTTGCCAGCCCCTTCTTGGGGTGAGCCAGCCACCTCTGCCTCGGCACAGGCCGTGATGGGAAGCCAGTTCTCCAGAAGTCCTGGCCCCTCGGCTCCCTGCCTCGGGCCCCTGGGGCTCATCCAAACCATGCCTGCTCGGGCTCCCTGCCCTGAACCCAGTCCTGTCCCGATCCTCACAATTTCTGTTCCCACCCTGCCTTGCTAAATCCTCATTCCCCACTCCCTGCCCCAGATCTCTGAAAGAAAGAAGGAATCCTCGAAGGAATCTTACATAGATAGGCTCAGATTTCAGTGCCTCACTGTCCATCTCTGATGCCCCAGGGTTCACCACCTGAGTTACAAACTACAGGCTTGAATACTTTGCCCAAAACCAAGTGATTCGCAGGTGGGAGAGCGTGGCCTAGTGCCTGGGTTCCGAGCCCAGGGTCTGTTCTGGTGCCTGTGTTAGAGCACTTCCCATTTCTCCTGACTCTGTCCCCTCCGGTCAATAGGTGCAGGCGTTCACCTATGTTTATTTCTCAGCCTTTTTCACTACACTCTTCCCCTTAGCCCGCTCCTCTGTTCTCGGGACCTTAGCTACAATCATTATTAATATGGCCTCCAGTTTGGCTCTAGCAGACCCCTCTCCCCGTCTGTATGTGTATCTGGAACTGACTGGGGCCCCGGATGCCACACCAGTGCTCGGAATTAGCAGCCACATCCAATCACAGTTGTAAAATCTTCAAGATTCACAGAGTGCCCCCGCAGGCGAGAGCTGCTTTAATTCTCTCTGAGGCTTGGGGGGCGGTGTCATCGGCCGCCTTGTGCAGAGAGGGCAGCTGAAGCTCAGCAGCGTTTCAGGAATGACACGTGGAGAGAAACGACCCTTGGCCCTTTTACTGCTCTGGGCGGTGAGCCTTGTCTGAGGCTGAGGCGCCATCGTCTTCCTCTGCCCTCGCCAAAAACAGCCCCAGTAAGCGCGGAAGGCCAACCCGCGGCAGCCTCACACGTGGGCTGTGTGGGTCCTCCTGCCCTGGGACCCTGTCTGCTCAAGTCTCAGGCCCTTGTCCAGCACAGTGTGCAGTCAAAGGAGTTCATCGAAGTGCCTGGTGATTTGGCTTGACTTGTCAAGGGTGCAGTTCCCTCATGCACCCAGACCCCAGACCTTACGATTGTCTCTGACCCCTCCTGCTCTGCCAGTGCAGCAGATGACCAGTCCTGTGGTTTTCTTTTCTTGATGCGTCAGTTGTTTCCATGCTGTGCTCTCTGCTTCATGTGCATACACTTGGGTGGGGTCTTACTTTCAAATGTGCCTTTAGTGTCGCTGTGGCCTCCTGCCTGGTCCACAGACTCCCACCTTGGGCTGCAGTAATGACTGAGCAGTCTTCCTGAAACACAGCTGTTCTCTTGGACACAGCTATTATCTTAGAGCATGTGCAAATTTTAGATATTGTCTGGTTCAGCCTGCCTCCAAGCAAAAAAAAAATCAAAACATGGTCCCAGAGAACCGTAGTCACCCCTTCAGGCTGGGGGTACACCCCCATGTTTCAGGGCCTCATGAGACCCCGTCCAGGGCTCTTGCCTCCATGTTGTTCTGCATTTTGTGTTCAGTGGTCCTCCCCAGCTTGCCAGGTGAAGTCCAGGTTCCTGTGTCCTGCATTACGACACTCCCTGTGACGCGGTTCCAGCGTCCTGCCCAAATTGCCTGTCCCTAGTCCCTAAATCAATGCTCCAGCCAAAATGTGCCACTTGCCTTCTTTGAACCCGCCCGCTGCCTTCCTGCCTCCTGGCCCATTGTAGGTAGGGCTCACACCAAACCTTTCATTGCTCTTTACCTCGCGCTGTCCTTTCTGCAGAAACTTCCCTGATTCTCCTCCGGTTGGAAAGGCAGGACGCCCCACCCCCATGCTCCCATCTGTGAATGCCCCTCCCACTCTGTGCCTCTGCTCCCAAGTTACCTCGGGCTGCCTTGAATCTGTTTACTGTTGTTCTCATCTCATCTGTCCTCTAATTCTAAGCATCCTCAGAGCAAGGAAGAACTGTGTGTCTTGGCCCCTGGACCCCTGACCATCCAGCAGAGCAGGCGGGCCTGGCTTGGAGTTGGGAGCAGTTTGGTGATTGGGTACTTGAAACATGTCAGAGAGACAGTCCTGGGAAAGCTCCGGCCAGTGTGTTGGGCACATTGGAGTTCAGTTTATCCCCTAAGGAACTTGGGGGCTTGGTCTCCATTGAAAGGGAAAATAGCTTAGTTTAAAAAAATGGCATAGAGTTGCTGAGGGGGTGAATGCTTTGTTCCCATCTTTTCTTGCCATCCAGGCCCCACGGCAGTAGATTATTGCTTAGTGAGACTGTTTCCAGCACAGTCACACCTTAGGACTGGCTCTGTGCAGGCTTGGGAAAGATGGGGGTTCCCGTCTGGGGGGTGGCATTGTGTTTCACAGACACTGAGGCTCTGAGGAGGGGAACAGTCACCTGTAGGCTGCAACATCTTCCGACGTGGACAAATAGTCACTGCACTAGTGGGGGCGAGGATTTAATAATGTGGGGAACTGCTGTATACTTGAAACCAGCATAAAAGATTGTAGATCAATGATATACAATAAAAAGTAAAAAAAAAGAACAATAAAAAAACAAGTGGTGGGCAGATCTGGTTTGTGGGCTTTAGTCTGCCTCCCTTGTTCTCAGGTTTTAAAACAAAGTGCTCTCAATCGTTTGAGTAAAGCTACTTTCTGTTTGGAATTATTGCTTCTATGTTGGATAATTCTGTTTCGAAAAACTAACAAATAGAGCAAAATGCTGGGTTCAGTAATTTATTTGCTCTTTTATAAAACTATTGTTGATTTTTTGTTATGGTTTTTGTTGGTTTAGAAAATGAAATGTGTTTATGTCACTGTTGATCACAACTTTTTTCCTTCCCCCGCCCTCTTGTCTGGCTGGAATAACATTTCTGGGCTGTTGCTGTTGCATTCCTACTTGTGTTACTATGTTCCAACAGGTAAGACCTTTTTATTTCTTCTGGAATCACGATTCTGCCTTAGTGTTATTAAAAAATCAATATATAAGGGTTTGCTTTTAATTTAAATGTTCAAGGAAGCAGCATGAAATCATTTCCATGAATTTGTCTTAAACTGTTTTCAGCTACCAGAAACTAATCATTGATACAGAATATATGGGGAACTAGATTTCAGTCAACTATGGAATATCCCCTTAAAATGTTTTATAAAACATGGTTTATACTTAATACACAATTAATAAAAAGTAGCTGGCTGATTATACCATCTTATTTTTTTATTCCCAAATTGGATGTAAGACTGTCATAAACCCATACATGCCTTATGCATGTTGTTGTAATGATGTTAAAAGACTTAAAAACCCTTCTCCTGTCAGGAAGGTGGGAGGGGATGCTTTGTGCATGGCGGCGGTGGCAGCGGGGCGAGTGCTGGCCGGCTCTGTGAGGCTGGGAGGGCGCATGGGCACCGGCCCCTGGTCAGTGGTGGAGGGAGCCTGCTTCAGATTCCGTCTGACGACGTTGTATGAGCCACATGTAGACCTCCTCATTCGAGGGAGACAGGAAATGGTCAGGGGGAAAATACGAACCTCTTTAAGTCCTTTTTGTTGTACCGTTTCATTGTGTCTTTGTGAGAAAAACCATTGTAAGATCTGTTTCCCCAGTTAAATGGCAGTAGTAATACCACACTCTATGCCTCGCAGGAGATGGGCTGCCTGGAGTGGCCGGGGACACAGTGACTGAGTGAGGCCCCGTCGGTCCCTGTGATGATGCCTGGCTTGACTGGCCCACCCCCTCCAGGACTGCCCACCCCTCGTCCCTCTTACACATCCTAGAGGAAGGGCCCTGTGACAAGAACCCCCTTAGCGTGTCCCTTTCTGTGCCCCCATGGCCTCTTTCTTCTTAATCTACTTTCCTCCTCCTAATTTCAAGAAAATTTTCCCAGAAGCTGAATTTTGCGCTTACTGCTTTTTCTGCCTCCTCTAGCTTCCTCGGGACCCTCCCTGTTCCATCAGTTCAGCCTCTACCTGTGGCATCTTGAATCTGTTTTCCTCTAGCGGATCTTTTACTCCAGCCTGAGAAAAGCAGAGAAAACTGCTCCCACTTCCCTCTGTTCCCCCCAGCGTGTCTTGGAGAGGCATCATCACCTTCTTTCGCTTTTCCCCGAGCCCGGGGGTCCTTCTCAGGCTCTCCCCCGACCGCTCTGCACCCTTGGGAAGCCTGTCATCATGGCTGCAGAGCCCCCACCTGCACGGACCCCGAGCCTGTCTGGCCCTGTGCTCCCGCTACGCCCCGGGCCCCAAGTCCAGGGCCCACCTGCCCACAGATCTCGGAGGTCTCGGAGCGGCCCCGCCTTCCCCCGCCCTGTGAGGCACCGTCAGCCTTGCAGTCTCTGCCTTCCTGTTCTCTGCCCTGACTTTCCTATTCCCTCTGCCACCCCCGTGCCTGCTCCTGCATCACCACCACCCTGTCGCCCTGCTCACCCTTTTCCCTGCTGCTGTCAGGCCCACCCCCATAAAACATGATTCTGAGCTCACTGCTCTCCTGTTCCAGAATCTACCTTGACTCCTCATCGTTTATTAATAACATGTGTAAAGCACTTAGAACAGTGCCTGAAGCCTACTGGGTGCGCAGGAAATGCCAGCTTTGCCCTCCCCTGCTCATCCTTACATCCGCCCTCAGAATCTGTATCTCCACTTCTTACTTTGCCATTTAAAGCCGTGCGTGGTCTGGGCCGGCCTCTTCTCTGTTCCCCGCTGCTCCCTTATGTACTTGTTGCCCTCCTCTCCCCCACCTTCCACCGTCACGCATTCCAGCCTCAGGGACACTGAGGACCGAGACCGAGACTGGGAGCCATGTGGCCCCTGTCCTCAGGAGCTCTCGGTGCAGCAGGGACCCAAGGTGCGCCAGCAGGCAGACGGGGCACATGGTCATGGTCTCTGTGATAGACTAACAGGAAGCCAGCTGGACCCTGCCTTTTTTTTTTTTTTTTTCTACTGTTTTCCTGGAATTATGGTAAAGGACCCAAGGGAGGACAGAGGCACCAAGAACCCTACGTTCTGCAATGAGCTTCCAGCAGTTTGGACCAGAGCCCTCCCCAACAGGCCTCACTGAAAGGCAGGGTCATGGACCCAGGGAGCCCTGGGGGGGCACAGGGGCCTGTGGTGCTGTTGGCCCTGGGGAAGCAGGCTCTCCGGTGCTGTTCCCTCTCCGCCGGGCCACGCTCAGGCTGCAGGCAGGAGGAGACCCAGCGGTCTCCTGGCGTAGGGGAGGGCGTCTCATGCTATCTGGATGCATCCTGAGCTCCTCACCTGCAGGCCTCCTTGGTGTGGCCAGCAAGCCGAGTGCTCAGAGTGAGCAGGAGGCCCTGAGGGAGCGTGCGGCCTGGGGCCCCTGGTCAGAGGGGCAGAGAAAGTCATCCCATTGAGCGCCTGGAGAGCAGAGGAGGGCAGAGATGGTGGACATGCAGCCAAGTGGGAAATGGTGGGGTCAGGAGACGTAAGGCTGCCCCCCCTGAGGGGTTCTCAGCTGCAGGTGTGAGGGTGAAGCTGAGCCACATTCCAGGAGACGCTGCACAGTACCCATGGGGCTCATGACGGGGCTGTGAGCCGCCAGCAGACAGGATCGGAGCCTGGTGAGGCCCCGCCGCCTGCTCACTGCCAGCGGTGGTCCATCGTGACCACCCCGGCCTCCCTCCCGTCCTCTCGGCGTCTTGGTCTCCCCTTCCCTCACCCTCACATCAGGAAGGCAAGACGGAGAGTGGCAGAGGATCGGTTCCTCAGCCCAAGCCTCCCACCATCCCCCGCCAGCCCCCCACACCAAGGCCAGAGGCTGAGGAGAGGGGCCCCGTTCCACCTGGCAGGGGCTTTGGAATGCAGTTTCATATGAGAGTAGACTGCTTCTAATAGTGCCTGGAAGGTTCTGGAGTCCATGGCAGATGTGGCTCAGCAATGGGAGAGAGAGATTGGGCAGAGCATAGCTGATGGCAGTTGTGGGGAAAACAGAAGTTCCTGTGGCCAGGATCCTCCCTGACCCTAAGCTGCTTGGTGATATAACTGGCTGACTGCTAGGCGAACGCTCCCACCCCCGTGGGGACTCAGCTATTCCCCACCGAGTCACTATGTAAAGAGCTCTGCCCAGCGCTCTGGGTGGGGGCAGAGACGGAGGTGGGTTACGGACCTAGAGACCGCCGGATGCGGACATGATCCTACTGCTCGATCTACCGCTGGGAGAATAAGGCTGGGTATAAATCCTTTTACCCCAAGAATGCTCCATTGATATTTATCCACCTCACCAAACCCATAGTGAACTTGCCCAGGGCTAAAACCCGCAGGCAATGACTGGAAAATAGAAACCCATTTCATTTTTTACCCCAAGCCAGGCCTGCCCTGTAAGCCAGGAGAGGCTGTCGAGGTGCAGCACATAAAAAGTTACAGGTAGGTCTCCTGGGATGATGCGGATGAGGACGCTTCCACATGGGGAGACAGAGCTGGAGGTCGGCGCCGCAGGGTGAGAAGGGCTCTGGAGGCCAGGGCGTGCGGGAAGCCGGGGAAGTGAACAGAAGGGTGTTCCAGGAGGAGGACGCGCAGCAGCTGGAGGGGCAGTGGAACAGGAGCTCGGAGTCACAGGTCGCTCCTCCCCAGGACTCACCATGGGGAACCGGAGATGAGGCTGGAGGGGGCAGGGGACAGGTCAAAGGGGCGTTACTCAGGCTTTGGAGCTCCACCCCAAGGTCCCGTGAGGGTCTTGGCTATAGGCATGAGGTTCATGGGCACAACCAGGGAAGCCCACCACTCTTTACCTCCCACTGAGCCCCACTCCTGTGCTGTGAAGCCCTGCTCTTAATGAAGATGGATTTGGAATCCCATCTGTTTGGAGAAGGCTTCTGTGATCTCTCCAGCTGGTGACAGACATGTCTGAGTACCTCCGGTGTCCTGTGCCTACGGGCTCACATGTGTCTCGCTCGGCACCTGCAGGGTCCACGTGCAGTGCAGCTCTCAGACCGTCGCCGTGCCTAGCACTGCACCCTACACCTAGCACGTGCTCTGCAGACTGCCATATGATTGTCATGTGATCTGCATGTTTCTGAGTATTTGTTGTCTTTTAAGATTTCACAGCAGGTTTATTGAGTTTATCACTATTTTAGTGATTTTTCTCATTATACTGTTTAGCCTTGGCAGTGTGTAGCCACGGTCAGTAGATCTGTTTAAGTAAATGGAACGAGGCTTTGCTGGGTCAACTAGAGGGCTTCTAAGTGTGCATATTTGCTCCCTAAAACCCAGCTCCCCAGGCAAGGAAGACACATTCCGCATCCTGCCTTTCTGCCTGCTCTTCTTTATGCTCTCACATATGAGCCTCTTACCCCAATGACCGGGGGCTGATAACTCCTATAGGAAATGGTCATAGGCCAAGATGGACCTATGAGCCTTTACTTAACTTTTGAGGGAAGACACGAAAGTCATTTGATTTTAGTTGTTCCATTGTGCTGTGCTTTTCTTTGCTGGTTCTTACTACACATACACACATGCACGCACACACAAACACGTGCACACATGCACACAAACATGCAACACACACGAATACATGGGCACACACCAGCAGGTGCATGCAAACACATGCATATGCACACATGCAGACATACACATACATACACAAACATGCACCTACACACAAATACACATGCACACAGGCTGTAAAACATGATTTGTAGACCCCAGCAATAAAATGCTTTTGTGAACTTCCTCCTTTTTTTATTTCTGGGGACTAGCTACTTGGTAAATATTTGGTCTAAAATGTCTTCAGTTTTAGTGTGCTCTTTTAAGTATGTATGAAGGCACATGTGTTTACATGAGAGGAAGGTCACAGTTTGGGTATTGTGTCAGTATCTTCCCAGGAAAAAGTAGGTGGGGGGAGGCTTGCTTCTCCCTCCCAGTAGACACACCAGCCTCGGGCTGTATGGCTTTCCCAGGCAGACAGAGAACATGACTGTTTTCAGCAAAGGGGCAGTAGGGGATCATAGCCGGGCCACTCAGTCCCCTCAGAGGGACGTCACAGTGGGTCACAGCCAGGCTTCAGCAACTTGGCAGGTAAGGAAAGCAGTAGTGGTGGGAGGAAGGGGGTGCACTCAGACACCTCAGGTCCCGGAGAGGCAATTCCTTCCCTCTGCAGCCACCCACGGGGTCTCCCTCGCTGCGCCCACTGCAGGCGCCTGCCTTCGGGATGTAAGGTGATGGAGCGCAGTGGAGCACTGATGGGAGGCTCTGAAATGCCACCATGCATTATGTATACCTCCTGATACAAAAATATATCGCAAATGAATTTAAATGAGAGAGAGAGTATTTCTTCTTCTCCCCCAGTGATAGATCCAGACTGGATAAATTCCTTTATTTCATCCTGTCTGCTAAAATACGCTGGTGTGTTACAGAAATATGCTTTTCTCTTTGAGGTGAGTGAAGTGGCTCAACTCAAGGAAATTTTTCTTTGAATAAATTTTATTATTATTTTTAACTGGTCTTTTAGCTATTTTACATTATCTGCCCATCAGCTTTGGGAATGTTGGAAGTTCTGTTATTTAGAGCCTGGTAAGACAGATGCAAAGCTATGGGTCTTATGAAGAAAAGAGGAATTGTGGTATATTTCTAAAGACTTACCATCCCTTTGAATGGCATTTGAGGGAAGTCATGTGCGGGAGGCAGTGCAGGCTGATGACTGTTGATCAGAAGGGCGCTCATTAGTCTGTACTAATTTGGTTGCTATTAAAGAACGAGATCTGAAATGACTGAGTGCTTGGAAGGTGCCAGGTGCCGTTTAAGTACCTTACCCATTTGACTCACTTAATCTGGTTCTGGGGGTTGATACCAGTATCGCCTTGTTTCACAGTGGAGGAAAGGGAAGAACAGAGAGGTTAGGTAGCTTCTTTAGGAGCACAGAGCTGGGAAGAGAGGAGGCTGGGCTTGAATGCAGGCAGCCAGACTCCAGGTCTGAGCTCTAAGCTGGCTGGCTATACAGCATCCCCGGCGCAGGCCAGCATGGCCACGGCATGTAGGGCCTGTAATTTCCATTTAGTGTTAACACAGTTGTCAGTTAGCTCAAGTTGGACCTCTGCCTCTACAACTCTATGAACAGGAGTCGATTCTTCTCAGTGCTGTGACCAAAGGTGTACCCAGCTAGGAAGCTGTCTGTTCAGTCTTAGATGTCTTCTGTTAACAACATAGAAGACGATGGATGGAAGGACAGAGGACAGGTCATAGATGCAGAAAGGCACTGGCCACTAAGGTTCATCTTTGAAGCCCTGTATTCGCAGGGTTTCGTGCAGCAGACATACACAGCAGCCCGGGCGGGCACTGCGGGACTTGCAGCTCTGCACTGCTGGGGCTTTTCCTGGGACACATGGGTTCCTGCAAGGCTTGTAGTACAGGAGCTGTATTTATTCCTGTGCCGGCTGTATTTTTCCTGAATAGTAACAGATGAGCAAAGCGAATCATTTTTCCATTAGATTCTGTTATTTCATTGAATATTTACTTTCTTGGAGACATTCTCATCCTACATGTGATAAAATCACTGTGAAGAATAAAATTACACTTAAAATCATTTCAAATAACTTTAAGATTATAACACCAGGTAAAACAATACAGAAGTAAAATTCAAATATTGATAATGTGTTGCGCTTTACTGAGGAAGCCTTGGAAAAATAAAGCTTACTTTCCAGGCCACACCAGGTTGGAGGTGAAAATTCAGTTGTAAGTATCGTCACAGAACTGAGTGTCTGTCGCCCTCACCCTGACAGTTGAGATCACTGTGTGCCATCCTCAGCATCCGCAGCAGTCAGGGATGAGCGCCAGGGTCCACATCCTGGGACTTGAGTATCGGACCCTCTGACAACTGCCCTCTGCTTTCTCAGAGAAAAAGAGACAAAACTTAGAGCTTTAAAAAGCTGCAGAGGGAAAAGCACCCTGTGTGGCTGGTATCATCCTCTGCTCCAAGAACACTCCTTTTAAAAAGACAGAAACATGGAAAGTTTTTAAAGCAGTTGGGTGTTTGGGTGGCTAAAGAATTATCTGAACTCTTACTTTACCACCTTAGAGAAGTGGCTTGTGCCCATCACTTTATAGACCAGGTCTGCCTGTGGCCTTGGGCCCACTGTCCAGTCTGTAGGGCCTCGTGCTGATGATCCAGAGGTGCAGTACCCTTGATGGAATCACAAGGAATAAAGATTTTTGGACTCGGACGCAACTTTCCCATCAAGTTGGCAGCTTCCTTCCCATCCTAACATTGAAGGATCGCGAGGCCTATATTTTTCTTGATTCCCTGGATTCTTGCTGCTTTGGCAGAATTGGCAGAGGACTGTACTCTGAGCGTGGTTTCCTCATCCGTAAATGGCCATTATCTCTTGGGAAAGGCAAAGGCTTTGGGCTGTACCCTGGGCCCTGGCCCCAGCTCTGCCACTTCCTTCTCCGTATGTACTTCGTTGTCCCCGCGGCAGATTCAGTGGGATAATGCAGAGCTCCTTCACTCAGAAAGTGTGTGGTCAGCCTCACTCTCAAGTCTCAGGACCAGGCCCCCTCAGGCCCCTAGGCTCCAGGACTGGTGACCTGGCCGGGCTTGGGGCCAAGTGGGTGGTGGGAGAAGGCGAGGAGCTCCCTGGCTGAGACGCGGCTCAGCTTGTTTGCCGCAGTCTGGTTCCCAATCAGTCAGCATTCCCTCGGTGGATATTTGCGGCGTCTCCCATTCGAGCTCGGGGGCGTTCCCAGCTTGGGGCACAGAGATGGACATGGATGCAACAGGCAGAGTTCCCGCCTGACACTGCACTTAGCTTAGACCTTTTATGATGGGACCCCACAGTATCAGACCTGCTTTTAGCTCAAGATCCTTGATCCAGGGAGTGACTGCTAAATGGGTACACTTTGACATGGTTAATTTTGTGTTTTGTGGATTTGCCTCAATTTAAAAAAATCCTATGATCAGCTCTCAGGCCTTCACCCCAGTTTGTGATCATCTTGGGTTTGAGTCTTACTGACATTAGAGAATTTCTTCCCTGAAATTCCATTCTTTTATTTGGAAATGCCTTTGAAGCTCATGGGTGAGGGCTGGATGGTTGCCTGTGTAATGTGCCTTCAGATATCTTGGAGATTACGTTTCACATGTACAGAGATAATAATAATTATGTGTCTTCTAGTACCAAGTTCTTGAAGTTCTTGGTTCACTCTGGTGAGGCCCCTCTTCCAGATATAACTTGGAGGGTCCCAGGGGAGGGAGCAGAAGGCCTGAAAGTGCTGGAGGTGAGCTGGGCTTCAGCTTTGGTTTCCACGGGCTGTCCCACCACTGCCGGTGGATCTAAAAAGAGCAGGGGATCTAAAGGAGGCCGCCTGCCTGGCACCCTGCCCTCTTCTCTGCTCTGCTGAGCTCGGGCGAACACCGTGTGACCCCTTGCCATGAACCTGAAGAGCTCTGTGCCTGTCCTGCTGTCAAGGGGTCTCTGAGGCCATTCCAGGGGCTCTGTGGGGACAGGTGCGGGACGTAGCCGTCTTACTGGGACATGAATCCACCACTGCGAGGAAGACCCGTGGGATGCGGGCATGCGCAGGAGGAGGGGGCGGTCTGCAGCAGGGTCCCCCACAGCCGCCGGGCACGTCTCAGGCCCAGTCAGTTCTGTGCAGGTTTCCCTTCTGTCCATTGCTCCGTTCTGAGAGAGTGAGGGGTGGGGGAATGAGTGAGAGGAATGAGCTTACAGGTGGCTGTATGTGGTTCCCTTCAGAGTCAGTGGTAAGTCCAGGTTAGCGCTGGCCGCCTGATGGTCAATAAATCATAGTTAACATCAAGCATTTAAGTGCACGCAGAATGCGACCAACAGACCCAAACAACTGCCTGGCCCTGACGCAAAGAATTAATTCCTACTTTTCCTAAACAGCAGTAGATAATTTTGTACATGAGACATAAGAAATTCCACTCTTGCTCCTTATTTTCTCCAAAAGATGGAATTAAGCCCCTCTGCTGCTCCTGTTCCCTTCCAGTGCAGGATTTCTTTTCTTGGGGAAATGGGCTTCTGGGATCATTGTTTTCGTGGTATTTAACCCCAATCCGTGGTGATAAACACATTTTATATCACGATCTATAATATGTAAACACACATAATAAATCATGTACTTAAAAGCTCTTTAGTATACCCAAATATAACAAATAATTTCATGAAATATTTGTTTCACAAATATTACTGAGCCATCGTATAGGCATGATATACTTTTATTCTATTTTGTTCTTATCATTTTCTATTCGAATGTCATAATGGTTTCATGTCCCAAAATACAGCAGAAAACACCCTGCTGTAAGGCATCCCGGAACTGGCTTTGGGTCCCTGGGGGTCTCTGAACCAGGGTGCAGAATCTGTCATATCAGCGCTCAGGCACGTTTTGGGGAACAGCATCGGGGGCGCTCATTGGGTATCTCAGGGGCCCGGACAGGCTGAGGGGCCCCCCAGAGGGGCTCTGATGGGTTCAAGGTTGGTTTGATGTGTTTGTATTTATTCATCACAAATTTTATCTGGAGATTTACACTAGTGGTAAAAGTGATATAAGAAATTCCTTTCCCTTATTGGTGATGGTTTCTTTTTTTCCAGTTCCACTTCCTAAGCTATAGCCTCACTATAGGTAAAATGAAGGTGTGGGCTAGATTATTTTCAATTCTAATTCCAGCTTTTACCAAATACTTTATTTTTTATTGTTAAAAGTAATACATATTAATTGTTGAACATGTACAAACTCAGATAAAGAAAAGAGGAAAATTAGAATTACCCATTGAACAACCCCCTAAGTATAAATAACTTCAACATTTTGGTATCTACAGTTTCTCTTTTTTCCATGTCCAAATGCATATATTTTACAAACTGCAGTTTTGTATTATAGCACAAACTACTTCATAGCTTGCTTTACTCACTGCAGCATTATCTGTCCATGTTATTACATATTTTCTACTGTTTTTTTTAAGTCTGAAGACACCTGTAGAATATCTAATTGGCTAATTTATTTAAGCAATTCTTATGTTTATTTCCACTTTCACCCGTCACCAACATTGCAATGAACATCCTTGCAGCTTTCTACACTCACTTCATATTAATATAAATTCTACAAGTGGACTCGCTGGGCGTAAAGGTGTAAGTATTTTTGAGTCGTATAACGTTGTGACGCATATTACGCCCTCCTGAAAGGCAATGCTCTGTTTTCAAGGGCTGAGTTCACCTGTTGCCTCACACCTCACAGGTTTTCCAGGTGCGATGTGCACAGGGCTCAGGGAACCATCCTACCATCTATGTAGTGTCAAGGTGCACCTGTCAGAAGAGGGTCTTTTCAGTTTCCCTTTATAGAGAAGTATTCAATTCAATAACATGGGATTTCATTTGGGACAGAATCTGTGTGGGCAGTAAGCTGTTTACCTCACAGTAATCGAATCCAGTCCTTAGCTGAATTGGATCTGCAGGTGATTCCTACCGCAGGGAATTGGAGTCAATAAAGCAATTTCAAAAGGAAGAAAACCTGACTCCCTGTTCAAAGAATAAATAGACAAAGGACTTTTCCTTTGAAACATTGTTAATTAAAATGGAGTTTGAAGAACTCTCGAGCTGTGGGAAGTAGATTTGGTACTTCTCAGAAGTCATCTTTTATGAAATGTGATTTGAATTTCCATCTTGTGCCTAATCTGAACAGAAGCCTTGCAGCAGCACCCCCACCCCCACATCCCTACCTCCCCAGGAGAAGCAGGGCCAGTGTGGGGTTCTGGGTAAATGAGGAAGCCCCGAGCAGGTAAGCTGGGGAAAGCCTAACATGTCACTAGAAGGAAATGTAATCAGACGGTTTAGATTGGTCTGATGGTAGAAGCAATTTCTTGCCGTACAAAAACCAAAGGAATATTTTTCCTTTCTCCTGGTTTGCTTTAAATTTTTTTTATGTGTGAACTCTGGATTTATAAAAAATTCTACAAGCTTTTCCCAATATGAGTGGTCATGGTCATAACCTGCATCTCCTAGTCCTGCTTATATAACTAGAGTGAGGTCATACTAATAGTGACAGTATTCGTGGCTCTTGTCCCCCCACCTGGACATCACGGTGAAATTCCCAAGTGCCTGAGGGTCCCCTGGGGGGTGTCTCCTCCCTCATCCCCTCAGAAACCCCTCTGCACTTTGAGTCCAGCTGGTAGTTCTGTCTGGCCTTCTGGCGCCTTCTGCCCTGGGTGCTGTCTCTGTACTTTCAAGCACAGCGTGACTGGTGCTCAGCTAGTATTTGGTGAGTATCGCTGGCTGCTAAATTTGTATATTTATATTCATTGGTGTAAAATGTAGCCATCTTCCTGTTAAAGACCTAATTCAAGTCCTTAAGAAAGTATGTATATTTCTTTTACATTTTCTATGCCTTTGTAAGCTTTAGCTTATCAAAAATTCTAGTTTTAGAAGTTGGTTTGGAAAGATTCTCTCCCTTCTGTGAACTCAAAAATAGTTTAAATTATTCATAGTGCTGCGAAGACTGCGTGCTTTATGTGGGGTGTGCTCCTGCGGGAGGTCCCGAAGGTTTCCGCTGCTCTCTGTCCGTAATCGGAAAGGTAATGTGTGTGTCTCTTGCATTTCCTTTCCTTAGTGTCCCTGACTATTTTCCCTGGATATGCAGGCTCAGTTGCTTTTGCTGGTTACTCTGATTTTTTCTACAACTGTGGAAAAGTTCATGAGGTGGAAAATAAACAAAGGAATACTTAAAAAATGGTGGTGAAGTGACTGGTCAATATTAGCAGGAAAGTTAACACACTTCACCAGAGGGCTGCCTGTAACTATAGCACAGGATATTTTCTTCCCAATACCTTGCCTCCCCCAGGCCTGTATTTTACCTGTAATCTCAGAGGTAGGTGAATTGTGGAAGTAAATATTCCAAATAACAAGGAAGCTCTTAGATGTAAAGGCCTGCCCCTCTAGTTACAGCCACTGGTAGTCGGACTGACAGTCACAGAACTGGGGAAGGAGAAGAAGAAATCTCCTTCTGCTTTGAAATTTCCCACTTCCCATTCCTGTTCTGGGCCGCCTTGGTCAGCTTACATACAGGACAGACACACAGACCAGACATCCTGTTCTCTGTGTGTAAAATAAATGCACCAAAGATAAATTATTAATTTTCTGCTTCTAAACAGCTGGTGCAGCTTGTTTTGAATTTAGTCTGGCCAAGGTGATTAGCATCAGTCGTGACAAGGACAGAAATGAAGTGATTGGCTGTCGTGTTGGCCAGTTTGACCACCAACGTTAGGAAACTTGAGTCAGGTCCATGTTTGTGAGTGTTTATGTACAGCCCACATGGGGAGTTGGTTTTCCCTGGACTGACTCACTTGATAGAAGTAGAGAGTCTGGAGGAATGAGTTCGTGAGCACATTGTCTGTGGCAGTCCTGTCCAGCAGGTATGCAGCCTGGCATCAGCCCGAGAGGCCCCTGCCTCCTCGCTATCCTCTGCCAGGGGGGTGGGAGGTAGTGTGAGAACAGTGATGAATCTGTTCACACCGCTGCTTTGTTATCATGGTACAATACACACAACCTAACATTTCCCGTGACACTGATGGTGCTGTATGACCATCACCTCTAGGGCCAGACCACTTCCGTCACCCTGACGAAAACCCCATTCCATGAAACGTTCCCTCCGATTCGCCCCTTCCCCATCCCCTGGCTGGGATCTGTCTCTGCAGAGAGCCTGTTCTGGGTGTTGCATGTAAATGGAGTCAGGCAGTCTGGTCCTTGTATCAGGCTCCTTTCACTGAGCATAATGTTTTCAGGTGATTTTACTGAAAGCCTGTGCTGAGCTAGACATGGGCTATACAATGGCAAACAGAGCCAGCAGGTTCCCTGCCCTCGTGAGTCTCATGCCTGAGTGCTAGAGTCAGACCAAAAACCAAATAAACAAGCGAACAGACAAAGTGACCTTGAACAGTGCTAAGTGCCACACAGAAAATAACAGTACTGGGCTAGACAATAATGAAGGAGGTCAGGGATGGTTTGCTGCTCCAGGGAAGACCTCTCCCAGGATATGGAATATGAGTAGAAACCTGAAACTTTATGAGGAACCAGGCCTGTGAAGAATGGGAGGAGTGAGAGTTCAGAGAGAAAGAAGAGCGTGTGCAAAGGCCCAGAGGTGGCAGAGAATCTTGCAGCCTCTAGGATTGAAGGCAGTGGGATGTGGTGATGTAAACAGAGAAGGCACATGAGCTGGCTTACCAGGTGCTGTGAGGCTATGTGGGCACAACCGGCCAAGGGTCTGCAGACAGCCCTACCCTGGGGTCACAGCATGTCTTAGTATGCAGCTGTGTGCCACTTGTTAATTCTTTCCTGATTCTCTGACTTGGGTTCTGCTGTCTGCCTGTGGCTAGCCTGGCCCTGCACTTGCTGACAGGCCATGTGCTCAGAAGCCTCCATCTTGAGCGTGAGGTTGGACCCTGACATTCCACCCTGTGCGCAGGCTGTCCGGGGACCTTGCTGGCCACCTCGGAGCCTCACTGATTTGGGCTGGTCACGCTGAGCCTCTCAGAATCACTGTTTCTGTCATGAAAGGCCCAGTCCCCACGGTGCCACGCAGGTGCCCTGGGGGGCCCGCGTGACTGACGCGGCTTGGAGGTGGGTTCATGCCTGCTCCATGCCCAGCACCACCCACATCTTACATGCCATAAGCCCATTTTGCTAGAACTTGAAACTCCTCATGTGGACCATGTTAAACAAGCATGATACTGAAGTCCGTTCTGACCCTGTCGGGCTATAGCCTTGTAGGAAAAATGTAAAATCAGATTTAGCTTAAGTGAATATTTAAATGATCTTTTATAGCACCAAAGTATGCATGAAGGACTTGCCAGCATTAGCTTGAAATCAGTCCTCAGACAACATACTGTACTATTTGTGACTAGTGTCTCATTTGGCCCTTAATGCAGCAATTTATGCCATTTCCAGCCAAGTATAGTCAGATGTCTTCTCATAAAAGATGGGAGACGTTTCTGATCATGTTATTCCAGATTTATCTGGACAGGTCTTCCAAGTATCGAGACAGTTCTTTCTAATCAGCTGCAGGAATGAAAATTATTTTCTGTGGGAACCTGACTACCTTCTATTAAATGGCATGCCTGGTGCAGAATGACTGGAGTTCTGATGGAGTGGGGAATGGGGAAACTGAATCCTGTGTCCTGGTGTGCTCTCTTCCACACTGTGACACCTGTTTTTAACCCATTAACACTCCTTGAAATCAGTTGTACTAGTGTACATTAGGAAATCAATTGCTTAGTGCCTTCAGGCAGGGGTAACATGACTAGTAACGTTATTGCTGGCTTCATCTTTCAAAAGAGTGGATTAGAAGTAAAATAATACATCTACATGGATGTTTCCTTTTAAGTAAGATAGTAAAAATGAATAAGACAATCAAACATAAAAAAAAGCCTAAGCTTAGAACTTTACCATTACATCTTTTCCTCTTGAAAATATTTCCCATAAGCCAGAAATCTATCTGTCACTTACTAAGTGATAGAGTGCGTTAGATTCTGTTCTAGTTACATACATCATCTTATTCTCCAGTAATCCTTGCAGTGGCATAGCTGCTGTCCCCACTTTACAGGGGAGGAGACTGAGGCTTACCCATCTCTGCCAGGTACATCTGAACCCCGGAGCTCTGAATTTCAGATCAGCAGACTCGTTGATCACTCTGTGCTAGGTGCTATGGGAAATTTAAAATGTAAATGACATAGTTTTTTTCTGGGGCACTTTAAATAGAAAACTTAAAGGCTTGACATTTCCAGAAAGTTAAGAAAATACATAATGTTTAACTTAATATATATAAAGGTAATTGCTTATGGACATACTTATAGATATCTATGTGTACAGAGGTTAGTAAACACATTTCTTTGCCCTGTCAGCAGAAAGGGTTTTTAAAAAATGGCACTTCAGTAGCAACAAGCATGCTTAGTGCCCAGATCTTGGTTTTGAATGCCCTTCGCCAGGGCAAGGACCCAGGGCTCCTTGGAGAAATGGCTGATTCTAGAGGTGGGGCAGGAAATACAGAAGATGAGCCTAGAAGTACCTTGTAGGGCCAGAAGGTAAGGAAGGGCTCAGAAAGAAAGAAAGAAAAAAGGAGCCATCTAGTGAGGGTACAGCAAAGGGAGATGTACAGGAGACAGCTGGAAGAGCGCCCAGCGGCTGAGGCTGGAGCACGGGAACAGCAGAATGGATGAGATGATCTTGGATTGTAACCCAAGATGAACAAGATGTCCATCAGACCAGACTAACGCAGGTAAATGAGTAAATTAACATATGCAGGAGAAGAGACACATTTCACGTGAAGACCTCAACTAAATCATGTAGATACTCTACCTAAAGGGTGGCGTGTCACCTCCTCCCCCGTCGGTGTGGGCTGCGCCCACTGACTTCTTCTCACAGCATGAAAGGGGGAAGTCCCCCGACGGTGGAGAAACCCGATAAGCACACCCCAGCCAGGGCTCAGCAGCCATAGTGATAGTGAAGGTATGCAGCCTTGACGTGACCGGTGCACATGGCCCTTTACCTCTGTGATCTTCCTCTCCACTCCCACAGCCCAGTCTAACCACAAGGGAAGCATCAAACCCCAGTAAGTGGACAGCTTACAGCACACCTGATGAGAATGCCATGAAGCCGTTGAGGTCATCGAAGACAAGGAAGCCTGAGAAGCGGCGCCAGCCTGAGGAGCCCTAGCAGGCATGACAGCAGAGTGCAAGGGGATCCTGGAGGGATCCTGGGACAGAAAAGCACGTCAGGGAGCAGCTGAGGAATTCTGAATAAAAGCTACATTTCAGTTCACGATAATGTAAAACGTTAGCTCATTCATTGTGCCAAATGCACTGTGCTCATGCTTTACTGATACGGACTCTGTGCAGGTTGATGGGATGTTTGGGAACTCTGTATCATTTTCCCAATCTAAAGCTGTTTTAGAAAATAACATCTGTTAAAAACTCATAAAAAAGAACGTGAGCATTTCAGTGTGGTTTGTGAGGAAGGCCGTTGGGTCGGTTCCCTCCTTCTCGTGGTGTGCCTGTTGCATTTATCCTGAGTGTGGAATGCAGGGGTGAGCTTATTTAATTGGGGGTTGTCAGATAAGTAATTTTGATTAAAGGAAGTCATGTAAAGATCCCTTTGAACCCATCCAGTCTGAGAGGATGAGCAGTTCAGTGGGAAAAAAGTTCTATAGACCAGAAGCAATTCTGTAAATTAGTTTCAATCTTGTAAATATCCACATAAAGTTATTAAGGTTATTAATATACAGAACTGTATTTGTTTTCTGGAATAGTTGTTATAATGGAGCTTAAATTAACTTTTTGTCTTTCCTCTTTTGCTTCGCTAGTTATATAAGGCCTTACCCATCACATCATATTAATGTGTCCCCATGGCATCTGTGGGCAGAGAAGAGGCCAAGGCCAGGTGTTCTGCTAAGGCCACTCGGGCCTCAAGCAGATGCAGGCGTCAGTTCCCAGCGTCTGCGCTCTGCCTGCCGTGAGTGTGCCGGCTGCCTTGCCTGTACACACTCCTTTAACCGGCTTTTCTCTTCCAGCACTAACCTCCACCTCCCTTTTCTGGAAGGTGGGTTCCTACTTTAGGATGAGGAGCGTGGAGGCTTTCCTCCAAGGAAGAACTGGGTGGGGAGAGAGCGTGGCATCCTGCACGTTGTCTGTGATGGCCCTTTGTGTGGGCTGCCGCTCTGTCTCTGTGGGCTCCTGTCCTCCCGCAAGCTCTGAGCTCCTTGGGGGAGGAGGCTGCCTTCCTCTCTTCGAGTAGAGCTGGGCACGTCGTGGATGGTCAGTGCTTTGAACCAGGAATGGAGCGCAGTGCAGGGGCTGCCGGTGTAACAAAGGCGCTTTTCTCCAGCTTTCCTCTCAGATCTCACAGACTAACCTGCTTTGCTGGAAGCCCAGCGTTTCCCTCGAGGATGTGAGTGTCCGAGGAAGTACGGCAGGACCAGGAAACGGCACAGGCACTTCCGAGATCTCGGAGCTTGGGAGCCACGGCACCAGTCGGGCAGCCTTCGCCACCACTGCCCTTTCGGCAAAGTGGCTTCTTGAATTGGTTTTGTGGTTCACGGGATCAAAACAGGGCATTGGTGTCTGATTCCACAAATGGAAGATACTTTTCATTTGGCTCACGAATACTGTCACCATCATTCTGTCACCTGGCATTTGAGATGGTGGCACAAATGCCTCACTAGCTCTGTCACCTGCAACAAATACTGTAATTAGCTCCTTTCTCCTTTCTGGCCTCAGTGAGTTCGTCATTTCTTTGGTTATCATCTAATGCCAAATTGTATTCTGCAAACATGTCCCCCTGAGAGGTTACAAGTGACTCCATTAAAAAAAAGCCCCTGGAGTCAAATAGCTTGGGGAACATTGTGTTAAACCAAGTTGAAAGGAGTCCCTAAAACGTCACTGCACATTGTGACCTGCAGGAAGGGCATTAATACACCAAGTTTCCAAGCTTGCTGGCACAGTAGGCTTATTAGTATGGCAACAGTGGTAATCAGCTTTGGCTTTAGGTTCATATCTGGATTATGGAACTTTGAAAGTTCTGTACTTAAGCTTTAGTTTCCTTAAAGGTGGGTGTACTAATGGCAAAGTCCATAGGTTATCAGGTAAGAGTAAATGAAATAACTCTCGAATACTTAGCACTGTGCCTGGCCCTGGGGTGTCCTTAGTAAATGGTAACTAATGGTGCTGTTACTGATATTTTGGAGAATCCTGGAGTTATGCAGAACACCTTTGGAAATGCTGATCTGTAACTGTCTTGGCCGCTCATTTCATCTGGTTTTGCAGAGGAGGCCAAGAATAGGTTTCTGTGGTTCACCCTGTAGTGTCCTGTGTCCGATATTTCACCGTCTCTGTTCTTGTTTAAATGCCAACTCTCCAGTCTTAACTGAAAGGATCCCTCCCTTACTGTGAGTGATTGCGATGTTCTACTCAAAGGGCCTCATTTCTAACCCAGGACTGTTTTAGAAACTTTCACACGGGAAGATGGGGGTTTTAACCAGTTGGAGCTGAAGCTGTCGTTTGCCTACTGAGTTCATTGTCACAGCTGTCCAGTATTATCCAGCACCTTTCAGATCTGTGTGATACTCTTGCAGTCATAGTCTTTCAGGAAAGCATAATATATGGCTCATCAGTGGGGAGAAGGGGGTACCCCACCTCACCTGATGACTGTGCTCAATTTGTGTGTGATTAGTAATTGTACTAATTAGCAGATGTCCTGGCACATGGTACTTCATCTGATTAATTCATTTGTTGATTCTCCAATATTTATTGATTGCCTCCTATGTTCCGGGTGTGGGGGAGGCAGAGATGAATAAGAATTGGCCCGTCTCCAAAGCCTTAGAGCTACGTTGTGGGGCAGTCCTAAGTGTAAATAATCGGAGTGGAATGGAAGCCGGTCTCTTAAGGAAGGAGCGAGGTTGCTAGGGAGAAGGTGGCATTAGCACCCGAGCCGACTGGTGAAGCTTCCGACAGCGCCAGGGCCATAGGGTGTGACAGGACCGTTACACTTCTTCCAAGGCAGTTAGCTGGAAGCAGCATGGAAAAGGGCCTAGAGGGAGGACCCAGAATGGGTTACACGACCAGTTAAAGGAGACGAGTCACTCAGGACTGGGCTGGTGCAAGATGGGGTGTACTTCTGTTTAGGAAAAAGGGGTGTGGGTTTAAAAAGTCAAGAAACATTGTTCAAAGCAGATGGAGAGGGATTCAGAGCAGCGGCTTGGGGGACAGAGAGGAAAGTTGTTTAGGGTGTGGAATTGCCAGGAGGCACTGACAGTTCAGTGTGGATGTTACTTTGGTGGGAGGAGGGAGAAAGGACATCAGGGGTAACTGAGGGATTTCAGGTTTTGATGGTTGGAAGAGCAGTGACACCACTGTGGACAGGGCGCGCAGAGGCCAGAAAGAAAAGCAATGTGCGGGCCGGGGCGGGGCTGAGGTTTGGGGGCGCTGCGGGAGGGGCTAGGTGGGGGTGGGCGGGCCGATGCCGGGACTGACGGGGTGGGGTGGGGCCAAGGCCCGGCTGGTTGTAGCGGAAGTGCCCCAGAGGTACTCAGGGGGATCTGTGCCTTGACGGGAATCCAGCTCTGCGTCCCAAAGGCTCTGGGCTGGAGGTGTGGATACGGGGTTCATCAGCCTGTTCGCAAGCAAGGGACAGTGGCTCAGCTGACTGTGAGTGAGCCGGTGGGGGGGCCATGGGCAGGGGCAGCAAGCTCCCACTGCCGTTCACCCCTAAGAGCCTTGATCAGATGAGACACAGGATGAATGAGCTGGAGGGAACCCTAGGAAACAGCGCTCGCTGGGAGGTGGATTCTGCAAATAACAAGGCGGAGCGGTTGAAGGAAACTAAGAGGCTGGTGTCGCAGCCGGTGGAAAGGGGGACGAAAGCCAGGCTGCAGGGCCTTTGGGATTAAATCACTCCTTGAAGAAGTTTGCCTGGAAGGAGAAGAGTACACAGGTCGCTGGGGCAGGGCGCGGGGTTGAAGGAGGCCTGTGGTTTCTGTAAGAAGACGTGAGCACTTTGGGGAATGGAAGGGATCAGGCAGTGAGCAGGCAGAGCTTCGGGATGGAGAGGGTGGAGATGGATAGCGCAGGATCCCAGAGGGAGACAGAAGGGCAACCAAGGCCCACGTGGAGAGGTAAGCCCTAAACAAAAGGGCGGCCTTCTCTTTGTTTTGGAGGACCCGTAGGAAGGATTGCTAGGAATACAGACACGTTTGGAGGTGGTTGGGAAGAGAGCCTGAAAGTGCTAAGGCCTGTTCTGTGGTGGCCTCTATTCTTTCCGTAAATGAAGAGGTGAGGTCATCTGCTGATAGGGGAGAAGAGGGAGGATCTGGGTACTTGAGAAGGTGGTAAAAATTTAGATAAATGGGAAAGGGAGCCGACTGGATGCCTTCCTCACAAGAATATTTTGGGGGGGGGGGGTGCTGAAACCAGAAACCGCAAGTTTATCCCTGGTCCAGTCTGCAGGGGCATCAGTAGATGGGCTGAGTACACCTATCTGTGTGTGGTGCAAGGAGGAGGACGTGAGGAATGAAGTTCAAAGGTGTGTGAGCTCTAAGTTGAGGGATAGTGAGAGCAGAAAGGCTGATTGGTTGGAAGAAAAGGGGCAGGAAGTGGGATGTAGGAGTTGGTATGGCTGGAACAGGCAGGTGGAGAAGAGGAGGAATGCCCATGGGTTGCAGTTGGATATTGGAATATTTGAATTTAAGGTTATGGAGGTAAGACATTCCCAGTGGTATGAAAACTCAGGATGTAGCCATAGGAATTTGTTGTAAATGTCTGTTGAACGACTAGCACAGTATTCCCTGGAGACCCTTCCAAGTATTACTCTGAGATTCGTAAGACTTGTCCTGGGAGCCTGAATCTCTTTGTGACTGGCTTAGGTGTGATCCTCTGCTGGTGCTAAGCAAACAGCAGGACTGGCTTTTCATTGGTAACTTACTAAGTCAAAAAAAATTTTGGAGGTTGCCAGCTTTTTGGCAAATTTTCATTGGTAATTGGTAACTATTATGAAAAATGGTTACTGATATTGATGATTATACCTTTTCTAGAAGTTGCCACTAGTAGCTTTGTTGGGCTTCGTTGTTTTGACTCACAGTTGTAGTAGTTTTGATGAAGCTTCTTAATAAGGACTAGAATTGAAGAATGAATTAGGGTATTCCTCTTGGAGAAGGCAAAGGGCATTACTATATCTAAAGTTTTAAAAGTTTATGAAATATTAGTCTCAGATACATGCATTATGGTTGAATTCAACAAAACGTTTAGTTTTCACTGCCCACTCATTCATTTTGCCATGTCAGCACCCTGGACAGGGCGCATCTCAGAAACTTTGTCCTGTTTCTCGGGATACATGGAGCTACAAAAGCCTCATCTGGATTGTTTGGTGGGATTGTGTTTGATTCAGTGTGTCAATTTCTCACGCGGTGTCTGACCGTAGGGAATGACATTTTGGGTCCACCCCCGTTTAGTGCACGTTTATCACACAACTTGGGATATAATGTGTGCCTGACTTAGGTTTGCTGACTCAGTGCGTGTACACGCTTCGCCCGGCTCCCGCAGTGGTCCCTGTGCTGGCGGAGGCACCTTTCTCTGTTGTGCTAAAGTAAAACATCCTCCGTGAGCTGTCGACCAGCAAGCAGGGTTTCTAAGTGTTCTCCATTGCTTCTTGCCTTGTTTTGATACTACTATTTTTCTCAGCTGACTATAAATACATCTTTATAGAAAGGAAAAGGGCCTCTTTTTTCAAAAACACAGCCTCTTACACCAAGTCCAAGTGAAAAGTTGAATTCACCAAACAAAAGAGGGTAAGAAAGGGCTGTGTGTAGGGCTAAATTTTTAAAAATTTAGCTTAGAAAACATTTCCCTTTTCACAAATTACAGGACTGCCTCTGTCAAGATGTCTTACCTCTCTAGTAGTCACCCCACCTTCTCACACTCTAGGAGTATTTTTAGCGTAACATTAAACTTATGGGATGGTGTGCCTCAATTTTTTAATTATAAGGTTAATTTATGTTAATTTTGTTATTTTCAAAGTTTTGCTAAAATTTTTAATGCCCTGAGTCCATATGGAAGCACCTTATTCCAATTTAAGTTACAAAACAGGGTCTTGAATATACACAGCACATTTCCAAACACCCAGGTTGGATGGCAGTGGTGGAAGTGTGTGTGTGTGTGTGCGCGTGGCGTGAGGAGCACACCCATCATTGTCTTTTCTCCTGATCAATCAATTTGCAACACCAGAGGAAGGAAAATTAAAGCAGGAAGTCTGAACGTTCACTCGTCATTTGAAGTTTGAAAGTGTTCTTATACGGGATCAGCATCTGATATGTATGAGTCCTGAGCAGCAGTGCCCAGCTGCTTCCCAAGTGGGAGTTGTTTCTGCTGTTGAGTAAATAGTGTTAGAGAAGCATTTGCAATGAGATTTGGGTGGAGAAACATCCCAGTGCAGAAGTAAGGACAGTAGTTTACAGGAGGCACTGCGACTCGGCTAAGTGATCTTCAACCCCCTTTGTGATGCTGCCTCCGTGTCTTTTCTCCAGGTTTCTTTTGAGCGTGGCAGTATTTCTCTGAGTACTGAGGGCGTGGTGTGGAACACTGAAGAGAAATAACAAATCTGGGGTGACCGGGGTTGCCCTGGGCAGCTGTGATACAGAACAAGCACTAACGGGCCTGAGGAGACATGACTCAGGTGGAGCACAGTGGCCCAGGCATGGGGTCGGAGAGCAGCCAGGGACATGGTCATTTCTTCAGGTTGCCTTCTGCAGTGACTTCTACAGAAGGTGACTCGAGTTCTTCCTGAGTTACACTCAGTCCGAGACGGCCTTGTCCTGGAGAGGAAATACTCTCTCTGTGCTGCCTAGTATGGCAGCTGCTGTTCTGATGGCTTACTGAATACTTGGAATAAGGGTTGTGCAACTGAGGAGCTGACTTGTTAATTTTATTTAATTTTACTCAATACATATTGATATGAAATACCACAGGTGACCAGTGGCTATTGGCTGGATAGAATATGTCTAAGAAGAGGCCCTCCTGAGCGCCTGCCTACCCCCGTGCTCCGCTTCCTGCACTGCCTGGGAGTGTGTGCCCTGCTTGCTTAGGGTGCCCCTCACGAGTTTCTAAAGGGGGGGGTGGAGTTAAGGACACTGGCTTGTTGACACGCCAGAATTGGGGCCTGTCAGGATGGTTGCTGGCCACCCTGCAACCCAGTTTTGTTCATAGCCATCTCTGGAGCTCAGCTCCTTGTCTCCTTGGTCGAGGACAAAGGTGCGGTTGAACAGACAATTCTTGGGTCGCCAGCGGGATCTGCAGAGTAAGGTTTTCAGCTTTCTCAGCTCCCTCTGCACATGAGAAATGAACAAGGCTGGATTGGGAGAACTTCATGAGGTTCTAGGTGGGTCTCTGTCAAGTCAACTTGCATTTAAGGATCATGGGATCCTGATAAGAAAAACTTAATCTGGCATCAATAGATGCAATATCCAGATGATTTTGAGTAAACCACTTAATCTCTCAGAAACACAGTTTATTCTACATAAAGGGGAGGAATAAGAGCTGTTCTGACTGCCTGTGTGATTGCTGCGAATGACAATATCAATTGTAAAATGCTGCTTAAAGGCTTGCCATCAGTTTTGAACAGTGGTCTATACTTAAATTATCTTCCTTGCATCCATTCTCTATGACTCCTGGTTAAGTAAAAAGGAAGCTAAAAGAAAGAAAGGATTTAACACACCGAAGGAAATGTCTCGAATAATTAAAATCTTACTGTTGCCTTGAAGAAAAGGCCTGTGTCAGATGGGCAAGGTGCCTGGTCCTCTTTTGAACTGACTTGCACCTGTGAGTCCGGGGCTCTGGCAGTGATGGGACTGGGGCAGTATCACCGGACCCAGGGTCCCTGGTCAGAAAGCCACTGAGGAGGGACTCCGGCCTCGAGGGGAGAAGGAGGGGCCCCTGGCAGCTACCAGGTTGTGGAAGAGCCTTCCTGCTCGCCCCGAGGGCCTCCTCACCTCCTCACCCCAAGCCACGTAGAACCCCATTGACCCACCCTTCCCCAGGCTCCAGTGTTCTGTTCTGTGAGTTGTGAAAATTGTTTCTTCTGCCCATTTCCTTAGTAGCCACGTGGCCCTTGTAGGTCTGCGGCAACATATTAGTAAATTGATCTTCAAGGAAAAAATAGTATGTGAAGGCACAGAGGAAAGGGGTTCTGCATTCTAACGGTAAAAGGGTGTTTCCTAGATCGAGACATTAAGAACCAAATCGTGTTGTGAATTTTGCATTTCTTTAATTCCCCAGCCCCAAACCATTTCTTCAAATACTAGCCTGCTTGGACTGCTGTCTGATCTAAAATTCCCTCCATGTAAATGCGAAGTAAAATGTAACATTTGTGTGTATATGTTTCCTCCCATAGAAAAAGATAGCAGATTTGTTTTTAGTATTTCAAAGGACTTTGTTCTGCTGGATTGAAATTGATAAATTATTTCATTACCCTTTGCTGCATCCTGTTTAGGCTACTTTATTTATGTATTTGTGTCTTTACTCTTGATAGTGTACTGAAGGAGGCTGAAAGGTTGACATTTTACCATGGAGCAGAAAATGGGAAAGGTTTCTGTTTTGATATAAAATGTGATTCATTCTGACTGTGACTATGCCTACACTTAAGTATCTGACCTCAGAATATTTTCACATTTCATTATCATGCATGTTTCAACACAGAATCCTGATTCATGAATAAATAACTGACTCATCCATTCAAGAAATATATTGAGCATCTCTTGTGTCAGGTAGTGGGGGCCTCGGAATGTATCACCAAGTCCCTTCTTTCTAGGAGCCTGTAATTTGGTGGAGGCTGACTTGTAAGCAAACGATGGCAGAGCAGCAGGACCGACACTGTAATAAGGCATCGAAGACGCCGATGCAGGGTACAGAGGAGGACATTGCTGGTTTTCCTGGGACTTGGCCAGCGAAGGTCTCACCGGGGAGCTGGCATTCGATGTGGAAACATTTGCTGAGCAAAGGGAGAGAAGCGCCACCTGAGCGGCCTCTCTCAGGCACACGCTCTGCTTCTCTGAGGCATGCTGCACGTTCCCACGAGTACTCACTCTCTGAGTGTGATGTGCTGGCCCCTGTGCTTCACATATGCTCTCAGTCTGCTGCACGCACACACACCTGTTGCTGAGCCAGGGGTTTGCTGTGCTCCAATGGTGCACTGACACGATGGTGGACACCAGCCAGTCTATGTGCAAAAGCTGCATCTACCTGTTCTTTATCTTATCCAGCATATTCTGCCTAGCTGAGGGCTTTGCATATAGTAGGTGCTCAGGAAATACTTCTTGAACGGATAAACACAGATGCTTATTTAAAATTGGTATTGGCTTATTGGGTTTGTCATAATTATCACAAACTTAGTGGTTTAAAAGAACAGAAGTTTATTCTCTTACAGTTCTGGAGGCTGGAAATCTGAAATGAAGGTGTTGGCAGGGTCTCGATCCCTCAGAGGTGCTGGGGGGACCCTTCCTGTCTCCTCCAGCTTCTAGTGGCTCCAGCTGTTCTCTGGCTGGGGGCTAAGTGACCCTGGCCTTTCCTCCATCTTTGCACAGCCTCTGCTCATCTGTATCTCAGATCTCCCTCCTCTTTTCTTATGAGGAACCTCTGATTAGACTTAGGATCTACCCTAAATTCAGGCTGGCCTATTCTTGAGATCCTTAATCTCAACTGCAAAGACCCTTTTTCCAGGTAGGGCCTTATTCACAGGCTTTGGGGGTCAGAACATGCACATATCATTCGGGGGAGTCACGATCCACCCCCCACAGGGTCCTTTCCCGGGTCTGACTGACCAGCGTGTCACAGTGACAGAAAGCTTTGGTCAGATAGCTACTTTCACTGCAGTGGGATGGGAGTGGAGGGTAGTGGTGAGAGGTTTTTGAAAATGCCTCATTGCATTCATTCTTTCTTATCTGCCACGTCTGGAGGAAGGGTCTTCTGGACGAGCATTTCAGTGGGTCATTTAGTCCACACAGTGTGGTCCACCTGTGGCTCCAGGGACCCATAAGCCACACTCACGACTTCCGTGGCTCGCTCCTGAGCACAGCTGACTTGAACTGGGTGGGTGGCTGGTTCCAGGGGCAGGAACTCATGGCCATCCAGTGGCAAGTGGAACTGTCTGCTTTTGGTGCTCTTATGGCAATGGGAGTGTAGACACTTGAGACCGAGATAGTTGGAGGGCACTCACATCTGCAAGGTTCTGGGGGTCCTGCGCACTGAGCTGGCCCCTGGGCACAGGGCAGCCGAAGCTGGGAGGAAGCCAGTCCACAGGGAGAGTGGACCCGTGACCCAGAGAGAGCTGCAGAGGTGCCAGGGGGAAGCATGGCTCTGTGGCTCGGAGAGAGACCAGCCCCCGGCCCCACCACCTGCAGTCTGCACTGGGCTGTGATGTGTCTTTCTCATTCTTGAACTTACATGAAAAATAGACATTGGCATGTTAAGCCCATACTGTGTATCAGGCTTTAGCATATTATTTGATCGTTCCTCATTTAATAGCTGCGGCGACTGAGGTAATGGGTAAAGTGACCTGCCTAAGGTCAGTCAGCTGGCAGGTGTGAGAACGAGGCGTCCAATTCCAGAGACCAAGTGCAGACCGGTGCTCTCCACTACCTCCCCTTCCCTCCGGCGCCCGTCCTGGCTTCCATGAGCCTCCCAGCGGGACTGAGTGCGTCTGTTTCTTGTATCCCAGGGACAGATGTTGAATTGATTAGCCAGATACATAATAAATTTTAAAGACTTTGCCAGGTTTTCTTATTTATTCTTTGACTAATGTGAAAATTAAAGTACTCTGTGATAGACCATGGGGCTGTGTGGTTTTTGTGATATATACATTTTTTGGAATGTGTTTATATGTTTCACAATAAAATCAGTTAACATTCTTAAACAATTAAACAAACTTGGATTTGATAAATAGCAGGCCACAATATTCTAGCACCTTCAGCTAAATCAGCCAGCCCATCAGTCTGTTTCACCGTGGCTGAAATACTGACTTTACTGCTTCTACAGCATTTTCCTTTTCCGGGACACGGCCACTGTGTTACAATAGAACTATTTCGAGATTGACATGTCAGAGAAACAAGTTCCCGCCCCAGCTTCCTTTCCCATCTTCATTCTTCAGGAGACTGTGTGCAAAGATATCTTTAAAAGCTTAAAGTCCTACTAATAGTGCAGTGTATTGTAATCTAGGTTCAAAGTCTTCAAGGATAATACAGGAGATTCAGATTCAGTAGTTCTACAGAGAACAGTCTCAGATAGCAGATTGTTTCCGGAAAAGAGAAAAGATTTGGGGTTGAATTAGGCATGTGGAATTGCAGGTTATCATTTTTCCCTATCATTCATTTGTGTAATAGTGAAAAGGGAGGCACAGAAGATGACAGACCCTTTTGAGTCAGTAATATATGGTGTGATTTTCAAGTGCCCACTACAGAAAAGTGTGTTACCTGATCATTTGAAACAGGCCTCTCAGGGAAGCATATATGTCACCCCAAAACCTGACACATCCTTAAAGAAACAGTTTCTGGATGAAACTTCAGGTTTTCAAAGTAAAAATGTAGAGTATTCCATTGATGTCACATACAGGTTGTCAAATCAGACATTTAAACATCTTTAAAAAACCCCGAAAATTAGATGCTCTGAAAAGACTCCTTTTTTTTAACTTAGCTAAAAAAAAAGGCCTGTCAGTCAAGTTCGATGCGGGCGGTATTCATGTGCAGCACCGCTTTTGTGTATAAGAGCAGCAGCTGTCCAATCGAGCGTCTAATTGGTAATCATGGATTATTAAGCTAATTGTTTGAATGGAGGCTATAACTGATATTATTTCTGAAGCTCTAGATCATATAACAGTATCTTTATGGTGACAAGAGAAAAAGAGACATGGCTGTGACTGTAAATTGCCAAAACATCAGATCATATAGGTGGCATCCTAAGTGGAGTTGTATTAGGGCTGGCTTTGTTTCCCTCGAGCTTGGAGGGCTCCTAAGTGCCAAGTCATTGTGTGTGTAGTTGCCAGGGTGAACATAAGTCATTAAGGGAGCGGAGAGGAGTGGCTTCTGCTGGGCTCTTTTTCTCTTTGTTTTGTGTATTGCCTTGGATCCAGAACAACATGAGTGGCATTTGAGTGCAGATTACATGCGGTTAAAAAGAAATCAGCTCCTGTCTTGCAGTAATCATTTCTTACATTTATTTAGCCTTTCCATTTATAAATCGCTTTCACATATGCCATTTCATTTAATTCTCCCAACACTAAAAAATAGTGATTCTTCTTGCAGAAGCCAGTCGGCTGGGGGTATCTGGTAAAGATGGGGGTGTCTGCACGAGGAGAGACTGTCACTTTGCTTTCCAGTTGGATGACTGCAGCCAGAGTGATCCCACCTTGTCCCAGAGCTGCCAGAGCAGAGGGAAAGAGACCTGCGGAGAGACGGCAGGGTGGGCCACACGGGCAGGTCTGTGTGCAAGAGACAGCCTCCCGGCTGCCCTCAGCCAAGTGTCTCTCAGTTTGGGAAGCAGAGGAGCTGGGTCCCGCTGTGTCGGCAGCCCCGCTGCGGGCCAGGAGCCAGAGATGGTGAGCGCTGCCCGCTTGCTGGAGCCTCTGCAGCGTGGCGGGCAAAGGCAGTGCCTCCCGAGGGTGCTGCGTGACCTCTCCAGCAGGGAGTCTGTCAGAAGATGCTCCCCATCTCAGAAGGCATCAGAGACTTGCCTTTACAAAGAAAAACTCATGTATGGGTTTTTTTGTGTCTTTAATGAACTAAACACAATAAACTCCAGTAGGGGCTTTACTCTGACTACTTGCAGTTATACTCAATTTGCACGTAATTTGTGTGTCATAAACATACCTATACATTATTACTCTATGTGCACACATTGAAATATCTATTAAGTTTTAATTTGTATGTTTAATATCCTTCTTAGATTATAAGCACATCAAAAGCTGTGATTGTCTTGTCTTTTTTTCTGTTATCCTCCCACTTGGTCCAGTCCCAGACTGTGGGCCTGCTACTTCAGCTGGACAGTGGCCAGACATAAATGATAATGAAGGAGTTGTTGGAAGAGAAGACAGACAGGGATCCGTGCTGTTTCTGTCCACACTTAAGGCTACTCAGGATTTAAGCTGGAAGAGCCCTGACTGCACGTTGTTTGAAATGCCCATAGATATGAATGCACATCTCCTGAGATGCAGATTAGATATTTTGAGCAACAATTTAATATAAAGCCATGGTTGTCTTATTGTAAAACCACAGGACTTAGTGGAAATTTTTATTGTGTCACCATAGATACCAAAATCTAATTTGACTACTCCTGTGGGAAGTTGCTAACTATAGTCTGATACTGACTGTTACTTTTCATCAGCTGAAGCAGTCTGCTAATTGAGCTGGAGCCAAGCCAGAGGAATCTTCCAAAGAGTAGTTTATACAGCAGTGTTTATAAGCGATTCAGTGAAACCTCTTATGAAAGCAACAAAGGGCAGGAAGGGTCTGGACACGGCGAGTGTGTCTGATGCTTCATACGGATGAACGGGAGACATGGCTGGGCCATGTAGGTCCTTCGGACTAGTTCAGCAAGGTCCAGGTAGAAATGGCTTAATTTACTCAGCAGCCAGGAGTGTCCTTATTTGCTTAACAGCTCTGTCAAAGCAACCCCCAAGCTCCCTGGGGTTCAGTAAATGAGCACGGTGCCTTGCGCTATCAGGTTACGCACATCTACAGGCTGGGGGCATTTTGTGCTGTTTGAGGTTTCAGTCACAAAGTTGCATCAGACGTCTCAACTCTGAAGAGGGGTTTTTATAAAGACAATGGCAGCTTTGCCTGCTATCACCTAGGAGCTGTGTAGACAGATGGGTAGACCCAGAGCTCAGGGAGCATATTTTCTCTTGGGGAAATTGAAGCATAGGGAAAATTGTTGGACCAATGACCTGTACTTGTCTGGCTGACTGCCTTTGCTACTGGCCATGTGGTGTGCTATGTTTTATTTGTGAACTTTTCCTGCATGCTGTACACTGCTAAGCATTTTACATCCCTTACATAATTTCGTCACATTATACTCTACTATTTACTATTCTACTGAGAGTAGGAGTTCATAAGTAGCTCAAGTGTACATAGTCAGTAGCAGGCTTTTCAAATTGAAAGCCTGGCCTTTAGTCTTTACAGTTGTAGGGAAAGAGTGGAAGGTGAGCATGATACTATTTGCGGAAGAGGGTTTACAAAACGTTGCCTCCTTGGCCTGAGGTGATGCTGTACCACACTTCCAGGAGAAACCTGAGTCCCTGAAGTCAAATGATCATTTCCTGTCTGCGTTGCTGCGTGTCATGGAGACATGATATGGAAGCTCTTGGCATGTACTAGGTGCATTGTAAGTGGAGTTATTATCGTTGTAGTGCTTTTCTGTGAATTTGACCTTGTATGATTTTGCCTAGTCCCGTGTTTCTCAAACTCGTGCTCATGAGAACCCTAGGAATCCTGTTAAAATGCAGATTCTGCAAGTCAGAAGCAGGGCGTAGGATCCTGCATTTCTAGAATGCTCATGCAGCTGGAGTACCAAGGGCCTAGTTTATATCCAGTCCTTGAGCTCAGTGTGGTTTCCCGTGAGACAGGGTGCCCTTTATGGCTTCAGGCCACAGCGAAGTCACCAGCGCAGAAGGGCTGTCTTGGCCTCAGTAAAGTCATACAGAGCTGGCTGAGCAAACTTAGGAGCAGGCATTTTAATAGGAACAGGGAGACACTGGAGGGGGAAGAAATGCAAAGAAATGTTCCAAGGCAGGGAGATGCATGTACACAGGAAGGATGAGGGTCATTGGAAAAAGGTGCTGTGCTGCCAGGGGTTTTCGTTCACAATGGATTCAGTGGGCCTGCGGAATGGCAGCGGGACGTTCTTGGGGTGAAAGGGTTTATTGCCTGGCTTGTTCTCCTGGCGATAGGTCAAGCACTAGAATCACGTCTGCATCCAACAGTCTGCAGGTCTGTAATCCTCCTTCGTCTCCACCTCTGCCCAGAGCACTGGGCAGAGCTCTTTATATAGTGACTCAGTCAATAACTTACTGCCTACGAGTGTGGGAGCAGTAGCCTGCAGCAGGCCAGTTACATCATCAAGTAGTTTAGGATCAGGTGAGGGTCCTGGCCACAGGAACATTCACTTTATCCACAGTTGCTCTTATATTATGAAAGTTCATTGTGAAAAGGTCCTGATAGGAAAACATAAAAGACAAATGGTCTGGATCCCCCATTGCTTTCTCCATCAGGGCCCCAGTGGGATGAAGCAAGCCAGGTGCAAGGGTGCATGATTTAAGGAGGCACTCGCTCTTGGGTACTGACCCTACACTTGCGCCCCCCTGAGAGTGGGTGCCTCTCTGAATGTTTGGTCCAAGATACCTTGCTGTCCTCATCTGAGTGCCCGCCCCGCCCGCTCCAGAGGTGGTACCTACACACTGATCAGGCCGGAGGGACCTCTGTCATCATTAGCCTCCTGTTTTATACATGTAGAAATAGCCCCAGGCTATATGATTTATTCATTGTAGTTAATAGCATAACAGCATTTTATAAGTTTCAAGTGCACATCTTCTCCCACATTTTAACATCTTTGAAATCAGGATTATCTTAAAATTGGCAGCTTTTGACCACAGTGTCATAGTTTGATTGGTGATGTTTTTCTTTCCTTAATGGTCTCAAAAATAATAATGGTGCACCTTAAAGTTGATGGGCTGTGTCTTGCCAATGGGTTTCAGCCCTCGGCAAGTTCACTATGGATTCAACATCACCAAAGAAATGATAGTAAAACATTCTTGGGGAGAAAGGATTATACCCAACTTGATTTCCATGGTGGCAGGTCAACCACTAAAATCCCATTCACTCAGAGTGAGTCTGCATGTAGCAAGCTGGTCTCTGCCTCTGGGCCTCTCTGCCCGCACAGCCGTCCTCTGGGTCTCCGTCCTTGGCGCTGTCACCAACTCCAGCCTCTGCTCTGCTCTCCTGCAGCCTTGCAGCCATGCCACCATGTTGTGCAGGGCACTGGGCAGAGCTCCTTATATAGAGTCAGTAGCAATGTATTGCCCACACGTGTGCAGTGAGCTAGCCAACCAGGGCCAGGTGAGAATCCTGGCCACAGGAACTTTCATTTTATCCACAGGCTCTCCTGTACCATGAGACACTGCAGTAGAGAACTGGTCTCCTGCTCTGTGTTCAGTGCCCCTCTGCTGGGTCCCTTGTGATGTCCACATGGTCATCCAAAGCTCTTAGCTCAGCATAGTGGTTAAGAGCTCGGCTCTAGAACTTGATCGCTGTCCCATGTCCCAGCTGTGACCATCTGCCCATTCAGCTTGCTGCACTACAGCTCGAGGGTGACCAGGTGTGACCAGCCTGATGGCACCCTTGCCAGGGCAAAGTGGACCGACCCACATGGACCAGGGGCCGTCCGTGGTGAGCTCTCCTGAGCGCCCGCTGTTACCGAGGACAGCCTTGCTGACAGCGCCCTTTTGGAGCCCTGGCAGTGTGTGCACAGGTGTTCCTCCGGGCAGGCTCGATGGCCCACATCTGCTCTGGGAGTCTGTGAGACCAAGGACAGGGTTCTGGGCATCAGTGTGGTTAAATATGTAGGCTGTCCACCGAGGGAGATTAGAATTTCCATCCACAAAGGTTATTAAAAGTGGGAACTGAAAAGATTTGTCTTGACTGATACAGATGTTGGCCCGTCTGCAAACAGCTGCACCAGGTGAAGTCTGGGACAGTTCTATGATTTCCTGTTAGGTGAGACCCATTATTTTTTAGTACCAGGAAGTTCTGACTAGGTGGTGTCTGTGAAGACTTGATCAGGTGAGACACGGGTGCCGGCTGGCTCAGCCATTCTCATGCTACTGTCCTGTTGTGTGGTCACCAAATACAGTTGCCTTGGACGTGAAGGACACGGACAACCTTATACCTTTCATGCTGTTTAAGATCCCCCCTTATTTCCTTTCTCCTCTTAGGATCTCCTCTTAGGATTGCGTTTGGGTGAGCTCGGAATCTGGGCTGACCTTTCCTGAGCCTCCTCTTCACTGGTAGGACGTGGTTCCTCTTGCTGAACTCCCGGAGTAGCCCATGCTGTCCTGTGATGTTCACTCCAGGCTGCAGGACATCAGTTTATGTGTTTTCTTGCTTAGTCCCCTGCGTGGTTTTGAGAACTCTTGGAGATCTTGGCTTAGTCTTCCTTGACATCCTGCAGTGCACAGCATAATACAGTGCTTAGTAGAAATTTATTGAATGGTTACCTTTTGAGTTTCTGAATAGAACCAGGATAGATTTATTTTACCCAGCTCACATCCACCATGGAGTTAGGTAATAGCTCATCTGGGGTCAGGCCAGGCTTCCAGATTACCTACCTTCCAAAAGCAGGGAGCCCTTGTCTCACAGGTCAGCAAGTCATATATGACTTACATAAGCTGCATCACATGCCCCAGCAGCAGCCATGGTGCACTTGGTGAGTGAGCACAGGTGAGTTCAGACAAACGTGTGTCCAACGCCAGACCCCACATCACAGACCTCCCATTGCACCACACTCGTTACCAGCGAGATAATCTGTTCTGTCCACGGAGGGGTTATCGCTGGGGCCGCAGGAGCCCTGGGGAGAGGCTGAGGCAGGAGTCCGCTCTTCGTGGCTGTTGCCGTAAGTCAGGAGCAGGTGGTCGGAGCTCTCGGCCCTGGGAGTCTGTCAGATCACATGACCTGAGTTCGGGTTTTTCAGGATTGCCTAAGGAGGGAGCACTTTTGTTGAACATTTTGTGCAGAGTGCTCTGAAAGTCGCGTCTTTCTGCACAGAAAACATTCAATAAGCTTGTGGCTGAGCAGTCTTCTTAAATACACATCCCTTTGATCATTTGGCATTGGTCGTGAGGGGCAGACCAGTCTGATATTTGAAATTGAGTGGCTGTTTCTCCTCGAAAGGCGTCACAGTCCACATTCCCAGGGATGCCTTTTACTTCTCAGTTCTTGACCTCCTCGGTGGCATCAGCACTTCATTCATCACTGAGGCACCACACGCCTTTGTCCCAGCATAAGGTGTGAGCCACACATTTCAGTGCAGGCCAGCACTTTGCATGGTTTAAGGTGAAAAGGGCTCTCTCTAACTTTGAAAGTTGGGAAAAGGTGTGAACAGAGCAGTGGATCGGGAAAGCCAGATGGATTTCCAGCTTCTGGTAGAGTCTTTGTTAGGGAGCTTAAGAAGAATGAGGTTTGAAGTGTTAAATTCTCAGAATATAAGTCACAATCTCAAAACAGTATAAGAAAAATAACAACAAGGTTTTATATTAGAATATCTGAGCAGCTTCCGTTCGGCTTTCAGAGGTAATTATAAGCTCCCTGCGTTGTGGCAGAGTGGACTTAGCAACCTTGCATTTTATCCCAAGCCCACAGATATATTTTTTGACTGAGACCTTAGTGTCTATTTTTCTAAGATTTAGACAAATACAGATTTCAGCCAGAGAAAAGCACATGGTTCTTCCGGTCCCTCCCTCTTGGGGCGGTGGTCCTCAAGCAGGTGGGCCGAGTGTGCTGCCCCTGGGTAACGTTGAGAGGCCATCTGGTGAAGCCAGGCAGGTCCCGGTTGGCAAGTCCCGACGTCCTGGCCTCTCTCTGCAGCACCACGTTCCGAGCTTTGTGGTGTGAGCACTAAGTGTGCCGCACAGGTGACTCGGGCTGACCTTGGTGTTTTGCTTCTGGAGTTTAAATGAACTTCCACATCCGTAATTCTACCCCCCTGACCCACGGGTTAGTTGTTAGTCCCGCTCTGTCCCTTTCTGGAGTTACTCACGCGCTGGTGATCCCAGCCGTGCATTGCCGTGTGATATGGCTGCCCTGAGGGTGCGGAACGCCTGTTCACGGGAGCTGTGGACTTGACGGTTTGGCTGGGGTGAGTGTGAGGCCTGAGTAACGAGTTTGTTCTTCGTGGCACTTACAGGGCTTCAGATCGCGGTTTGCTTTATCATCACAAAGTGCATTTGGTTAAAGCGTCTGTGCCTCGCTCGTTTGGCCTTTGAACAGATAGCAGATCCACTCCTGCTTAGCCTGGTCTGTGTACCTGACGTTGACTCGTGGCCTTATGGGCATCAGAGGGATGCAGTCTGTCCTCGGCTGCTGCCAGGGCTGTTCTCGGCGTGGTTGGCCGGCCGGGTGGGGCCTCTGCCAGGTCTGCTTGGGGCAGCATTGCAGCAAGATGCTTGGTTCTGGAGGAGCCGGTTCAGCCCTGAGTTCTGTGGAGTTGCCGCATCAGAACCGAGCAGGTGGTCCTCCGGGGAGACACATGACCAGCTTTAAATGTACGAGTTAAGTAGGTTGAAGCTCTGTCCTTAACTCCAAATCATACTAAAATTAGTAAATCGCAAGGGAATGATACTTATTATCCCCCCAGTCAGCGGGAGGCCAATGAGAAGATGGGAACCAGAGGTAGGGTGAGACTAATTGATGCAATTTTAGCCTCTTTGCAGCAGTGGGAGGAATTGTTAATTTTTTTGTGGCATTGGGCTCTGACAGCTGTGATTGGGACCAGTGTGTATTCAAAATGTAAAATTAGCAAAGTGTTAGGAAGTCAGAATGGGCCGTGTCTACACATTTCATGAAAGCCCCACATTTGGCTTAATTCATAAGGCTTTGGGTTTTCCCCTTGAAAATTTAAAAAATAGAGTTGATTTAGATTTTTTAAAAAATTAGTACATAAAAGTGATTAGTGAGGTTTCCGTTTACTAAACAAGGAACCGAGGTTCAAGACAGGGATACACGTGGAGGCGCTGGGCCGCTCTCTGAATGTGCCCTCCTGCCTTCGGAGCGGCGTGTGAGGCAGCGGCCTGCGGGACCAGCCTTTCAAAGCGCTTGGGAGGGCGAGGGTAACTGTGCCAGGGAAGGGAAACAGAGTATTTCACAAAAAGCAATGGGGAAACACTTCTGAAAGGGGGAGATAAAGGTGCATAATAATGATACTCATGACATGGAAAAAGTGCATTTTGACAAAGGAAGATTGTAATGCCTACTGTTTCTATTAATTGAAATGAAAAAGCATAACTGTGGATTCTGATGCATTTTTCCTCCCAAAGTAACTGGCAGGGTTCTTGTCTATAAGGCTTCATTATGGCACAAGAGAAAGAAATTGATTTTTTCAGTACATCCAACTTAATTTTATGCGGAGTGAAATGTAGAGATTGGTGAAAAGAGCTTCAAAATTTACAGGGGTCTGTGTGTGTTGAACAATTGGGTTTTCCTGGCTATTTGCAAACTGTAGCATTTACGATTGTTCTTGTTTCATAATCTCAAAAGAAGTTATGGGAGAGTAATTTTTAACTATTCTCTCTGACCTTATTAGCATTACATTGTACTGTGAACTATTAGTTGATAAATTCAAAGACTCGACAAGAAAGGACGCTGTTATATGTTTAGTTAGCATGCATGAGGACGTCGCCTTGTGTGGGTTATTGCTTAGAGCATTACTGACCCATATTAATGGGATCAAGACTAATATATCGTCTGTGAAGAAGTTTTGCATTGGTGAACAATAAAGCAAGACAGCATAGTTCATGGAAAAGAAGATTTAGAACCACATAGAACATTATTTCACTTTCTGCCGCGTTTGTAGTGAAATGCAATGAATGAATTCTTGAACTTGTAGAGAACGTGTAAAGTATAAAGACCAAGGAAGTAGTGATGAGGGCTGATTGTCAGACTGTTCCCCTCCCCTCATCGCAGCAAAGGCAGTGCTCAGGTACCCCACTGCTGTCATTGAGCCACACCAGCTGGGAGAGTGCGGGGGAAGTCCAGTCTCATGTCTTTCTTGTGAGTTATATCCACAGAGCCTAACTCTGTAGCTCTCATACACTGGAAGGAAAGGAGAAGAGAGTTAAAATCGTTTTTGCATTAAGTTTAGAAGAACAGTGAGACTTTTATAGAAATGTACATTATACCCAAACTGTGACTACCCAGAAGTTTGTGCTTCTCGGCATAGTTTGTCCTAAGTCCCATCTTGACTGTGATGGATGGATTCGTTCGTTCCTTCAGCAAACGCTCGCTGAGCCCCTGCTGGGAGTCAGGTATTGTTCTGGGTGCTTGGGGCACATTAACAAAAGCAGCAGCGCCGTTTCCATCTGTTGAGCTCATGTCCTAGAGGGGACTGGAATGGACCATAGGCAATACATGATAAAGGGGTCATATATATAATACAGTAGGTTGGACATAGACAGTAAACAATAAATGAGTAAATATATAGTACAGTATGTTAGCAAGTGAAAACAGCTGAGGAAAAGGGGAGCATAGAGCAGAGGAACAGATTTGGGATATGTGTAGGGTGGGCAGTGTGTGGGCAGTTGTCAGTTTGATTTTCCAGAGATCCAGTCCCTCTAATGGGACCTACCCACCCCAGGATGCACTACGTAGAATAAGTCTATCTTAAGATACAGATAGTTACACAGTGCTTTTCAAAAAGGTTAAGTAACTGTCCCAGATCAAAGCGCTGGTAAGAAATCCGTTTGCCCTGAAACATTTCCGTCACGCGCCCCTGCCTCCCAGCTCGGGGGGCTCCCTGCTCCCGTTACTGTTGCTTTTGGCCAGACATGTCTCCGGCCCAGGATGGTGCGCTGATGATGTGTTATTGCACTTGTCTCTTCCTGGGCCCCTCAGAGTTCCTGTGCCTGACCGTGGTCATTGCTGCGGTCATATCCTCAGGAAAAGCAGCTTATAATGACTGGCAATTAGGCATGCGTGGGAGGATAAGCAGTCGAGGTCAGAAATGTCAAGGTGAAGCAAGCAGGTCAGAGGGCAGAGCCATGGCAGGAGTCACGGGAGATAATTACTTAACAAGGAAATTGTGTCCAGGGTTGGTGCTGAGGACAGTAAATAACTCATAAATCACAAAGGAAGTGAACTGACGTGAACTAATAGAGCTGCTGGTTCTCTGCAGCCCATGCGCCAAGACCTCCTTCAGTCCCCAAACCCTGCAGAGCGGGTTTCATGCTCCCCATTGCATGGAGAAGTAAACTAAGATTTTAAATGATTCAGTGGCTTGCCTGGCAGTTAACGAAGGTGGGATGAGAATCAGATCCAGAGGATTTGGCCTGGAACCTTGTCTTCCCAGCACTCCCAGAGGTGAGGAGATTAAAAGGGAATGAAATGGAAGCAAAAGAGAAAAACACAACGGTGTGTGTCTGTGTCCCCTGTCAGGTCCTGCTCGAATACCGGTCAGGCTCTGATTGAGTCCTGGTGTGAGGAACATGGATGGGGCAGAGCCAGGAGTGTTCCTACCCGACCAACAGCCCCTAGAGCAACCTTCCCCTCACAGGAGACGGTTCTCGGGTCCTTTTGATGTCCTCTGCAGCTGCAGTTCAGCCGTCTGTGGGCAGTAATAGCTAACTTTAATAAGCACTTACTATCTTCCAGACTGTTCTAAGAGCCTTACATTTGATTCATTTGAGCTTAATAGCATCAGTATGAGGCAGGGTCTATTATTTTCTACATTTTACAGATGACAAAATTGAAGCAAAGAGAAATGAACTTTCCCAAGATACCACAATTAAATGGAAAGGCTGTGGCTTAAATCCAGTGAGTCTTCACCCAAAATTCTATCCTCCCTCTCAAATGGAAGGCAAGAAGCTCAAATAAAATAATAGTGCCCAGGGCTCTGCTAGGGACCGAATCATCACAGCAGCCCTGAGAGGCGCTCTTACTGCTACAGTGTCACTGCGCAGGTGGGGAAACGGAGGCCCAGGGAGCTTAGCTGATGTGCCCAGGGGCATACTGCCACCAAGAAATGGAATTGGGGTTCAAATCCAGGCAGAACTGAGGCAGCTCTCAAATAGAATGGTGACTATATACGAATCTTTATTGAAATTCTAGCGATAAACCTGTTGGAGAACTTGGAGGGTCAGGAAAGTCTGAGCCTCCTCCCACCCTGCAGAGGAGACTAAATAAAAATAGTTACGGTCCAGGTGGGAAAATGCTTCCCATATCACTCAAATGATCAGACTTGCTACCGGAAGAAAGGAGGGAGGTCATCTAACCCCTCTTGTAACTGTCACCAGAGACCCCCCTCTGCTTTCAGGCAGGAACTGGCCTGGCCCCGTACCTGCCATCTCAGTGTTGCTTCTCAAACTAGGCCCCACAAAATACCAATACCAAAGCACCAAATGCTTAAATGCTCAAACATTCGGTACTAAAATACTAAATGCTAAAGCCAAATAACAAGCAGTCTTAATTTACAGAACATGACTCTACAGTTAGAATTTTCTCGATTAAGTATTTCTTTACTACGAATTCTTCTTGAGCCTTTGGAGTCTGACTTGTTCATGAGCGATGATACAAGCGAACAGCCAACCCAAAATACTCGAAGTACCTGGGCCGCCAGTTACCATTCGTGGACGCTCGGGGTTGCAGTTTTCTCTTGCAGCTGTAGCCGACTGCTGCTGGCTGGTGCCCCTCCGGGGGCGCCCTGGTTCCCAGGCGGAGGCCCTGCGCGGAGGAGGGCATCCGACGGGAGACGGAGCCCGCACTGCCCACAGGTCTCTTCTTTCTGGCATCTAGTTTAGCACAGATGAGGACCACTTAGGGAAAGCTTGTTTCAGAGAAAAACAGGAACATGTCAAAAAGTAGGCTTTGGGGAATCTTAGCTGTTTCACTGCATCGAGTGGAACAAGAGAAAATATTTCTCTCTTTATGCTCAAACTTGGCTTAGGTCCTGGCCTGCCTCCCTTCCCCCCCCCCCCCCCCCCCCCCCGCTCTATAACTGCACGGCAGCTCTGTACTGAAGGTTTTGCGACCTAAGATTTATGCCTTGTGGGGCACAGCTGGGTAAAGATTCTTTATCCTTAAGCCTTTGGAAGGCTTCCCCTTGAAAGTTTAAAAATGCCTCATCTCTTTTGTCTAGGTAGGAACTTTAGGAGCAGCTTTTATGGGAGCAGGACACAATGTTTTCCCACCACAATGAGGTGCCGGAAGTCATTCCAGTTCTGGCTGGAGGGGTTGTTTCACGTCCTTTTACAGATGTGAAAGGATTTGCAGATGGATTGGGGCAAGTGGATGGTTGTAAAGGACGCTGTGCAGATGAGAGGAAGCACTCAGGAATGGTCTCCCCTCCTCGGTGGGTCCCATTCTCCAGGTGGCCCCCCTCCCTCTGCCCTCTCGCTGGGAAGCTGTGGGGCTGTGATGCCCTGCAGGGACCCCCAGCCCCCACCCCTACTCAAACACACTGCTGGGACCTGTGGCGGCTGCTGCTGTGGGGTTAAGAGTAGATAAAACAGCCAATAGCAGGTAAATGTGCTCATGCTGCTGAAACGGGGAGAAAAGAGTCCTCCTTGATTAAGACAACTACAGAAACAGGGCTGACTTGGAGGATGCAGCCTGGGAGAGAGGCCGACCCTGCAGCTAGTGGTGGGCCAGGCGACTTGAACCAGGGCGACGTCAGGAAAAACAGAGTCCAGGTGGGTGTGGATGTCAGAGGAAAGTTCTGGCATTTGGATCAGAGAAGTCAGACTGACGTGTTAGTCACGGAAGAGAAAAAGGGCATTGCGCTGGTATCCTCTGCTCTGGTGCTGCGTAAACTGGCCCCTCATCTCCAGTGCCAACCTGGTGGGTCCCTCGGTTCCTGGCAGCCACGGATGGAGAAGCTTTCGCTGGCTGTGCGCTTGGAAACAGTGCACACGTGAGCGACCAGGGCCTTTCCAGGCTTCTGCCACCCCATCTGTTCACAACCCATTCCTCCTACGGCGACAGGCCCTTCGAGGCCCACACTGGGCGACGTTCCGTGTCACAAGCCCTGAGGGCCTGTGATACCCTGTGGGGCTCCTTTGAGCCCCGCCGACTCCCCCGCGGCCGGTGGGTCTGTGGCCGGCGGGTCAGCGAGGGTGTCTGGGCCGTTTGAGCCGGTGTGGAACAGCAGGAGCTGTCCGTTGCCCTCCAGCAGCTCGGTTGGCTGTGGCCTCCCTGGGCAGAGTCACATGGCAGGGACACCTCTGGCACGCTTCTAAGTAGAGAGGGGACTCTTTTATATTAAATTTTATGTATTTGATATGCAGAAAGCTGCAGGTGTGTTTTCATGAGCGCTTTTACATAAGGGAAAATAGTATCTAGTTTTGAATTACTAAGTAATCTAAGCAGTTTTTAAATAATGAAATACATTTTGTATTGCTCTTCTTTGGGCTGGTAGGTAACTTAGAATAAATGGAACCTTTGAGGCTTTGCAGTTAGGATTTACCAATGACCCTGGGCACAGAAAGGGACCAAACTTTGGTGTTCACTGAGGTCTTATCAAAACCCAGTAATTTTGTAAAGGGAATGTGACTGAGGAACAGGATGACAGCTGTTCCTCATACACTGATATTCGCTAAGTGTTTGTGGATTCGTGCCATGTCATGGCCTCCCAAGCAAAGCTCATAACTATATTCCCAGCTTCTCTTTTTCCCTTTGTGCCACCCCCCCTCCCCCCGAGAGAGCACTCACCCACCAGAGCAGCTTCTTGTCTGTATGTGTCTCACCCAACAGCTGTGTTCTGGAATCGGGGATGCTACCCGGCTTGTCGGTTCTCAGCACGGGAAGGGCCAAGTCAGTGCCGGGAATGAACGGCCGCCCGTGGTCCCACTAACCCGGGGGCCCAGCACACAGGCCCACTCGGGGGGAAGACCCAGCCCGTCCGGGGGTCCTGAACCTGTAGGGGAGGCCCACTGAGCTGGGAATCTCCAAACCCTTTCTCAAGAAACTGGGAATAATCCAGGTAACAACAGCTAACATTTCTTGTGTTCACATTTCATTGAATCCGTGCAGCAGGCTTATGAGGCAACTTGTGAACCCATTTTGCAGATGAAGAAACTGAGTCTTAGGAAGGTTAACTTTGAGGGATCAGCCGGCTGCGCCTTGTCGGAGGGCGCCCATGCCGCGGAACTAGGCCGTCAAGGCTCGCAAGCTCTGCCTTGCACCTGACCATGGGACCCTCAGCAGATTACTGCCCTCTCTCTGTGCCTCAGTTTCTTTATCTGTAGAATGGATAGTAACACCTGTTTTAAAAAGCATGTTGTAAGGATTAAGTAAGTGCCTAGTATAATGCCTGCACAGGGCAATACTCAGTATTTTCATTTCAATCTGGTCTCGGGCAGTTGGATAACTAGGTGGGGATGAATTTAAGATTCTTTTCTGAAATAGAATTGGCAAAACGCATTATCAAGTGAAGTGAGGAATGAGGGGCAGGGAGGAATTGATGACAACAGGGGATTTCTAGGGGCGGGTTGGTGGCACCCTTACCTGAGGTGTGGAATCGAGGGAGAGGAATGGGCTGGGGTGAGTGTGCGAGAAGGGAGGTGGATGTGTCCCTCTGGTAAATGCACACACAGGTGTGTGCTGTGTGCAGGTGAATGTGCACAATCATCACTAGAAATGCCAAGTGTGGCTCAGCTCGGCACAGGGCCGGGGCTGCGGGTGTGTTTCGGGAGAGTAACGGAACACCTGGTGCAGAAGAGGAAGGGCGAAGAGGCGAAGGAGGGCCCAGGAGGGATCCTGAAGTTTACTATGGTCAGATGAACCAGCAGTGAGAGGGGGACAGCGTTTGGAGGGGGACAGCGTTTGAAGGGGGTGGGGGTGTGGTTAAGCAGTTTTGTTTGTTGTGTTCTGGGGGAAAATAAACCCCCTTCCATTCCGCTGCCCTGTTTTCTGTCCACTTGAATGTGGCCGACAGGGTGACTGACCATCGCCCAGATAGGTGCACCCTGCATAGTTCTCCACACCCTGCTTGCAGCACTCCCAGGCCTGGAGCCTTCGCCTGTCTCTCCTGTCGTAAGTGTTTCAAGGCATGTCCTGTGCCTGCTGCCTCCCTGCTGTGCTGCATTCTGCTTACCATCTGCTGAATCCCTGCCCCAGCCCAGGGCTTTGCAAATGCCCCAACAGCAATCCTGCAAGGTGTAAGGTCTCAGCCCCTTCTTACATGGGGTCAAATTGAGCCTGGCAGGCCAAGCAATTCGCTAAAGCTCACACAGCCAAGAAGCCTCAGAGCTGGGATTCCGGTGCGGCTCACCGTGAGGCCACATACCAAGTTCTTTCTGCCCCTCCAAGCTGCAAGCCCCAGGGCATCTGGAAGTCTCTCCAGTGCTCCTATCTAATGCTGCCTTCTGGACACAGCATACTTTTATTGAGCATCTGCTGTATTCCGTACCTGTAAAATAGTAACTCATCTGAGGGTAAGTTCTGTGTCTTTCCTATGGTGTTCTGCCCAGGACTTAACTGAATGATGGGTCACAAGGTAGAAATTCCATGACTGTTTGTTGAGGTCAAACAGAATGAATAGGCACCCAGGTAATGAAGAGTGATCATCAGTTAGGAGTGCACACGTGTGTCCTCCCGTTAGCTGAATGACATGATGACCTGTCGGATGGCCTCCAATTTCATTGGGAACTGTTAGCATTTTCAGCAAATGACATGCTGTTGTGCTAAGAGATGAATTGGGCTTTTTACTCTTTGTCCTTAAGGCTAGTAGCTGTTTAAGGACACATTTTATATAGTTGTTAGTGGAAATAGTTGAGTTGCCTGTTAAAGGACAGAAGACATTCATGTCAAAGTAAACTTACTTATCATTTGTAGACATTTATTTTGGCATAAATACCTAAAATCGCAGTGGGATCACTGTCCTCATAAGGATGCATCTAAGTGGAACTTGTGTGAGCTTCTCTGTTAAGTGTTCAGGAAAGAAAGCTCGAGAGAGGCTTCATCCATCTCCTGTTTCAGGGGCAAGGTGTGCTTTCCACTTGCCTAATCATTCCAGAGAGCTGAAGCTTATCCTCCCATGTGCCAAGGTGTTCTGTTTAAACATAATTGATGAAAATATTTCTTAAGCAAATATATGAGAGCAAACTTTTCTCAAGCTTATGCAGTGCTGTGAAATTCATGACATGGATTTATTTGACAAATTCGGTTAGTAAATGCTGGGCATCTACTAAGGACCAGACATTGTTCTAGGTTCCCAGGATGCAGCCATGAGCAAAACAAGATGCCTGGTCCCACGGAGCTGTGTCCTAGTGGAGGCGTCAGGCAGTCAACAAATAAACCAATGAGTGAGAAAGGTCATCCCAGGAAGAGTGCTCAGGGCCGTGAAGAAGCTATAGCAGGACACCAAGATGGGGAGCGATTGGGCGGGGGGGCGGGCAGGTCACCACCGTCCTTGAGGACTTGACCCTGGCTCAGAGACCAGAAGACAACTGGAGCAGAGCCAAGGGCCTGGCCTGATGGGACCCAGTGTGCTCCGGTTCGAGCAAGACTGTTTGATTCGAAGGGCTCTTGAGAACGTCAGGAATAAATGCTGGGCGGGAGCTGGGCTCAAGAACCAGGAACACGGAGAACCATGACATAGGAGGTAGGGTGGGCCACCTTCAGGTTCCTGGAGGTCAGTGAAGCCACTGAGAAGGGCCATTGCCCAGAAAAACCATTAGGCAGGTCGCTTCCCCTCTCTGACACAGCCCTCCACGATGATAAATGCCTGTGGGGCATATTTCCAAGCACATTATGGATATAAACTAGTTTATCCCAAGGGTAGGCATTATATTTTTCCTCCCATTTTCTAGGTAAGAAAACCGAGGCCCAGAGACATTAATTTTCCCAAGATCACGTTTATTTTGTAGATCTTAGAAGCAAACCTCAGTAGCATGGTTGTGGAGTCATGATGTTAGCTACTGTATTATGCTGTCTCGTGGACCCCCATCAAGAGAGGGTAAGTGAGACCTTAGGGGAGTCTGCGAGGGGTCCTAGAGAGCGTAGAGGAGACAGGAGAGCCTTGAGTAAAGCAGCGAATTCCCTGTCTGCTGTGCAGTGGGTGGGCACCCCCCTCGGATCGTCTCTCTTGGGTTCATCACCACGTGGTCGCAGGTAACTACTGTCCTGTCACGTTCACCATATGCCCTCCTGGACTAGAATAAATTAACTGTTTATAATAACCTCCTCAACTGACTAAAAGAAATGTGAATCAAGAACAAACCAGCCCAAAAGGACAAAAGCAGTTGGAAAGAGCATCGGAAGAAGCCACTGGCCCCCAGATCTGCCCCAGCAAAGCGGGGGGACGCCGGGTCCCTGGCGGTCAGAGGACGCTTGGCTTCGCGCGACTCTCGTCTTTAGAGGACAGACAGGCTGCTTGAAGTCCTGCCCCTGGACAAGCCCCCATCCACCAGGCAGAGCCTGCTGCCCCGAATTCACCTGCTGCGATGGTAGGAGCCATGCAGCGGAGCCTCTCCTGCTGTCCCAGTGCCCAGGCCCACCTGGGGCGGCCTCTCCAGCCCACCCGGGGCCACCCACTCCCGTCCTTGGCACTGCCTCCAGGTAATGGCAGGGAACCCAGGGAGGCTGCCGCCTCCTCTCCTGTCTCCGTCCCCTTGGCCCAGGAAGGAGCCTGCTTGTATTCAGACCAGTAGAATCCAGCCCAGGCTGTGCCTGGGAGAGTGAACCCTGCACTTCCTTGGAGATTTCAGGGAAGACTGACCAGGCCTGCCTCTGACGAGGAAATAGCTCCATGTAGCCGCTGCCGCTCTGCTGTGGCCCACGTCCCCGCCCCGGAGTGCTCTGGTGGCCCCTCGGGTGCGGCTCTGCCGGGAAGGCTGAGTAGTTACTAAGCCCTGAGGTGGAGCATGAAGGAGCCGCAGGCTGTCCCACAGCGGCGGGAGTCCCATGTCGGTTCTTGGCACCATAAAGACGTGACCTTATTCCTAGTGGCCTCGTTCTTCCCCCGGTTACTTTCATGCTCCTCTTCTTTCCATGTTAAACTTGCTTCTCCGTGATCTGCCTAAGTTAGGGTCACCTTGTGTATTGCCCCTTAATTATGATTCCTCGAGTCATGCTTGACCCAGCTTTCTCCACCCTACTTTCTTATTACTTAATGTTTCTGGAATGATCCATTTATTTTCTATCTCCTTTGTGTATGAAAGAAAAAAGATTCTTTGGGAGAAGATGTAACGAAACTTTAGAAACAATTTTAATAATGAGTAATAACATCAACACCTGTGAGTGCTTGCCATGTGCCAGGCAGCGCAGTGTCCTGACTCATGTAGTTCTCCTGACCTGTGGGTCGGAATCATTTCTCCCATTGGGAAACTGAGACCCAGAGGTTTAAATGGCTTAATAAACTTGGATTGGCTGTTTCCCAGGATAGGCTTCCCAACTAATTTGTATTATTGTATAACACAGATAAGCTGATTTTGAACACTAAACATTTCTCCTTTGTTTGCAAATGGTCTGTTTACATGGTGTTCTATTAGATTTTTCTACAAATTGACTAAGAACACACTGGTATGTTTGTTTTTATTTCCCCCTAAGTATAGATTAGTACTGATAAAAATGAAAGGAAATATGGTTATTTCCTAATTCCACAAACTAATTACTTGTTCAGAAAATTGTAATAAACTCTACTCTTATATAATGTTGGGAAGAATAATTGCATTTCTTTAGTCTGTCCTTAGGTGTATTATTCCCCTCTGTATTTAATTCTTCAAAAAGATTTTTTTTCATTAAATATAAATTATAAATGTGATAGGGATTGTCCTAAAGAAAAGTTGGAGGTTCTGGCCCTCAGGAGGGCTCACGTGGGTGCGTGAGTCCCTACCCACACATGCATGTGGTATCAGGGGCATGGCTGGCCTGTGATCAGCTGGGAAGGAGGCTGGGCCGTCTCAGTCCGTATCAAGTCTGAGTCGCTGCCAACAGTGGGGTGGGACCTGGCAGCCTTTAGTCCTCATTTTCTCTGGCCTGGATGCCAGTCTGGCGAGCCCCCCAGCTGGCGTGGAGATTGGAGGTGCTGTTTAACCCAGCCACTGTCGGGTTGGAAGCCACCAATGGGATGACCGGCTCGTAGGCATCTTCATATGCCATCTGGGCTTCCCATCCATTCCCCAGCCATCTGTGCCTCTCTGCAACTTGGTATTTACTTACTTACTTGGAAAGATTTTAAAAAATGAAAAAAGAACCGAGGAGTTTCAATGCGAACAAATTTTGGTTAAAAATTGAATCATCATTCTACTATTGCACATAATGAGCCACCAGGAACAAACCACAGATTAGCAGTGTCCTAGGGAAGGCGCAGAGCACAGCTCAGACGTTTGGAGAGAATCTTTAAGACAAGATCAGCTATTGAAAGTATTTCAATTCCCATTCCAAATTTTAAAAGCATTTAGAATCTTGTATTTTGTTTTTTTTTATACCCACAGAAGAACAGAAGCATATCTCCTTGATTATTAGACACAAAATAAACTGGGTGACATTTAGATCATGAAATTGAGTTACAGACATTTTTCTGCATGTTTTTGAATTAGGCAAAAGGCACAGTGCATTGCATTCTTTGGAAAGCACAGGATAGTTAAGAACATGTAATTACATAGGGCGTGTGGTTCATTAACACATCCAGTTAATGAAACTTTGACATCATAACACTGGCACTTGTCAGGGGACATCATAACACTGGCACTTGTCAGGGAGCCCGCCAGGTTTCCATTTCTACCCACTAGTCATTCTGTTTACTTAGCCGCTTCACTCCCCCACCTTCACACAAGGCGACAGTATTAAAGAGTGGATTAAAATGGCATCTGAATGGTTAAGAAGCAGTTATCTGGAGTTCCTGGATGTGTTGTTACTTGTAAAAAGTTTCAGGCTAAATGGAGTGAAGAAGATTTGAAATGTAAATGAATTCCTTGTCCCTTTTGTAGATAATGGCATTAAATGCTAATTTGTGGGCAACTAATGTGTTCTTGTGTCACTGATAAGCTGTATTGCTCGAAACAAATTTATAAAAATAGGCAAGTCTTTGTTTGCGGAGACTCTCAGCCCCATGAACTTGGTGTGCCTGATATTTTTTGTGCTTCTGTCGAACAGGAATCCCATCTAAGTTCCCTCTTTCCTCAGATGTACCACTTCCCCACCTTCCCACCTGGTGACAATGGGTGGCTCAGAACCTGCTGTCTTTCTTGGGGTCTGTTTTAGAGATTTGAGACGGAGTGTGCGCCTGGGCTGTTCATTGGGTTAGACAAGGGGTCTGCCAGCCTTTTCGGTAAGGGGCCTGGTAACAATTCACTGTAGGCCATCTGGCCTCTGCCAGGCAGGTTGACTTTGTGGCCTACCTGCCATGTGCAGGATGAGCAGGGACTTGTTCTGATAAAGTTAATCTGGGGAAACTGAAATTACATTTTTATGTAATTTTCATGTCATGAAATAGTCTTCTTTTGACTTTCTTGTTGTAATTCAAATATATTTTTCCAATAATTTATTTGTAGCTTGAGGGCCTTATGAAAAAATGCAGTGGACAAATTCTGCTCTGAAGCCAGAGTCTGCCTGCCCCTGGGCCAGACTCGTTCGCCCTGTGTGTCCCTGTCTCCTCTGGTCAGCTTTCTGTGCGTGAGCCCCGTGTGCCTGCTCGCCTTCGGTGGTGGGCCCTGTACCATGTGCAGGTTTATGTTTCATTCTCGTGGGGGATGGAGGAAGGATGGCTGCGCCTCTTTTGTCTGTAGGAGTGAGAATAGCACCACTGATTTATACTGCCTGCTAACAAGGTTAATAGTTTAGACACACAGAATGTGTTGCTGTTTCTGCGGCTATTTTTATTTTTACAAGAAACTCAGATGCCTTAATTTTGCTAATGGAAATGGCCAAGATGGTGTCTGTGTGAGTGAGTGTCCTGCATTTGAGACTCATCTGTTTGTGACTTCCGTATGCCCTAAAAAATGCAGGTCCAGTTGTAGAAGGATGATGGGTTGACCGAGGTGCTTTTGGCCCGGGCTGCCTTCCAGCCTGGTTGAAGCCCTTTCTCCTGAGGACAGAGCCGAATGGGGTAACCACTCCCTGCAGGCGCTGGTCAGCAAGCCACCTCTGGTAATCTGGAGCATGCAGAACATTTCTTTGTCCCACGTGGCCTTGGACTTACTGATGTTTTGAACACCTGGTTTTGGAATAAATTGAGTCTTATGCACTTGAGTCCTGCAATATTATTTTACTGACGGGTGAAGAAGTTAATGTGTAACCTCTTCGACTAGTAACTTCAGGCACTTGGAAAATGCCTTTGATATTTAATCAGCAGAGAAACAAAGTACATTTTAACTGTGCAGTTCCTTTTCTAGCAATACTTTATTTTCAGCAAAATAGTTTGAGTCATTCTTTTATAAACTTCTCTGTATTTGAGCTCTTTCCATTGGGATGAAATGGTGCATCACAATGGAAAGGTACCGTTAGTGCAAATCTGATTTGCCTGCGGACCTGCCTCAGTCACTAGTGAGAATGACTTTTGAGGTTGTTTTCATCCCCACCGGCGTCTGTTGCAGGAGAATGTCATGGTCTTGGCTCAGCCTCCCTCTGCACCTCACGGGCAGGGGGCAGTGGAGGGTCCTGAGGACAGTGTGCAGCGGAGGGTGGGGCTGGCGACCCCAGCAGCGGTCAGGGGAGCCTGGAGACACGGCTGCAGTCCACGGCTCTGCTGGCCGGTGGGGTCTGGGCAGGGCGCATGCCCTGCATTGCGGTCTTACGTTTGCTTTACTCGGGTTGTACCTACTTACCCTGCTGTGCAAAGTTCTGACTGATAAAACCTTCCCATTTGCTGGCATGAAATAACTTACATTTCTTTTTTCACCAAAGACTATAGTTTTCATTAAATTAAAAGGAGATGCTTGACATATACCCATGCAAAAAAATTACACACAGTGTTCACAGCAGCATTACCCACAATAGCCAAAAGTCACCTAAGCAATGGGTAAATAAAAAGGTGGACATTCATGCAGTGAAATGTTGTTTGGCCACTAGGAGTAAAATACTGACACGCTGGATAAAACTTGAAAACCTGAAGCTAAGTGAAAGAATCCGATATAAAAGACCACAGGTCGTGTGATTCCATTGTCATGAAATGTCTGTAATATGCATACCAATACAGGCAGAATTGATTAGGGATTGTCGGGGGTTCGGGAGACAGAATCAGGAGTGGCGGTAATGGGTACATTTTGGGGCTGAAGAAAGTGTTCTAAAATTAGTGGTGAGGGTTGCCCAATTCTAGGAATATACTAAAAACTACTGGCCTGTAAAAGGCTGAGTTATTGGGTATGTGACTTATGTCTCAATATGTTATAAAAAATTACGTCTCAATTATAAAAATGATGCATTTGAAAAATAGAAGAATGATATGTTCATGTAGCTTTGTCATCACTGAAAACTAACTAGTTTCTTCAGACAGTTTGTATAATTTTAATAAAAATCTAATTGTGTTAATATTTATTCATTTATTTGCCTGATGGGTGTAGTCTTTGCCACTGGGGATAAAGGTTATCTGAGGAAACTAAGTCTTGTCCCACGGAGGACAAATTGAGTTTATTCTGTATATTGTGATTTCAGTTATTTCTAAGTATCAGGCCCTGTTTTATCAGCTGAGAGCTTTCTGGTTGCAGAACAGTCACATGGAAAGGGAACACTTGGTCTGAGATCACGATTCCCTCCCACCCACATCAGCAAACATCTTGACTGAAAGTTTCTGAATGCACGGCATCCTGGTGAGAACGTGGTCAGCAGGCCCGCGCGCTGTGTGGACCTGGGCTCTGGGAGGCCGCGAGCTGGCTCCGCAAAGTGGACGGTTCAGCGTGACGCCCCCCACAGGGAGGCCCCGCACTTGATGAGGACGGGAGTGAGGCAGCGGAGATGCCTCATGTCTTGGTTTTCATTTTTATGACAGCTGAAGATAAAATGCCCTGTGACCCAAATGTTACCGTCTGGTGTATCTGCCTTAGGAAAGACAAAACAAAGATCAGGTGGCCCCCATTTTGGAAATGTTTTTTAGCTGAAATACAAAAGGACATTGTGGCTTGAACTGAACGAACAGGAATGGGAAGGAGGCCCTTGGGCTCACGGAGGGGTCGGGGCAGCAGAAGCAGCAGTTGTTTGTGGCAGGAGAAACTGTTCAGAAGGTCGCTATTTCTGCAGTTCCGGGATGTTGCAGCTGCGTGCATCGGACTGGTAATTCCTCAGTCAGTAGCCCGTCTGTTTCTAAAAGCATCCAAGGAAATGTGTAAACATGGCGTGCAGAGTGGAGGCGGTTGTGTGCTGTGGACGGCAGCTGCCTGGGCTTCTCCTGACTCCTAATGGCCTTGGAATCAGAGTTCTGAAAGTACGTCCGACTTTCAGTTCAGTTTGCTGAATGATTTAATGATGAAGATGGGCATTAAGAAAATGATTGTACTCTGAAAAAAAGCTGGGTGGACTTGACCTTTTGAGCACAGATGTGTAGAAGGCAGAAATCTTGGGGATGGGGGAGGCCATGTGGTTTATTTATATGGTGTAATTGAAAAAGGCTGCATTTTAAATTTAGGAACATCACACTTCCCTTTTCAGCTCTGCCTCTTACTAGCTGTGTGCTCATAGCCAAGACTTGACCTCTCCATGTGGACTTTGAGGGTCCTCAGGGGCTAAAAATGCTAATTTGATCAGTGGTGAGAATTAAATGGAGTAGTATGTGCAAAGCCCCAGGCTTTTTGAGTAGCACTCAATAATTGCTTTTGAGGTTTAAGGAAGAAGTTCTTTCTGCCACTCCTAGAAATGTTATATCGTAGCATTGACATGGCATAAATTCGGGCAGTGGGGTACTCTGGAGCAATCCTAGGAACATAGCCCAGTAGAATTCCACAATGAGCTGCAACTTTTGTGTTATTAAGCCTGTGTTACACTTTTCTCAGAGATTATTAACTCCTGTGTGAAATTCAGAATTTTATGGAAATTCTATGATCATTTGGAGATACGTTTCCCCAAGCAGGTGGAAAATAGTTTGTGTTCATTTGAATCAATTGAAAATGGATTGACCAACATTGTCCATAAGTCCCCAAATTTTAGTATTAGACTTCAAAGGTGAATTTATAGGAAGTGAGCTCCGACTTTAGGAATATTTTCTGCTCTGTGGATGCCAGTGTATGTATACGTTTTAATAATATAAGCCTCAATATATCATCTGTAAAATGGGTTAAATTTAAGGAACGGGGTGAGCAAAGGCAGGCAGAACCACCCATGAGGTAGCCTGGGGATGCTGATTGTCTCTGAGTGGGGTGGGCAAGGGTGCCCCATGTGTTTTCCTCTTATTTTTAAATTTTTGACGCTTTGAAAAAGAAGAGGTCAAGTAGGATGAGTACTGTTCAAAGCACTCTAACTTTCTGGGTAAATTGCTTTGTCAGATTTTGGGAGGAAGTTATCCCTCGAGCAGGCACTTGACTTGGTAAAAGAGGAGACTTGAATGCTTTCTTGATTCATCTTCCATGCAAGTCATTTAATTGATTACGATTTACAAGTTATCTGTGATTAGTTTTATTAATATCTGGACAAAAAGTTCTGTGTTAACCTGAAAGCATATGGAAGGCAGGTAATTTATTCACACTCCCGTAAATTCCAATCCAAGCACTCTGTGCCATACAGAACAAGTTTCTTCTTAAACCCTCCATGGACTATCTGATGTGTCCACTGACATTTTGACAAGGTTTCAAGAGGACCCAGGAATTGCCAGGAATTGGAAATTAGAATATTACCAAAGTCACATTCCTGGACTGCTCAGCTATTGCTCTTATGAGAGCAAAACTGATGTTTGTATTAAAATAGAATAAAACATTCATTCATTTCATTCAGAATGTTTATATTGAGCCCCTAATTTGTACAAAGTGCTATGTTAGGCACTGACTGGTGGGGGGGCATACAAATAAGAATCGTCCATGGGCCCTACTTCCAAGGAGCTGTTTGCTCTGCCGTGGGAAGAAGACACATACGTAAATACTGAATCCAAGGAGAAAGGAGGTCATTGTTTCTGGCGTAGGGAAGCTGAGAAGGACTTGGTGGAGCACGGCCCTTCTCCTGCACCTGGAGTGACAGGTAGTATGTGGAGATGGTAATGCTCTCCAGTGGCTGCATCTGGGGAGGTCTCTCCTTGTGCATTAGGTGAAACCTCATCCCTGGACAGGGAGGGTTCTTGACTGTGATCGGGAAGGAATTCTCGAGCAAATCAGACAGGTATAGGTAAGGAAGGAATCCATTAAAGCGAGAGCAGTGGCAAATGGCAGCAGCTGTGCAGGCAGCAGAGCGCAAGGAAGTGTAGAGGAAAGAAAGGGAAGCTCACTGAACTACTGCTCGGCACGGGGCAGATCCCTTGCCAGCTCCCGAAGCCAGGGTTACCTGGTGCCCAGTGTCTGCTTGGATCTGCACGGGGTGGGAACTAAGCCCCCACCACCCTAGGATTTGGGGGAGCTGCAGAGCACTGGGTGGAGTGAGATTATGTTCTGAGAACTTCCCAAAGGCAAGAGAAGGGGATTTTTGTGCAGGCTACTGAAAAGCACGATCGTACACTGCAGTCCTGTCCAGGACCCCCAGGCGGTGGGAACTTGCAAGCCCAAATCAGCACTCTCAGTAGCCCCTCCCTACTTGTCTGGAGTACAACAGAGACAGAGTGAAGACTTGTACTAAGTCTGGAAAATAGAATGAAATAGCCAAGTGACAGAGACACTCACCACTGGAAGAGCGCAGAGACAAAAGACAGTAAGTTGAGCAGAGAAAAGTATTTCAGGCAGCAAGTGCACACTCAAAAGGGAAGTGCAGGCAACCTCAGGCAGGAGGCACACTCAGAGGCTTAGGATTCTTCTGTCCTTTGAGGCTTTCAAAAATGGGGCAAAGGGCGGGGGTGGGGGTAGGCTTGACATTAGTCTCATGATGTGTATCTCCAGTAGGAGACGTTATGTCACAATCCACAGTTAGTCCTCTAGATAATTCTGTAAGGTAAACTTAACACAAGGAATTTATTGATTCATTAAATAAATTTATTGATTTAAGATAGTGGTTACCCCCAAGCAGTGGGGACATACCATTTAGGAGGACTGCTTGCGCTGCCTTAAGATAGGGTCAGTTATTGGCTGATTACCATATGTTAGGAATCTTACTTCCTAATGCCCTGGTTTTTAAGATGAAATCTTAACCTTAAGATGAAGTCCCTCCTGTTCTTATTATACTATTTATATCTTAGCATTTTTCCTTGTAGGCAGGAGAAATTAACCATGATGTTTGTCCCATGTTCCTGCCCTTCCTCAGTGAGTCCTTCTGGACAAGGGAACCATCTCCTGTTGCTAAGCAGGCACCTGATAGAGGGAGTCTGGAGCTTGGGAGATCATTCCTTGCCCTGTGACATTTCTCAGTAATGTATGTTCCATGAACACTTTACATACATACATAGGCACATGCACATACACATGCATGTGTATGTATACACATACATACAGAGACTTAAACACAGGAATGCCTGTCTTCAGACTTAACCGTAATATGGTTGCAATCGTTTCTTGGCCAACATGAGTGAAGCCAATAGTCCTGCTTTTAATATATGCACACATTTGGCCAAAGATGGCAGACATGTTTTTAATTCAATCGCCATTTATTATGAAAAGCCTGGATTGGTTCGTGAATAATGAATTCATCCTGAGGATGAGAATTAAATGAGATGTTCTATTTCAGTCAAAACATTTGGGAGCTTCCCAACAGAGACAGACTCACTTCCTGGCATGGACTGCAGCCTTGGGAAGATGAAGGTGGTCATACTTGTTTTTTTATGAACTCCTTGTCACCCCAAGTCTCTGACAGCTGAAAGCCTTGCACAGATGAGCATCTGTGGTGTGTCGTTGCACACTGATCCTAAGTGCTGTGTTCTTGTTTAGACTGTTGGCTTTATATGGAAATGGCTGCCATCTTCCCTAAGTTCATGTCATGGGGTAAAGGCAGGCAGGTTACAGGGTTTGGGCCACTCCTGGGAGATGGGTTGGGGGTAGTAGATGAATACAAGCGTACATGCTCACCAAAGGATCTCTGGGTTCTAAGGAGGAAGAAAACATGGATTCAAGTTGTAAGGGTGGCTGGTCTTTGCTATTAGTATTACTTCTTCCAAGGTACCTTGAGCAATGAGCAATTACTTTTAGAATTCCAAGACTAGAAGACCACAGGTGTTTGAATGTGCTCAGAAATAACAAAATGATGGGAACTTTGTTTAGAAGAACCAGAAGCTTTGCCTTCCCTACAGTGAAATGTCTAGAATATAGTTCTGATATTTAAAACGTGAGCCTGTGTCCCTGCCTGCTGCCATTTGCCCTTGCCCGCCAATCCCTGTCTTGGCTCTTCTCCTGGGCCTGGAGTGCCCTTTCCTACCGGAACACCTCCCCAGGTCTTGTAGTGGTCCTAACAGTGATAAGAAAAGCCAAGGAAACAGTAAACATAATTTTAGTACTGACATTTACCAAGTGCCAGGGGCCTACATGCGCGATCTCATCTAATCCTTCTAACAACTTTATGGGAGAAGCACTATGTAAATCCCTATTTAAAAAAGTGAGGCCCTGGAACCTAAAAGACGGTAAGGAACCTGCCCAAAGCGGCACGTGCTGCCGGTCACAGGGCTGGGCTTCCGCTGGCCCAGCCATTCCCTGCTGCCTCTCTGCTGCTTTGGTGAAGGAATTTCTCAGTTTCAATACCTTTGTGCAGCATTTGTTCCCACATGGGCTCTCACGGCTTTATCTGCTTACTGTAGCTGATCACAATTAATTAGTTTTTACTTTTATTTTTCTATGTTTATATTTCAAGTTGCAAAAGCGATTATGTTTTTAATGAAAAATTGGAAAATGAAGCAAGATAACAAGAATAAAGAAATCATCACCTATTATCCTAATACTCTAGGGAAAAAAAACCACTGTTAATCAAAAGGCTACTTACAGTGTGGTTCCATTTGTAAGATGGTCTGGAATAGCAACACGGTAAAGGGAAGAAAACAGACCATTGATGGCCAGGGGCCGGGCTCTGGAGAGGGATGGATTGCAGGAGGGCTCAACGGGGTTTTCTGGAGATGTTTTAGATCTTCGGGGTGGTGGCTACGTGATTGTATGCATTTGTTAAAACGCATGGAACTGTATACAAAAATAGTGCATAAATTACTCCTCTGTAAACGTGACTGAAAATATAAGCCAGTTGTGGACACCTCGTGTGTACTCTTACACCCATTTTCCTGTGCATTCATTTTTAAAAACATGTCAGAGTCTACTGTCTTGTAACCTTTTTTTCATTCGAAAATACATCAAAAGCATCCTAATTCATGATCAGTAATTTGCTCTGTCATTAAAAATGAGCGCTATTATTTGAGTGAACTTACTTAAATTAGCTTTTGTTTGAATTTTCTTATAGCGGATCTTGTTTTTCGGCTTTTCTGTTAATGTCACTACACAGAAGGGGAATCTTCCTCCCAGAACAGAGCTGCTTTGACTGAAAATAACAAAACTGGTGAATTGCCCAGGTAACCTCTTTGGGGGTATTCTGTCCGTGTTAGGCCGCTGGTCACTGGTGGGCCAGCAGAAGACTCCTTTTCAGCTCCTCTTCTTGCCCTTGAACTGGAGTCTGGCTAAGGCAGGGCCAGCCTGCGAGGGGGCAGGAACTATGCACTGCTCCGTGTGGGAGGGGGGCTAATGTTGGTCTTTCACAGCTTGACTTTTTAAGAATGGACTTCTTTTTTCTGCATTTTGCCAGCAGAAATACTTACCCTGTGTGGAACTTACTTTTTTGTGAGCATAATGAATGTTATTTCTAAAGTATGATAAATATTTTCCTTCTGACCTCTTGAAGTAGACGGCCAAAAATAAAATCGATTGTTTCCCTCATGAATCCAGACAGCCATAGTACGTCTATTTCAAAAATGACATCAGCTAGATCACTTAGCAGGCTAATGACACTTCTCCTGCCAGACAGAGCCCTTGATTTACCACTGTCGTGAAGCCACTGTTTTCCCTTCACGCTGCACGCTTGAAGTATTGTGACACTTAATGCCTCTTATAATGAAGAATAAGGAAAATTTGACAAGGCTCATTATTTACCATTATGTAGAGAAGGATCTCTTCACAGATGTCATGAGAGCTTCTGCATGGGCCTTGTGGGTGCCGGCTTCCCTGTCCCCCCGAAGTTAACATGCCTCTGCCTCTCCCTTTCATGAAAACCTTTCTGGTAAAGGAGTAGGATTAGAACAAGAAGCCACCTTCTAGACAGGATCCCCAGTGTTTGGAGAGCATTTTAGATTCTCAGTGGATTACGTGACCTGTTGTGTTTTGTATCTCTTCTTACCTAAAATTGCTATCGCCTGAACTGGTGGTCACTCTGTAGGAGGGGTCTGGGCCTATGGTTTCCTTTTAGATAAACCCATTGATTTTTATAAATTAGACTATCAGTAAGTCCCTGTTGACCACTTGCTGTAGACTGGCAATGGGAGGAAATACACCAGTACTCCGTCCCGTAGAAACTTGTCACTATTCATTTGAATTTGTTCCCTTTGTCTCTCAAATTATATATGATTTCCTATATGCGCTGATCATCACCTTAAAACAAACCTTAAACTGTCTCATGTTGGCACCTTGGAATGTCCTGTCCTGTGGCTGCTCAGGGGCCCTGTCCTGTCGGGAGGCTCCGGAAGTGCCCTCCACAGGGTGTCTGTGGACTGGAAGCTCCGCCTGGGGCTCGGCAGGCTGGAGGCACACAGGAGGTGCAGAGCGTCTGGTGTTGCTTGTTTCAGCAGCCGGGGAAGGAAAACTCACTCCCCAAAGCCCCATTAGCTAAATTACACTTAGGTCTGCTGCGTTAGTTTGGGGTCATTTTATTTTAAGTCATGACGGAGCTTGGCTCATCTCCCAGATTGCCTTTCCCTTCAGATGGTGGGGGGCTTTGAGGCGGACCTCGTGGTCTGTGTGGCCCACAGATGGTGGTCCGAGAGATGGACTGGCCCCACGTCTCTCCTTTCGAACCCTGCACGTTGCTCTGCAAAGCCTCCTCCCCTGTGATGAGGGATTAGAAAGGGCCACTGATCTGCTTGTGAATCTTTGTATTTTGGTGTCCACTGCCTCACACAGCTGCCTTTTTTAGGTCTAAGTTTGTCTGGAGAAGAAAGTGGAGACCTAGACTATTAAACTTCTGTTGCCACTCAGGAATTTGATGTTGGTTTTGTGGAGCCTTATTTGTTCTCAGGCAAATCACAGCCCAGAATTTGAGTGTGGTTGTCGAGCCACTGCGCCAGGTGGAGCAGCCCGCCGATGGTCCTTTCCCCGAGTCGGAGGCCTGGGGCCGCCTGAGCGCAGCTGTAGGGCGCTGGGCGGCGGGCTGAGGGCATCCTCCCTCCCTGTGGGATGAGGCTCTGTGCTAGCAGCCAGGACGCGGGCAGCTGCAGGGGATGTGGCGGGTGGCAGAAGGAAGGTCCGTTGGGCCTTGTGTGCTCGTGGCATCTATCTCCACAGGCCTCAGGACTTACTCTTCATCTTGGCTTTGATCTAAGTTCCTTCCTGCTGTGCCTGGAGCTTTCTGCTTTTCCCCTGCTGGCCCCTCCCATGGCTCTGCCCCATGTGTCCTCTGCTGGTGGTGGCCCCTGCTGCCTGTGCGCAGGGCCGGTCCCCAGGGGCTGGGGGTTGGCGCGCCTAAGAGAGCCGACCACCCCGGTGGGGACGTGCACTCAGCCTGCCCCACCTCCAGATCTCAGGGCGTGACCGGTTGGCCAGCAACAGGCAGGTCCTGACTGACCACGGCTGGAGGGACAACAGGGAACTAAGCTGAGTCCCTGCCTCAGGCCCGTATTCTAGCAGAGCATTAAAGTGTTGCATCCATAGTGCCTGAGTGGAGGTAAGTGCCACCCTCTTCATTAGGGAAAAAAAGAGAAAGTTTTACTCAGTTTGGTGAACACTACCCACCAGCATCTCCTTTGAGTAATAGGGAGTTTAGAAATTTAGAAAAGATAGTGTTTTAGTCTGTCCAGGCTGTTACAACAAAACCATAAATGGAGAGGCTTATAAGCAGTAAGCATTTATTTCTCACTGCTCTGGGGACCAGGAAGTCCAAGACCATGGTGCGTGTCTGGTGAGGGTCTGGTTTCTCCTTGATAGCCTCCTTACTCTAACCTCACACGTTGGAGGGGTGAAGGGGCTCTCTGGGGCTCCTATAAGGGCATAAGGGCACTAATCCTCATCATGAGGGCTGCACCCTCATGACCTCATCACCTCCAAGGACCCCACCTCCCAATGTTATCACCTCCAGGGTGGGATTCTAGCACAGGAATATTGAGGGCACACAGCGTTCAGACCACAGCAGACAGCGATAAACTTAGGTTTTCTTGCAAGTCATACGCAATGAAGAGGTGCCTTGAGAGGAGGCCCCTGTGCAGTCAGCAGCCTCTGAGAAGAGAAGGGCTTGGGCCAAAGGTCCACCTTCTCTGTCCTCTGACTTTGAGTTGCCAGTATCTTGGCATGTTGCCCATGGTCCCACCACAAAGTACAGAGGGAGTGTGAACAAAACGTCACTGAGCCTAGATGGCATCGTGAAGCATCCAAAATAGGTAATGCGCAAAAAGTTTTAGTATCACAATGATATTATCAGTAGAAAGCCATATTTTGTCTCCACATTCCTGATGAACGTTCAAAATATGCAAGCAGAGTTTGTAGCAAATGTGAGCTTTCTTATTCCCAATTCTGTGTTAATAAAAGGCCTACCAGTAATTTCAGTTTTTATAGTTTCTGAGCACCCACATGGAGACCTAGGAAAGAATGTCACTCCCTCACCCCACTGCCGAGAGGCCAGCAACGCTTAGGTTTGCAAGGGTCACGGTGACCAGAAAGCGGGGACTAATGGACTCTACCATGAGCCAGCTAATGAGGTGAGTTTCCAGATTGTTCTAGAAATGAGAGCAGAACAGCAAAGTGCAACGGTGAGGTCCCGTTAGACATACACTCTTGGGGGTCCTTCCTCCATTTCGTGGCTGCTCTGAAGAAGGCTTTCTGTGCATGGACCAGTTGAGAAACAATTTTTGTTTAAGACAAATAACAAATATGGTATTTCTGTTTTTAATTGTTGAGGACCCTCCACACTGCTTTCTGTAGCGCCTGCACCAGTTGGCGTTCCCAGCAGCGCACAGCATTCCCTTTCCTCCAGACCCTCGCCCACGCTCACCTCTTCTGTTTTGTTTTTTTCTGATACCAGCTGTCCTGACAGGTGTGCGGGGACACCTCATTGTGGCTGTGGTTTGTGTCTCCCTGTTTGGGATGTCGCGTGAGCACCTTTCCCTACACCTGTTGGCCATCTGCATATCTTCTTTGGAAAAATGTCTGTTCAGATCCTTTCCCCATTTTTTAATCAGGTTGCGTCTTTTTGTACTACAGCGTTGTATGTGCCTTTGGGTATTTTGGATGTTAGTCTCTTGTCAGATACGAGGTTTGCAAATGTCTTCTCCTGTTCGATAGGCTGCTTTTTCATGTTGTCAGTGGTTCCTTGGCTGAGCAGAAGCTTTGTAGTGTGATGTAGCTATGGGAGGTGATGTGATTTCCTTGTGTACACGCATATATATTAAATCATTATGTTGCACACCTTTAAAAAATATACAAATTTTTATTTGTCAGTCATACCTCAGTGAGGCTGGGGATAAACAAATAAATAACAACCAAAACAAATAATAATAAAGCTTGGCAGAGATTCTTTCCAACCAAACACTGGATGATAAGCAAGAGTGGATGAAACCCCTAAGTGAGAAAAAGCTAGAAGGTGCCACCCAGTAGGACAGGAGCCGCTGTGGATCACTCCCTCTCTCTTTTTTAATTACAGCAAAATACACATACCATAAAAATTACCATCTTAACCATTTTTAAGTGTACTGGTTGGTATACAGTCTCTTGTGGAGAGGAATTATGCTGCTAAGAGAATAAAAATTTTCCTCATCCCCGTATAGATGTAAACTGACTCCTAGAGTTCCCGGGTAGACACAGGCGAGGAGCACACAGAAAAATCTAGGTTCAAAGTGACAAGCTGGAAACAGGTGGCTTCTGTAACATTCCTGGGCATATAAATGTCTTCTTGTCTGTAGCTGATACCTGACCTTCTCCTTCCCCTTCTAGGTGGTGAGATTTTTTTACCACAGTTCATATCCTTTGTAGCACTCAGCACATGGCCCAACTCCGAGGTGCTTGAAAACTGCTTGTTGTTTGAGGGTCACATTGCTTTTTGGTAAACAATCTTGTCCGTTCCGGCAATGTTACTTGCCCTGAAATGTTACTACTTCGTCCCTTTATCATGGGAGGGGAAAGAAAGGTGACAGCGCCTGGGCCCCACGGCTGCCGCGCCTTCTCCAAGGGGCCTCTTACAGCCCCACAGAACCGCCACCTGGCAGGAGTGATGGCAGAGCAGACGGGGTGACAGGGTGAACCTGAACCCAGAGCCAGGCTAGTCCTCTGGCACCTCTTTTCAAGTGATTCCAAGCGATCTGCATCGAAATGACTGGAATCAATTGAGGTCCGGAGTTTTTAAACTTCACAACTAATGTTGAGGGGGGCTGGTTTCCCTGTGGGTTCAGCCTGCCAGACGTTAATCTGCTCACCTCCAAGGGCAAGACCGGTAGATAAGAGATGTTACTCAAGAAGGTGCTGGGGAAGCTGACCCCAGACAGGGCAGCAAATACCTGCTCCCAGCACGTTAGGCCGTGCAAATGTGTCTTTCATTCAGGGTCTTGTTATATGTTTCATGGCCATTTTGAAAAGGCAGCAAGCACTGTGTTTTGGGCAAGGGGCCAAAAAGCAGATTGAAATCTAGTATTATGACTGGAACCTTTTTAACAATGTGAGATTTCATAGAAAAATGTTTATGAAAACATGCCTCTTTATGAATATAGATAACACTTTCCATATTTGGTGAGTTCCAGTGGGCACTCCTGGTACAATGAATCCTGTATTTTCTGCTTCAAATCCTTTTGAGAATGAGTGGAGAATACATAAATTACATGTTTCCCTTCACAAATTGGCCTTCAGTATTTCATGTGCCAAGAAAATGTTTCAAAATTAGGGCAACGTTAGTATCTTTTTTCTAATGCTCTCTAAACACAGTTTTTTGCATTTCACCTCATCTGAGAAAGCCCCCTGGTAGTCAGCAAAAACCGAGGGATGAGCTGTTACACAGGTGACAAACCCAAGAGTGGTCAGTGCTCAGGTCTGACTTATCACCACCTTGGTGTCCTTGCCCCTCACGGGGCCTTCTGTGTGTCCTAGAAGCCTGATCTGGACACAGTGGGTCTGGCTCGTCCCACTGCCGCTGGCGAGCAGAGCCCCCCTCCCCGCGGCTCCTGCACCCCAGCCTCCCACTCAGCCCCGCAGCCGATCTGCTTGTCACGTCAGAGGCCTTGCTGCTGCTGGTGTTGCTTTGAAACTGACCAGAATGGCTGAGGAAATTTTGGTGACCATCCAGAAGTTTCTCTCTGTGGATTTTAGACTTAGGGATCGTGAAACACAGATTTTCCTCAGACGCTTTGTCCAACTATATTGAGGGAAAACCAAATTGTGCGTAAGAATTTAAATTGGCAAAACAACTTAAATCCTGGTAAATTTCATACCCGTTGTAAACGGGTGAGACTCTTAGTTTTCAGTTTATAGTCAAAACAGTACAAATAAGCTGACCTGTAAAAGTCAAGCAGTTACCCCTCATTTTACTATTGCAGTGAACTACTTTGTCTAAAAATATTTTTGGTGGGGAAGAAAGATGACAGATTTTTAAATACACACAATAGTATGAATAGGCACCTCAGGCAGTCATTTGCTCCACATTTGCAAGAGCACCTGGACTACTTAGTCTGAGAGTGATTAATAGCAGCAATTGTAAGGTGTCCTTTAAGTGCATTATCATCTGTTATTTCAATCGCAGTGTCATGAGGTTACAATGATACTTAACTGCAAAAAGGCTTTGCCATATTTTTCCAATTCACTCTTACTTTCTTTGAGGTTTCTTTTTATCATCAGTTTCCTAGGTACTTAGGACCTAAAAATAAGTTAGTTAAATCTTTTTACCCTCTGTGTGCTCTCAGAGGACACCCATCTCGTCCCGAGCATCTGCTCTTCGGCCCACCCATGATGGAGAGGGCTCTTGCTCCTGCTCAGCTGTTACTCTAGCCCTGAAGGTGGATGAAAACCCTCAAGGAGCCCAAGTGATTCTCATGCGATTACCAATCGTACCTGTTAAGTGTCTCAGAAAAGACCACTGCCTTGGCTGGGAAGGACCTCAGGGGCGTAGGGCGCTGTTCTCACTGGGGTCCATTCTGCATCCCTCGTTTGCAGCCCTTGATGCCTCCGAAAGGGAGGTGAGGCCCACTCAGCCCCAGAGCCCCTCAAGGGAAAACGAGGCTCTGAGTCGGCTCCGCAGGGAGAGCTGGGCTTGAAAGAGGGACAGGCGGGCAGGCTAGCAGAGGTGGAACAATGGCATGAAGAAGCTGCGGCAGGAAAGTGACAGAAGGAAGTGCCACACCGGGGTGGGCAACACATCGGAGTCACCGATTCTTAACACATGTGACTGATCAGTTAAAAGGCAAGGCAAGGGGGTGACATCACTGCTTCCCAAAGAAGAGGAGCTCTCATTTCCTGACTTGTTATCCCCTGACGTCTGGTAGATACCCCGGTCTTACACATGTAGCCATTAGTGACTCCTCACTCTTTGTGCTGTTACCATTCTCCTTATAATGTGACCTAATTTGTTTTTAAAAATAATTTGCACTTTGTCATTTCAGTGAAATAGTTCCGGAAACTACTGTGCTTGTGTCATTATTTCAGATTCTCACCAGTGACTGCTGAGGACAGCTATGTACAGGCAGGAAGCTGCCAATCCTGGTTTTTAGCAACTAGATGCATATGTCATTTTACAGTTGGGTTGATTTATATGCCTTTAGAACTCTTTGGATTCTTACAGGTACTTAATGTCCTGGCTTCTTTTGAATGGTGTTCATTTGGGGCATAGACTGGCTATATTGGTGTGTTTTGAGGACTTAACTAGTAATTTGGTCTTGGAAATGTGCCAGAAAGTGCTCTGGACCTGGAGTCAGGAGTTCAAATTCCAGGGGGTGACGCGTGAGGAGAAATATTTTAAAATCAGGCCATGCCACTGCTCTGCCTAAAATCTTTCGATGCCCTCCTAGCGCCCTGGCAAATAATGCCAAGTTCTCCAGAAGCTCCCAGCAAGCTCTGGTCTCTGCGCTCCGCAGTTGTGTCCTCTTGCACTTCCTTCCCTTTTGCTGGACCCAGTCACACACACTCCCCCCAAGTTCCTGGAAATCCGAGCTCCTCCGGGCCTTGGGGCTTCTGTGCTTGCTGTTCCCAGCCCTGGAATTCCCTTTCCAGCTCTTTGCACAGCCAGGTCCCTTAGAAACCAGCTCGTGGAGACGCTCTGACCACCCATCCCTGGAGGCCTCCCCTCCTGCCTGATCTAGCGTTGCACCAGCTCATTTTCTTCATAATACATATCATCCTGTCTGAGTAGCTCATGTTTTTTCCGCTTTGCTTTTTTATTGTCTCTCTCTCCTTCTGGAATGTAAGCTGATTGACTTCTTGACTGTGAATCCCCAGTGCCTGTCCCTGTGCCTGGCCTGGGTAGGTGCTCAGTGATTTGGGGAAGGGCAGTTTGAGTTCAGAGCTGAAGCACTGAACTGAACTTACGAATCTACAGAGGACAAAGGAATCAGCCCCAGAGACGTGCCTGCTGCATTTTAGTGTTCATTTGAAGCATACAGAATGAAAATAATCCATTAAAAGACAGAAAGAAAAAAATAGAAAAAAAAAAAGATTTTCATATTTAAAGCAAGTCAAGAATAGCAAAAGTTTAAAATATCGAAATCTCATGATGAGTTTAGTTTCTTTTAAAAAATATTTTTAGAAAGAAATATAAAATGTTCCAGTCACCTTAAAATTAAGGGAAGAATGTTAAAACATTAGGCAAATACCAGGACAGTCTTCAGGCCCATTTTAAGGTAAGGAGACCGAAGGGGAGGCTGAGCGGGAGGTATATCAGCAAAGGGGGTGGGGAAGGGAGGGTGCTGGGGAAGGGGAGGTGGGGCAGGGGGCCGACAGAGCGGAGAGGAGGTGCCTAGAGAAGGGCGGGGGCGGGAAGACACCCTGAAGACTCTGCCCCCCTGTGGGATGGGGGGGCCCCTCCCAGGGGGCCCTCCCCTGGAACACACTGGCCCCCCGAGTGTCCATAGGTCAGAGCTCTGCCGCGCCCCAGCAATGGGAGCTGCTTTCCGAGCTGTGGAGCTCCAGTGCCGAGCCCCAGCCCTCCAGCGCCACAAGCCAGGTGAAGGCCAGCCGCAACCGGACTCATCCAGGAGGCTTGAGGTGCCGGACAGAGACTCCCCGACCCCTGGTGCTTGTGATTGGGAGCCCCCCCCCACCGGCTCAGTGAGGCGGAAAGTGGAGCCCCTCGCACCTATCGTGGTGCTTGTCAGAGCGGCTGGGGCAGCGCCCAGGACTCTAGGATCGACCCAGGGCCGTCCGGGTGGAGGCCTTTGGGGGGCGGAATTTGCTTTGTTAAGACTGATGCAGGTTCTGACCTTGGTGGAGGTAGTGATATTTAATGTCACATAAAAACAGAATGAATTATTCTCTAGAGCATCATCTGGCTGGCATTTCTTTCCTAATCTTCTTCCTTCCTAGGCCAGCTCAATTCTATTAAAAATTCTGTTAGCTAAATGTCAATGGGTTCAGCATGTCTCCTCTCTGTGCCACACATTGAGATTTTCCTATAAAATACTATTTTAATGTATTAGAGATAAACAGAATTTTATTAATGTCAGCCCCATAGATCTACATACAACCCAGTCCTGTGTCTGGAGTTACACTTAACCAAGGTTGGTTTGCCATTTTTCTTCCCAATTCATGATGACAAAATGGAACACAGGAAAAGGAGAGCTTTGCTGCTTAAACTAAATTGCTGAAGGGTGAAAGTTTTCTTTTAGCAGTCTGGGTGTTGGGCTCAATTAGGCCCCACAGTATCCTAAAGGAATTCAGTCTGGAGTGTTCTCTTGGTTGTCAAGAAAGAATTAGCCGGCCTTAACCGTGCCAGGCTGGACATTTTACTGGTTTGTTAAGAAAAGGCATTTTATAGAAACCCCCCTAAGGGGCTCTGAGTGGTGCCGGACCTCTGGTCAGTCCCCTTTGCTTGAGGAGCCGCCCTGGGCCCCACGCCCTGGGGGGGAACATTGTCCACGGGCAGTGTTAAAGTGAACTCATTCTGGAAAGCGGGAAGGTTTCAGGGCAGGCACGTCCTTGTCTGTTTCAGTGCTCAGCCACGTAAGAGTCACTGCCAAGAACTGAGGCCTTAGTGGACAACCTCTGACGTTATGCTGGGTAATAATCCACCATTAAACAGGACTGTAGCCCAGGCCCCTTAGAAACACCACAGGCCTCCTGCAACCTGGCTGGGGCCATGCTTTGTCCTGACTCACTTCTTGGGTGGATTTTACCACCCTGGGGAGATAAAGCTTGGCCCAGACGCTGCACCTGGGATGGAATTGGTGAAGGCAAATGCCAGCCCTGTGGGAAGAGGCTCCACCCCAGAAAGGGGCTGCGGGGAAGGACAGCGGTGACCCGCTCCACGAGGGAGACTGGAGCAGAACTCCCCGAGGGGCTTAGAGTCGCTGTCTGCAGCCCCTGAGGGTCCGTGTTTCCTCCAGGCTTCCGAGTTGTGTGCCCAGCAGGAGACCCTGTGGCCACTCTGGGCGAACAAATCCCTCCCGGAAGGTAGAATCATGCTGGACACTAGGAAGGGGGAGAGAAGAGAGGCGGAGGAAGGCGGAGAGGACACTTTGGGCACCTTTTCAGCGGTGTTTGAGATGTTCATTTGCTGTATAAATAATGTCTTTCTCCCTAAGAAGAACTCTTTAGAAAACAAGTCAGACCTGCCATGGTGTTGTTCAAAGCAGATCCCAAATTCTTTTTTTTTTTTAATAAGGTATCATTGATATACACTCTTATGAAGGTTTCACAAGAAAAACAACGTGGTTACTACACTCGCCCTTATTATCGAGTCCCCCCCATTCCCCATTGCAGTCACTGTCCATCAGTGTAGTAAGATGCCACAGAGTCCCTACTTGGCAGATCTTAAATTCTTATCTGATCCTCTTGTTTCAGCTGATCCTGAGTGCCCTTAAACCTCTCCCAAACCCCGAGTGCCCTGGGTGTCACCAGCTTGCTTCCCCCCAGGGGTGTCCTTGCAGGAGAAATGGACCACATCTCAGCTTGGGAAGCCTCGCTGTGGTCTGCCTGAGAACACTCAAAGATTTGCTTCCTACATACACATGCCTTATTTTGCTACTCACTTCTTCCTGCAGCCTCCTGTCCACCGCTTAGATAACCCTTGAATCCCTGGGCATTTAGGCAAAAGCAATGTTTTTCCTGAAGGCAACACTTTCAGCTTAATCTTTGAAAGCTGTTGAACTAGTGTGTTGGCCCGACCTGGCAGAGGTTCAGCCTCTCTGTCCTTTGCTCACTGCTGTGAACCGCGCTGGTTGAATGTCCTCCCCACTAGTGGCAGGAGTGGCAGGGGCTTGTGTGTATTGGTGTCACCATCACCCAAGGGCCTGGTCCCTGGCACTTAGCAGAACCTCAGAAAAGGCTTATTACATTGAATATCTTTGCTGGAATCCCAGTTGCATTCATTGGTCAAACGTAAACTCAGGATTGTCTATGTTAAGCACCAGCCCCACTTGCCTGGTAAGTCTGTCTTCTCCCCTCCCCTCCAGCACTCGCCCTCTTGGGACTGCAGTGGCAGGGAATGGGGCCCACAGGGCGCTGCCTGCCTCTCCCTCCCTCTCGCACACCGTGGAGAAGGACAGAGGAAGGTGCCCTAGATCTGCACACGCTTAGCTCTCCCCTAGCCTTGTTCTCCCCCTCTTCCCTTAGTTAGGGTGGGGGGCAGAGACCAGCATCCCTCACATCGCTGGTCCTGGCAGCTGCCTCTCCCTGTAGGTGTGGCTCTGGTGCCCTGGGGGGTGGGTGCCTCCGGGTGGCGGACTTGCAGACACCAGCCTTCCTGCGGGGCCCTAGAGATTGCTCTGCAGACCCCCTTTAGGGGGCCCCCACTGCACAGTTCCGGGTGTGGGGCATCCCACGTAAGCTCTGCTCCATCCGGCCACGTGCTGATACGGCCCACAGTCTTTCCCTCCTGGGCACCTTTTGCCCACATCTTCCTGCCCACTCAGGGTCCTGCCCAGGGGACCTTGGCCTCTGGCCTGTGGAGAGCGCCTCCCCTCGGCAGCCACCGCCCCTTCGCCCTGCCATGTTCTTCTCACCTGCTCAGGTGGGCGCAGGGCAGACGGGCAGGTGTGCTGAGGGGGCATCTGTGGGGGGGCCAAGATGCCGGGTGCCCCTCACACAGGCCACTCCAAAGCGATTCTCTCAGAGAGAATCTGAGGGGAGAGAGGGAGAGGATAATAGTTCCAGGGGACAGGAGGGGGAAGCCGTGGTTTCTTCCCCTGGGTGGCAGGAGACCAGAGCTAATGACCCTCCCACACCTCCTGTGTCTCTGGTGTGGTGGGCAGGGGGGCCAAGAGGCCAGCAGCAGTGGGGCAGCAGGGCGGTTCTGCCAGCGCCCAGGCCTGGCAGGAGGCCATGTCTTCCCAGCCGCCTGAACTCTCTAGAACGGGTCTGAGTCTCTGACCCTAGGGGGCTCCCTGGGTCACCAGCCTGGGCCCGCAGCATGTCCTCTGCCAAGCAGGGGCGGAGTCTCTGGGCAGTGAAGGAGCTGTTGTGTGCCCCTCAGACTGCAAACTGTTGAATCACAAGATATTTCAACATTCTTTGTTTTTAGTCTCGTTCTTCTAAAGCTCATTACATATGGGAAACAGTGGTTTATTTCATTCTTCAGTGTAGCTTCTGATGCTAATTTGTTTTGGAAGAACTTTCTAGTGACTTACCTGAAGACACAGGAGTGATGAGGTATATAATACTTCAGAGTTTTTTTGAATCCCCTTTGTTCCTCTGTGCCGGCATCGGGTTTTCGCTACAGTGTCAAAGGCCAACATGGGACACATTGGCCGACAGCTGGATTTCTTGCGACCTGGTGGAAGAGCATGAACTGACCCTCCTGGAAAGGTCCTCGGCAGTGGTGGGACGTGTGTTTCATGTGTGCTGCGAAAGCGTATGCAGGTCGCCCCAGGCTTTCTGTCTAAAGGCCCTGGTTCCTGGATCCCACAGCGTCAGCCATCACGCTTGTGGTTCCCCAGATATGACTGAGGAGGGTTTTAAATGAGCATATGTAATGTTTGTCATTTCTGTTAGTGCTCTAATTAAATCAGTAGTCTAATTAGACAACTTATAAAATTTTAAGTAATATGATTACAGCAAAACAGAATGCAGCCCTTGGATGTCTGAGGCACTTAGTTGGGTAATAACTTCTGGCAGTGTTTTGCTGAATGGATGGCTTTGCTCCCTAAGTGCATAGTTCAGTGTTTGGGCACGTCTGGTGAGGCAGGCTTCCTCAGTCCTCTACGGATTCCAAGCAAGGTTGTTTTTCACTGTTGCACCTATTAAAAATAGACTGCATTTCTTCTTCATTGATTATTGTAACATCTTAGCAATGTCTAATCCCTGTCACATGTCATGCTGAAAAAGACAGCTTATTCCATTTAGAAAAAGTAGAAAAATTGTTGTAAACAAATCAAGAGAAGTCTTCATTATCTTTATTAATGGAAGGGATTGAATTAGATTGACTTTTCTTTTCCCCTCTTGATCATATCAAACTTTCAGCAGAGACTGGCTGGGGGGTGATGATGGCCGCCCTTCGCCCCCCCGGTCGGCCTCGAGCAGACGGACTGTCTGCGGGTCTCCTGGCAGCAGGAGCCTGCCTGTCTTCCGTCTTGAAAGTGCTGTTTGAATCAGGCAGAAATAGACGACCTGCTCAGAACCACCCAGCCAGATTGCAGGTCACCAGGCTGGACATGGGGCAGAGCTTCAAAGGTCCAACCCATCTTTCAAAATTAAAATGTACATAAGGACCATGGGTGAAATCTATGAAACCGGCTTTTTCCTCCATTGCAAAGTTTGATCCTAGATCTTTCTGATCTCCTCCGTAAACTGCCCTTAACAAGTAACAATAACAGCAAATAGCCCCACACCTACTCAGGGCGGCTGTATGGTTGTGTGCTCCCCTGAGTTAGCTCAGCGTGGCACCGCTCTCAGCCAAGGGGAGGCTTGGTGAGCTTGTATGGGGTTCACTCAAGGTTGGACATCTCAGACCAGCAGGGAAGCCAGATACGAATCCAAGTATGTCTTGATTCCAAGGCACAGAGTTGTCTGCCCTGCGTCTGTCCGGGGTGGAGCTGAAGACTCCAATGTGTTTGTATAGCCACATCCCCTGGTGCTTTCACTCTACTCTTATTGCTTAGTCTTTAAGTGATACAAAAGATCTATTGTATCATTACAGTTCCTTTTGCTCACAGTTGTATCCCCAGTGGATGCGATTGACAAATTATCAAGCTTCTCTAGTCTCCCTAATATCCTTTCATAGTTCTGAAATGTATTTTAGGTTAAAATTTCTCTCATAAAAGGCAACATTGCTACTTTTCAAAAGACTCTACCCCACTCCCAACCTCCGCTGCAAGCAGAACACAGTTCACCCTACAGCACGGGTAGAGAATAAGGAGGTTCACGTGGAGTCACTCCCCACCTTGCAGGCCCACTGGCAGAGCTGCTGCAGGTGCATGTATCCCCCCACATCCCCCACATCTCCTTGAAGTTTGTGACTTGCTGCAGATCAACCAGGCAGAGTTTGACACGAGGGGCACAGATGGGCTCCACCTCCTCTTCCGGAGAAAGCGTTTCTCGTGTGTGTTTTCTGGGTCCCCTCCTGCCTCCCAGTGATGGCCTGGTGCACACTAGATGTCTCCTGACTGTGTTCCTACCACTGTTAAACCTTGAAGGAAGTGGTGGTTCTTTGTAGGTTGTGTGCACTACAAATTGTCTCTATTCCATTACCACTTATGTATTAGTTGGTTCTGTGATTCCTAAGCCTTCTTCCCTAAAATACTCACCCAAGTGCTTGTTAAATACACATTCTAGGGCTCCACCCCAAATCTCCAGGGATGATTTTACTAAAGCTTTCCATGTAATTCTGTTATTACCTCAGCATAATTCTGCTGCCTCAGAATAACAGATGGGATCTGCAGTGAACAAGGGCTTGCCAGAGCGGGGGCAGAACTGCCGTGTCCGCCTGGCCGGCCGCAGCGAGCCACAGTGTCCGTGTGTGGACACATTTTATCTCTTTCCCTCCAGGAGCCATTGAAATGAAACTTTATTGTTCTTGGTCTAATAGTGCAAAAAGAAGGGGCTGGAGATTATAATAAATGGGTGCATAAATGCAACGTCCTTTTAGTCAGGGGCTGCCTTTTAGGGGTAGCATAAAATTTCCATTGCTTTTAGCAAAATTTGGTGATGCTTAAGTAGTGATAGGAAGATAGAAATAAGAAACATCAATATTAAGAGTTGTGAAGTGTTGAAATACTGTAACAGTCTCCATGCAAAGAATAAGTGATTATACTAGTGGCGAGCTAAGTGATGGGTACCCAGGCAGGTGACCAGCCAGGTGAGAGAAAGATTAGGGTGGTCACCAGTTTCAGAAAGGGTGGACTTCATGGATGATTGTTGATTGGTTAGAACTTACAGCCTCTTTGCCCTTAGATATAAGGTGACCTCTCCTTTCTGGGGTGGGGGCTTATCACCCAGGGGTAGCTGAGCGGTCACTTTTCCCATGTACCCCCTTGTGGCATGCCCACCCAACTGCCTGGCACTGAAGTGTGGTCTGTCTGTCCCTGGATGGTCTCATGCTTTTCCTTGGCTGGGGTCTGCCTCATTACTTAATCCACGCGCCGTTCACCCAGACCTTTGGCAACCAGATTTCCCGTGAGCGACATTAATACGACATTGCCCATGTGTTCAGTGGCCCTTCGTCACACGGATTCTGAGTGCAGGGACAGAGGGGCGTGACAGGAGGCGTGGGAACCTGGCGGGCTTAGCTCTGTGTCCCGGGACTGTGACTTCTCGGCTCTGTGAGCTGGGACAAGCAGCCTCAGATCTCACAGCCTGGATCTGCTGTTCCGTGGAATGGGAATCACACCCCGTGAGTTACCAGCTGGTGAGATGAGGTTCATGAATGTCCCCTGCCCAGAGGTTCTTCTCCAGGAGCGTGGATGCAAGAGCCAGTCATCAGCAGTCCCATTCTGTAGAGTGTTCAGTCTTGTTAGAGAGACCTTTGTGTAAAAGGAAGAAGTCACAGTGCAAGGTGACACCCCCGAGGGAGACAGCGTTGGACTGTGCCTCTGTCCCCCGCAGCAGGGCCCTTTGCCCCGCCCCCCACAGACTTCCTCATTCTCAAAGGCATTTGCTTGCATTTCTGCTGTGTGGCCTTGAGCACTGAGGCACTGGCGTCATATCCCACCTTCGGGTAGAGCCTCCCATTACCAGGGTTGGCACGGCCTCCAGAGGGAGGGGTGGCTGCTGCACGTGTGGGTGTGGGGGCTGGGGGTGCCGTGTTTGCAGGTGGGGTGGCCCGTGGTCATCAACAGCGTGCGCTCCACAACTGGAGACTTAATGAAGTCACACTTCCTCCAAGTGTGTGTGTGTGTATGTGCACACGTGCATGCTCACAATCTCTCCCACACATACAGTTTGTCAAAAATTCACCCGCAGAGGAGATGACAGCAGAAAGGAGGGCAGGGTCATTAAACAGGCACAGGGTTTGAGGCAGGCCTTGGTCTTCTCGTTAGACTCCCTCTCAGAGCGGGGCTCTACCTTGGGGCAACAGCTTCCCCTGTTAGTTCTGCTGGGTGTGAGTCCTTTCAGAAGAGGATTCTTTTTGTGGGCAAATGAAGATACTTTCAATAAAATCTATGCTTAGCTTGGTATCTTAGTTTTTATCCACAGGTTTTGCTTGTGGAAGTCAGACCTGCCCTGGCAGGATGGTTTCTGCATAACTTCCCGCGCCTGTAGAGCTGGCCCCAAACACACCTGTTGGCTTCGTCTTCACTGTAATAAGATTCTTTTTTAGTTTGTCTCCTGGGTACTTGGACAAGGGCCTGTATTTTTTTGTGCCTGTGCCAATGACCCAGCAGATGATCAGTGGCCATTGGCGCTCTGCAGTGCCCACACAGTCACAGCTGTGAGGTGGGCACGGAATGTCCACCCAGCCCACCTGTTCGTTCTGCCAAGTGATCAACTACAGCCTGCATCTAGAGGAGCTCCTTGAAACCCAGCTTCTCCCAAGGCACACCATAGGACCGCAGGATGTAACTAAATATGCAGTACCAAGATTGCTAGGAGAGAGGCAGGAGTTTGCGATCAGGACCCCTTGTGAGCCTCCACAGTATGGGGGGCATCCAGAATAAAGATGTGCTAAGTAGCAAGGGTGAGCGGTTGCAGTTCATCCTGCGCTGAGCTGCTTTTCAGTCCCTGGTTGGCTCAGGAAATAAGCCTGTGATCCAGCATGATGCTCTGGTCACTTCAGGTTTTGTTGCATTAATATATGTATGTTATGCAAGGCATACATTCTTGCCTTTTGTATGTTATTGCCATATTTTTAGTAGCACTGATAGCTCTAACAGCCCTCCAGACATTAAGGGCTACTTTCCTGGTCACACCATTACTAATTCAAATAGTAAGACAGCCATGTGAGACACAGGCCCTGCATAGTGCGTCCTCTAGACCAGCCTCTGTGCCCAACACTCGAGGCCCTCGCCACCTTGTGTCCTCGCTCTGTGTCCACCGGTTCCTGGGCTCAGAGGGCCTACCTGCTGTCGCCAAGGAGTCTGAAGAAGCTGAGATGCTTCGTGTAGGGCTGAAGAATATTTCTCAGAACACACTGATAGCGTACTGTTGATTTCTGTATTTAGAAACTTGGTGTAGTTTCATTCATTGGGCAAGTATTTGTGATGCATTTCCTGTGTGCCTGGCACTGTGCAAGATGCTGGGGTACAGCAGTGAACAAAACAAAATCCCTGCCTTCCTGAAGCTCCATGACACCATAGAGTCATTGAAACAGAGTGAGAAAGTGATACATAATATGGGGAAATAAACAGTAATGAGTTGGGAGCTCCAGACCCAGTGGTGTCTGCAAATCACTCTGGTTTGCAAAACAAATCGGGTACAGACAACAGCCTGAATTCTGCCCAGTGACTGGGCTGCTGGTGTCTCTGTGACAGCATTTACACTCTCACCTTCATCACTCACACCATCGCCTTGTTACTTTAACCTCTTGTGCTACGGGCTGCCTCTGCTAGTGGATCGTAGGCAACCTGAAGACAGGAGCTGCCAGTAAGTCCCAGCTCCCCGCACCCCCCGCTGCACCGATCTAGTGCCATACATATTTTTGATGCTCCATGCATGGAACCTAAGTGCATTTATACACCTTCACCAGCAAGTGCACCCTGGGTGCGGCTGTCAGCCTCGGCAGCGTGTTGTGGGTGGTGTGTGGCTGGGTATCTCCCCAAGGACTGAATGGCAGGCACACGTCTTTGCTGTGCAGTTCCTGGAAATCACCTCCTTGCAGCATTCGTGCACCAGGAGAAAAACGGCCCCGGAGGTTTTCTTTTTTCCTCCTCCAGGAAAGCTTGCTTCCTTGGCATGAAAGTCACTGAAGGCTTGACCTAAACCACCTGGGCCAGCTGCGTGTCTGCTCATACCAAGCCCTGAAGCTTCAGACACTGCGGTCTGATCCACGAAGGCAGCTGCAGGCAGGAGTTCTCTTTAAGGTGCCTCCTCAGTGAGGCGAGCCCTGTCCGCCCGCTCCGAGGTGGGCTGTGGCAGATGCAGACAGCCCAGGTGGTGGCACTGGCAGCCTGGTGGAGCCTGTCAGTAGCCCTTCGCTTGGGGCACTCAGCCTTGCGGCCCTGCGGGAGGGGCACACAAAGCCCCCCCCCACACACAGGGATGCCCGCTGTGCCCTTGCTGGGCTCCTAGGACGTGTCCCCCAAGCCCCTGTCATCCTCAGGGATTCACCGGCTGTGAAGCACAGCCCTGTTCAGAGAAGTTGAAGGGCAAAGGAGCTGTCTGCTGGAAGCACACAGGGGCGCCTATGGTGTCTAGTCCCCCAGGAGGGACTCTAGCTGGTGTGTTACGGAAACGTGGCCCTCTGTGACCGGGAGTTCACCTCTCATGCACATGAACTCCAGCGGCTGGTGGGGCGGGCCATGCCCACCGTGCACACCCAGGGCCCCGGGATGACCGAGCTCTCTCTGACATCCTCACCACGGCCACCCTCCAGCCAGAAGACGGAGGAAGAGCAGAGGACCGAGCAGGATGTTTGGCGTCAGTCTTGGAAGTGGCATATATCACTTCCACCCAGTGTCCCCTGGCCAGAACCCAGCCACAGATCCATCTTCTTTCCAGGGAGACCGGGAGGGACAGGCCAGCTGTGTGCCAGGAGGAGAGGGTAGTGGGTGTGGGGGCTGGTAGTAACCACCCACCTGGAACCAGGTCACCTGCTGCCAGTGTTCTCACAGGGCTGCACGTCCTGTGTGCTGGGCACTGTTTGGATGGGAGGGACTCGTGATGCCTTGTGAGGGAAGTTCATCCTCTCCACCCTCCTGTGTCTGGTAGTCCTGCTGTGGGGACACAGCTTCAGGTTCTGGAACTGCACCCGGGGAGGCCCATTATTGCCCCCTTGCCCCTGGCCAGGGTAAAAGGCCAGCCAAGTTTCAGCATGTTCTGTGCAGGGCTCACTTCCTAGAGCTGAGAATAGGCATTGGAATGATGTGAGACAGGTGGGGACACAGTGTTTCCAGGAGATGCTGACCTAAATTTCTAGCCAGACCATGAGAATTTGCCTTTCTTTAACAAGAAAGAGATGAAAAAAAGACAGGCTTCCCCAAATCACGTGTTCAGTCCTGTCTCAGCCCTGGGTAATGGGTGTTCGTTAGGCCCCGAGGGGGATGGGCACCCCCTGCTCTCCTTTCCTGGCTTCCACAGAGTATTTTCTTCCCAGTGTAGCAGAGGACACACCTCCCCGCTCCTAAGCTCAGCCACCCAGCTGGAGGGTGCGGACGAGTTTGGCAGCAGGAGTGTAAGAGCCTGTGTATGTGTGTGTGTGCGCTCAGCTACTGCTGGGGCGTGAACACCTCTGTCTGTGTCCGCTGCCCAGTGCTGCAGGGATCAGAGAGGTGGTCAGCCTTCCCCACCCCATAGAGGGCTGCCCTGTGCCTATGGGACTGGAGGCCAGCGGCCACCCTTGCACAGCTGAGGCCCCTTACACGGGGGCCATATGTCCTGAACGCCTCGCAGGCACTCCTCAGACGTGTTGAGGCGTGTAGAAGGGATGGTGCCTGTGCATTAGAGACAGGGTAGGGGTGGGACTGCTTCCTTGGCTTCTGGAGGCGTTGCAGGGAGCCCCCTGTGCCCACTGCTTTGAGGAGGGAAGAGGAATTCCGTCTCGCGCTTTTAGTAACAGAATCAGCAGCAGCTAAGAGGAGACAGCTCCGAAGTACTGTGAATAAGCTGGTGGGTCTGCTCTCTTCTTGGTGCAGAACCGAGTCTCTAGTGACAGCAGGAAAGGGGCTGGTAGGTGCGGCACCATGTCAGATGCCCTCTGTGCCACGTATGGGCTGTGTTCTTCATGCCACAGGACCAGCGTCTTGTCCTCCCGCAGAAGCATCTTTGCCTTCTTTCCAAGGACGTAAACTGATGGTTTTCTTCTTCCTTTTCTTTATCGTTTTGCCCTCCAACCTGCTGATCTGCTGCTGCGTCCCGTTGCGATGGAATCTGTTCCTCTGCTTCTCGTGGAAACACACAGGTAAGGGACTGCCGACGACATTGACGTGCTGCAGCAGCACCAGCCTTAAAGGCCAGGAGCTACGCTCTGGCCACCAGGGTTTTTACTTTAGGAGAAATGGGGATTGACTGTGAGGCCCTTGGTTCTAGGATCAACACTGGGCTGCTGATCCCCCGTCTCCTGTGGCCTGGTGAGAACAGGGGGCTTTGTGAGTTTTTGTCAGCAGCCCCCAAACGTGGGAGCAGTTCACAGATGTTTCAAAGTCAACCTTTATAAAGACTGACATATTAAGTGAAAGGGAGGTGAGAGGAGTGCTAATATTGCTTTATCTTCATAACTTTTATTCTAGACTAACCCATCCAGCAGTGAGTTCCAGTTTGGGGTTTTATTAAACCTGTGGGATGGGAGGGGAGAGACCATTCAGATTCTCTACCCAACGGGAACCCCATACTTACGTAGTTTATTGTGGCAAAACACACCTGCCCTCATGCTTCCCATCTGTGTCCTTCCTCCGTGCACGGCTCAGAGATGTGCGCGTATTCGCCTTGCGGGCAGTGTCTCCAGAGCACTTCAATGTGAAATGGAAGCTTCTGTGCCCACTGGGCAGCAGTTTCCCTACCCCCTCTCCCCTGCCCTGGCGACTGCCAACCTGCTGTCTGGGGCCGTGAGGTTGACTCTTCCGGGTGCCTCACCTAAGTGGGATCCCGCAGTGCTCGTCCTTTACTGCCTGGCTCATTCCACTTGGCATCATGTCCCCAAGGCTCATCCGGACCTGCTGCAGCATGTGACAGGGTTTCCCCCATTTATAGGGCTGGATGGTATTCCATGGTGTGTGTATATGTGTCTGTATGTATATGTATGTGGTGTGTGTATGTGTATGTGTGTATATGTGTCTCTATGTGTATATGTATACATGTATGAGTGTGTATGTATGTGTGTATATGTGTATGTATATGGTGTGTGTATGTGTGTATATGTGTCTCTGTGTATATGTATACATGTATGAGTGTGTGTGTGTGTGTATGTGTATGTATATGTATATGGTGTGTGTATGTGTATATATGTGTCTCTGTGTATGTGTATATGTATACATGTATGAGTGTGTATATATGTATGTGTGTATATGTGTCTGTGTGTATATCTGTATGTGTGTATGTATATGTGTCTGTATGTATATGTATATGGTGTGTGTATCTATATATGTATGTGTTTGTGTGTATGTGTATGCATGTGTACATGTGTACATGTATGAGTGTGTATATATGTGTGTAGCATCTCTTTTTACCTGGTCATCAATTGGTGGACCTCTGCCTTCTGCTCACCTCTTTGCCGCTGTGACCAGCACTGGTGTGAACAGCACCCTATCTTCTGATTGGGTGAATTTGGCTAGTGGGCATATCCATTCCCAAAGGAATTCTCACTGTCTCTAGAATCAGGAAGTTCTCAGCCCAGCCCAGCCTCTGGCATCAGTGGCTCCAGGGCTGCATGTCCGAGGCTCTGCGAGTGGCCGTTCCCTGGCCTGCCCTGTGAGCCGCTGCCTCCCTCCCTCCCGACTCCTGTCGCCTGTAGGCGGTGGACAGGAGGCTGTGGCTGGCCTTGCGGCTCCACGCCCCGTGCTGTCACACCGGGGTCGCTGGCCTCAGTGACATACAGCTGCGAGTGTTTTCCAAGCTATCTGTATCATCTCATGTAGGTGATGTGGCTGAGGATCATGAAGTCAGGTTTGTTGCCTCATAATGTAGAAAAAGCTTGTTCTGTTGTGGTCATCGATGCAAAGAGTGAGAGCACGTGTGGTCTTAAGGGGCAGGTTTCTGTCCTTTCCTACCAGCCCCCTGCTGGGCACACGGGTCAGGTTCTGTAGACGTCAGCGGAGCTCTGTTTGCTACGGGCCTGTGGGCGTGAGACCTTGCCTGTTGTGGGCCTGAGTTTCTGATGACACAAAAAGACAGTTTTGCTGAAGTCCCCTTGAGTGCGCATCGGAGTGTGAGAACAGTGAGAAGCGTGGAACTGAGGACGCGGGCTGGCAGGGAGGCAGCGTAGCTGCTGCCTCAGACCACGTGGACCAGCACCTGCAGGCAGAGAAGTGCTCGCCTCTGGTGGGCCTGGTGAGAAAAAATAACCATTTTCTGAGGTTTCCCAAAGGGTTATTATGTCTGTAAGACAATATCAAGAATATGCTTCCAGTGATATTTTACTGTGATTTTCATGACTTGTGACAGCCAGTTCATTGTTTGAGGAGATCAGTGGATGGGCATAATTAAAGGGCAATAGCAGCAGTTTTGTGTTTTTCTTTTTAGCAGTCAGCACCTTCCCCTTTATTCAAAAAATAATACTAAATCACTGATTAAGCAGAGTTTAAGTGTATACATCAAAGGATCAATAAATATTGAATACTCAGTAAAAAATAATTTCTGAAACCTTAAACTTGTAGGGATCAAATGATAACCCTAAATAAAATATCAAAATCTAATACAACTGATTAAATATTTTAAAGTAACTCAGTTGAAATCGCACGGAAGTCTGTATCTTTATGTTAGAAAATGCAAGATGTTTTTTTTTTTTTTGAGAGGGTATCTCTCATATTTATTGATCAAATGGTTGTTAACAACAATAAAATTCTGTATAGGGAACTCAATGCACAATCATTAATCAACCCCAAGCCTAATTCTCAACAGTCTCCAATCTTCTGAAGCATAACGAACAAGTTCTTACGTGGTGAACAAATTCTTACATAGTGAACAAGTTCTTACATGGTGAACAGTGCAAGGGCAGTCATCACAGAAACTTTCGGTTTTGATCATGCATTATGAACTATAAACAATCAGGTCAAATATGCATATTCGTTTGATTTTTATACTTGATTTATATGTGAATCCCACATTTCTCCCTTATTATTATTATTATTATTATTTTTAATAAAATGCTGAAGTGGTAGGTAGATGCAAGATAAAGGTAGAAAACATAGTTTAGTGCTGTAAGAGGGCAAATGTAGATGATCAGGTGCGTGCCTATAAACTAAGCATTAATCCAAGCTAGACAAGGGCAACAAAACATCCACGGATGCAGAAGATTTCTCTCTAAACAGGGGGGGTGAGGTTCTAAGCCTCACCTCTGTTGATCCCCAATTTCTCACCTGATGGCCCCCCTGCGACTGTGCCTGTCTTAGATTGTTCCTTATAGCAGCAGTTTTGAGAGTGCATCCTGGACCTGGTTCTTGAGGCAAAAACAGCCTTGGGTGGCATGGTCTGCAGGTATGAGAAGACTGAACCCACAAGAGGCTCCAGGGGAAGATGAAGAGCCTCCTTTAGAATGCCGGGCACCCAGCCAGGCAACACTTGCCCTGAGCAGGTGCATATCCCACCCCTTAGACCTCCTGATCCAGGACTTCTATGTCTTGAGAGCAGTTGGGGAACTATTTTCCTTACAAGATGTTTGGTGTGTCTACCTCTGTGCTCTGGGGGGGAAATCAGGGATGTGGTGGGCTCTGCACAGTGCCCAGGAGTAAGCCAGCCGAGCCGCAGAGGCACAGGTCGGTTTAATGATTGGCACGTGTTGAGGGGGTTCCCAGGCCAACTATTTCTCCGTAATTAGTAATGAGGAGATTTGAAAGCAGATTTTCTTGCGTGTTATGTGGGTCTGGGAATTACCTCTTATTTTTCTTTTTGTCCAGAAAATAGTATAATCAACAGATTACAATGAATCTCCCATGTGTTTTCATTGCTGTCACGTCAGTTTAGAGGTGAGCAAGGTTTGACCTGGGCATTTTATTCAGGGTTTTTATTGTGCAGTTTAAGTTGATATTAAAAAAAAACATACAGAGGAGTACTGGTAATAGGAATGGGACTGAGGAGAAGGGAGATGCTTTTAGATGTCAGATCATTTTACTCATCAAATCACTGCAAAATATGCAGGCGAAGTGCTCAGCATAGGAATTATGAATGACCTATGGGAGGGGAAAGGGAACAGGTGTGTGGGGTGGGGGTGTGTCTGTTGGAGAAGATGCCCAGGGGGCACTAAGGGACAGGAAGCAGAAGGGACAACGGGAAGGAGCCAGGCGAGCCGAGAAGGGGCTTCAGGCCCAGAGCAGAGATGAGAGCTGTCCAGGCGACACTGATATCTGCATGCAGGGCTGAGGCCAGGTGCACACGGGAGCCACCTGCCAGCTGTTGGAAGCCATACCAGTATCTGAGCTCCACCCCAAAGCAGTGAAGTCTGAATTTCTACAGGTGGGGCCCAGGCCAGACTTTATGTTTTGTAAAACCTTTGTGAGTGATCCTCATGGCCAAGTAGCACTGAGAACTGCTGAGGAGGGAAGGGAAATGCTCATGTATTATCAGGAAGCAGGTGCCTGGTACCTGTCGGGGTTGCGGTCGTGGGATAGCAAGGCCAGATTGCAGAAGGCTTAAAAAGAAGGGAATTAAGACCGTGTTGCCTACAAGTGGGGAACATACAATCAAGGAATTTGGCAAGAAACAAAAGGTGAGAGATTGAAGAGGGAGAAATAATAGGGTCAAAGGCAGAGTTTGGTTTTGGTTTTGTTTCAAATGATGATAAAGTGTCAGCAATGCTGCTCAGTGGAGAGGTTTCATACATGTAGGAAGAGATAGCATTACCCGTGGGCTGGGCTGAACTGGAATTCACTGGAAGAAGCCAAGGAGGACCCTTCTGTAGGGAAGAGCCGGAGGCGAGAGGCATGGCAGGCGAGCGTGCCCATGCCAGGGGGCTTGCCTTCAGTGCAGTCCGGGTGGTGAGGAGGCAGGGAGCGCGAGCGGACAGGAGGCAGGCTGGAATAATTGCTGTGGGGTGTGGGGGCTGGAGGCCACAGGCCATGCATGGAGCGGTGACTGGGCAGCCTTGGTGCTTCTCAAGCTGGCCGCATTTGAACTGTAACAAACCAGGTTTGCAGGGATTTGTCTTCTGTCTGTCTCAGCCATCTGTGACCAGGACCAAGAATGGGCAGAATGAATGGTGGCGATGGCCCCGGGCTGGGGACTGACTCTGGGGGCTGGGAAGTTGTCAGGGTAGGGGGAGGCTGGGCTACTAGAGAGGAACGTTTCCAAATCATTAATCCTGGGTCCTGGAAAGGGAAAGGGAGGCCAGGCAGACAGAAGAGAGACAGCAGGCCCCATGGAGCTGGATATCCGAAGGGCTCTGGGGGGCGGTCAGACTGGGGACACGGACTCCAGCTTCAAGGGACACAGAGGCAGGGCGCCAGTGGGCTGAGGCTGGCCAAGCGGGCGGCAGCTCCCTGCCTTCCCCGGGGTGGCGCGAGAAAGTGGGGGGGGGGGGTTTGGACAGGGCCACGTACGGTTAAGTCCAGGAGGCGAAGGCAAGGTTGAAAAACGGACTTGAGATAAAGGGCAGCTTAGTTGTGTTAGAGCAGAGCCGAGCAGAAAGACACTGTTGGTGCAAGAAGACCTTTCCTTTGGGAGGAAAAGGGTGTGCACGTCAGCGGGCATCAGCAGTGGGAATGGCGTCTTTCCCCTCAAGACCAGCAAATCAAAGAACATCAGCAAAATGTAGAAATCGCTTAAACAACATGTATATTTTATGTTCACTGTGCTGTCTAAAAACCTAGCTGTTTGCTGACCATTAGAGAAGACAGTTATAGACCTGGTAGGAAGTTGTTTAAAATGGAAACTCTGAAAATACATTTGTTGAAAGATGTTTCATGGCTTGAAATCTCCATTATGTTTTTGGCCTTTGCAGAAAGAAGGAAGTAACATAATGTACAAACGTTGCTAATTACTCATTAGTCTGACATTTTGATGACATTAGGCAACAAACATTAACTTGAGACTCAACACTGTGATTGTTTCTAAGATGTGTGGCATCTCCAAAAATATGGAACCTGCATTTCAAAATTACTTTCTTCAAGGACTGATGGTGGCAAAACTCATTATTAGAGCCTTCTGTACCTTAAAAGCTTTAAATGAAACACTGCAATTTTCAGAATTCATTACTGTGTGCAACTAATTAGAATTTTAGAGGAAATCACAGTAGGGAATTAGATATTTTAAAGAGCACTTCCTTGAGCTGAAATGTTCTTAAGAATAAAGGTTGTTTTCCAGCAAATGGGGCATTTGAACTGTATGTACACATATAGACACACCCTCTGAAGAGCAGCACGTTTGACCAGCCACTTTGGAAATCGTCTTGTTTTCCATTCAGACAAAAGAAAAAGCAACAAAGGCAACCAGGAGGGACGAGACAGGAAGGCAGAGGGGGTGTCCTTTGGGTCCACAGGAGCCAGAGAGAAAACACAGGCATATCTAATTAGTTTCCAAAGCCAGCTTTTACCCTAGGAAAAAAATTCTCATCTATGAAGACAGCGGAGAGCTGTGTGAGTCCCAGGTGTGCGTGTGATCACAGCGGAGAGCAGGGAAAAGCCACTGCCGTTCGGCTCAGCTGCCTCTGTGTTTACAGAAAGAATATAAAATCGACCATGGGTAACTCCCTCCCTTTCCCCAAACTGATTAATTTCTCGACGTGCTGGCAGATTTTTACATGGACGGGATGGAGTTCGAGAGATGAGTGTGTAAATCAACAGCAGGTGGGAAGTGGAGTTTGTCTGGCCCAGCTACTGTTCCGTGCAGTCCCTGTTCTTTCTCGTTATCGCAGTCCGGCGTCTGTCACTGAGCGGGACTGCAGGCTTTCTGTCACCCCGGGGGCCTGGAGAGCCACGGCGTCGCCTCTGTCTCCTGACAGCTCAACTCCCTGGGGTAGGGAACAGCGGGAGTGACCGCCCGTCACTCTTGGCAGGAAGGGACGGAGGGTCTGCCCTGCACTGAGACGCCCCCTCCGCCCCCCCTTGAGTTTGGGCACTGCGTTACCTGGGCTGACAACACCTCCTTCCTTGACAGTAAAACCCAGATCAGAATGTGCTTCTCTTTGCATTTCAGTCTTGGCGATGGTACACAGCAGTAAAAAGTGACCTGCTTTCTTGCCCTTTAGCGTATGTCTTGAAGGAACAGTGTATTTTCCACACACTCCAGAAATCTCCATGGAATTTGATCACCCAGCAGGCCCACACTGAAGCATTCCTAACGTCACAGAGCTGTAGAATGGGGCGTGGCATCCGCAGGTGCCTTCTCGGCCCGCCCATCTCTGTCCCGGGCTTGAGGTTTACTGTAGTACTCAAAGGGCAGGTGCCTCTTTCCGACAGCATTTCCCCACATGGGGTGCTGTCCCAGCAGTGATGAGCCGACCTTTCTTGGGTAATAGGAAGGGGTGCTGTTTCCGTAAGGCTTTCTCTGAAGACCAGCCAGACTTTCATCTCTCGTAGGGGCTTGCTTTGGACAGATCTTAACTTTAAAATAAGACCACAAATTCTAGTGTCATTTTAAAATGTTCTACAGAAGATATTGACTGCTTATTGCTGGCAGACAGGAAATCAGATCTTTGATGTTTACTTTAAAAGACATGAGCAGAATTGTTTCAGCTTAGCAGCGGCCCAGGACCTTCTGTTCGGAGCTGCTTTAGGGTTCTGCCTCTGAGCTGTTGAGCTCATGCATGATTTTTATATTCGTGTTTTGGGCTGTGATTTCCTTTGCCATTTATTTCCACTTGCAGTTTTTTTTTAAGGTTTCTAATTTATAGTAAGCTGAAATGATCTAAGGAATTATTCTTTACTGTCCTGTCAAGTTGCAGGAAACATCAAATACTGACCCTATGCTGATATGAGTTTGATATGTGACCAGGTCTGCCATCTCTTCAGGCACATGCATTTTCATGGCTGTTAATTATTTTTTCTTCCTTAAACCTTGGCTGGAATATTTTGAGGCTTGTTATAACATTTTGGTTTTTCTATTTATTTGCAGTCTTTTGGAGGAGAGAGATAAGATAAAGTATTATTGTTTACAAATTCCTGGCAGAATTGACTTTAATCATCTCTCTGTATGTTTTCAGTAAAAAAAGAGGTTGTTAGAAAAGAAAACAAAGATTAAAAAGAAAATCCCAAATTTGAAAAAAAAATCAAAGTTAACCTGAATAGAGAATCACCCACAGAAATGTGGAGTGTTGAATTAAAAAATTATAGAGAGGCTCAGAGTTATGTTAATCTGTCGAGGAAAAGGTTGTGTGCAAATACAAAACTGTAGCATCTTAGAGCTGGAAATGCCTTGGAGGTGAAGACCATGCAGACCCCTTGTTAGTACCTGCAGTGACGAGACACTCCCTACCTAGTAACAGTCCCTTACTGGACGCAGATCAGACACCAGGCATTGTGTGGGGTGCTGGGGCACAGTACTGAAGGAGAAAATAAACAGTCCTGCTGCTGTGGGCTTACATGTCAGTGGACCACCTGCCATGACGGGAAGCTGAATGATTTCCGTTCTGTTCCTCGTGTGCCAAATCCTGTCTCCATGTCTTCACAGACTCAGAATTCAGAGTCAGGGTTACCTGAGAGGTTTTCTAGTCTCGCCTCCCGCCAGTCCCTGCAGCCTCTCTGTAGAGAGTACATTTCTGTTAAACCGACCAGTCTTCCACCTGCAGGCCCACAGAAGAGGGTGCCGTCTCGTCTCCCTGCTCCCAGGCGCCAGGCCTCCAGAGGGAGGCGGCCTGAGGTTCGGCTCACTCTCTGGTTACCGTGGCACAGCTGACCTGGCGTGAAGCTGGTGCTCATCTGCACACTGGAGGCCTTTTTAACATGAGTTGCCTTAGAGCCAAGTCTTCCACTTCTTGTACTTGTACGCTGGCTTTTCTGACCTGAAATGTAGGATTATTTCTTTGCGTTTATCTCATTTATATTTCATTATGGTTAAAATTGGCTGTATTCAAGCTTATTTTGAAATTTATGAGTCTTGATTGTTTTCTCTAAATGTTTTTGATTACTTCAACTATAGCTTCTGAGTATTCACCTTTGATACACGTGTATTTATTATTCCATAAATTATATGTATGTGCCATTAGCTAGTATCTCAAACCATAATATATACTTAAGGCAAGGTTCCAATTGGGAATCAAATGCACACTGCAGATCCCTTAGATGACTTAAACCTTTTTATTGACCTCTAGTCAGATCTCATGAGACCATTGCCTTTATCCCCTGTGGCTGGCGTCGAGCCCGCGGGAACAGGAGGACGGCCTGCCCCACCGTTTTCTTGTCTGCCTGCACCACCTTTTAGTATTATCTGCAGCCCACGATTCCTTTGTGGGAGTCTTGTTAAGATGGGTTTAGTTAGAACTGAGTGATGTCACCCATAAATTCGCTTACAGAGCTCCACGAAACGGCTGTGGTGACGCTGCGGGAGCAGCGAGCAGCAGGGGGGCCCTCACACTGTCTGTCCTCTGGGAGACCCTCAGGCTCCATCCACCTGCCCGCCCAGCCGTCCTCTCGGCCGCAGATGGTGTGGTCGGGTGACAGTGCCACACCAGTCGGCGCCTCTGAGACATCAGTGCGGTTCAGCGTTGTTTAGGCTAAAGATACAGAAATAGTTCTGTTGTCTCTCAAACACCCTGATGGGCCCTCGCAGAAAAACAAAGTATGACGTTTTTTGTTGTCATTTCGGTAGCTCACCTGCAGGTAGGTATTCACCCCAGTCTTACGGAAAGTAGAAGTGAAAAAGGATAAAGATGAATGCTTGGAACATGTAAATTTCTCTCTGGGTTGACATTGGTTCACTAATCAACTCTCTTAGGTTCAGTTTTTTAATTAAATGTGAGTAAGCCTAATGGTTTTGCATTGACGGACCACCCCTAATTTTTCTACGTTGGCTAGAAAAACGTGTCTTTCCATAGAAGACATGCAGGCGAGGGCTTTGCTGCTAGAAAGCCACGCGGTCTTCATGCCTGCCCCTTCTTGGGACCTTCTCCCCGACGGGCTCAGTGTCACGTTCCCTACAGATGTCACTGCATTTGGTTCTCATGGGAAGGCTGTGAGACAGGCATCTTACTCCTGTCCTGCAACTTAGGAAACTGAGAGCTGGAAGGGTTAGGTTGGGGGCAGCTTGGAGCAGGGAATGAGAGGGGGCTTTCAGACATGCATGTCAGTAGGAAAACAGATGTGGGTGTGTCCCCCACAGAGGTCTGGAGTGAGTAAGATGGCTTCAGAGTTTGCAGAAGCTTGGATTTTAATCACTGTGCTCCTGAGTATGTATAACTTTACCCCCTCCTGAAATTGGGACTTTGCCAGTCTGCAGTGTTCTAGCGCCATCCTCTTCCTTCACCACAGCGCCTACGTGTCCTGTCCACAGCTGCAGACATGCGCTCCTTGAATAACCCAGGTAGAAGTTGCTGGGGCAACTTATTTAAACAATTTTCAAACCAAAAAAATAGAAAAAAGTAGCATGATGGATATCTATATGCCAACCATGTAAATCCAAATTAATGTTGAGCTATTACTCGCTCCATCTGCCTATCGTTTCTGAACTGTTTGTAAAGAGTTGCAGACATCACAAATACTTCATTTTCTCATCCTAAAAATAAGGATGTTATCCCTCAAATCAGGTCCTTCTCTGACATGACTACTGTGCCATTTTCATACATGAGAAAATTAACACTGATTCTCTGGTACCCTCTATACCCAGTGCAATTATCCTTCCAAAATGTATCTCATATTTTTTTATTAGGATTATAACTAGGATTCAGTTAATTTTCATACATTGCATTTGGCCTTTATGTGTCAAATAGTTTTAGAGTTTAGACTCTTTGTTGTGAAGGAGGTGAAAGAGAATATCTGGATGATTTTCAAAAAATAATTTAAGTCCCATTTTACATGAATGATGACTTTTCAGATTAAATAGACTATTGATCTAGGCAGTTCCGGTGGTTTTTCACTTGGTAGTAAATGGCACCGGATATGTTAAAGTTGTAAAGTATAGAAGCCTCCAAAGTGTGCACACGAGCCACGTCTTAACAGAGGCCATCCATCATCTGTAAATGTCCCGGGGACGCTTCGGACTTTGCGGTTGGATGTGTGAGGCCATCTCATAAGAAAACAGTGCATCAAAGGTTTGGACTCAGCACGGATAATGGATTATAATTGATTGAAATTAAATATGATTTAAGTGGCAGGAAAATGGGGCCAGCTGAGTAAATAATTGATTGATCACCCCCCAGTTAAACCTGGCATGTTAAATTGCAAGGCTGGAATAAGAAGCTTGGTAGAAGCCCATCTCCACATTTCAATCCTAATGAAAACTGTGTTAAAGAAGAGAGGAAAATCGGGCTACTCAGAGAAGGGGCATATCCCTTGCCGTGCCCCATTCGCAGCATGACATCACGTGGGCTGGGGTGCTGTGAGGTCATGGGAGGAGGTGAGGCCCAGGAAGCAGCTGTCGCAGAAAACAAAGTAGATCCATGGCTGCTTGGAAATCAGCAAACTCAGAAGGCAAGTGACAGCATCTTTTCTTTTTTGTTTTGTTCTAAATTGTAATGTGAGAAAAGTAGGCTCAATATGGCTTTGACGTGTCAGCTTAGCAGGGCCAAACTGGTCACCGCATCTTCCGGTGACTGCGGGCCACCCTTGGGCTCCCACGTGACCCTGGGTCAGTCTCCCTCTGCTGATCGCGAGTAAAGGGCCTGGACAGGGGGTCACCGAGGTGCCTTCCGGCCCTTCCAGTCTCGATTCCAGCAGCTGGAAACCTGCTAGGTAGCGCTGCCCGGCCGCTCTGGGGCATGAAGCTGGTCTTGGGCATAATGAACCTACGACATTACCGTAGGTGTTTCCCGAATCGTCAGAGGTTGCGCTTCGTTTATATTAAGACGTGTGATTTTGTCCTACTTCTTATACCTGTCTCCCCCTAATACTGTATTAGCCAGAATGTTCCATCACTCACAATGGTCCATTCTGGATCCACATAGAATACGATAAATTTTATTATAAATAGAAAAATATTTACATATTGTAAAAATGGTAGAACCACTAATACGTTACAGTTACGGCTTAAAAGCCCTTAATTCACAGTAATTCACAACCTAAGAGAAAAAGAACTGACCTCGCTCATTACCCAAGGAAACGCTGTGTTGAATTTTAATTATAAAGGTCGGTTCTGAAAGGAAAAGAGAGGATGCAAACTCCACAGTTCAAGCAGGTTTATTGCCAAACCTGAGAGGACCCCCTCTGTCCTGGCCAGCAGAACAAAGAAAAAGGGGGCTCTTACAGGCCAAGAGGCTTTTTATGGCCAGGTTTTTTTGGTGGGCTTTTTGAGGGGAGGGGTCGGGATACTTGGGCTTGTGGCCTGCCGACGACGTGTCCTCCGGAGAATGCTTGTAGCCTAGGGAAGATGACACCTACACCTCTCAGATGGCAGGCGGGCTTATTCAAAAAGGTGGTCCTCCAGTCTGGGCTCTGTCAGGTTCAGTATTTGTATCATCCAGGCTGGTAGAATGTCCTATATACCCTTTATCAAGCTTCCTAGAATTTTGAAGCTATGTTTTCTCCTCCATAAAATAGGAATAGCACCTATTTCAGAGAATAATGAAGGTGGGGGGAAATCAGGAGTGTGAACTCCCTGCTGCACAGCAGGTGTTGATAACTGTTAGTGATCATAGATGCTGCAGCACACCAACTCCTTGGCGATTTCCTTCTCGGTAGAGGATCCTCCAGCCAGTGCATGACGAAGAAATAAGACTTACTGCATCACGTCTGACATCTTAATGTGTCACCACATCGGTCAGCTTGATAGCACTTCTCTAACTTGTGGCCTAAGAAATGTAGATACCTCCTCTTAGTTTATTATAAAAAATATGGATGCTCTAATTCACAGTACCTAGTTATTCTCTCTAGAAGAGATTGGCACCCATTTATTAATTCTTTTGGCCTGACCCCAGGAGTACCAGTAATAATAGCTGCGTTATCCTCAAAGGAAAACATAGACTAACATAAACAATGAATCCGGAACAGGCCTTGGTTATAAATGTTATGCTTTATATTCGAACTTGGGCTGGATCACAGCATAGTCCCTAAATATAAAAACAACCATGGCAAAAGCCTGACAAACTTCAGGAATCGTGCCCAACACTAGGAAGACAGTATGACCACTTACAACTTTACAAGAGATTTTAAGTAATTTAGTGTTTGTTTCTATAATAGTTTGAAGAGAAGATGAATCAGAATGCTCAGTTTTTCATCTTGGAAAGTTGAAAGTCTCCTTACCTCTCTTAATGAGCTCACCCAACACCCGTAAGAGAGAATCGTGGGCATCCTTATTCTGTCTTGTCGGTTCCCTCCCTTCTTTTTGGAGACCTGTTTGTCCATTGTCTTCTTCTTTGCTTTACAGTTCAAAAAAGGTGAGCTTGTAATTTTCCCAAGTCCTTATAAAGAAATGTCTGTATTTTTGCTCCCTGTGTGTGTTGACTGAGGTCAGAATGGCATCACCTTTTGTGACAGGAGCATAGAGCCCCACCCCCTCCAGTCGCCGGCCTTGGCATCTCCACAGCCTGAGTTTGTGGTGCGTCAGGCACACCCAGAGACAGGCTGCAGGGCGTGTCAGGCACTCTAGGAGACAGGCCACAGGGTGCGTCAGGCACCCCTAGGAGACAGGCTGCAGGGTGCGTTGGGCACCCCTAGGAGACAGGCCCACCCGCAGACAGCTTGTCCTGGTTCAGCATCAGGATTCATTTGGGCACAAACGCTGCCTAAGACACTGGCTCTGGTGACACTCCCTGTTTGCTTGGAAAATGATGTGTTTGTTTTTAATCAAAATTGCTCATAATCTGCCTTAATGATGCCATAAATGCCTTAGTTTAGTCTGCCCCAGGTGAATGAAAATATTTGCTGTGAAAAATAGGTTATTAGTTTTTTTTTTGTTTTTTTTTTTAAATAATTATTTTTTATTGAAGGGTAGTTGACGCACAGTATTACATTACATTAGTTTCAAGTGTACAACACAGTGGTAGAACATTTATATACATAATTCTAGGTTCCAGCTATCACCCTACCAAGCTGTTACAATATCTTGACTATATTCCTTATGCTATACATTACATCCCGGTTACTTATTTATTTTACCATTGGAAGTCTGTCCTTTTTTTTTTTTTTTTTTTTTTTTTTCTGTGAGGGCATCTCTCATATTTATTGATCAAATGGTTGTTAACGACAATAAAATTCTGTATAGGGAGTCAATGCTCAATGCACAATCATTAATCCACCCCAAGCCTAATTTTCGTCAGTCTCCAATCTTCTGAGGCATAACAAACAAGTTCTTACATGGAGAACAAATTCTTACATAATGAATAAGTTACATAGTGAACAGTACAAGGGGAGTCATCACAGAAACTTTCGGTTTTGCTCATGCATTATGAACTCTAAACAGTCAGTTCAAATATGAATACTCATTTGGTTTTTATACTTGATTTATATGTGGATACCACATTTCTCTCTTTATTATTATTATTTTTAATAAAATGCTGAAGTGGTAGGTAGATACAAGATAAAGGTAGAAAACATAGTTTAGTGTTGTAAGAGAGCAAATGTAGATGATCAGGTGTGTGCCTGTAGACTATGTGTTAATCCAAGCTAGACCAGGGCAATAAAACATCCACGTATGCAGAAGATTTCTCTCAGAACAGGGGGGGTGAGGTTCGAAGCCTCACCTCTGTTGATCCCCAATTTCTCACCTGATGGCCCCCCTGCGACTGTGCCTGTCTTAGGTTGTTCCTCCCTTGAGGAATCTTACCCGTCTCTGGCTAACCAGTCATCTTCCGGGGCCATACAGGGAAATGTGAAGTTGGTAAGTGAGAGGGAAGCCTTATTGTTTGAAAAGGTTAGCTTTTTACTTCTTTGCATATTTATGCCCTGTGGCTTCTATGCCCAGCATTTGTCTTGAGGTATCATTACCACTTGGAAGAATTACGATACTCGGTAAATTTGATGTGAGGCACGAATTCTATTTAAGGGTTGTAATTAGGAAGGAAGAAGAAAAGCTCTAGAAGTAGCAGGCAGAAGAAAACATGGGAAGATTGATTATTTCTTTGACATAACTTCTTGTAGAGTAACTCCAGCATGTATAGGTTTTAAGCTACTACTTAAATTGCGCACACACATTAACATAATAGGAGTATAGTTACATAACCAAAGCATATCTGTAATTACCAGCCATCTCCAGTGAAACCAAGAAAACCAGTTAGGCACCTTAGGCATTTGTGAAAACTTATCTATGATATGGTGGATATTGTCCAACTGAACTTGAACAGTCTGAGAGAAATCAGATAAATTAAAACAACCCATTCCTGGGGACTGTTCACATGCCATATGTTCTTTTAACAGCAAATAGTCTGTAGTTGTAAGACTTTGGAGCGCTACAATTTGCACTTCTCCAAATTCTTGGTTGAGTTCCAACAGTATAGATCCAGTCAAATTTGTTGTTTTACTGTATGCACAGGCCAGCTTAGATATCTCCTTCCTCATTCCCATGGCAAGTCCAGGAACTGGTGGGATGAGTGCATCTACAGCTGTAGCAGTGCGTGGATCTTTGTTGGGGTTTTTTGATGATCATCTTCTGGCATGAGTCTTCCAGAGAGTGCAGATGTTGGAAGTTCTTTTTCATATCGTATCTTAGTTCATTTTCGGGGTAGCCCAATTAGGCTTTGATCCTCTGTATAAACACAAACAGACCCTTTGCCTACACTTTTATATGCCCTTTATACCCTTGTGTAGAACTCATTGGAGGTCACCACACAGGAACAGCCCTTTTTTTTTTTTTTTTTTGCTTTGTTTTTGGTATCACTAATCTACACTTACATGACGAATATTATGTTTACTAGGCTCTCCCCTATACTAGGTCTCCCCTATAAACCCCTTTACAGTCACTGTCCATCAGCATAGCAAAATGTTGTAGAATCCCTACTTGCCTTCTCTGTGTTGTACAGCCCTCCCTTTTCTCCTACCCCCCATGCATGTTAATCTTAATACCCCCCTACTTCTCCCCCCTTATCCCTACTACCCACCCATCCTCCCCAGTCCCTTTCCCTTTGGTACCTGTTAGTCCATTCTTGAGTTCTGTGATTCTGCTGCTGTTTTGTTCCTTCAGTTTTTCCTTTGTTCTTATATTCCACAGATAAGTGAAATCATTTGGTATTTCTCTTTCTCCGCTTGGCTTGTTTCACTGAGCATAATACCCTCCAGCTCCATCCATGTTGCTGCAAATGATTGGATTTGCCCTCTTCTTATGGCTGAGTAGTATTCCATTGTGTATATGTACCACATCTTCTTTATCCATTCATCTATCGATGGACATTTAGGTTGCTTCCAATTCTTGGCTATTGTAAATAGTGCTGCAATAAACATAGGGGTGCATCTGTCTTTCTCAAACTTGATTGCTGCGTTCTTAGGGTAAATTCCTAGGAGTGCAATTCCTGGGTCAAATGGTAAGTCTGTTTTGAGCATTTTGATGTACCTCCATACTGCTTTCCACAATGGTTGAACTAACTTACATTCCCACCAGCAGTGTAGGAGGGTTCCCCTTTCTCCACAGTCTCGCCAACATTTGTTGTTGTTTGTCTTTTGGATGGCAGCCATCCTTACTGGTGTGAGGTGATACCTCATTGTAGTTTTAATTTGCATTTCTCTGATAATTAGCGATGTGGAGCATCTTTTCATGTGTCTGTTGGCCATCTGTATTTCTTTTTTGGAGAACTGTTCAGTTCCTCTGCCCATTTTTTAATTGGGTTACTTGTTTTTTGTTTGTTGAGGCATGTGAGCTCCTTATATATTCTGGACATCAAGCCTTTATCGGATGTGTCATTTTCAAATATATTCTCCCATACTGTAGGGATCCTTCTTGTTTTATTGATGGTGTCATTTGCTGTACAGAAGCTTTTCAGCTTAATAAAGTCCCACTTATTCATTTTTGCTGTTGTTTTCCTTGCCCGGGGAGATATGTTCAAGAAGAGGTCACTCATGTTTATGTCTAAGAGGTTTTTGTCTATGTTTTCTTCCAAGAGTTTAATGGTTTCATGGCTTACATTCAGGTCTTTGATCCATTTTGAGTTTACTTTTGTATATGGGGTTAGACAATGGTCCAGTTTCATTCTCCTACATGTAGCTGTCCAGTTTTGCCAGCACCACCTGTTGAAGAGACTGTCATTTCGCCATTGTATGTCCATGGCTCCTTTATCAAATATTAATTGACCATATATGTCTGGGTTAATGTCTGGATTGTCTAGTCTGTTCCATTGGTCTGTGGCTCTGCTCTTGTGCCAGTACCAAATTGTCTTGATTACTATGGCTTTATAGTAGAGCTTGAAGTTGGGGAGTGAGATCCCCCCTACTTTATTCTTCTTTCTCAGGATTGCTTTGGCTATTCGGGGTCTTTGGTGTTTCCATATGAATTTTTGAATTATTTGTTCCAGTTTATTGAAGAATGTTGCTGGTAGTTTCATAGGGATTGCATCAAATCTGTATATCGCTTTGGGCAGGATGGCCATTTTGACGATATTAATTCTTCCTAGCCACGAGCATGGGATGAGTTTCCATCTGTTAGTGTCCCCTTTAATTTCTCTTAAGAGTGACTTGTAGTTTTCAGAGTATAAGTCTTTCACTTCTTTGGTTAGGTTTATTCCTAGGTATTTTATTTTTTTTGATGCAATTGTGAATGGAGTTGTTTTCCTGATTTCTCTTTCTGTTGGTTCATTGTTAGTATATAGGAAAGCCACAGATTTGTGTGTGTTGATTTTGTATCCTGCAACTTTGCTGTATTCCGATATCAGTTCTAGTAGTTTTGGGGTGGAGTCTTTAGGGTTTTTTATGTACAGTGTCATGTCATCTGCAAATAGTGATAGTTTAACTTCTTCTTTACCAATCTGGATTCCTTGTATGCTTTTGTTTTGACTGATTGCCATGGCTAGGACCTCCAGTACTATGTTAAATAACAGTGGAGAGAGTGGGCATCCCTGTCTAGTTCCCGATCTCAGCGGAAATGCTTTCAGCTTCTCGCTGTTCAATATAATGTTGGCTGTGGGTTTATCATAGATGGCCTTTATTATGTTGAGGTACTTGCCCTCTATTCCCATTTTGCTGAGAGTTTTTAAATGAATGGATGTTGAACTTTGTCAAATGCTTTTTCAGCATCTATGGAGATGATCATGTGGTTTTTGTCTTTCTTTTTGTTGATGTGGTGGATGATGTTGATGGACTTTCGAATGTTGTACCATCCTTGCATCCCTGGGATGAATCCCACTTGGTCATGGTGTATGATCCTTTTGATGTATTTTTGAATTCGGTTTGCTAATATTTTGTTGAGTATTTTTGCATCTACGTTCATCAGGGATATTGGTCTGTAGTTTTCTTTTATGGTGGGGTCTTTGCCTGGTTTTGGTATTAGGGTGCTGTTAGCTTCATAGAATGAATTTGGGAGTATCCCCTCCTCCTCTATTTTTTGGAAAACTTTAAGGAGAATGGGTATTATGTCTTCCCTGTATGTCTGATAAAATTCCAAGGTAAATCCATCTGGCCCGGGGGTTTTGTTCTTTGGTAGTTTTTTGATTACCGCTTCAATTTCGTTGCTGGTAATTGGTCTGTTTAGATTTTCTGTTTCTTCCTGGGTCAATCTTGGAAGGTTATATTTTTCTAGGAAGTTGTCCATTTCTCCTAGATTTCCCAGCTTGTTAGCATATAGGTTTTCATAGTATTCTTCAATAATTCTTTGCATTTCCGTGGGGTCCGTCGTGATTTTTCCTTTCTCGTTTCTGATACTGTTGATTTGTGTTGACTCTCTTTTCTTCTTAATAAGTCTGGCTAGAGGCTTATCTATTTTGTTTATTTTCTCGAAGAACCAGCTCTTGGTTTCATTGATTTTTGCTATTGTTTTATTCTTCTCAATTTTATTTATTTCTTCTCTGATCTTTATTATGTCCCTCCTTCTGCTGACCTTAGGCCTCATCTGTTCTTCTTTTTCCAATTTCGATAATTGTGACATTAGACCATTCATTTGGGCTTGTTCTTCCTTTTTTAAATATGCTTGGATTGCTATATACTTTCCTCTTAAGACTGCTTTTGCTGTGTCCCACAGAAGTTGGGGCTTAATGTTGTTGTTGTCATTTGTTTCCATATATTGCTGGATCTCCATTTTGATTTGGTCATTGATCCATTGATTATTTAGGAGCGTGTTGTTAAGCCTCCATGTGTTTGTGAGCCTCTTTGCTTTCTTTGTACAGTTTATTTCTAGTTTTATGCCTTTGTGGTCTGAAAAGTTGGTTGGTAGGATTTCAATCTTTTGGAATTTTCTGAGGCTCTTTTTGTGGCCTAGTATATGGTCTATTCTGGAGAATGTTCCATGTGCACTTGAGAAGAATGTATATCCCGCTGCTTTTGGATGTAGAGTTCTGTAGATGTCTATTAGGTCCATCTGTTCTAGTGTGTTGTTCAGTGCTTCCGTGTCCTTACTTATTTTCTGCCCAGTGGATCTATCCTTTGGGGTGAGTGGTGTGTTGAAGTCTCCTAGAATGAATGCATTGCAGTCTATATCCCCCTTTAGTTCTGTTAGTATTTGTTTCACATATGCTGGTGCTCCTGTGTTGGGTGCATATATATTTAGAATGGTTATATCCTCTTGTTGGACTGAGCCCTTTATCAGTATGTAGTGTCCTTCTTTATCTCTTGTTACTTTCTTTGTTTTGAAGTCTATTTTGTCTGATATTAGTACTGCAACCCCTGCTTTCTTCTCACTGTTGTTTGCTTGAAATATGTTTTTCCATCCCTTGACTTTTAGTCTGTACATGTCTTTGGGTTTGAGGTGAGTTTCTTGTAAGCAGCATATAGATGGGTCTTGCTTTTTTATCCATTCTGTTACTCTGTGTCTTTTGATTGGTGCATTCAACCCATTAACATTTAGGGTGACTATTGAAAGATATGTACTTATTGCCATTGCAGGCTTTAAATTCGTGGTTACCAAAGGTTCAAGGTTAGCCTCTTTAGTATCTTACTGCCTAACTTAGCTCACTTATTGAGCTGTTATATACACTGTCTGGAGATTCTTTTCTTCCCTCCCTTCTTGTTCCTCCTCCTCGATTCTTCATATGATGGGTGTTTTGTGCTGTGCTCTTTCTAGGAGTGCTCCCATCTAGAGCAGTCCCTGTAAGATGTTCTGTAGAGGTGGTTTGTGGAAAGGAAATTCCCTCAGCTTTTGTTTGTCTGGGAATTGTTTAATCCCACCGTCATATTTGAATGATAGTCGTGCTGGATACAGTATCCTTGGTTCAAGGCCCTTCTGTTTCATTGTATTAAATATATCATGCCATTCTCTTCTGGCCTGTAGGGTTTCTGTTGAGAAATCTGACGTTAGCCTGATGGGTTTCCCTTTATAGGTGACCTTTTTCTCTCTAGCTGCCTTCAACAATCTTTCCTTGTCCTTGATCTTTGCCATTTTAATTATTATGTGTCTTGGTGTTGCCCTTCTTGGATCCTTTCTGTTGGGGGTTCTGTGTATTTCCATGGTCTGTTTGATTACTTCCTCCCCCAGTGTGGGGAAGTTTTCAGCAATTATTTCTTCTAAGATACTTTCCATCTCTTTTCCTCTCTCTTCTTCTTCTGGGACCCCTATAATACGGATATTGTTCCTTTTGGATTGGTCACACAATTCTCTTAATATTGTTTCATTCCTGGAGATCCTTTTGTCTCTCTCTATGTCAGCTTCTATGCGTTCCTGTTCTCTGATTTCAATTCCATCAATGGCCTCTTGCATCCTATCCATTCTGCTTATAAACCCTTCCAGAGTTTGTTTCATTTCTGCGATCTCCTTTCTGGCATCTGTGATCTCCTTCCGGACTTCATCCCATTTCTCTTGCGTATTTCTCTGCATCTCTGTCAGCATGTTTATGATTCTTATTTTGAATTCTTTGTCAGGAAGACTGGTTAGGTCTGTCTCCTTCTCTGGTGTTGTCTCTGTGATCTTTGTCTGCCTGTAGCTTTGCCTTTTCATGGTGATAGGAATAGTCTGCAGAACTGGGACGAGTGACGGCTGGAAGGCCTTCCCTTCTTGTTGGTTTGTGGCCCTCCTCTCCTGGGAGAACAGCGGCCTCTAGTGGCTTGTGCTGGGCAGCTGCGCGCAGACAGGGTTTCTGCTTCCTGCCCGGTTGCTATGGAGTTAATCTCCGCTGTTGCTGTGGGCGTGGCCTGGCTCGGGCAGCTACTCCAAAATGGTGGAGTCGCGTTGGAGCAGGAGCTGCTGGGAGGCTATTTATCTCCGTAAGGGGCCTCCCTGCTCCCTGCAGCCCAGGGGTTAGGGTGCCCAGAGATCCCGGATTCCCTACCTCTGGATTAAGTGACCCGCCCTGCCCCTTTAAGACTTCCAAAAAGCACCCGCCAAAACAAAACAACGACCACCAAAAAAAAAAAGAAAAAAAAATTTTTTAATTAAAAAAAAAAAAAAAGTTTTTAATTTAAAAAAAAAAGGTGGTCGCTCGTTTTTCTTTATTCTCCGGTGCCAGCCTCAGGCCTCTGCTCACCGGTCTTTCTGCCCTGTTTCCCTAGTATTGGGGTCCCTGTCCCTTTAAGACTTCCAAAAAGCGCTCGCCAAAACAAAACAGCAAAAAAGCAAAAAAAAAAATGGTCGCGCGCTTTTCTTATGCCCTCTGTCGCCCAGCCTCCAGTGCCCGCTCACTGTTCTTGCTGCCCTGTTTCCCCAGCATCCAGGGCCCCCCCCTGGGCACGCACTGTGTCTGCGCTCTGGCCCGGATGGCGGGGGCTGGGTGCTCGGCAGCCCTGGGCTCCGTCTCCCTCCCGCTCTGCCTGCTCTTCTCCCGCCGGGAGCTGGGGGGAGGGGCGCTCGGCTCCCGCGGGGCCGGGGCTTGTATCTCACCCCCTTCGCGAGGCGCTGGGTTCTCTCAGGTGCGGATGTGGTCTGGATATTGTCCTGTGTCCTCTGGTCTTTATTCTAGGAAGGGTTGTCTTTGTTATATTTTCATAGATATATGTTGTTTTGGGAGGAGATTTCCGCTGCTCTACTCACGCCGCCATCTTCCGCCCCTCCCTAGGTTATTAGTTTTTTAGCCCTACTTACTTTAATACCTCTGTCAAAAATATAAGAAGAGATATTAAATCTCTATTTTTAATAAAATTATTGACATTATTGGGGAGTTTTATAACACTTGACATTTGCTTTCAGTGTTGGGGAAAGAAGAAGAAAGTAAATTGATTTGATATTTATTTCCTAGGTTGGAATACAACAAGTTACTTTAAACATGAAATATGTGCACTTCCTCTGAATGCAATGAGCAGAATGGGTTGTTGGTTCTGGAAATGAACATAAGTTGTAGAATAAAATGGGTGCTGTGGTAAATGATGATGATCTAACCCGATCGCTGAGTGGAGCCGCTCCATGGTGTTCATATTCCCAATCCTGTTGCCCCCTGGGTGCCCTTCAAAACTGGTGTGGAATGGTGTTTGGACCCAGAAAACACAGTTCACGGGTGAAAATACAGATCATTTTGGTGAAAGTTAACTTCAACAGTGCTCTTGGTGTCACTTCTGCTACGAGAGTTAAACAACTCTCAGAAAAAAGTGTTTGAATGTGAACTTCCTTGCAGAGACTCTCTGTCCGTTTTCCGATAGAATTTGCTGCTAGTCAATGACCAGAGATAGGGAACAAGACACTCTTGAGTGGATGCCAGTGGATGCCAGTGTCTGCCGGGCACGGTTGGCTTGTGAGCTCCAGAATGGCCTGGGCAGGCTCAGTGGGGGCTTGGCGGGATAGAGGAAAGCCACGTGTCCAAATGCACCTCTCTTCCTGCCTGGACAGCCCACGGCCTGCCTTAAACCTAGGCGATCAGTGCGCGAGGTTCCTAATGCAGTGTGACCAAGGAGGTGAGCCCACGCCATTAGCAAGAAGTGCTATTAACATGTCTGCTCTCTGACACCATTTCTCACTGGTCTTAAAGAGAACTGGTCTTTGAAGACATGAGACCCATTTTCCTGAGAATGAGCCCAGTCAACACGTTTCCTGGTTGGGCCATTGAATTGCTACCAAATTCTCTTGAAAAATGGCTGTTTCTGTCATGGTCACTTGCATTTTGAGGAAAAAGCCTACAAAACTTGTACACAGGCCAGCTGAAATATGGTTCATTTTATCGAATGTACCTAAACCACGTCCAAGAGACTGCCTAGATTCTTCTTTTTCTCTTGCCTTACTAAAGATGATGCCAGCTTATTTACCCCAGCAGTGTTCTTAATGTAGATGTTAAACTGTGTGATAGATTTTTTAATGAATTTTTAATTACTTTCTGCTCTTCTGAGCTCATTGCAATCAGCAGCCATCTTGCTCGAGGATAACACAGAACAAAACCAGCTCCCCGGGCTCCGAGGCTTCCAAACAAAGCTTTCGCAGGGATGCAGTACAGAGGCCCATTGTCAGCCGCAGCTGCTGGACGCCTTCCGAGCCAGGCCCCACTGCCAGAGGGGTCAGGAGGCTTTAAGTTTTCCACTAGCTGTTCCTTTCCTCTAATGAGGTCACCTCTCAGCCCAGTAGGGGGGATGCCTCTGCTAATGGGGCTTCAGAAATGCAGATTGCAGTTCAGGCCTTTGTTTCCAGATAGCGCTGGTAGTTTCCAAACAGCCTAAAGAGCTAGAAAGGAGGACAGCGCCTGCAGAGATAGGCAGCAGGGCTGGGGAGGGCCCGTCCTTCCCTGAGTACCACCCGAGGACTCCATGCTGTTCCATGCTGTCTCTTCTTAGGAGCAGAGATGGGGACAAATGGGGGCAACGCTGGCCCAGAATTCACAGTGACATTGCTGACATTTAAAGCTGTGTCATGTACAATTCCAGGTACTCAGGGTAAATTACATTATCCACATTATGCCAGGGAAAAATCCATAGTTCAGAGGCTTTAGGGGACCTGTCCCAGGGCCACCACGCTGGGCTCCATCAGCCACAAAATGGGAATAAAACCATTATACTGGCGCCACTGTTACAATTTTGTTTGTGAAAACACTGCAAATGGACGAACCCTCTGTAAATACAATGCCTGACTGAGTCCTGAAATACGGGTCTCTGAGAGTGGCACACAGACACTGCAGTCTCCCAGCCCTCCCTTTAGTGTTCTTCCAGGACCTGCAAGGAGAAGCCTGGGCGTGGCTCCTGGACTCACATCCAGGGTGACTCTGCTGTCGCCGTGATGGCGGGCGGCCAGACCGAGAGCCTGGGCCGCCACTGGCCTGCTTACTTTCTGTTGCTTTGGCTGGCTCCTGGTTTTTGTTTTGTCTTTTTCTTTAACCAGAGCAGACTCCGTGTCTCATCTGGATTTGCTGTCATCCTAATTCCTGAATATTTCTTGGATCTGAATTGTAACCTGATAATTCTCCTTACCCAGATATTTCTGCTTAGTAAGACGGGATGGAGGGTAGAACACGAGATTCTGCTTGAACTCCAGCCCCAACCTGCTGAAGTGGGCGTTTGTCCACGTGAAACATTTGCTGGAGGCTGGTCAGTTGGAGGCTCTGACCAGAAGCTCTGCATCTGATTTCACTAATGTACCCGTCTGTGCATGCGTACGTATCAGGCGCAGTTACAGGTCTGTGCAAGCAGCCCCCCTTACTCCTCACAGCAGCTGTGGGGAGGGGGCACCACTGTCTCCTCTGTACAAAGGAAGATACTGGAGAGTCTCAGGAAAGGAGCTCGGCCCCCACGCAAGGGCTCTTTCTCCCCCGTGTTGCTTTTCTGCACGGTTGTAACATCCTGACGGGTCTGTTTGCTCTGCTCAGGGTTCAGTGGTGGCCGAGATGGACAAAAGCCGGTGGGTGACCAGCTCACCTCCCTATCCTCCCATCTTTGGCCAAGAACGTCATTCTAGCTGCTCTCTAGGGGTTCCCGCAGTACCCCGAAAGGCTTTAGGATTGCATGGCCATAGCTAACAGAAGTCCTCTAGATCTCCGCAATCTCCGTCTCCCTGGCCTCTAAGTAAAAGTGCTTTTCTTCAAATATTAACAAACAAGATAAACTTATTTTCTTACATTCACTTTTTAGTGTTCCATTTAATTACTCATACTGTCACCATATTGCTCACTGCTACTTTTCATTGCAGATGGATTAGCTAAGCTTTGTTTCCCAGCCAGAGAACTAACTGAATTACTATTTATAATGCAGTTTCTATGGAAAATGAATTATAAATTTCAAGCAGCCTTGCAAATAGAATTTTGGGATACAGAAGGAGTTTATTGTGCTTAACTTGAACAAGAGCTTTTCTGTTAGTAGATGTGGAATTGTCTCTCAGAAGAAAGGTGACGTTGAGGAGCATATATTTGGGAGTTATTTGCATAATCATCAGGATTTAAAAGGATGGGAATGACTGAAAGTGGACTATGGGAATATTTGTTCAGCTCATTTCATTCTCAAAGGCAAGACAATACAAGGCCAGCTTCATTTAAAACAAAAAATGTAAAGTTTGAATCAACTTTGCTGGTAAAAATTTATTTTAAAAGATACAAAAGTAAATATTTTAGGAAGGATCTGTGTAAATGGACATATATTGACTTGTAAAAATATAAATTAAACTATTAAGAATGTAATGTACTTTTTAGAAAAACAGTGGACAGAATCACACATACTCCTTTGATTTAATTTCAACTCAGCCCATTTGGCTGCAGCAGACGAATGGGCTGCACATGTGGCCCCGTCTGTATGGGATCCGGAGGAGTCGCTGGGGAATTCATGATCCCTGACACCAGCCTGCTCGCCTGGTGTTTCCTGTTGAGAGTATCATGTATGACCCAAGTTGCTATATTGGATTAAACTTAGCTGGTGTTTATTGAGCATCTTTCTTATGCCAGCACCAGCACAGCCACTGGGAGGGGGACCAGCAGGTGGCTCTTTCCCTTCCATTAAGGAATTTGTCATTGAGTCAGGGAGGCCAGACTAACACACGTCTGTCAGTTAGGGAACATGGAAGAGTATGAACTGTTCCCAGATTGTCAGGGAGCTTTTACTTTGGGGACACCAGGAAAGAGATCTCTGTGAACTGAAGCAGTCTAGGGAGACTTGGTGAAGGAAGAGGTATTTGGGATGAGTTTGAAAGGGTTCAAGACAGAATATCATCATTACACTCGGAACACAGGGAAAGGTGATCTGTATGGGGAGGGAGGGTCGATCAAAGACTTGGCCCTGCGGCTGAAGGAGGCAGATGGTGTGTTCGCAGCAGGTGTTTTAAGGGAGAAGATTGAGGTGTGAGGCGGTTTTGAGTGCCTGGTTAAGGGATCTGGTCTTGATCAAATAAATAATAGGAGCAGGATACGACCCACAAGTCAGTGTGGTATTGAGCCCCAAATTGTAGAGGTCGGAGCAAAGCCAGGTGGGGTGCTGGTCCCTCTTTAGGACATTGCCAGCACACTGAGCTCTGGGATCGTAAACATGCAAGGGGAGTGGGCTCAGCCCAGAAATGCCAGCCGAAACCAAATTGAGAGAAATATAGAGTGCAGATAGAAAGGCTCTTGCAGAAGACAGACCTTAGCTGAAGGCCCCTTGTCAGTGTGTAAAAGTCAGGCCCAGTCAGGAAGCACACGTGGGGCTCTGGAGAGAGAAAATACCGCCAAGTCAGCATGGCCCTTTCACAGTCCTGAAATCACTCCTTGTTCGTGAAGATTACATGGTCTGCTGGGGAGGCTGACAGTGATGAGACCACTGGATGTGGTCAGGAGACAGTCCACTGCTTGACAAATTCAGTGAACTTTTCACTCTAAAGCCAGCTTGGCGTTGGGAAGAAAAGTGTCAGATGTCCTGGGGCATTTTCCAAGACCCCCACACTCAGCCTACTGCTGAGTACAGTGGCAGTGGTGGGACAGGGGCGTCTGTCCTTTCACCCTCGCCTTCTGCCGCCACCTTCACGCGAGGCTCCTCATGGGGGCCGGGCTGTGCTGGAAGAGCCCGGCGCCCCCCATGGCTCTCAGCCATCGGCTCCGAGCTTTGTCACCCATGTGGGCCACTGAGCTCTGTTCTCCTCCCCCGGGGCACAGAGCCCACCAGCCCAGCGCTGTACTGGGCTCAGCAGCTGACTTGGAAAGGACAGAAAATGAATGTTGAGAGGCAGCCATGCAACATAAGGCTCCTCAGAGAGCGGCAGGCCCGGGAGAGGGAGGCGACGGGCACAGAGATGAGGCACTGGGTGTTTGATGGCCCCCGGCTCTGGGCAGAACGCCCCACAGCACGCTGCCCTCCAGCGGAGTGCAGGCCGGACCTGGTCCCCCAAGTGCAGGTTTGGCGTGGGTTCAAGAGAGAGTTAAGGAAAGGCTGGGAGCAGCCCCAGATGAAGACTCTTTCTCATGAGCTACGGAAAGGCATCCGTCCCTCGTGCTTAGAGGGTCGAAGCTGCTGTCTGAGCTTCAGGTGGGAGCCTAGGCCTTACCCTTGGCACAGCCCCTGTGGGGTGGCAGTCAGGCCCCACCTTGGCAAATCAAGCCTGGCCCGAATTCCCACCGCGCTGCACTTGTGCAGTCCTGCTTCTGGCCTTGCGGGTTCCATGTCTTTTTTTAAAAATGGAAACTACAGCTGCCACACATCCCTTTAGCATCCTCTGTTCTCCAGGCTAACATAGGAAACAAGTCAGTACCACGTGTTCTAAAGATATTCACGGAATGCCCGGAAGTGCGTATTTCCGACTTGTTCTCCACCCGAGCCCTTGGCCCGCGCCAGCCGGGCTGTCCCTGTCTGTGCGCTTGCTCCTGGTGTACGGGGGCCGCCTGCAGCCAAGTGATTGTGCTTTTGCTCAGGTTTTCTGAGACACTGGCACTCACTCACAGGCATGTGGAACTTGGAGCATTTGTAATTGCTATTTATGCAGTCAACCAAAAAGCGGTACTGAGCACCCATCGCGACTAGGTGCTGAAGATAAAAATACAAAAATTTTGGTCCCTCCCTCAAGCAACTTACAGTATAGTAAGGAAATAGGCAGCTGAACAAATAATGGATGCACAGTGTGATGTATCCCATATAGAAGCCATCACATTTAGGAGGGACGTGGAACGGGGCTGTAAGGACCTGGGAAGAGTCGGTTGTGCAGAGTGGGTTTTGCGGTGTATATAGGAGTTCATGAGTAAGCCTGCAGTGAAGTCAGGCACTCCTTGCAGGAAAGAAAGCATACGCAGAGGGGCAGTGATCTGAGCAGTACCATGGCTGGAGGGGGCTGTCAGCCAGTCAGCAGGCCCCAGCAGAGAGCATGTACGAGGGGTGACTGGGGATGCAGGCAGAGTGAGCCCACCGAGGTCTTCATGTCCCATTTGGAGCTCTTACCTGCTTGTCTCATTGGCTCAGATGCCAGCTGCTGCGAACTGTAAAGAAAGGAAGCGACATCATCATATTTGTGCTTCCTAAAGATGATTCTGTTATGAGAGGAGAATGATTATGGAGGGTCAAGCCAGAGAGACTGAACTGCTGGTGAACCAGGTGACCTCTGTGAGGCCTGAACCACAGCATGGAGACTTAGAGGGAAGGATGGATGGAGAGGGAGGGCAGAATATGGTTCCCGGATGTGGGAGGGTGTGGGGGGGGGGGCGGGGGTGGTGGGTGGTGGGTGTGGTGGGTGTACAGAGAAGATGGTCCCAGGATTCTGGCTTGGGCGTCTGGGCAGTTGGTGAAACTGTGAAGAATATGAGTGAAAGGCCAGGTTTAGGAAAGACAAATGAATTGTGTCTGGTTAGAGGTGGACCGTCAGGTGGGAATTGGAAGTGGGCGTCGTGGGCATGAATCTGAGGCCGAGGAGAAAGGCCCCTGGACCTGTCAGTTCGGGAGTGTGTCCTGGCTGTGCGGGAGGCGGACGGCGGGGAGAGCGCCTGTGTCCCCACTGGGCCGGAGTCCTGCCTCTGGTGCTGCGCTAGCTATGCGACGTTGCGGAAGGTTTTGACCACACTGAGCTTCACTCTTCTCATATATTGAGTGGGGACAGGAGGACCTACCTTCAGGCATTATTTAGTTATTTACTCAGCCATTAATTCAGCAGGTATTTATTGAGTGCCCTGTGTGCTTGGGCCCGGGAATACAAGCATGAGGAAGACGGATGTGGTCCGTGCTCTGACGGCTTTCAGTCTGTCCTTTGTAGCGTGCAGACATCAGACAGACAGTTGCCTGACTGACTGTTGCCAGGGTAGATGCTGGCAAGGACTGCGTGACATAACATGGGACGCAGGGCACGGCGGTGCGGCACTGCGTAGGCCCTCCCTCAGCCCCAGGAGGAGTGGGAACCCCTGTTAGACCCTTCAGGGGATGATGCGGATAGACCGTGGCTGCCAGAGAAAAATTGGCAATAATGAACAAAGATTACCATTTCAAACGTTTGCTTTTAAGAGAAATACTGGTTTAGAGACTAGTGGTTGAGAAGGGTTCAGGGTCTTCAAGATGAAAACTTGGCCCTTTTGACATGCTAAGGGGAAGGAGCTGGAGAGAGGATAAAGTTACCGGAAATAGGGACAGGTCTCCCAGGGGACAGGGAGATGGCAAGAGCCTCGCCCCCTGAGCCAGCAAGAGAAGCCAGTAAGAGGATTCACGGAGATAATGCATCAGTGCATCACCCAGCACTTGGCCCACTGAATGGAGGGTGCTTTAAAGACCGTTGTTCATGGCTGTGAGCATGTATACACACGCACCCATGCTTATACATATACGTGTAGATGTACATGCATATATATCTACCCCCCACGCACACACACAGGTAAACCTTTTAATTGTGGGATTGAAGGAGGGACGTTGGAGTTCATGGCCAGTGGCCTCACTTGTCTTTGTAGAGAAGGAGGTAGGCGTCTGTTGAGAGGTGGAGCAGGGCTGTGGGTTAGAGGAAAAGCACAGCAGTTTATTGCCGAGTGATGTAAGGGTCTGCCGAGGATCCGAGGTCACGTGTTACAGGCGCCAAGGGCCGGGAATTCCCTCCAGCAAGCCCCGCTCACCTCTGCCCCATCATGTCAGCCCTTGGGGTTCGCTGTGCAGCTGTGGGGTAACAGAAAGCAGATGAGAGGCGAAGGGTGCCGGCAGGGCAGGGGGTGAGGCGTGGCCTGAATAGGAAGCAGGTGGAGCCCAGTGGAACCCAGAGTGGGCGGCCAGAGGCGGCTCAGTGAGGTCAGAGGGTGAGCAGAGGGAATACCGGGGTTAGAGGAAGGAGCAGAACGGGAACTGGGGACCAGGGAGCTGTGCGTTGGGATTTCAGTTTTCCAAAGAACAGTGACCTTAGAGGGCGGCTTAGATGAGGATCTGCTGAAGGAGATGAGGTGTGGCCACAGCAAGTTGGGAACTTGGAGGCCGGCCCTCCACTCACACTAATAAGCTGAAATTCCTTCTCCAAGGGGCACCGTGACCTATATTGCTAACTTAAATGTCCTCATCTGTATTCTCAAAAGCCTTGAGCCCTCTTGGCATTTTTTGCCGTTGACTGCCTCTTCCTGGTGCTCGCGCTGAGCGACTAGTGGAGGGACAGAGGAAGTGAGGAGGCCGCGAGAAACTGGCTCTGACGTCCGAACAGCTGATGCCCAGGCCTCAGTGAGGGAAGGCGCAGTGGGAAGGGGAGAAGGGAAGTGTGGAAGGTGTTCCCGAGCCTCTGACAGAGGTCAGCAGGACTGGACGTCAGGGAGAGTCACGAGTGAAGCAGAGGGTGAATGGGTGGCGCTGTGGAGGCTGCCGAGGGGGAGGTGCGGGAGGAGGAGCCTGGCATGAGGAGGGGGGAGGTGGTGAGGTCCGGGTGGAGGCTGGTGATTCTGGGGTGCCAACTGCCCGTTCAGGTGGGATGCGCAAAACGTGGGGGTTGAAAATGGTGCTTTAAGGGGAAAGAGAGAGAGAGAAGTGCTCAAAATATGTACTTGAGAGCCAATGGTGTGGGTGCCTTACCGTAAGAGGGGAATGTCCTGCCAGCCGAGGAGAGGGGGAAGGGAGCTCCAGGTGGAGACCCCGGGGACCCCGCGGGGGGGAGGAGAGGCTTTCCCATCCGAAGCAGAGGGTCACCACACAGTGGGCAGGAGGAAGCAGAGACAGAGAGGAACAGAGAAGGCAGCATCTCAAGGCCCAGGGAGACTTCTCAGGAAGGCCTGAATGTCTGTGGCTCAGTGCAAGGAGATAGCAGGGAGGAGAGAGGATACAAGCCAAGAGCTGCTCGTTGGATTAAGTGGGGGTCAGAGAAGAGCGTAGACTCGTGGATCCCTATTCCTCAGAAACAGGGAGGCTGGGAGAACGAGGAATAAGGACAAAGAGGGAACACGGAGGTGGAGAAGATGCTGCGAGCGGCTTCCAGTGTTGTGGGCAGGAGAGGAGCAGGCCTCCCAGAGAGGCCAACAGGCGGTGGCTTGGGGCAGAGGGGGCACCGGGCACCCGTGGGGGTGACGGCCTGGGAGGAAGGACAGCCACGTGCCCTTGTTTGTCCAGAATAGAGAACAAACAAAATACTGTCCCCTGGCCCATTCTGTTTACGGACTTGAAGCTTGCACTGTTGGGTCCTGTAGAGCATCGCTGGGCTCAGAGGGGTAAAGAACCTAGAACATTTGAAATCAGTGAAAACTTGATTGCCTAGTAGAGGCCCACAATCAAACTGACGATGTTACAAGCTTTAGTTTCCGTGACAAATGGCAGTTGTGTGTTCGTGTTGGTCACATGGGAGCAGGTGCGCACGTGTCTTCCACCCTCCTTACCCCTTGGCACAACACTTGCACTGTTCAGACACTTGGTAGCGAATTGCTGCTTGGAAGTTGCTTTCTTTTTTCTTTATTTTTCCACTGTCTAGATCATCAGTTTTTAATCTTTTTGGTCTCAGAGTCCTTAACACCTCTAAAAATTATTACACTCCCCAAAGCCCTTTTATATTGGCTATATAAATTAATATTTATGGTTACAAAAATAGAATTTTTTAAATATGTATTTATTTATGAACTCACTTAAAAATAGCAGTAATAGTCTTTCTATATTATCATGTTTTATGAAAAATAACTCAATTTTCCAAAACAACAAAAAATTTAGAACAGCATCTTTCAAATCCGTTTCGTATCTGCCTTAGTGGAAGACAGCTGTATTCTCACATCTGCTGCTGCATTCAGTCTTGTTGAAGTATAAGAAGAAAATCCAGCCTCAGGCAAATAGGCAGAGAAGAGTATTTTAGTTGACTTGTAAGATAATTATGGATATTCATTAATAGTATGCCAAAACTTGACAAGCAGTAGCTTCTTAAAGTTAGTGGCAATATGGATTAAAGTCCATTGGTTCATGTAGCACATTGAGTGTTACCATTTACTCAAGCAAAAAAATTCTGCAGTATCTATTGGGCAGTTAGAAAATACTGGTTCACTGAGTTATGCAATCTTGCAAATATTGGCACATTTTATTATGTAATGTTAGAAAGTGTTATGTGGATATTGCTAGGATTTCATCAGAAAAGTCTTTAATTATTGGAAAGCTATTAAACTCAGGTTGATGGATACAGGTTTTCCAAGTTCTTAATTTTCACTTGAAAGCTTACATTTTATCATTGGCTGCAAATAGAGCCAAGTATTTTCCATGAAATGGCAGGCTCATTTTATTCATTTTTGAGAAAATGTCTCTCAGATAACTGAGTCTGAGTCTTAGTTTGTCTTCAGTAGTTACTTCAAGTAACAGCGACAATCCATGAAAATGGGGCTAGCTGGGCTCCCCGCTGGTTGGACAGACCTGTTTCCTTCAGCAGCCACCACGCTTCGGCACACAGCAGAGGTACCTTCTGCCCTCTTCCCGTTTTGTCGCACAGAATGTGAAGAAGACGTGTGTGTGTGTCCTTCCGTCCTCCCTCCCCCTGCCCTGTCTGTAGCTCTGCCGTCATACGGGGATCGTGTGCGCTCTGCGTTATCTCCGGGCCTTCATGAAATGGTCTCTTTTCATTAGGTTCTGCCAGCCACCCTGTGGGGCCTTCCCAGAGCCGCAGCCTGACTCCTCGCCCCTCCTTGGAACGCAGGACATTGTGCTGGATGTGCAGTAGCCGCACAGTGTGCAGTTGTTTGAGTGGACACAGGATGAGGCCCATGAGTTTCTCCCTAGTCACTGGGTTGATTATGGCCATTTAGGGTGTGTTTTTGCTAACTGAATTATTAGTACAAGAAACAGCACCCAAAATAGAAGCTTGGGGGAGCTCAGTAAGATTAAGGCTCTAATATAACCAATGGCTTGTTGTAGCTTATTTCTACAATGTAACAAGATAAGTTTTAAAAGTTTGCATTAGTGTATTTTCTCAAATTTTATGGTCAGGAATATTAGGTTATAATTAGAAGTTACAATTGATGTTTCACTTAAATTTGATATATCTCTTAAATGTTTATATAATTTAATAGGTATGTAGGCATCAATTAGAAGCAAAATGATACTTGATAATTGGGAAATATTCAATTACAGAAATGTTTCCAGTAGTATCTATTTTCACATCACACATCCAGTGCCACTCCCCTGAGCATCTACTACACAGCTGGTGAAATGTACTGGATGCTGTGAAGAAAATAGGGACATCTGCAGCGTGACCTTTACAGTTAAGAATTTCCTTTCAGACTCTTCCCATACATATATAGGAAATACATATTTCACAACACACAATATACAAATGTATTGAGTTGTTTATACCAAATGCATTTTAAAAGAGACAGTCCAGCTGAATCTTTTAGTAAACTGATTTTTTAAATGTTTTAAATGCCCCCTAACAGCAATCAGTCAACAACAATACAGTTTGTAGCTCCCTCCTTCCCACTGTGCCAGAAATACGTTCCACCCGTACCTGTTGTTAATACCATGTAGATAGAGGCATGCCTGGAGAGATGGGGGCCGGCAGGAAGGCTGGGGCTTGCAGCTGATGTTACTTCTGCAGCCTCTGAGGTTACACATAGGGGCAGACCCTGCTGAGTTCGCTCAGGCAGCCTTTGGACACCAAGCTTAGGAACGCGGCCTCGGACAATCCCTCAGCACATTGGAGTTGACAGTATGGATGTGGTCATGGAGCTCAGTGGTGTTTCAGAGGGAGAGCGTACCTCCATGTTAGTTCTGTGTCACTGTCACCAACTGCCCAGTTTCCGTGGGACTGTTCAATTGCAAGACGGGAAGTCCGAGGGCCCCTTTTATGCTGCCCAGTTCTCCTGGGACTGGTACGATAGCCCAGATCTTGCACAGTGGGAGTGAACTTGGAACTGCAGAGTTCTGCAGGAGTTACGACAGAATCAGACACAACCAGCGTTCCTGATCTTCAGTGAAGAGAAGCTCCAGAACATTCCTTCCCCTGAACTGGCATTATTTTCTGCCAGCAGCAGCCAGAGTAGAGCCTCAGTCATACTTGGCACTCTGCATGTTTTGATGGAGCTGCTCACGCGGTGCCAGCGGTCGCCCTGGCGCCCGTCCTGAGCCCTCGGAATGACGGCTTTGCAGCTGCAGATGGCGGTACCGGCTCCAAACAAAGAGGGTCACAGCGTTCTGCTGATAAAGCGCGTTTTCTGGAAGGAATTCATTGCAGACTGTACGGCTGAGACACGCCGGGCTCTGCCGACCCGGGGATTTTTACGAGGCTAAATCAGCCGTAAGTCCTGTCTGGGCACCGTCCGCTTGCAGCTAAAGGCTTCTCCAAGTTTGGGTCAAACTATGTGTTCTTACCCATTGGGCCGCGCAGCTCCCGCGTCCAGAGCGCGTCGGGGGAAGCGCCGTCTCTGGGACACGTGGGGCGTCGTCGGGCAGACGGGCTCCGCCTTCCCTTCCGCCTCACGGGGAAGGGTTGACAGCAACGCCTGAATCACACGTGCTCCTGCTCTACACAGACAGTCTGCGTCAGAAAATAATCTATGCTGTCAGTGACAAAAGAAGGCAGGGAAGCAAAATAGCCCCCAAATAGATGGTTACTTTCATCTTGTCAAATAAAAATTATATACTATAGGGGGTTTCTTTGCCAATTAAAAAAAATCGTAATCTAGTGTTTCCTTTCTTCAGAATGTTTCATCTGCCCCCCGTTTCCCTACATGACGTTTTAAGTCGGTGGACACCATGCCCTGGGGTCAGAACCCGCTTGTCCTCGTGCTGTTATCACTCAACCCTGCATCCCCGAAAGGGCCAGGCATGGTGAGAGGCCCCACGGGGCTTTCACTGCCAAATGGATGGTTGCTGAGCCATCAAAAATACGTGGGCTTCCTTATCTTGGCTCTGTTTCCATCCCTGGACAGCTCATTTCTGAGAATGATCAATCTTGTAATCAGGTTAAAGCTCCTTTTAAAAAAAAGATTTAGTGCATTTATCTCTGATGTAACCCATAAAACCCAACTGCCCATTGAGCGTGCTCAGTGTGCTGGCCTAGTGAGGAAGCGCTCGTGCCCTGGGCCCATGTGGTCGGCCTCTCCTGCTCCTCCCCTGCCCGCACTCAGCAGATGCTGGACCCTGACTTGGGGTTGCTTGTGCCAGAACTGAGGGACGGAGGAGCGAGGAGCGGGCCTGTGGCTGGGCCCCTCGCAGCCCCTGGGTCCTGCCGTCCTCTCTGCCAGGGAGCAGCTGGTCCTGCTTGTCCATGCCTCAAACTGATGTTTCCCTGAATCCTGGGCTTGCTTCTTCCGTGAGATCACTTCCTGCATGTGAACTGAGGTTGTCACGCGTGCCAGGTGAACTGCTGTTCAGGATATTTTCGGAATTCGAAGGTGTTACGCTAGGGAGTCAGAATCACTTAAGTAAAACAAACAAACAAGCAGTTCTAGGGCTTTATTTCGTATGATCTGTAATTTTGAGTTGTAGTTCCTTGGGGAGGCGGAGCAGCCTGGGATGGTTATGGTGTGTTACGAGGCAATTGCTAAAGGAACGGGTCCAGACTCCTACTGTAATTTAGCCTTTGCAAACAGAGCTAAAAATACCAAAACATGGTATTATAGCAACCCCTTTGTCTACTTGGTTTCCAGTCATTTGAAGCATATCCCTTGTCTTGTCACTTGTTAAAAAACAAAAAGCCGAGCCTGGGCTTGATTCCTCGCTGCAGGAAGAGCAGAAGCTCACGCAGTGAGCAGCCCTTGCTGGCCGCACACACACGAGCCAGGAGACGCGGCGCTTGCTCTTACGCGTGGAGGCGGCTTTCTCACTCCCATCCCGTCCTGGCCTCCGTTTCCACGATGGAGGCTGAAAAAAGAATCCATTTTTCTTTTCCAAATTACACAGAAAGTGAGCTTATGACATCACTGTCCTTGAACAAATAACATGGGGAGAAAAGGTTTTCATGGCTTCTCAGAATAAAGATACATTGCTCCGGAGACTAGCTGTAATGTGACTAGGAAAGAAAACGGGAAAGCAGCACTTGAAATGGGTGGTCAGTTCCTTGCTCTGCATCTCTGGGAGACAGGCTCTTAGCCACGCTGGGGTAATCAGCAGCCACTGTACCCCTTGTCCCTGCACACTGGGTCCGGCTGACCAGGAATCGGTATTGTCCGTGCTCGTAGTGGCCTGTAGCTGGGCAGAGAGCCAGCCCCTCCTGTAGCCCCACATCCCTGCCCCGTGCTCCAGCCAGAGACAGTCTCCTTGCCTTCCAAGAGAAGCACAAGACCCTTGGAGACTGCAGGCAGGAATGTGATTTCCTTAGTCTGTGGCGAGTCTTTTTCTGTAAAATAAATGCCACAGAGAACGTGCTGGAAGAGTCTGGGAAAAGCCACTCGTGCTGCTGTGTCACATCAGTATTGGCTGAGGATCCTGGTCAGCCATGCAGACGGGGTGCCCTGTGTCTCCCAGGACTGGTTTCTCCCCCCACGAGAATAGGATGTTTCAGGTTTGACTTCTGCGGATCTCTGTGTTGGCCTGGCCACACGGCCGGGAGGCTCAGGGCTGGGTCTGAGGTTGCTCTGCTCGAGGAACCTACCGGGAGCGTTGTGGGAGGCAGCCTGTCTGAGAGTGTGGGGGGAAGGGTGGGGCCAGTCGTGGCCCAGAGAGGCCCAACGGGAGGCCGTATCTTGAACCTTCAGCCTGTTTGGACCATGGGCTGGATAAGCAGTGAGAATCTAGAAGAATTAAGGAAAAGGTGTGGTCAGACCTAGCTAAGATTTAAGGAAGAAAACGGCAGGGTTCAGTTTCCCGAGAGTCATAAGTTCCATTAACATGCCGGGCATGGTGCCAGTGCTGGGATAGAAATCTGTGCCACAGTTTGTGGCCTTGACATCCTGGAACGTACAGCCCGGCAGAGAGGCCAGATGGTGAAACTGCTGGTATGTTCCCCCGGCCACTGGACAGGGTCAAAGAGCATCCCTGCACGGGCTGCCCTGGACCTGGGACTGGCTCTGGCAGACCTCCGCGTGAGGTCAGCGGTACTGTACGCACTGGGCCAGACGTCTGGCACCGCGCTGTGAGTGTGCGGCCAGGGCCCCACTGCTTACTCACTGGTGGCAGCAGGGCCACGCATGTTGTGGAAGCTTCTCTGAGAGGGATGAAGCCAGACAGAGCAGCAGCAGCGAGAAACCTACATTGTCAGCCTCTCAGACCCCAAGGGGCCTTCAAGGCCTCCCTCACCTAGAGGGGGGTCAGTCTTACAAAGTATGAGGAAGTAACTGAATAAACGCAAACCCACCAGTGGGAAAGTCTGAGACATTTGGAGGTCAGAGCTGGGCAGAGTAGTTGGTATGAGGGTTTGTGAGGAAAGTCAAGTCAGAAAGACGACACACACCAGGCTGCAGGAGGCCTGGGGCCTCCCAGGGCTGCCCTGGTTTGGTTTAGCTTTTACTCATGTTTGTTGACCTCTTGTTTCGGAGGTGGTGGAGGATAAGTGGTAATGGTGGGGCGGAGGGCAGAGTGGTCAGTGCCACAGGCACACGGAACGCGGAGGGGAAAGACCAGGGGCAGATGGCCAGCTGCCAGCTGTTATGGCGGTTCAAGGACAGTGATGTCATGAGCTCACTCACCTGGGCCTGTCGGGGCCGGCGCAGGACATGGATGCCTGTGGCTTGTGCAGCGCCCTACCCTGTGTTTATCTTCAGTCAGCAGATGAGGGCCGACTGGGTGCCTCCTTTATGCTGCTTCTGTGTTTCCTGATTTGCACACTGGGCCTTCCACAGAAGAGGACAGGAGACCTAAGTCGATAGTCTGAAGAAAGTAAATAGAATGAGGTATTAAAGTTGCAATGATAAACAGTAGTTTATGCTTTTATGTGTTTAAAACAAAAAAGAAAGGAGAGGCAACCAGCTGCCCACTTAGATGGGTCTGGGCAAGGCCAGTGGCATTCAGGAGCATGAGTTCAGAAGGGTGATTTCTAGGGTCTCTCTTGAGCTAAGACCCAGAATCCCGCATGGGTCTCTGGGCCTGTACTGACGCATTTTCTGTTTCGATTTGGCCAGAGGCTCTACCTGCCCCACAAGCAGTGGCGTCTGCCACTTCCAGATCTCTAGTTAACTTACATAGCTTCCCAGAGAATGGCGTCTAAGCCTCCAAGATGTCTGGTCAGAGCTGGGCTCTGTGCAGCCTTTGTCTCCCGCCCCCACTGGACTGTTATCTGTTTGCAGTATTTCCCTGTCTTTAGGGGCCTGTCACCTGCCACATGAGGCAGCGTCTGGATTCGCCCACGTGAGAGATGCCCCAGCTGTCTGGATTCCTCCGTGGTAGCTCAGCTCCAGCGTGGAGACCACCATGAGCTACACTGGCTTCGTGCCTGCTCCCCGGCTTCTGTTGCTCCTAAGTAGCAAATTGACTGTTCAGCTCCACGCCTCTTCATACTCGCCGCCTTCTCACTGGGAGCAGTGATAACAACCAGAGAAGCAGCGGGCAGGCAGCATCAGGAGTGAGGTGGGGGCACAGGCCGGTCTCAGCCACGGGCCTGCCTGCCTGCCCTGCTGGGAGGTGGCCGGGGGCCAGGTCTGCCACCTGCAGAGCCGCACAGGAGCGGCGATGGCGCAGAGGCCCATCGCGGGGGGCGTGCGTCCCCCTGGGTGCCCCTCACCTCGTCAGCCTCTCTCTCCTCGCCTGGAGCAGATGTCTTTTTCCTGAAGTAGGCTGTGTTCGGGGTGCTGTGGTGTAACATCGGTAGTGGCGTACGACAAAATGCTGGGGCCAGGACTCCGCGATGTGGGGTCGGTATCTCCTGTACTTGGCTAAACGGCAACAACAGTCATGACTGGTCAGCGATGAGGGAGCCTTTCAGCCCCCAGGTGTGCGTCAACGTGGCGTGGAAGGAAACCTGGAGCTCAGCCTCCGGCAGACACAGTCTTAATCAGACAATACAGTCCGCTCTGTGCTCCTCCCTGTATGTGAATTTACAATACGCATCTCCACCCGGCTCACAAAAGCCCAACTGTAGTCATTTTAAGGACTTTTCCATAATACACAAATCCAGCTGGACCAGATCAGATCTGAAAGGGTCGCCTCACCCGCTGTCACTCGGTCACCACACAGTGGATTTCTGGCCCGCTGGCATTTGATGCATGGGTTTTGCCTTGCGTTTAGTGGGGGCTGCAGTGCTGCTGACTGCGCGGGGCGCACCCAGAGCTGCTCCGTCTGCAATCAGAGGTGCTGTCTAGGAACGCAGACCTATCAGCGTAAAGAGGCCAGAAGTCTGAGCTTTCCTTGTTCATCACCGGCCTCCGATTTGCCTCACTTCTGGAAAAGGCCTTAGTGTCGTTTGTATATGTATCTTCTAAGCTTCCTCACTTCCATTCTTGGAAAAATTGGTGTGTTACTCAACGTTTTACGAGCAGCATTATAGAGCCCATGATCTGGGGTGCCCTGGGGGAGCCGCCATCCAGGGCCTGCTCTCCAGACCCGCCAATACGGGACTGGGTTCGGCCTTGCCCTGTGGTTCAGGCCACTGCCCCACCGGTGTCCTGTGAGGGGGGAGAGGGGATGCCATTTTACCATGGCAGCCCCTGCCCACTATTTCAGAGTGGTTGACATGATTTTTTATTTTTTAAGAGGTATATTTACCAAACCCTACTCAGCATTTGGTAGTTACTCAAAAGCCTCAATTCCAAACTTCCCAGCAGGAGCCAGGCCCCAGGGAGGGGTGGTTGGGCTGGTGGAGAGCAGGAGCCCGTGGGCAGCTCCCTTCTGTGTGTGTCACCAGGCGGGGGGCAGCGTCCACCCCGACTTCACGCAGCGCCGGCTCCTGGCCAGAGCAGGACTTCACTCTTGGCCTTCTGCCAAACGTCTAAGCAGACTATTCTAGAACTGATCTAGTGTGGCACTCTGCTGTGTCTTCCTCACAGCATGATGGCCAGGGGCAGGGGGCGGGTAGGTGTTTAGCCAACAGCTTGGTTTGTTCTTCATCCTTTGAAAAGTTGAAGCAGATTGTCAGGCCCGTGCTCTGTGACTTATTTGGTAACTATAGTAAATCAGCTTGTGACTGGGCCGTGAAGCCAGACTTTCACAGTACATGTTTTCCTGTATCTAAAAGGAAATGGAATTGGGTTTAAAGTGGAGTCAGACAAGTAGGGTTTCTTCCAGGTTAGGATGGAGGGGTAGTCAAGTCAATTCACACAACGACTCTTTTTGGGAAATATTGCCTTGTGCAAGGATGCTGTACACACAATACACTCTGCATTTTGAGAACCCAAGCCTGGGCTCTGTCTGTATTTATTCTCTTGTTCTATTGCCCAGTTCACTCCAGTTGCTATAGTAAACACAGATCTGTGATTCTAACTCACAGCTGTTCTTCCAAGAGGAGCTGGACGGCTCCTCCCTGGTTGTGGTGGCCTCCCCACCAGCGGGCACCAGAACTGGCACATCTTTGAATTCCGTGCCTTCCTATATAACATGCCCTATAGAAAAGGACAGGGAGCTTCTCCAAGATCTGCCCCTGCCCTGCATACTTAGGCGTGTGTAATTGTGGTTGGTTGTGGTGTTGATACCCTGTACCTGGTAATTAATGTACTTCCCTTCTTCTGTTTGAGATGTTTATTAACTTCTCAGACCTGCCCTGCTGCTCCTGGTTCAGTCTGTACACAGTGGGAAGAAATCCTGTTTCTTACCAAAAATTGCAGAGCAATTTGATCCAGTTTCCTTTGTTGAAATGCTGGGTTAATTGTATTTGACTGTGGATAACAGTAAAGTTGCACTAAGAGCATGTTTGAGTCATGGGAAATGTTCAGCTTGTGAGGTGGAGGTTGGGAATCCAGATGAGGGGAGGCCAGGGAAGCAGTCCCACCTGGAAATGTCGCCCAGGCTTTTCACAGAGTTATGATGTGACTAAAGAGGCCTTTATTGCATGAACTTGGAGGCAGAATGTAATTGTGCTTGTGTGCCTGTTAAAGGAGAGCAGAGATCACCTCTCTCTCTCTCTCTCTCTCTCTCTCTCTCTCTCTCTCTCTCTCTCAATCTCTCTTGCCCATCTCCAGATTGCTTTGCAGAAATGCTTGGGGAAGCCCAGGACAAGGCTGACCTAGCTGAGACTGACCACGCACCAAGCACAGAGACGGGGGGCAACTGTCCGTGTGGCTAAAGGGCAGTGGGGTGGGCCTGTCTACCCGTGTTACGATGCTAGCCGATCATTTCAACTTGCCTCTGTTGGTAGAACAATTAGGGCTGAAATCTCCCTAGCGTAAAATCTGTAATGCAGGTCGGCTCCACATTAATAATTCAGAGAGGAAAGCTATTCGCTTGGAAAAAGTAGAACTTGCCCTGTCCTGTCTCTGTAGCAGCTCCACAAAAATACATTGTTTTGGCTTTTACCTCAGACAGAAGAACATATATTTATTTTCACTTGTCATAAGTTCCCTGGTTCTTCTTTAAGCTCATGGGTGTAAGTCAGTTGACCACCGTTTCTATGAAGACAATGGTCCAGGTCATTTTCCGTTGCCATTTCGGAGTCAGTTGGGGAATACTTTTCACGAACTGTTTCATTAGTTTGTTTGATCGCCTGCTTTTCCCAAGAGGCATGAAGTAACATGACTGGAACCTTCTTTGATTCCCAAGTGTCTTCATTTTTACTTGTCTCCATTCTTTCACCTCTTTTGTAGATCAAAAGCTGTTTTTTTTTCTAGGAAATTATATTTTCGTGGTGTTTTTCCGAGCATTTGAACATTTGCCATCCCACTGGGAACTTGTAGCAGCCTGGAGCTGGGGAGAGCCGACGCTGGAGCTGCCCGTCCTGGGGGGGAGGTGGGGGCTGAAGGGCACCCCCACAGCCGTGGTCACAGCCGTGCCTCCCAGCTCATGAAACCTCACCCACTCCACAGTAGGCGGGCCTCCCTTTGGCCACGCCCACCCCGCTTTCGGTGACAGAGGCGCACAGCGTCCGCGACCTGGGAGAGGGGCCGGCCGTGTTCGCACATCACACCGAGGACCCTTCAGCCCCTAAGTTGTGTCGCGTGTTTGTTCTACACATATTTCCGCATGTGTTGAACCTGTTGCCTAACGCCTGGTAACCCTGAAGGGTGAAATGTAAGAGGTGCACCGGCCAGGTGTCAGGAGGATATAAAAATGCAGCCTTATGTTCTATTTGAAAAAACACCCAAGGATCAGAATAATGTGAAGAATCATTTTGAGGAGACTCACCCAGGCCTGGCAGCAGGAAGGGGCGGACAGTGGGGGACGGACAGGGAGGGTCGTGTTCTTTTGGCTTTGATTCATCTTTGGGTTTTATTATTATGTTTCCCTGGCCTATTTGCTTATAAAAGAGAGGGAATGAGAAAACCGAGGGCAGAAAGAAAGCATTTTTCTCCTACGACACTGAATAGGCAGTGGAAGTCATGAATCAGAGCTCTCTTGGGCAGAAAAATATCGTTAAGCTTGTCTTCCACCACTGCTAAAAGCTAATTGCATTAAAATAATTATTTATGCTGTAAATAAGGGCTAGGTGATCTGAGTGATGTTGTGCTGCGTTGTGCTTGTGTTTATGTCTAGAAAAGCTGCAGTTGTATAATTGGAAGTGAAACACAGTAGCTCGGTGTCCAGGTGCCCTGCTTTCTGGGGGTGCAGGCCCACCGGGAGAGGCGGGGAGGCAGGCACGCTGTATGCCACGGGACCCGGGCTTTGTTCCTGTCACCTCATCCCCCCACAAGCCTGTCAGGTGGATGGGGTCCCCGTTTTACAGAGGAGGGAACATGTTCAGAGAGGCTCAACAGTTTGTCCCAGAACACACAGCTCTCAAGAGGCAAAGATCCCTCTAGCCGCAAAGGCCGTGCTCGGGACACCCTCCCCACACTGTCCCCAAAAGGGACTTTGGGAGGCCTGTGGCTTGGGCTGCATCATGCAGAGGGAGAGCTCTTGGCCCTCCCAGAGCTGACAGTGCATTAGATTTGTCACCTGCTGTCCAGTTAGGTGGCCCAGCTCTCTCATGTTACGTGATCCTCACCCACACCCATGGTATCCGCTGAATTGTGTCCCTTCCAAAATCCATCTGTTGGACTCCTAACCCTCAGAGTGTGACCCTGCTTGGAAATGGGGTCACTGTGTGTGTGATTAGTTGAGATTATACAGGACTAGGGTGGGCCTCTTATGCAGCATGACTGGTGTCCTTATAAAGGGGAAGTTTGGAGACAGACACGCGTACCGGGAGAAGGCCACGTGACATCTGGTGCTGCCACGGCCAGGGAGCTCCTGGAAGCTAGCGGGGGGCCTGGAGCAGAGCCTCCTAGCGCATGTGGGGTGGGAGCAGCGCAGCTGGCCCTTGGATCTTGGATTTCTAGCCTCCGGACCTGCCAGATGAGGAATGCCTGTTATGCCCCTCAGTTTGTGGCACTTGTCTTGGCAGCGCTGATGGTACACCCTCTCCTATTTCCTTTAGGCCCTTAGTCCTCTTCCCATCAGTCCGGGCTGGGCTGGTGGAACTTCCTCCAAGCTGTCTTCAGACCCATGGCAGATTCTAGGAGCTGTTTGCCTGAGCCACATGTCTCATGCACGGCAGAGAATGCGCCCCCTGCACTCCCAACGGGTGCCCCGACCTGTTCTCCCAGACCCCTGCCCCGGCAGCCTCACCCTCCTCACGTCCTGGGAGTCCCAGTGTCCCCGACCAGCAGCCCAGCGCCTGTGCCTGGTGGGTGTTGGGCTTGAAGCCTGGGGGTCCACCTGGGTGTGTTCCTTTGTCCGGGTGTTTTGTTTTGCCTCGTGTTGTTTATTCACAGGTTTTAGGAGATTGCACATTTTGTTTAATTATGTTGGAGACAGACGGGCATCTTAGCTGTTACAGTCTGTGGAGAGGGGCTGATAACAAAAATTATGTGGGGTTTAAATTGTGTTTGGTGGAGGAAGTGGAAATGAATAAAGCTGTTTTACTATGAAAAGTAGGTATTTTGCCTTGGATCTTGGAATAGGTTTTTTTTCCTTCTTAGCTGGAAATGTTCTAAGGGCTTCATTGTCTATTCTGTTTGCCTTTTGCAAGTCTGACTGTTATAAAAAGGAAATTTGTATCTGTATTTGCAAATTTGAGGCTGACAGCTGTGTTTTGAAGACTTAATCTGCAATCGAACTGAGATGCAAATGATATCGAATAGTTTTCCCATGAGGTCATCAAGTTTTTCTTTTTAAAAATACTGCCCATGGCAGTCCCAGCATCAACCTAGGGTCTATTGACTTATAGATTTTTAAGTAACAGGCAATTTTAAAATGATGTCAACTTGGGAAGGCAGTGGTTTCTGGCTGCAGCTTCCCTTCATTGCTCATGCACAGCACTGTACGCATGGACAGAGCCTGCCCTTATTCTGTTAGCCATGTTTTTGATTAGTTGGGAAAAAAAAAAATCCTCCACAAAACCACAAAGCTTTTTGCCTTCCATGTCTGTCAAACTGTGGTTGATTTAATTTGAATGAAATTTTAATTAGAAAAGTTCTGCCAAGATCCAGCCCTGATTTGAATATTTATAACTATGTTAAGAATCTCCGTAAACCTGGGGTCTAATCTGAATTGCTTCCCTGGACCTCAGCCCTCCAGGACAATGAGAAGGGACTGACTACATGATCGTGCAAATTGCCCACACAGTGAGCAGGAATGGGGATCCGGAAGGGAGGCTGCTACACACGGCCTCCCCGGCTTTAATAGCAGCAGTTTGTACAGATGCATTCTTCAGGCTTGTGAGCACTTAGTTATGGGGGTGGAAAACGCACGACCAATATTAGCACATTGCTTGAAACACATATATTTGAAGGGCAGCATGATGTGCTGGGAAGCCTATGGGTGGAGGAAACAGAATCTGTAAGTAGGCTCGTTCCTGCCTAGTTTGAGGCTGTGTTCCTGGATTTAACCTTCAGAGCCTCAGCCCCTTTATCTCTAGAACAGGAGGAAGCAGGGTGCGCAGGGCGCCCGAGGAGTCCACCAGTCCTTGGGTCAGCCCTGCTCTCGGGGGTGCTCCTGTGCTCAGTGAGGTGCAAGGGTTGGCCTCTGAATCTGGGCTTTTGTGGCTAGCTCACTCCCAACTCATCCCTTGCCCCCAGTGAATGCATTTGATATTTTAAAAATCTCTGCAGAGATCAGTTACCTTTGTCAGTCTGTGTTTAGTGTAGATGCTCTGTGCCCCTGCTGCAGAATAATGCCTTAGCTGGAAAATGGAGTGCTTCTTATGGTCTGCTCTGATCTAGGAGATGAGAAATGGAAGATCCTAAATATATATAAATATAAATGTATATCCCCTTCTGAAGATTTCCTGGCAATCCTATCCTTTTTAACATGGCGAGAGCAACTGAGAGTACCCCGGCCCTGCAGCGGTTCACAGACTCACAGCCCCTCTGTACTTCTAGACTGAGGGCTATGTTTCATCCTTCCTGAGGTTCCTCCCTCAGAGCTGAGACCCCCTTTCCCCGTCAAACAGCAGCTGTTTCTAAGCTGCCTCGGTGTTCACTGATGTTCATGCAGAGGAGCACAGGCTGGACAGAAACTTTTCTTTGCATGTGAAAATAGAAATAAAGCTGAAACATCTGCAGTAGTGATGTGTTTAGTAAGCGTCAGCAGGCGGGGCTGTGCCTCCCGCCCTCGAGGCTCATGTGCACAGGGGCTGGCCCCCCTGCACCGTGGACCCCTCAGCTCCTGCTGCCACCTGTCTGTGCTCCTGAGCCCAGGGGCATAGGGTGCACCCCACTGGGCTCTTCTAGCCACCCTTGGTTGGCAGAGATTTTAAAGATACTGTAAATGGGATGGGAAATTTCACATTTAGCTTATATTTTTTTCACTTATATGTGGCACAGAGAAGCCAGGTCCCATTCATATTTTCACCAAGGTAAAGAAATAGAAATAAGGTGAAGAAATGATGGTCAGAGAAGGAAGCACCGTGGCAGGTGGAGGAAGGTGGGAGGTCCCAGCGGTGAAGGCCCCCCACCCGCGGGGCAGACCGAGGCTGCGCCCCCCGGGAGAGCCGGTGTGTCTGGTGGGGCCACCAGCCCTCGGGCGGAGGGCTCCCTCCTCGCAGCCCCTCCATTGTGAGAGCCTCCGGGCGCCTGGGCCCGAGGTTGCCAAGTGGTGGCTCTGCGAAGATCTGCATTTCTTAGGGGAACTGGAGCCTCGGAGCACTGACCTTGGTGGCCCGCTAACCACCTGGAGGCCCTTGGCAGTTGTCCAGGGCCGACTGAGGCCTTATGCAGCCCAAGGAGCTGATGGGCACTTCCTAGAGGCTGCCAGTCGCCCTGGCCCAGGAGACGGAGGCGGCAAGGAGGTGACTGAGTGGTGCGCTTGGTGACGATTCAGAAAGCACTTGAATTATGTACATCAGCCCCAGTCAGGACACTTCGCCCCGCTGGTCACTGTGTGTCACCGATGTGTTCACCATTTATCCACCTTGTAGGAAACTCCTTTGATTTGGGAGTTTTTCACATCAGCCCCAGTGCTGAATAAGAGATGTGGCATCTGCCCATAATGCCACATGTGTGATTTGGTTTTGGACCTCGGCCAGGTCTGAGCTTCTGGACAGGAGCCTGTATACTGAGGGTCTAGACCAGGGTCTTGCTAGTGAGGCAGGTACGGCACTGAAAGGGTAAGTCCTTGAGCTTTTCTCTTTGTCTTTATATGGAGAAATAATAGCATATCTTCATTTTTATGTTTTCCAAACCATTTGCTATTGTGAGAAAAAAAGTCATAGTCATTACATATCTATACACATGTTTATGTCCCTGTATTTAAAACAGGGATATGTTATGCATGTATATAAGCATGCATATGTAAAATTATGCATGTACATAAGCATGCAGATGCAAAAATAAAGAAGGAAGGAAGAAAAAGGCAGGAGTAATGGAACTAAGAATGCTATTTAAGTAAATTGGAGGCATACGGAAGTTGGCGAGTGTGCAGAAAGGAAACGATGAGTGAGGAGAGCGTCAAGGATGATAGGGATGTGGGTGGCTGGTCGACCACCCACCAGACGCTTATGTTTTTCATAAACTACAGCAACCTTAGCAGAACACGATCTAATTATCAGAGACTCTAACGGCAGGAGCACAGAGCTGGGGATCCAGAGATCACAGCGGTTCTTCCAAGCCCTCCGTCAGCTGCGTGTAGCCCAGCTCTGTGCCAAGAATGCCTCTGGTCCCGGGACATAGACGTCAGAGACTGGGCTGGCCCTTAACAGGCTTAGAGGCTTAGGACGGGTAGCTTTTTAAAAGTAAAGGTGTGCAGTGAAGAGCCCTCATATTACTCTAAACTGTGTTCTGCTTTGATTATCCTGAAGACTTAGTACAAGGCGGTGGCCTAGGGCCAGAAAGGAGGGCAGCTGTCCTACAGCTCATCAAAGCTGTGTCGTCCACGATTGACCAAATCGCTGTGTCTTACAGCAGAGCAGGCGAAGCCCCTTTTGACCCCCTTCTGGTTCTCTGACATCTTGAAAACCATCTGGTGTATTATGAGGTCACATTTCCACCCCACCGTTGAGAACACCCACAGGTTTGGGAAGGATAAACAAAAATCCCTCCATGGTTTTCAAGGGAGGTGATATGGATTGTTGCAAAGATTAATTTTCTTCCTGAGTTACATCTTTGATACAAGACATCTGTAAGTCGCCCCATTGTTTGTTTTTTATGTTCAGTTTATGTGGTTTTTCTCTGTGGTCTTTCAGATGGGGCCAAATTCAGCCTAACAGATTCCTAAAGGCAGATACAATAAATGCTTTCCGAATGTTTCCATCGTACCATGAAAAATACACTGTTTGTTTACTGGACTGTTGAGGAAAGCTTGTGTATCAGCCTCTTGTGAGGGCTGCATTCTTGATGAAAAGCTGACATGCAGAAGGGCAGGGCAGTGACAGGAGGCAACGGGTTCACCAGGAACGACACACTTGGCTTTGGAAGGCTGGCGTTTATCGTCCTGCTTCCCCTTGTCCAAACTTGTCAACAGGTTTTCTTGGTTTTCTTGTCTGGCAGTGTGGTGGGGGTTACTGGCAAGACCACAAGATGTCACCTCAGGCATATCCTGGAATGTGCTCTCCTGGCTGCTGCAGACTCACAGCTTGCACTGCTCAGCACCCTTCAGTTGCAGTCGGGATGTTTGTGGCACGGGTGTTTATCACACTCAAGGGCGGAGTGTGCCAAGATGTGAGCTGTTGCCCGTGTGTGGTGCCTTGAGGACATCAAGTTTCCAGGCCTCTGTCTGACACAGAACCACCTTCCATGGCCTGAAATGCCACCAGGAAGGAAGACAACAGACAGTGTCCCCAGAATGCCACAGCTCAAAGTCATCTGGGAGCAGGAGCCTCATGTTTTTCTTAGTTTATAACTGAACACAAACCTGAGGGACACAGGCACAGTGCGGGTCAGACTCTGTCATGGGGAAGGGAGCCTGCGTCAGCGGGTAGATCAGGCGGGCCTGGGAAATGAGGGCCACAGCGGGCAGCCTCAGACGGGGCAGCCACGGAGGACTGCCCTGCCCATCGCTCCCTCTGCTTTTTCTCTTCTCTCTCTGTCTCTCTCGCTTGTCTTGCTCCCGGGGGCCTCCCCCCGAGTCCCTCAGAAGGGATGCATGCTTAGCAGTGCAAGAACGCATGGGAGGGGTGCGGGTGCGGGTAACTCCATGAATGGGGAGCTGAGCTCTGAAAACGAGTTCCTTAAGGAACCGCCAAGAAACAAGCACGAGAGAGGCCGTCCAGGTGAAGTAAATGCACACGCAGCCTGTGCATCAGGAATTTCCCTCTTTCTCCTTCATCCACTTGCTCTGTGCCTTCATCTTCGAAGAGAACAATGAAGGAGACAGAAAGGGAACCTGGGAATAGAGGAAAATCAGGGAGACAGAGAAAAGGGGCCAAACGGAGAGAGAGAAGTAAACAACCCAGCGTGGGGGGGACCCTCATGTCACACCACTGCCGTGTCAGTCAGTACGCTGACCCACAGGGGTGCAGGCTCACCTCCCAGCTCCAGCCTCGCGTCTTGCCCTTAGAAAGGATTTGGAGTTCCAGTGTGACTTTGTTGCCAAGGCTGGTCCTGCTCGTCTCCATGGGGCTCTGATGCAGCTCCTTCACCCCGGGATCCAGTTAGCAAAACTCTCTGCTCTTCGTCAAGTTCCTGACAAACGGCCGGGTTCTGGCGGCTGCAGGATAACCGGAGCAAGCCTTCCTGCTGGGGTCAGGACGAGCGAGGTTCAGCACAGACAAGGGGCCTGATGTCTTCCCCTGAGTGAGGGCATGTAGCTGTCAGTTGGCCCCAGGACAGAAACTGCTGGGCTCCTGAGAGTGAAGGACCTGTGGTGTGGGGAGCGCCCTGGGAGGGACAGCTGCATGGAAGGCCGCAGGGAGGTCTCCGCAGGGCAGGAGCATGGTGGTGTGATATGCTCGAGTGCACTTGCCCGCAGCTGGTTGCAGCTGCAAGGGGCGGGGTCCTGGTGGCCCCCTCTTGCAGCCCAGGGTCAGGGTTTGAGTGTCGGGCAAGGCAGCAGTGTGCTGAAGCTGTTCCACTGGCTTTCAAGCCGGTGAGATGTATCTCTTCCCAAATCGCATCCAGAAACATCACGTGGGTGGTGTGAGATTTCATGGTGGGAGGATTTACACCACGGAAATTGGCAAGCGCTACCAATTTGGGCTCTCCCACACCAACGGCTGTTTGGTAAAGAGTTGCCAGCATGCCAGTGGCTAGGAGGCAGGTGTGATGGCCAGGCATCATAGATTTTTAAATAATTTATAATTACACAATTACATGTTTGTTAATGGTTTTCAAACCTAGTCTTGTTTTCTGTGAGAGTGTGTATTTATGTGTGTGCCCCCCCAACTTGATTCCTAAGTAAAGAATTCACCGTCCTTTAGCTATGAAGTAAAATGAGAACAAATTTCCATTTTCAAGGTTTGTTTAAGAATTTTGCAACGAATTGAAGGAAATCATGGCTGCTCAGCTAAGCAATTTGGTGTCTGTTGATAGCCAAACAGCCTGGAAAATTATCCGCCTCAGCTCACCCACCATGCAAGGGGATGACGCCGACCAGCCGGCTGCTTCCGAAGGCCTCTCGTGCAGGACGCAGCAGCTCAGGGGCGAGGGCGAGGCAGGGATATGATTTAGCATCTTCTGCTCTGTCTGCTTTGCTCAATAAGAAGGCTGCCAGACAGGCTTCGTGTTGCTCTTCTAGCAACAATCGGGTTGTTTCTTCTCTCCCACCCCAGGGGGTGCAGAGGGGATGTGATGACACGCACACATCACCAGTAAGATTTAGGAAGAGCTTCCAGCAAAACCACATGGAAACTGGGAGAAATAGGAGGCCTCTGAAACCTCCCTAGCATGCAACGCCAAGATTTCCTTTGCTTAAAATGTGGAGACCCATGGCCTTAGTAATGGTGTCTTCAAGTAGCATCTCAGAAACAGGAGAAACTAGATTGGTTGGAATCCATTTCATGAGCATTCCAGAGTCAAAGAATGGTCGCACTCAGGCTCTTATGAATGAAGAGGCTGGGGCCCCAGGGGTCATGAGGTTGGCACTCAGAACAGGACCCAGATCCGTGGGCGGTGCAGAGAGGCAGCGACACCTGCCATTCCCTTCCCCCCGCCTCCTGCATGGGCCGCGGACGGTGAGCGGGCAGGCGGGACATTCTGCCTGCTTCTCACTTTGTCTGACGTGGGCGTCTTCTGGGCACAGGCTCAGCTGCGCACCTGGAGGGTGGGAAGAACCAGAAGACACTACCCCCATCCTGAAAAGGCCCCCAGTCTCATCCTGCAGATGAGAAACCCCCCCAACAAAAAGAGCATGTTAGGTGCTTTGGGCTTGAAAGGCAGGAGGAAGCCTATTCAGTCGAGGTATAAGACCACCCCCAAGACCTCTCTGGGAAGCGTTAGCTTAAGGAAGAAAATAAACCTCAAAGGTACAGCCTCTAAAGTAGAGTTTCTCTAAGCAGGAGAGTTGGTGCTAAAAGAATTTGAGGCCATTCTCTGGAATGATCTTCCAGAAAGCTGAATGTCTGGGTGCCAGCCCCAGGGGGAGCAGGATCAAGGTAAACGCTGGGTCTCTGGGAAGAGTGGGCGAGACCCGTGGGTGCACATTGCAGGGGACAGACTTGTAGCACTTAAGTTTGCTTTCTCTCTATGCCTAAGGATAAATGGCAGGGACTTGGAATTCAAGTAGAAAAGGAGAAGAAATCAGCTTCTGATTTTTTGGGGGGCCCCACTGCATTATTGCAAGCACCATAGTAGAAGAGAAAGGAAATGGAGTCTGGAGCTGAACAACCCTGAGTCCTCAAGTCCCAGGTCCCTATTAGCTGTGTGATGTGGGGCAAGTCACTCGACCTCTCTGAGCAAGCCTCGGTCGCCTCATCTGGGAAGTGGGTAGCAGTGGCCTCCCACGGAGGGTGGGTGTGGGACTCCATCAGCGTGAAGGTGTGCTGCGTGGTGCTGCATCCCAGAGGCGAGGATTGAGAGTCAAGGACTCCGCTGCTGTTGTGAGAGTAGGTTCTGGAGGGGGGCCTCATCCAGGACGCAGTTTCTCTACTACGTGGCATAGTTACAAGTAAGGGTAAAAATATCCCTGTTCTGGAATAGCAACACCGATTCTCCCACAGGAGCCTCTCTTCCTTTCTGCGTCTCCCTGGCACTGTTAGATGAGTGTCTGCAGCTGGGCCGGGAGAATCCGCTGGGAGGCATCTGTGATCCGGCGCGAGCATGTGGTCCGGGACTGCCCTGAGCGGCCTCTGGCCCCAAGCTGCCCACTGTGCTGCTGCCCGAGGAGGCGCGTTTTGTGGGGTTCTGATGGCTTCAGCAGGGCTGGGTTCTGAGGCCCCAAGGACCCGCTTGAGTGTGAATGGGCCTCCCGTGATGACCGGAATTTCCTCAGGAAAGGGTTTACGTGCGGTGGTGACCCAGGTACCTTCCCCCTCCTCGCCAGAAGCAAGACTGGCCTCGGAAGCAGCCGTTTGGCTGGCCAGCCTTTCTGCTCCCCGGTCTCTTACACTGACAGCCAGCCACCTGGATTAGACCCATCAGGTCCATTCTTGAGATACTAGCCTTAGAGCCCCAAAGTTCCTTGAGTGAGACCACTCAGCCACTTGAGCTTCAGAAAGGATTCCTTGAAATAGGCCGCAGGGTGAGTCGGAACACACGTGTCCAAGTCGCCTATGGCTGCCTAAACCCAAAAAGAAGAGAAGACAAGATGAAGGGAGGCAGCACTTTCTTTCCAGCTCCGCGGTTTTCTTGGCCCTTGTTGTAATGATGTTATTTGGTAAAACGCAGCTCTGTGTCCTCAGTTATCCATCTCTCTTCCCCTAAGTCTGTGGGGATCACTTAACACTTGAGAAAACATCAGGCTTTTTGACTGTAGCCCAAGGGGGAGAAATGCCTTAATGGAACAATAGTCTGTCTTGTTCCCTGTTTCTCCTGCTCACTCTCCTATCGGGCGGTAATAGTCCGGGGACGGCCAGAAACACACTGGAGAAGCAGTCTGGGCTCAGCTCCGCGAGCCGTCAGCGTCCATCAGGCACCAGCAGGGACGCGGGCCTGCTCACGGCCGCTGCCCTGGGCCCTCATGCGGCGTTATTCCCAGCTCTCGGGCGCCTGCTTCCCTGCCTTCGCTACAGTCGTGAACAGCAGTGATGATTACCGTTTGCAGAGTGCAGGCACGTCTCGCGTCCCTGGCGTGACCTTCGTCACCACCCCCTGGTGCGGGGAGTGTCACTGTCTGTCACCGGGGAAGAGGAACCATGTGGTGGGGTGGGAGCAGGGGCGGCGGCAGCTGGGGGGAGCAGCACAGTCCTGGCCCACGGGTGGCAGCATCGTGAGCTGGGTGGGCTCTCTGGTGTGGACCAGAACTAAGCCAGAGGCCAGCACGCTCCAGAGCCCCCCCTTGAGATGGCAACCCCAGCATCAGGCCTCGCGTCTAGGTGTGGCTGGGGCTTGTGGCGAGCTGTTGGAATCCGTAAAGACTGGCCCAGGAACTAGGTGGGCTGGTGCCACTGGGCTGAAGTGTCCCCAGCCTGCCATGGCAGGAAGATAGCAAGATTGGGAAATCCCTTGACAGATTGCCAACTTGACCCCAGGTGTGTGACTGGGTCGTGCAGGTGCACACTGGAGAGGTGGAATGGGCCTTAAGAATAAGTTCGTCTGGCCGCATCCTTTCTAAATGAGTAAACTGACACCTGGGAGATAAACCAACTTGCCTCAAATCCTGTGGGTGTTTTAGGGGCAAGGCCAGAGCAAGCCCTGGTCTGCTGACCCCTTCTCATCTGCTTTTCACACCTTGCTGCCCTCTTGTCTTTTTCCTAATTTTGCAGCTGAGGCGCCAGTGGGGTGACACAAACGCTGCCCAAGGCACCAGAGTCCCAACCTTCCCACGGGGCCTCCCCACTTCCCTTATAGGCACCGACCCAGATATTTCCGTTGACTACAATTTCAAAATAACATTTTTTAGGCAGGTGTCTCAAGAAACACCTTGGGAGACAGGACATAAATGCCAGGAGGGCTGCCGTCGGGAAGGGGAAGCATTTTCTGGAACCGGCTGGGTAAAAACCAAGTATGAGATACGTCGAAGTCGCAGAGCAGGCCTGACCTCACTCGAGGGAGCCTGTAGTCTGGCTGCTGAGTGTGACCCCCTTCTTCCTGGTCTTCCTCCAGTTTATTACTTGCATCTTTTAAATGTTACAAAGGCCCAGAAACTGTCAGCTATAAAGTGTCTGACCAGCCAGAAGTTGAGTGCTGGGAGCTTTCCTGTGCTCCTGTGCTCCAGCCACTCGGAAAGCAGGTGTGGGCCGCACACGGTACCCGAATGACCTCTGGGTTCTGTGGGTCAGTGGCCTCAAGACTTGGGGGACAGACTCTTCTCGGCAATTTGCTCTTCTTCATAGCTTAAGTGAGGGAAACAGAGAAGAGTTCATAAGAAAATGTGTTTATACACTTTCTTTTCTATTTCCTGCATGTATGCCATGTGCAGGGAGCATATAAGACATCGAGATCCACATTGAATGGTGAGCAAAATCTGTAACTTTGGTGGAAGAGGCCCCTGCATTTGTGCAGTGGTTACAAATTCCCACATCCAGGGAAGAGCTAATGAATCCCCAAAGGGCTTTTTCTTTTAAAGTGGGGCATGAGTTGTAGGGGGGGGATCTCAATGAACATGCATAGTGATATTAAGAATAAATTAATAATCTTTTACTATGAGGAGAATTTGTCCTTGGCACTCTGCAGCTTTGAAAGCAAGAGGAATTCAGCTAGGAATTGTCTGAAACAATTTTAAGTTTTCTTTTATCAGGTTTAGCAGGGATTGAGAGTCCCCGTCAATGTAGAGGTTTGAGATTCCTCAGTATAACAGAACACAGGTAAGAGACAGATGGTTGCTTATACTGTGGACCAGAGAGCTTTCTGGGCTACAAGTGCCATTTGGTGCCTGGCATCCTTTGCACCTGCTATTGATAGGACACTGTGTAGAGCAGCAATTCATCTTGTTAAATGATTTATAATGAATTCAGGGTTTCTAAAGACTGTTTTTATTTCAGAACTCCAAAGTCTCCCTTTAGGAAGATAGCATCCTGACACCACATGTGTACCCACCCCCTGCCCTTTTCCCTTACAGTTAACAAGGTTAACTGAGCATCTAGGGTGGATTTCACTCCCCACATCTGCTTGGTGACTAGCATGTCCATCTGTGGGAGCTGTAAATCTGGCTTCTACAGGGAAGATTCCAGACTGACCTGCTTAGAAAGCAAGAAAAAAATCGCGGAACTGATCAAGTGACACTTAACCAAGACCTTCCCTCTGGAGCGAACGAGTGTCCTGACCAGGTGGCCCACGACATCACACCGTGTGTTAAGGCAGTGGTGCCTAGCTGTCATTGCCTGCCCTTCACCACTGTACTCATTTTGATTGCAGGGCATATCTGCTTTTAGTGTTTACATGTATTTGGGTTTTGAGTGTGGGCTTGTGCTTCCGAAAGTGCTAATGTGACAAACTTGAAAACAAAAGCATGAAATAGAAGTTTCTGCAGAGCCTGAGGAACACTGATTAATGTGCAAGGTGTCAAGGTATCAGGGCAACATAGAATGCTTGTAAAAACCAAAATTCCAGGCAAGGACTTAAAGAGTTTAAATGAGCTTGGTGTTTGCAATTCATCAGTTCCCCCAGGTAGGCCAGTGGCCCCTATCTTGACTGCATATCAGAATCATCTGAGGAGCATTTTAAAATTATAGCCCCAGGGCCCCACTGCAGAGGTGCTGAATCAGCATCTTCCTGGGTGCGACAGGAAATCTATTTTTCATAAGCTCTCCAGGTAATTCTTACACAGGCGCCTAAAACTGCCCCAGGGCTTGACCTGCGGCACCCCATACATTTGGGGACCTTAAGACTAGTGTGAGCCTCAGAAAAGTGTAGTCACAAAAGGATCTTCAGGTTAATAAGGCACGTATCTTTTAGGGAGTCCTATGTGCCAACCTGGACTCTTTTAAAAGACTTACGGGGGTGCTGCTCGTACTGTGTGCCATCCAGTCTGTGCCAACCCTGTGAGTAGAGAGTCAAGGTCCTGGGGCTGGTGACAGCAACCGTAGCCTGGGAGGGAGGCTGTTGGCACCAGACATGGGTGTGAAGCTTATGTCACAGTGGGTGGTTTCTGGAAGCAGGGAGAAGCTGAACCATTAGTACAGAGGGCAGCCTCTTCCTGAGGCCGTGGAGGCCACCTCACCGCACTAATGTCACCCAGTTAGCTGCAGCTCTTTCCTTACCCAGTGGCAATTTCCTTCTAGACTGCGGTTCTCAGCTCTCTGGCCCGACCCAGCCCTGCCTTCAGAGCTTTGCCTCTCGTACCTGTGGTGTCCCAGGGAGTCCCCTGCTGTGAGGCCTCCTCTCTGGCTGTACAGTAGCCCCTCACGGGCAGGCCGGGACAAGTCAGCTCGGTTTGACCCAGGAGGTTCTGCTCTGTGGGAGACTTCGGCCCAGGCCTCCTGACTTCAGGTTCCAGTTCTGGGTCATTCCTTCCTGTGATGTTGCAGAAGCCTCTTGATCCAAGACAAGGGCTTAGCTGAGATTTGAGCTCATTTCTGCTTGTTTCATAGCCTTGCCCCAAGGTCTCCAGGGAAAAGGATAGGATGTGGGGGTGAGAAGCCTTTGATGTGGCAGCCGTTTTTGTTTTGTTTCCAGCTTTATAACCTACTGAGAAGCTTTTGGGGAAAGCTGGGGTTATCTTCACCTCTCCCCCTAGGAAGCAGGCACACTACTGCCAATCCAGTGACTTTTGAGACTGACATCGTTCAGATTGGGAATCTTGCGGGGGGCGGGGGGGGTGTACTATCTGAGCAGGCTGTCCAAAGTGTGTCATCTTATCTGAATGGACTCAGGAATGCTTCATGAAATGCAAATCTATGTGTAGAACCCCCTAACGAAAAAGTGGAGTAATCTCTTACACCTTCAGAGAGCAGGGTGAAATTCCGAGATGAACTCGCTGCCCTCGAGGGGGTAAAGACTGCTTCTAGGATTGTGTACTCTTTTTTCTCTAGCCTGTCACTCTGGCAGTCCTGGTTTGTTAGGAGGCTTGATTGTCAGGTTGTCACTGTTTAATAGCTTTTATAAGGTACTGGCTTCTTGAAAGGCGAAGTAGTGATGCTGACGGGACAGCTATGACTTGTTCATAGAAATAAAGGCAGCTTGCCTTGCTAGGAATAAGGTGCAGTGCAAGGGATGTGATCTCTGTCTACACATCAGTGCTTCTCTTTCTGGACCAAGTGTGTCACTGTTGCTGGGTGTGTAGGACGTCTGTCTGTCTATGGGAGTCTTCAGGCCAACCCTGAGAACTGTGGTGGGGCTGTGTCCGGGGCGGGGGACACGAAGACAGCTCCACTGGACACAGGTCAGGCTTGTTGGGGAAGTCCGAGAACCTGTGACATGGAGGCCCATTCTGTTACTGTCCACGCTTCAAAGAGACCTGCTGAGTTGCCTCAGGATGACATGGTCACCTGATGGCAGACAGAGAATCACTGCAGCCGCAGCCCTGGCCATGCAGAGTGGAGCTGGTGGGGAGTTTCTTTTGGCAATGGACGGGAACGGAAAGCCAGCGCCCCGCAGAACGTGCTAGCTCGTGACCCCGCCCCCATGACGCGCGGCTTCCCACCTGAGCTCCGCCCCCATGACGCAGCTTCCCACCAGTCTCGGGCTTCTCGGGTTTGAAGCTGTCATCCAGTCTGGAATAGGACTAGTTACCACTTTCCCAAGTTTAGCTGCTGCTGAGGCTGATTCTATTTAAGGAACGGAAATTCTGGGACCGATGACCTGAGTTCTTTTTAAGGACCCTGTTTTGCCTGGTCACTGTGACTTAACACCATTTTGAAAGTTCCAAAGTTAGGTCCCAGAAGGGGTTCACCATCCAGCAGACAGAGTGAGACAGGAGTGAGTGAGTGAGTGAGTGAGTAAGTGAGTGAGTGTGTGTGTGTGTGTGTGTGTGTTTGCTTTATTTAGACTTGGTGCTGGATCTGCCCAGCTGGACCACAGTGGACACTAAACCCCCATTGCCAGGAAGGGAGTTTGAGGTTGAAAGGAGGTTGCCCACGATCCTCTCCTAAAGAGAGAGTTTGTCTCTTGGCAGGATTTTCCTTTTTACTGAGATAAGGATCCAGAAATAAGAAGGCTTAGTTGCCTGGTTTTAAAGTTGCCTATAGCTGATTCGTCGCTCTGAGGGGGAAGTTGCAAAGTATCGTGTCTGAAATCCTTGCTCAGGGAAGGTTCTGCCACGTCGCATGAGTGCGGTTTGTTTTTGTTTCTCGTGGGGGAGCCTCTCTCTTATCTGCCCTGGCCCTTGGACTTGGTTCGTTGGGACCCCATTCGTTTTAGTCCTTGAACCTCAAAGCCCATTAGGACATGGTGCTGTGCGTGGAGCGCGCGCTCTCTTTAATGTCTCTGTCTCTGATTTCACAGACTGAATTCAGAGGTTCTCCTCCCTGTTGGGTAAGCAAAGTGAGGGTGTCAAGGACAGGAGGGTTTGGAGGCTGAGTGAGTAAGGAGAGGACCCGCAACGGTTGCTTCCATCAAAGCCCAAACAAAAGCCTATAAAAGCTATCATAAGGGCCCTACTCTGCATTCAACTTTCATGGCTTATTAGCAATTCTTAGGATTGTGGCATTGCTCTGGGCAGGAAGGGAGCATGATCAGCACCTGGGGGAGGCCCTGCTGTCAAGATGAGAGGATTGTGAGTTGGGGTGTTTTCTCCCAGCCTCCCTACTCTACCCACCCCCCTCACTGGACCATTTTCCCCAGCTCTTCTAACATACCCTACCCGAATCTTTGTTCTTTATTGGTGGAAAAGACTGATAACCTGGAGTGCAGCCAGAGACATGCTGTTTCAGGCCTGCCAGTCATAAGGTGAAAGTAGCCGGGATGAAAATGGAATGTGGACAAGAAGCCAGGGCTGGGCTGCACGGCAGGGCCCGTCCAGGCCCCTGAGTCACCCTATGTGGAGGCAGAAGGAGGCTCCAAGTGTACCCAGGGGATCTTAACTGGAATCAGAAAGCAATATTCTGGGTGATTCCACGGATGGGTGGATCACAAGGTTGGCAGATGTGACCCATGGCCTCAGGACCAGGATGTGCCGGGACCGCCCCATGGCCAACACCTGCTGCCGTCCTCGCCCTGTCCACCACCCTGCCTGGGCTGTGGCTGCCCTCCCCTCTGAGTTCCTGAGAAGCCATCCATACAGATATCAGCTGTTATCTAATTAGTAGTGCCAGTGGCAGCCTTCTTACATGTTCCCTGACTCAAGAAAGCAAATGATTGTTTTCCAAAATAATGGGCATACTATTAGTAAAATTATTAGTACTTAAATGGCTGGGTGGTCTTCTGTTCTGTCCCCTTAGAAATGTTGTGTGACGTGGTTCTATGTGCTATGCAGCTGGACAGGCACTGCCTGGTTAGGGGGACAGTGGCTGAGGGTGTAGGGAGCAGGCTCTACCCAGTAGGAAAGTGTGTGACCTCTAGTAGGATCTGCCCGTAGACACTCCGCGGAGGGCCTCTTGCAGAGAATGACTGCTCTGAGGGGCACCATTCGGGCGATCTCCTGAACGACCCATTTCAGGTGTGCACCTTGCAGAGCAGCGAAGAATCAGTCCCAGTGTATGTTTCACCAAGGAATAGCTTTAATATTAACACTTTAATAAGGGTGATATGGCTTGTGCAGAGCCCAAATTGTGGAGCAGGAGTAACCCATAGATGGGAGACCCCAGCTCACAGCCTCTGGCCTGATCATTGCTGGTGGCCCCAGTGCTGAGCACTAGTGGCTGCAGAAGAGGGTTGCAGGTGGGCCACTGGTGGTGAGGAGAGGGATTAGAGAAGATTCTGTTTAGACACAGAGGCTGGGCAACCATGGGGAGGGAAGGGTGGCCTGGTGGCTCAGAATTCAAGGAACCGCAGTTTCCAGCCCTGATCAGAATCAGCATACCCAGGCCTGAACCAGTACATCCCCACGTAGTGTTTGTCTCTATTTATGCACCTGTCTCCCAACTGATCCAGCACAAAATCAGCCCCTTTTTCTTGGAGGTTGGCTTTAATTGAGACCAACTTTAAATAGCACATACTGATGATCAAGGACAGCAGAGCCAGAGATCTTGGCTCAACCATGTACTAGCTGTGTGACCTTGGGCTTGTTACTTAACCTCTCGGTTCCTGAGTTTATCATTTATCAACTAGGAGAATGACAGTCCCTTCTCCTAGGGTTGTGCAGATTACATGAATTCAATAAAGTGCTTAGAACTGGGCTGGCACATGATAACACTACATATATATACATCTCCTTATTTGAGCATGTATTTTTCACTTGGCAGAAACCAAATTTAACAATTCTTTGCACCAGTTGTTTGAGAGATTATAAGCCTTTGTACCTTCAATAGCCCAGATGTGCTCAAAGCTACAGACACATAAGAAAGTTTTTGAAAGACACAGGCAGGATCTAAAATTCTCAGGATGAAGTTGCATGCTAGCATTCTTTAAATTCCTATTTTCTGGGCATAAAGAATACAGCATCTGCAAAAACAGCTGGACAAATATTGAAAGATGTAATTCCAACTTCTGCCATGTTGGCAAGAGTTGCTGGGAGGGAAGAGAATGACTCGCCTTTTACCAGCACATTCTTGTAGCTGGAAGAAAAGCTGGATGAGTCACTCACCAAGGTAAGGTCTCCGGAGAGCAGATGACAGCGAACATGGGCGAGGACATCCTAGAAGTGATCAGGTAGTGTGTGGCCATTGACCGGGAAGGCCTGGTTACCAGGGCAGATCGATACATTTTACACTGTCCATCTGGAGAAGCTGAGCTGAATTCCAAACACCTGCTTGCATCCTTGCCCTGCATTTCAGTAATTCCGCTTCATGCCGGCCTGCCTTCAGGGCCTGCCCGGAAAGGGGAAGCCGCGAGATGGGCCAGGACGCAGAGGACCTGAGCTTCTGCTAATGTGACCCTGGGTGTTGGAAGTACTGGGCATTTTAACTGGCTTAGGACAGGACTCAGAGCACCGGCCATTTGTCCAGCGTTCTTAACTGCGTCACAGAGCAGGTCTCTCTGATGACTCTCACTTTTCTGAGTTGGGTGAGGCCAGGGCAGGCCAGGTGAAAGCAGGGGTCGAAATAGCTCCTGAGGACACCCAGAGCAAGCCAGAGGAGGCCTCTCAGGTCAGGGTCCGCGTGTGGGGTCCACCCCGTGGATCCTGAGCCTCAGCACAAGGGCCCTAAACTTTTCCCATCTGTAACATGGAGGGGCTATAGCTTATGTGTCAGGTCCTTTCTGGCCAGAACCTCTGTTGCCAAGTGGCCCTGTGATCCTGGCCATGGACCCAGTGCAGGAGAGGGCGGGGGAGTGGCGGCCTCGCCAGGCAGTGTTGGCACCTCCTGGTGCACACTCAGCCGCAGCTGCACACAGCCCAGTGCTAGGGGCTGTGGAATGGTCCTGCCTTCACAGCCCGTGGCCTCGAGCCAGGGCCAGCGCCCCCTTGGAAGGGGATTCACTCCTGGCCTGGAATCTGGTCTGTTTGAGCCTCTATGTGGATTCTTCTGAGTTTTTGATGCTTTGGGAAAAAAGGATAGTAAATTTTCAGTGCATCTCCATCCTTTCCAATCCCTTATTAAAACAAGCAAGAAACTAGGAAGCTGCTTGTCATCAGCCAGGCTGACCTCTGACCTATGGGAATGGACCTTGTTTTGCTCATGCCCTGCTGGGTGCGCTGTTGAGTCAGGACTGCTCCCCAAGGATGCTCCCTGCTGCCCTGGGGGTAGGGCGTGGGGAACAACCTGAATCTTCACTTCTGAGCCCATTAAAGCAGCAGGTGGACCATCTTGCCCTGTGACCAGAAGCACAGGGCACCGAGTGACGGAACACTGGTCAAGGTCTCTGCCTTCTGGGTGGTTTGTAGGTCATCCACCATGGTTTGGAACCACTGACTCCTTTCTATAAATGTAAACCATCTGGTCAGACCCAATGAAATGCTTATTCGACCCAGGGAACGCAGGGGGCCAAAAGAGCTGACGCCATCATGCTCTGAAGTGCCAGCCCCCTGACGCAGAGCCAGGACCCAGTTATCCTGACTCCCAGCAGCTCATGCAGTCTGCAGCGCCAAGGAGGGCCTCTGTCTGGCAGCTGGCTCCTGCTGTTGGCTCCCGGAACCCACAGGGTGGCATGTGGGGGTACTGGGTGCAGGCCTCCCATCCTGGCCTCGGCTGGGCAGTGAGGGTTGCGCTTCCTCTTCCTGACTTTAATACTACGATGTCAATTAGATATCACATGGCACAGAAAGCTGAAGAATTCTGAAGCTCTGTTCACCTTCTCATCCCCTGCACCATCACTCTGTCTGGAAGAGTCGTGGGGTGTGAGGGGTAAAAAGGATTTTCCCAGGACTGCTTACTGCATCACCTTTGTAATGGACCACCGCCTGGTTTGGGGGCTTTATTAAAACAGAAGACTTTGAAATCTGCTTGGTATAGGAGCCTGGCATCTCTTTCAAGCGAACTTGGTTTAGAGACCTACAACTCGTGTGTCTGTGTGGCTAGTCTGTGGACAGGAAGCCCTGGCTTCTCTATTCTAGTGGCATAAAGAAATGAACACATAGCCACCAAGCCAGCGCCCCTCCTCCCCGAGTCCCACTCTGCTGTGCACTGCTGTTCTGATCCAGGATGGCCATGGCCCTCCTAAGGGCTTTCCTCTCTCTCCAGGCTGACCGGCATACTGGGGGAAGCCGGGGCTCCAGGGTCCTGTGGGGACTTCACACTGAGGTTTCCCAAGAGTCTGGTTGTGAGCAGATCTCAGAGACCTTGGAAAACCTAGCTGGATTGCTTTGGGTGTTTAGGTTTAGATAGGAATTACACAGAATTCTCAGTATTTCTATAGGTGGGTCCCTAGCTAGTCTGGCCAAAGGGCTGGCAGCCCCAAGTCTGATTTCTGGCCGACTTCAGTTGCCGCTGTGAGCCAACTCAGAGCAGTGAGGGTGCTTCCAGGGGCAAGTGGGGTACCTGCCCCCACGGCCCCATATGCAGGACCCGAAGCCAAACTCTGTGAGAACACAGCTTGTATAGTTCCTTTCAAATGACACTGAACTTTTGGGTTAATATTTGAAAGTGAAACAGTCTACTTCACCTTCTTCCACCCAGCTCCTGTGCACAGTAGCTCAAGCCAGAATTGTAGGACTCACCTGTCAATTACTGGTGAGGCACCTTTGTCTTCCCTAATTGTTTATTCATTTTTCCTTCCCAAAATGAG